>NC_133104.1:7668384-8301717 GCF_022965805.1 Primulina eburnea
TTATTATCAGACCATTGCTCATTTTTTTAAAGAGTGAAGTATATTAATTTTTGGAAACTTAATTTCGAAATTTTGACAAACCGAGCGTAAAAAGATTGAACAAATTGATCAAGAAGACTGAAAAGAACATATCTAAAAACACGCAAACTATTGGTTTTCTAGCTGAAGATTAGTGCCGTAGATAAGGCAACTAAACTACGCTAACTGAATTATGTAGTCGACTAGATGATCAATTGAAACTGATCAGTTTTACTACAATCAGTTGAGAGCTATCAACTAATTATATCAGTTGTGTCAAACTGAAAAAACAGTTTGACACGTCATCAATTAAGGAATGTAGCTATCAACTGACAACTGTACAAAAGCAGACTGCAACATGTAGTGGGAACGCCGCATTTCAGCAATGATACAATGTACAATTGTCAGAAGATTATTGACGTGGCAAACAACATATATAAAGATTCAAACGCATTCATTGTTACCGTTGGAAGCAAAACCTATAAATAGCCGAGAAGAGCAGCTGAGAAGATACGAACTGTGGGGACCCGCACGCTAATTCAATTTTTAATCATTCTTGAGAATAAGTTAATCAATTAAGATAAACAGGGTTTAATTTTTTTTTTTTAAATGTGGAACGTAATGGATCTGTCTGATATAAATATCGACATAAAGTACAAGTCATGTACAATGATAATATAACCAAACTAGGGTTCAACAACTATATCTCAAGTGATGAATCCTAATCTACTTCTGCTCCAGATCTCCACGCTAATTTGTCCTCTCTCATTCTCTTCCTGACCCTGATCATGTCCCACCTGTTGTCATTACCACATACAAACAAGACCACAACCAGATAACTCCGGTGAGAATATAATCTCAGTATAAACAATGTATATGCAATCATATAAAACATATATAAAAGCATATTGCAGTTATCAATAACATGTATCAAATCCGAAAACATGAATGATGTAAAACTGTAAATAAACTCGTGGCTCGTCAACTCAGACTCGACTCATCTCTAATCTATGGATCCTGGTTTCCTGGACATTGTCTCATATATCGAATCTCAGCAATAGGAGCCGATCTAATCCTCAGCAAACATCGATACAAACCAAACATCCAGTGTCTTGGCATATCCGCCAATGACTTGACATATCCTGCCCATGACTAGGCATCTCCACCCATAACTCAATACACGCTTTGCTATAACTCAATAGAATAAGAAAATCGATATCATGAATTGCAAACATCAATGCAATAAATAAAGTATGTGGTTTTACGGGAAACTTGAGTCCAGTCTGACTCGGGTCGATCTCCCAGGTAACATCGATTTATACCTTTCGTTCGTTGAATTCTGGCTTTGTCGAAGTCTCGAATTCGAAGCCTGTCAATACTTAATCTGGCAATGACAATATCAAGGAGTACAATATCAATACACCGCTCAATCAATATTGGATATAATCAGAACTCAATCAAATTCTGTTTCAACGGCATAACGACACAATCTCAATATACCCATCAATACAATATCAATCAGACATTCGTCCCAAAATCTCATAACCGATAACAATACAATTCTGATATCAAATCTCAATCAAATCAACTTTGAAAATCATAATAATTTCATATGGTATCTGTTTCTCAATCCGGTTTCAATTATACGATGTTTAACATATCAGAAACACGCTATATGAATCATATCTGATTCTAGTAATACCATAATTTCAAATCATATCAAAACTTAAGAAAACTTACGTCCAGTTATAGCCTGCGTCGATAGGAACACAGTACTGAAGTCGGATTCAAAATCTAACGGGCGGATTTCTCACAAATTGAGTTCTAAAATCAAGAATTGCAAATCTTCCCCAAAGCTCTCGGTTCCTTCCTCTGGAAATCTGAATGAAGAAAATAAGGTGTTGATATATATATCTTGCACGTTGAGACCAAGTGGCTTCCTCTTCTTGCTGCACGTCTCGCGCATATGCGCGACCCTCTTCGGTGCATTCGGCGCATATGCGCGAGACCTACTAGTCTCCACATTTTTCTTCTCGGCAGCTCGCGCATATGCGCGCCCCATCGCCGCGCATATGCGCGAGGTTCTCTAGACTCGGCATTTTTCCTTGCACACGCTCGTGCATATGCGCGCACACACTCCGCGCATATGCGTGAGGTCCTCTGCCCACTTCGCGCATATGCGCGCATTAGGGCCGCGCATATGCGCAAAGTGGGCATAGGACCTCGCGCATATGCGCGGAGTGTGTGCGCGCATATGCGCGAGCGTGTGCAAGGAAAAATGCCGAGTCAGTTCCGCGCATATGCGCGAGGAGTACTGTTCCTCGCACACATTTCATGTAGTTTCTCGTCTTTCCCGGTCCGATCCTTTCCTTCCATAATTACAGAAAATTATAAATCAGTAATCGTAGCTTATTGAATAAAATTCCGGGCATTACATTTCCCCCCCCCCCCCCCCCCACGCAAGATACGATTTCGACCCCGAAATCACAGGCAGTCAAATCATATCAATAAGAAGGTATAACAAAAGAAGCTAAATAGAAAACTCACGTCAATAAAATAACTCTGGGAATCTCTGTCTCATATCTGATTCAGTTTCTCAAGTAGCTTCTTCAATGCTGACGAATCCACTGAACTTTCACAAGCGGAATTGTCTTCGTTCTGAGTTGCTTTTCTTTACGATCAAGAATCTAAATCGGCTTTTCAAAATAACTCAATGTCTCGTCCAGCTCTGCCTCGTCAGGCTGAATAATATGTGAAGCATCAGGCATGTACTTTCTTAGTAATGATACATGAAAGACATCATGTATCCCAGATAATGAAAGCGATAAAGCGAGTCGATATGCACGATCTCCTATCTTCTCGAGAATCTCATATGGCCCAATATATCATGGAGACAGTTTCCCTTTCTTGCCAAATCTGACAACTCCTCGGAAAGGTGGAATCTTTAAGAACACTCGGTTTCCTGCCTCGAATACCAATGGTCTGCGTCGAACATTGGCATATTTGGCATGTCTGTCTTGAGCTGCCTTCATTCTCTTCTGTATCGGCTTCATTTTTTCTGTCATATCTCTGATCATATCAGGTCCAATCTCAGGTACCTCAGAGATATCATCCCAATAAAGTGGGGATCTGCATTTCTTACCGTACAACGCCTCGAAAAGAGCCATCTCAATACTCGTCTGATAGCTATTGTTGTACGAAAACTTACAAAGTGACAAAGAATCTTGCCAACCAGTGCTAAAATCAAGCACTACTGCTCTCAGCATATCCTCCAGTATCTGGATAGTCCGCTCTGACTGTCCATAGGTCTGTGGATGATATGCGATACTCAAATATAATTTCGTACCTAAAGCTTGCTGTAAACTCTGCCAGAATTGTGAAGTAAACCGAGGATCACGGTCTGATACAATCGACTTCGGCACTCCGTGCAATCTGACCACTTCTCTGACATAAATCTCTGCCATATGGTCGTGTCGGTACGTCATCTTGTAGGGAATGAAGCATGCTGATTTGGTCAATCTGTCAATCACGACCCAAATCGCATCGCAACCTCGGGAGGAACGTGGTAACTTCGACACAAAATCCATGGAAATGTGATCCTATTTCCATTCAGGAATAGACAAACTCTGTAACAGCCCTCCGGATTTTTTTCTTTCAGCTTTTACATGTTGGCAATTCAGACATCTGGAAACATATTTTGCAATATCAGCTTTCATCTGTTACCATCAGAACTGTCTTTTCAAATCATTATACATCTTTCTGCCACCAGGATGAATACTGAATCAACTGCTGTGCGCATCTGATAATATGTTTCGTCTCAAATCCGAAACATCTGGCACAACAAGACAATTATCCACATACAGTACACTGTCACGTACCTGATATTCTGATCTATGTCGTGCTCGGACCATCAATATCGAGTTCTGCACATTCTGATCAACTTTCTGAGCCGCTTTAATTCTCAAAATCAGCTCTGATTTGACTTGAATAGCATAAAGTCTCATCGGTCTACAATCTGTTTCAAATGCTAATCCAGAAAAACAGAAGTCTTCAATCAAATTTGAAACACCAATCGTCGATAAGAATAAAGAACATACCTTACGACTTAGTGCATCAGCTGCTGCATTCGAATTTCCAGGATAGTACTTGATTTCACAATCGAAATCTTTCAATAAATCAAGACATCTTCGATATCTCATATTCAACTCAGATTGTGAAAACAGATATTTCAGACTCTTATGATCAGAATAAATTTCAAACTTCTCACCGTATAGGTAATGTCGTCATATCTTCAATGCAAAGACGATGGCAGCCAATTCAAGATCATGAATTGGGTAGCGAGTCTCATGTGGCTTCAACTGTCTCGAAGCATAGGCAATGACATGGTCTTGCTGCATCAAAACACAGCCTAATCCCCTGTGAGAAGTATCACAATAAACAACGAAATCACCAGTACCTGAGGGGATAGTCAGTATCGGTGCACTGGTCAGTCTCTTCTTCAACTCTAGAAAACTGGACTAACAGTCTTCTGACCACACAAATGGAACACTCTTCTGAGTCAACTGCGTAATAGGTTTAGCAATAATGGAGAAGTCTTTAATAAATCGAAGATAATATCCTGCTAAACCCATAAACCTGCGTATCTCTGGTACAGATGTCGATCTAGGCCAACTGATCACGGCTTCAACCTTACTGGGATCAACAGAAATACCATCTCCAGATATAATATGCCCCAGAAATACAACATGTCTCAACCAGAAGTCACATTTCGACAGTTTAGCATATAATTTCTCAGCCCTCAGAGTTCTTAACACAATTCTTAAATGCTCAGCATGATCAATCATATTCTTCGAATATATCAAAATATCATCAATGAATATAATCACGAAATCATCGAGATATTTCTGAAAGACACGGTTCATCAAACCCATAAACACAGCTGGAGCATTTGTTAAACCAAACGGCATGACAATAAACTCATAATGTCCATACCTAGTTCTGAACGATGTCTTTGAGATATCAGAGTCTCTGACTCTCAGCTGATGATATCCAGATCTCAGATCGATCTTGGAATATATAGAAGAACCCTGCGATTGATCAAATAAATCATCAATACGAGGCAAAGGGTATTTTTTCTTTACCGTAGCCTTGTACAGTTGCCGATAGTCAATGCAGAGTCTCATTGAACCGTCTTTATTTCTCAGGAACAATACTGGAGCACCCTAAGGAGAAACACTCGGTCTAATGTATCCCTTGGCCAGTAAATCTTCCAACTGCTCTTTCAATTCTTTCAATTCGATTGGTGCCATTCTGTACGGAGCTCTAGAAATCGGAACGGTACCGGGTACCAATTCAGTGCTGAAGTCTATCTCTCGAATCGGAGGCAGTCCCGGAATCTCATCTGGGAAGACATCAGCAAACTAGCACACCACTGGCAAATCAGCCAATGATGGACTCGATTTCAGTAAATAAACTGAATAAACAAAGAATCCCTCCGCTCCTTTCTGTAACAATCGAGTCATAGATAATACGGATATCAAAGGAATTCTGAATCTAGAAACCTTACCGTAGAATTTCCACTCATCAGTCATATCTGACCTGAATCTCATAATCTTGTGGAAAGAATCAACAGTAGCTCTGTACTTGGTCAGTATATCAATACCGATAAAACAGTCAAAATCAGACAACCCAAGTACGATGCAATCTAACTCAATCTCATGCCCGT
The DNA here is from genome assembly GCF_022965805.1 of Primulina eburnea. NCBI lineage: Eukaryota > Viridiplantae > Streptophyta > Magnoliopsida > Lamiales > Gesneriaceae > Primulina > Primulina eburnea. Next base: position 7,674,128 of record NC_133104.1, read on the forward strand.
CATACTGTAGCATACAATGTTTCACAGAATTCACTTGATATCAAACATGTCCCCAAAGGAGAGTAGACAGAAACTACAACAGATAAAGACTCAACAGGCAAATCATGCATCAATGCAAATCGTTCAGAAATAAACGTAAGGGAAGCACCTGTATCTATCAATACATAAGCAGGCTAACCACATAAAGAACAGTTACCTCCAACGACATCATCTGGTGCTTCCTGGGCGTGCTCCTATGTCAAAGCAATTAATCTGGCCTGTTGTCTAGGAGGCTGGCTACCTGTCTGGCTACCTCCAGGCCTCTGCTGTGACGGATTAGTAGTCAATGGCGGCTGGAAAGAATGAACAGCAGATGATCATTTATCTGTCTGTGCCGTTGATCCCGATGACTCCGCTCCCTGGGATCTCTGGGAACCTCTCTGTGGACACACCCTAGCAAAGTTTCCCTGCTGTCTACAGATACGGCAACTGCCAATCACTCCTTGGCATTGCTCAGTCGGATGTCTCCCTCCGCAAGTTTTGCAGTAAACCCTGGTATAACTTTGGCTCTTTCTGGAACTACTGTAGTTAGAAGAACTGCTGCCAGACTTCTGAAACTGTTTACCTCTGGATTTTAGAAATTCTTTCTTTCCACCACTACTGTTGCCACCTTCAAATCTGGGAGGTGGTTGATGTGGTCTCGGTGCTGGAAGAACATACGAAGCTCCTTTCTGTCTCATCAGACCAGCTTCGGCTCCCTTGGCTCGATTCAGGGCATCGGCAAAGTTATTCGGCAGCCCTGTGTTCACCAATGTAAAGATTTCATGATTCAACCCATTGATGAACCGATCAGCCACAGCCTCGTCATTCTCGGCAACATGTGGAGAAAATCATAGGAAAGTAGAGAACTTAGCAACATACTCTTCAATGTTCAACTGGCCCTGTCTCAAATTAGCAAACTCTGCCCCCTTGTCCTTCCTGTACGACACTGGGAAAATCTCTGATAAAACTCAGCTTTAAAGACATTCCAAGTAATATTCGTACCTCGATGCTCCAAGGCCCTCTTTGTTGTGATCCACCAGTTCTTTGCAACGTCATGCAACTGGTTCCAAATCAGTCTGACTTGGCGCTCATCACTGTAATCCAGGGAATCAAATAGCATCTCAATGTCATCTAGCCAACACTCACAGTCAACTGAAGTCTCAGTTCCTTTCAGGGTTAGCGGTTTGAACGACTGAAACCTCTTTAACAGTGTTTCCATCGGAGTTGCTGTCACATCCAACGGATTAGCAAAAGTACTACCCTGTTCTGGGATTCTTCGAGGAGGAATATCTGAATATCAAAATTATTAGTAACCCAATACCACAAACCGGTTTCAATTCAGCCCCTCTCTGATCATCTTACTGCTGATCAAGAATCGTTTCTGATTCATTCTCAATAATACATATTACCAAATCAAATCAGATAATACAGGTAAACATGAATTTCAAAGCAGTAATACATGCTAACAATCAGAAGCAAGTAAAGAAAACTCATTCTACCCTGCTCACTAGCTCCTATCTCAGTCTAAGGAACCTACTGCTCTGATACCACCTGCTGTGGGGACCCGGACGCTAATTCAATTTTTAATCATTCTTGGGAATAAGTTAATCAATTAAGATAAACATGGTCTAATTTTTTTTTAATGCAAAACGTAATGGAATCTGTCTGATATAAATATCAACATAAAGTACAAGTCTTGTACAATGATAATATAACCAAACTAGGGTTCCACAACTATATCTCAAGTGATGAATCCTAATCTACTTCTGCTCCAGATCTCCACGCTAACTTGTCTCTCTCATCCTCTTCCTGACCCTGATCATGTATCACCTGTTGTCATGCACACATATAAACAAGACAACAGCCGATAACTCCGGTGAGAATATAATCTCAGAATAAACAACATAAATATGCAATCATATAAAACATATATAAAAGCATATTACAATTATCAATAACATGTATCAAATCCGAAAACATGAATGATGTAAAACTGTAAATAAACTCGTGACTCGTCAACTCAGACTCTACTCATCTCTAATCTAGGGATCTCGGTTTCCTGGAAATTGTCTCATATATCGAATCTCATCAATAGGAGTCGATCTACTCCTCAGCAAATATCGATATAAACCAAACATCCAGTGTCTTGACATATCCTCCAATGACTTGGCATATCCTGCCGACTTGGCATATCCTGCCAATGACTAGGCATCTCCGTCCATGAGTCAATACACGCTTTGCTATAACTCAATAGACTAAGAAAATCGATATCATGAATTGCAAACATCAATGCAATAAATAAAGTATGTGGTTTTACGGGAAACTCGAGTCCAGTCTGACTCGGGTCGATCTCCCAGGTAATATCGATTTATACCTTTCGTTCGTTGAATTCTATCTTTGTCGAAGTCTCGAATTCGAAGCCTGTCAATACTCAATCCGGCAATGACAATATCAAGGATTACAATATCAATACACCGCTCAATCAATACTAGATATAATCAGAACTCAATCAAATTCTGTTTCAACGGCATAACGACACAATCTCAATATACCCATCAATACAATATCAATCAGACATTCATCCCAACATCTCATAATCGATAACAATACAATTCTGATATCAAATCACAATCAAATAAACTCTGAAAATCATATTAATTTCATATGGTATCTGTTTCTCAATCCGGTTTCAATTATACGATATTTAACATATCAGAAATACCATATATGAATCATATCTGATTTTGGTAATACCATAATTTCAAATCATATCAAAACTTAAGAAAACTCACGTCCAGTTGTAGTCTGTGTCGATAGAAACACAGTACTGAAGTCGGATTCAAAATCTAACGGGCGGATTTCTCACAAATTGAGTTCTAAAATCAAGAATTGCAAATCTTCCCCAAAGCTCTCGGTTCCTTCATCTGGAAATCTAAATGAAGAAAATAAGGTGTTGATATATATATCTTGCATGTTGAGACCAAGTGGCTTCCTCTTCTTGCTTGCACGTCTCGCGCATATGCGCGACCCTCTTCGGCGCATATGCGCGAGACCCACTGGTCTCCACATTTTTTTCTTCTCGGTAGCTCACGCATATGCGCGTCCCATCGCACGCGCATATGCGCGAGGTTCTCCGGACTTGGCATTTTTCCTTGCACACGCTCGAGCATATACGCGTACACACTCCGCGCATATGCGCGAGGTCCTCTTCCTACTTCGCGCATATGCGTGCATCAGTGCCGCGCATATGCGCGAGGGGTACTGTTCCTCGCACACATTTCATGTAGTTTCTCGTCTTTCTCAGTACGATACTTTTCATCCATAATTACAGCAAATTATAAATCAATAATCACAGCTTATTAAATAAAATCTCGGGCATTACACGAACCAAACTACCAAGTTGTTATTCTACTGAAATCTCTTCACAAGCTTTCTATTCATATTCAAAAAAATTCAAAAGCTCATACTTATCATATAAATTCATATCAGTCAAGGCTATACATTGAGCTTACAAGCACAAACACTTATCGTTATAATATTCGATCTTATAGAGATCAGTTGTGCTTAGTAGTTTCAGATCAGTTGAGAACTGATAAACTATATTGAAACTAAAAATTTCAGTTTGGCATTGTTAAGTCCAAAACTGAAGGGGGTCTGTACAAGTCTTGTATTGATCAAAGTCTTTTAGTGAATATCATATCTTTTAGATAGAAGGGGAGGTGTATGAGTGATTGAAATCTCCAAACATCCACAATTCTTGTGTCTCTTAATTTCAGTTTTATTCTATCTGTCATTCAGTTTATTTCTGCATTTTTTTAGTTAACTGACATTGGCATAACAAGATTCTCGTTTATCACAAAACTGACTCATTATTTGAAAAAGGTGGTAAAATTGCCAAGTGTTTATTTAAACCCCCCCCCCCCCCCCCCCCCCCCAAACCCCTTCTAAACGCTCTTTCACCTACCAACCGATCGTGTCAAGTGGTATCAGAGTAGTTGAATCTTGTTCTGAATATTCCTACCTACAAAATCTGATTACAATATCTTCCTTCAACAAAATTCCACTGTTCTCAATAGAAGAGTTCGATGACTGGAAGATTAGAATGCAGGCCTATCTAGCTGCACAAGATGATGACATGCGGTATGTCATTACTGACGGACCCATGAGAATACTGAAAGAAAATACTGTTGTTTTCATAACTGATGGGGCAGCACACTGTATTGAGAAGCCAAGAGAAGAATGGACAGCAGAAGACAAAAGAAAATCCAATAATGTGGCCAAAGATATCTTGTACAAAACGCTGGATAAAATCACTTTCAACAAAATAAAGATGTGCAAGACTACAAAAGAAATCTAGGAGAAGTTAACTCTGCTCTGCAAAGGCAATGAGCAAATCAAAGAGAATAAACTTTCAGTTGTTGTTCAAAAATGAAGATTGGAGAATCTATGCACGAATATCATGAGAGAATCAGCGGCATAATGAATGAATTGAATGCCCTTGAAAAGATGTATTCAAATAAAAAAGTAGCGATGGGTAGTCAGAGGTCTTCCCAAGGAATGGGATGTTAAGACAATGGCTATGATAGAATCAAAGGACTTGAATAAGGTTGAATTACATGATATATTTGCTGATCTGAAGGCCTATGAGTTCGAGTTGCAAACTAGAGAAAGAGAATCTTTCACACCAGCAGCTACAACAGCTCTTAGTGCTGTCAAACTGGAACCAACTGGTTCAGTTGAGAAAACTGCTGATCAGTTAAGTAATGACGCAATGTCATTATTCGTCAAAAAATTTGGAAGATTCATGAGAAGAAATCAAGGATATTTTCAAAGACTATATCAGAGATATAACACCAAAAAAGAACCAAACACTTGCTACAGTTGTGGCAAAACTAGACACTTCGTTGCTGACTATCCTAAACCAAAGAAGGATAGTCGAGTGTCAGCTGAAAAAGGAAAGAAATCACATGAGCACAGGAGAATAACCAAATATGATAAGAAATCATTCAGAAAGAAACATGAAGTTCTTCCAGCTAAGGAAAGTAAATCCAACTGGGCAGAATCAGACATCGATGAATTAGAACTTGAGAGCTTGAGCAGCTCCAGCGATGATGAGGAAGTCAAGTGTCTAATGACTGATGACACAGAACTAGAATCAACCAGCTGAACATGTATTCGATTTTAGTTCAACTGACTTTACGCGTGATGAACTTATTTCCACATTACATGACATGGTCAACGAGTATCAAAAGATTGCCCTCTCATTTGAGAAGGCCAAACCAAAGCAAACTGATCTCAATGACGATAAAACTGAAACTGATAAATTAGTAGAACTATTGAGTCTTAAACGGGAGATTGCTGAGCTGAATGCTGAAAGAATCAAGAATCAATCTATGATTCAGCAGTTAACGCTTGAGAATTCAAAGCAAGCTGAGGTATTCAGGCATGGAATAAATCATCAGTTGCACTAGCTGAAATGCAAGATATGAAAAAATCAGTTACCGATAAAACTGGTTTAGGCTTTAGCAATCATGATGAAACTTCTACCAGTGATACTCAGCCAAATCTGAACATGGGAAAAGGAAAATATATTCACTTTGTCAAATCAGTTGTGGTACAAGAACAACCTGAGCCGAGTAGACCAGTTTAACAGCCTGTTGAAAATAAGAACAAGGCCAAAAGATATGGAATTGGTTATAACCCTAAAACTTCAACTGATTCGCGTAGCTGGCCACCTAAAAAGTTCGACAATAAATACATGATTTCTCCAAATGACTATTCCAATTACCATAACTGTAAACCAGTTCAAAAAAGATATCGGCTGAATAACCAGTTGAACAAGGCTAAAGCACATATTGCCTCACCTGCACACTACACACCAAGCACACACAAGCCGGGAAAAACCATTTGGAACACAAAAACTGGAAAGTCTATCAGACTGATCCAAGTCTGGGTTCATAAAGGATTAATCAGTTTAGGACACAAATAGATATGGGTAGCAATACTATTCATTGCTTGTGATTGCAGGTGACAGGTACAAACAAAGAATCAATCTGGTATCTGGACAGTGGATGCTCGCGGCATATGACAGGGAATGCAAATTTGCTATCCCAACTGATCAAATACACTGGTCCAAACATCAGTTTTGAAGACAAATCTAAAGGTAAAACTGTGGGTAAGGGTAAGCTTATCCATGGTAACTTTACTATCAAAGATGTCTTATTAGTTGAGAATTTGAAGTATAACTTGATTAGCATCAGTCAGTTATCAACAATAATTTCTCAGTTCAATTCAACTTACACACTTGCACAGTTAGAAACTCAACTGATGAGATCATTTTAACTAGCAATCGTTGTGGAAATACTTATAAAGCCAGTTGAACTGATCAACCTAATGCACCAGTTTGTTTTATAGCTTCAAAATCTTTTAAGAACTGATTATGGCATAAAAGGTTGAACCACATAAAATTTAAGTCTATCGCTTATCTGAATAACCATGATCTTGTAACTGTTTTGCCCAAAATAGATTTTTCAAAGGATAAAATTTGTTCAGCATGTCAGTTTGGTAAGCAAATAAGATCTTCATTTAAAAACAAAGGAAATAAATCATCATCTAGATGCTTAGAACTACTGCATATGAATCTTTTTGGTCATATACCAGTCATGAGTTTATGGGGAATGAAATACACCTTGGTGATCGTTGATGATTTTTCAAGATTTACTTGGGTTATCTTTCTAAAATCTAAAGACCAAACTGATGCACAACTGATTAAACTTTTCAAAATATTATTAAATGAAAAATCAGTTGGTATTGATCGAATAATTTATGATCGAAGGACTGAATTCATCAATCAAAATCTTTCACAATTTTTAGAAAATACTGGGATCAAGTATGAGCTCTCAGCAGTTAGAACATCTAAGTAAAATGGTGTTGCTGAGAGAAGAATTCGAACCCTTATAGAAGCTGCTAGAACAATGCTTGCTGATTCTGCTTTTTCTCAGAGATTTTGGGCAGAAGCAGTAAACATTGCGTGTTACACTCAGAACAAATCGATGATTAATAAAAATCATTTGAAAACGTCATATGAGATCTGGAATGGAAGTAAAAGGGTGGTTTCTTATTTCAAAATATTCAGCTGTAGATGTTTTATTCTCGATAACGGCAAAAATCATTTAAAATCTTTTGATGCTAAATCTGCAGAGGGAATATTTCTTGGTTATTCACCAGTTAGTCAAGCTTATCAATTATTTAACAAATGCACTTTGAATGTCGAAGAGTCAATTCATGTGGTATTTGATGAATCTGTACTAACTGATAAGCCAAATGATCCAGTTGAGCTAGTTGATCGCTTTACAGATATAGGTTTGGAGGATTATATTAAAGAAGAAAATCATATCAATCAAAATATCCTTCAAACACCAGAACCAGAAGTGTTGGATCAATCAGTTGAACAAGAAATTGTTCCTAATAATCAGTTGGTAGAGCAAAATGATAATATTAAAATACCAATTGAAGCAGCAGCAACTAAAAATGAAGAGAACATTCAGTTGCCAACTGAAATAGTTGCTGATATCGATGCAACAAATGTTGAATCCAGATGGATGAAATCTCATCCACAGAATTGGTGATAGGTAACCCATCTAATCCGGTAAAAACTTGAAATAAAATGATTAATTTATTTATTCATCCAGCTTTTGTTTCCCAACTGAAACCGAAGAAAGCTGATGAATTTCTTGTTGATCCTAACTGGATAAATACTATGCAAGAAAGCTAAATCAGTTTACCCATAACAATTTCTGGAACTTAATTCCAAGACCAGTTTCTAAAACTGTTATAGGTACGAAATGGGTTTACAGAAATAAACTGAATGAAGATGGTTCAGTTGTGCGCAATAAAGTGAGACTTGTAGCACAAGAATATAGGCAAGAAGAAAGAATAGATTACATCGAGACACATGCACCAGTTGCAACACAGGAAGCAATCAGAATATTCCTTGCTTATTCCTCATTCAAAAACTTTAAAGTGTACCAAATGAACGTGAAGAGTCACTACAACAAAAATGCTATACGACAACGGATTTTATCCGTTGTCGTAGCCCTTTTAAAACTGTTGTTGAAGCCAGTGTTGTTAAATGCTCGCTCAAAGACAACGGTTAAACACTGTTGTCGTAGCTACAATTTGCAATCAAAAACCGTCGTCGTAGCTGCACTTTGCGACGGTTTTAGAAACTGTCGGAAAATATAGTGCCGACGGAAATTTATATGAACCGTCGCTAAATGTAGCGACAGTGTTCATGTGAAATAACCGTCGCTATTTAGCGACGGTTTGTAAGTCCGTCATTAATATTTTAAGTAGAATAAAAAAAATTTAAGAATTTAATAAATCTGTGTTGTAAATTGGTACAATCTTGTAAAAGATAAAATATCTAAGTGTTGTGAATTAATAAAATCGTGTAAGAGATAAAAATTTTAATTGTTTTGATGTGATAAAAAAATCGTGTAAGAGATAAAAAATTTAAGTGTTGTGAAGTTGTAAAATCATGTAATGAGAAAAATTTTAATTGTTGTGAAATGAAGTGGAAGAAAGTGAATGAAATTTGCATGTATTTATAGAGAATGATGAAAAAAAATGGAGGGAAGTTTGGGGGGAACGAATTTTTTGAAAATAGCGACGGTTTGGACTTAAACCGTTGCAACATTTTAAATCGGCGACGGTTTAATCTTATTTGTCGCTAGATTTCGCGACGGTTTAGATATAACTGTCGCTAAAGCTAGCAACGGTTTGGTACAAACCGTCGCTGTATTTAAACATGCGACAGTTTTTCTTTAACTCTCGCTAACTTTAACGACGGTTTAGAGTCAACCGTCGCCGATGTATTATTTTGCGACAGTTACTTCATACTGTCGCGAAAGTTAGCGACGGTTAAAGACAAAAACCGTCGCTAAATATGCCACAAAAAACTTTTTTATAGAAAACCGTTGTCGAATGTACCAAAAAAAGCGCTAATAGACAACGGTTCTGTAAACCGTTGTCTTTGACCCTAAAAAACGCTTAAAGACAACGCTTCATAAAACCGTTGTCTTTGAACCTAAAAACCGTTGTCTTTTGCACGCAAAAGACAACGGTTTTTATAAAACCGTTGTGGTTTGCTCCCAAAAGACAACAGTTTTGTAAAAACCGTTGTCTTTTTCTTAAAAGACACACTTTTAACAACGGTTTTTGCAAAAACCGTTGTTAAAAGTTTTTTAACAATGGTTTTAACAAAAACCGTTGTTAAAAGTGTGTTGTCGTTTGGGGTTTTTCTTGTAGTGAGTGCATTTCTGATTGGTCGGTTGCAGGAAGAAGTATATGTTGAACAAGCACCAGGTTTTGTTAATCACTCTCTTCCTGATCATGTTTATCATTTGAACAAAGCTTTATATGGTCTTAAACAAGCTCCAAGAGCTTGGTATGAAACACTTTCAAAATTCTTAACTGATAATGATTTTACTGTTGGATCAATTGATAAGACTCTGTTCAAATTTTCAAAGAATGATCATATTTTACTTATGCAAATATATGTTGATGATATTATTTTTGGTCATCTAACCCTAAATTATGTGAGAAATTTGCCAAGTTAATGCATGAAAAATTTGAAATGAATATGATGGGTGAACTAACATTCTTTCTCGGTCTGCAAGTGAAACAACTAGAAGCTGATACTTTTAGCAGTCAAACCAAATACATGAAGGAATTGCTAAAGAAATTTGGCATGGAAACATGTTCAGTTGCAAATACTCCCATGAATTCATCGATTAAATTAGATAATGATCAAGGGGGGATATCAGTTGAGACGACACTCTACAGAGGTCTAATAGGTTCTTTATTATACCTAACTGCTATTCATCTTGATATTGTATTCGATGTTTGTATGTGTGTCAGATTTCAGGCAAATCCTAAGCAATCGCGCTTTTTAGCTGCCAAACGTATATTGAAATATCTTAAAGGCACACAAAATATGGGCTTATGGTATGCTAAGGAGTCATCGTTCAATTTAGTTGGCTATTCAGATGCAGATTATGAAAGATGTAAGATTGATCGTAAAAGCACCAGTGGTTCATGTTAGTTTCTAGGAGACAGACTGATTTCATGGTTCAGCAAGAAGCAAACATCCATAGCAACTTCCATAACTGAAGCAGAATATCTTGCTACTGAAGGTTGTTGCGCTTAACTGCTCTGAGTTCAACAACAACTGAAAGACTATGGAGTCATTGCAAAAGAATCACCCATCTTTTTTGATAATACAAGAACAATTGTGATTACATAAAATCCAGTTCTTCACTCAAGGACCAAGCATATCGATGTCAGACATCATTTCATCAGAGATCATGCTCTAAATAAGGCAATCAGGCTAGAATACATACCAACTAATTAACAAGCAGCTGACATCTTCACCAAACCATTACGCGAGACTACCTTTTCTCATTTTGCAATATTCTTAGTTTAATTGATCTGTCTTAATTATATTTTTTTAATGCTGATATGTCAGTTATTGCTAATTATTATTCAGATAATCAATTTTCAGTTAGTCAATTGCTAGTTAATCAACTGATATCAGTTAGTATGAAGAAAGGAAACAGCAATGAATCGAGGCAGCAACTTTATTGATAATATCTTTTACATATTACATGATTCATTTCCCTTTCATTGGCATCTAGCCGAAGGGACATCCAACTAGACATATCATTACAGGAAATTCTTCTGAAGCCTTCTGATAAATCAATCTTTTTTGGCACTCTCTGCTCCTTCAAAAGCATCAACTGTAAAAGACCTTCATCAGTGGCAAGATCTGAAGTATGGATAACATCGAGATGCCTCTTATGCTTGATCTTAGTTCCAAGACAAGATCCTCAATAGCTTCTTTCAAACTCTCCAAACAGTGAAGTGTTGCTGAAGGAAGAGGGATGTTGGAACTGCTTGCTCTATCCATCTGTGCTTAATTTTTTTTGTTAATATCTAATGACGGTGATCTTATTTATAGACAGACCCGTATTGAAGAAATAGAAGAAGACGGATAGACATCAGTTAATAGAATGGACTTGACGGATTCAGACTGAGTTTCTTCTACCATTTTTTATTAATATGCATTTATTGAGGGAGAATTTCAAATTTAAATGGTTAACTGATAAGACAATAGTCAGTTGGTCTTCAGCTGAACTGACTCAGTTTTCAACTGATCACTCAGTTACTGACCTAACTGATCTTAAGTTAACTGATTATTCGATAAGTATTCCATATTAAGTGATGTAACTGTTAAAATCATGTATTTAATTAATGTCATTCATGAATAGTAATTTGAAACATGGCCCCACATGGTCCATTAGACTTTTGTACACACGATTTTATCTTGGACTGCCACATGTCCAAAAATTTGAACAGTCACAAACATAAAAACTTGAATCTGCTTCATTTCAGTTTCTTTACGCGCATTACAACTCTCAGAACAAATCAAATACACAGAGCTTTTTCTCGCAGATATTCAAACTATCAGCAATGGAAAATCAAGTCCCTGCATACATTTTCAACGCAATGGCTATTGACTTTGATTCATTTCTGTCTATCAAGGACGAAGCTATCAAGGATGTCTTTCTCAAGCTTGAAGCAGATGGATTGAAGAAATTTCTGGGATTGTCATCTCAAGAAATCTATCCTAAAGAGATTCAGGATCTTTATGATAATGGCTTCATCTCTGCTGACGGCAAAATCACTTCAACCGTCAACAGTCAACTGCTGATCATTGACGAAGAATCCTTTAGCAATCTCTTCCAACTGCGTTCTGATGGTTTGACTAATATCTCTGAAGTTAATACGTCTGTTGTAGAGGAGATGCAGACGCTCTTATCTGCAGATGGACGAAAAATCAAGGTTCTGATCCTAAGAAAGAACTTAAGTCAGATATTCAGTTACTGGCTGACATTGTGGCCAAGTGACTACTCGCAAAAGCAGACTCATTTTCTGCTCTCACATTGGAAAAGTTCCAAGTGATGACTGCTATCATGGCTGGACGAAAACTGAAATGGTCAGTCATCATCTTTTCTATCCTCAAGAACATGCTTCAATCCTCCAAACAGTCCAAGGAATTTGTTGTATCACTCAGCTACTTGTGAAGAACAATGGTTTGGTGGATGAATCTTCTGAGAAATCATCCAAATTCAAAATTTTCAATGCTAAGAGTATTCAGCTGCCAAAAATCAAGCCGGACATGTCACCCGAGTAGTTCATTAAAGTGAAGAAGGTGATTTCAGATTGTTATAATTACCAAAGTCTTTTAGTGAAATCTTTCATCAAAGAATGTAGGAGTTTCGAAGTTTCCGAACATTCAGAAACAAACTTTTGTCATTTACGTTTCAGTTATCCTATTTTTACTTTCCATTTGATAGCCCAGCTGATTCTTATCATAAGACATTTTGTGTTCAAACCATTTCAGTTAGTTTATTTATGTATAAACTGCTTCAGTTAGCCTATTTCCATTGCTGACTTATTGAGACCCAACTGACAAGAATTCTATTTTAGTATTGCTAACTCAACCAAAATATTTTCAGAAGTTGTTTAGATTATTTATTCACCCCCTCTAAATCACTCTATGTTCAATGCTTTTTCATTTGAAGTTGTTCTTCCAAAGAGTAAAAATTATTATTAAATATTATTTGAAGTTGTTCTCCCGAAGATCACAACTTGCTATTAAGTATTATAGTTTATAGTAAATCAATTGATTCTCCTAAAGTAGCATAATCTTTTAATTTTATGTTGATATTTCTGAAGTAACACACAATTTTCTATCGAAAATTTAGCCAGATCTAAAATCTATCGATCTTTTTTAAGAATGTCGATGTTAAAATTGTAAATCTAGCAAAATCTGTGACTTAATATTTAATGATCTGTTTATATTCCTAAAGAATATTATATCTATAATTTAAGATCTAAGATATGTCAGTGTTTATGAAGAACGTTAATCTTATAAGACCAAATATCTATCAATATTTCTGAAGAATATTGATCTAAAATCTACTATATGATCTATCAACATTCACGAATAACATTGATATGAACTTAAGATTCGTTTAGCTTCTCCCAATGAATATTGATATAATATTTTATTGATACTCCATATGAATATTAATCCAAATCTAATATTTATTGATATCTTTGATAAATATTGATCTTAAATATTAATGAATAATATTTATTTAATATTTGTCGATATTCAATAAGAATATTAATTTAAGGAATGAGTCTCGTGTGAGACCGTCTCACAGATCATAATCTGTGAGACGGGTCAATAATACTCATATTCACAATAAAAAGTTATATTCTTAGCATTAAAATTAATATTTTTTATGGGTGACCCAAATAAGAGATCCGTCTCACAAATAATACCCGTGAAACCGTCTCACATAAGTTTTTGCCTAATTTAAGATGTAAAATATATCAATATTCTAGAATAATATTAAGAATATTTATTGTTTAAATATGATAGAATTTTTACCAATATTCTTAATTGATGTTGGTTTGATATCAAAGTAGAATCATATATTTGTTGTTAATTATCTTGAAGAAACATGATATATTATTCATTAATAATTAGGATAAAATTAATTTGATTTATTTTCGGTTGAAGGATTTATCGAGGATCTAACAAAAAGATAGATTTTTTATGCAATTTTTTGTTAACTTGTCAAATGGTTTCACCAAATTCTATCGAAAATCCATACAGTTCTCATTATATATTTTCGAACTTTGTTGAAGGAATTTGGTCTCAATCATCATATTTAATCATAAATTTCATTTCATGCAATTCATATTACTATTGAGATGTCCACTACTTTTTAGTTTTAAATCCTACTAGAATTTTTTTTCTTTTTTTTTCATATTGTAAAATTCGAAATTCATCTTTTAAAATACTAAGCATTTCTATAAATCAAAATAGGATAACAAAGTCTCTCGGACGAAGTCTAATGACGCAGCACGTTTTAAACATAAGTAGCAAATAATACATATACAAACACATGTATTGAAAATCATACTTTTATTCAAAATAAATTTATAAACATAATTTAATCATAAATCGTCAAATCGTAAAGCTTTCAATCATTTATCATTTTGGGTGAAGTTTGATACTTGAAAGTGACTAGCTTTTATCCTCTGGTCAGCTGATCAGTCTTAGCTCAGCATTGCGCATGAGGACAGGCACTAGGCACTGACGTAAAATGGAAATACGATCGTTGGGCCCCCTATGGAGCTTTTCCTGTAAACGAGCTACTTCTGGGATCTTCTCCCTCACGATATTCCCAAAAATCATAAATCATTTCCTTTTTGTCACAGTCAATCCACATACTTCAAAATATTTTTTCTTTTCTTTTTAATCATAAAATATTGTGTCCTTTGCACATTTAAAAAGTAGCATTTTAACAGTAAAAATTTCACAGCTTTACTATAAATCATTAAATCTCATATTTTTATCATAAACATTCAAAAATATCATTTAACATGCGTTAAGCTCCCTCGGAACATTGCCAACCACTTTTGTACTACCCGGGTGTAAAATGACCGTTTTGCTTTTGGACTTAAAATTTTTCGTTTTTTATTTTTTCTCACTTTTATTGACTCGAGACTATCATAAATAATTATTTAAGCTAAAATTCAATTTTTAATATTTTTATTTAAGGTAAACTCGACCTTTTTGATTAATTCCTCTTGCTTTCCGAAATCTTTCAAAAAAGCCATATGATGTGGTTCCAAATGAGCATGATTGGGAAAGATCCAAGCTTTTGCTGAAATTTTTGAAACATTTTTGTAAACTCACTTTGCGTATTTCTGGTTCTTTGTATGTTACATCGAACATTATGCTTCATGAAATTAGTGAGGTTGACATGCTTCTTAAGCAATGGTTGGAGAGTGCTGGAGAGTGCTAACTTTGAACTAAATTTGATTGCAAAAAGAATGAAAGAAAAATATGATAAGTATTGGGGATCAACTGAGAAAATGAATATGATTTTATATTATGCTGTGATCTTTGATCTGTGACATAAGTTGGAGTTTGTTGAATTTTCTTTTGATAGAATGTATGGCAGTGTTGGGAAAAATGAGACCATGAAAGAACAAGTGAGACTTGGCCTTTACGAGTTGTTTGATGATTATAAACTAAAGCGTTCTAATAAACTTCCAGACACTTCTAAAAGTTTATGCTCTTCATCAAATAGTTTCACCCTTGGCTCGCAAGATTTGTCTAAGAAACGCTTGTGTGAGGCAGACGATGAGTCTGAAATGGCTATTAGATTGTCGTTGAAGCAAGAGTTCACGATGTATAAGAGTAGAGGAAAAGGTGAACTAGTAAAGTCCGAATTGGAGAAATATTTGGTTAAAGATGTTGAGGAGGAAAAAAAGAACTTTAATATATTGCAATGGTGGAAAGATAATAGTCACAGGTTTCCCATTCTTTCTCAAATTGCACCGTTGCTTCAGGAGCTGCATTTAGCACCGGAGGGCGTGTACTTGATGCATTTAGGAGTTCTTTATCGCCCAGGATAGTTCAATCTCTCATTTTTGCTCAATACTGGTTTTGATGTGATTCAAAACCAATTAATATGGAGGAAGATCTGTGTGATGTTGAAATGATTGACAAAAGTATTTTAATTTTATTTTATTTATTTTAGATATATCTCAATATTTTGAAGTACTAACATTTTATTTTCTTTGTTTATTTTTCAGAGTTAACAAAATTGGGTGTTGATACATCTATTATTGTTGTTTGATTATCATAACTAATTCAACGGTAAAGGTGAAAAAAAATGTAATCAATTCAAGGTTGGAAGTTTATGCATGTGAATCTTATTATTATTTACACTTGTTTCCTGCATTGATGAAAAACATGAATTATTGGTACACTTTATTTTTGTTTTATGATGTTTATTTTGTTAATAAATTTACATCTATGTAGGTAATGAAACATTCCAGATGATATTTTGAAAGTCAAACAAAAAGTTGATTCTGATTTTTTTGGTGAAGATCAAAGTTGGATTTCAATAGTTTATGCTCGATTTAAAGATTTGTTAATTATAATACTCATTCTAAGTTTTGAGATGAATATTTTGTGTTTAACTTTTGTAACATTCACGAGACAATATTGTTTTGATAAGCCTATTTTCTCGTCATATATTATTTGATAGGCACAAAATGATAAAATGTTAATTTGTCAAAAAAAAAAAACCCGAACCCGACCTTTTCGGGTACCCGAAAGACAGGTAGTGGCCAGAATCGGATCGGGTTTCGTGAATGAAAATGCTACCCTAAAAAATCGGGTACCTGATCCGAACTATCCGAAACCTGAAAAACCCGACTCGTGCCCACCCCTACATCAATGTACACAAACGTATTCCTTTCTTGAGGAAACTGAACAGTTGACATTACACAACGCAAGCGGTAATCTGACCATTGGAACCCATCAAATAAATTTAATGTACCCTAGAGCTAGGTTAAGAGTAAGTGCCACCTGGGAAAAATGCCACAAGGAAACGATCTCATTTTAACGGTAACTTCTTCCTCTACCCTGTGCCCTCCACCCTCGACCTCGACCTCGACCTCGACTTCGACTTCGACTTCTTCCATCATTTAACCCTTCAAATGCCTTGTTGAGAAGTGGATTCTGAAAATCCCCTTCTGCACCACTACCCTTTTTTAACGCCCTAGTGCCGCCGGATAAATTGGCAGCACTTCGTTTTTTACTGGAACGGCAAACGTTTGCAAATCAACAAATAGAATGGAAAAATGGTAGGTAATAGTGGTTAAAAAACGTCAGGAATTTTCTTCTTACCTGGCAGCAGCTGCAGCAACGGTGGGGGTGGTTTCTTTCCATGACAAGGTAATTTTCTTGTCACCAATGAATGAAGGTACTTTCGAGTGCAAAGGCTGAATGCAAACCATGATGTATCATATGAGACGAATTAGAAGAGTAATCATCAAAATATAGAAGATCTCAAGTTGGAAAGGAGAGAGACTCGTGTGGTTAAACTCTGCGGCTCTGACGAACGTAAACTAAAGCTTGGGTAATAATGACCACCATTTAAAATCTAGGGTATTGTTGTAAACTCTCTAAAACTGGATAACTACGTTAAATCTTACAAGAAGTTGTTATCGAATGCCATAAATATCATTCAAGGTTTCTACCATAATGTGCTAACAAATACAGTGAAAAGTTGGAAAAAGCACTCACCTGGGTCATTGCAAGTATGTTGTTGCAGGAACGAAGTCCCGTTGTAGCATTCTGTTTCTGCTTCTTCTGCAAGATAAAAGAACGAGGTGAAATTATGATAGGGAATTATACAAATGTCGATGTTGAAAGGAGGCGTCAAAACAATCTCCTTAGGACTTACAATATTGTCTTTTTCTTCTTCTAATTTTGCTGCAACCATTGCTTTATTATGATCCGCCATCCCCTGGGTCAATTTTTTAATCATTGCTCTAGATAAAACCTCAATAGTGCTCAATCTGTTTCATCAATTAACAAGAAATCAAAATTTGAAGGTTCAAAAATGACTGAATGACAATGGCACAAGTCCTAGAAGAAACTAAGTCAATAAAGAAGCTACGAAGCTGATCAGGAGTAGATGATAAAAAAGTTGGTTCAGAACGAAAAATGGGTTTTTACACAAATAAATAAAAAATCAAAAAGCCTCTCCATAAAACCAAGTAACAAAAAATTTTAACATGCAACAATCACTCACTGTAGTTTTACCATTGGCATACTCAGTTTGTCACAGGCAGTAACTGCAGTCATTCCCATAGTTCACAAACTGAAGGCTAATCATAGTGTCCATCCGAATCATTCTAAATTTTGGTTTATTGTAAAGAGTTTGATGACCATCTAGTTCACAAGTACCTCTCTGTAAAGTCTTTATATTGCTCTGAAAAATCTTCTCCAAGCCTGTCAGATGTTTGTCCAGTGACAATCTTGTAGCCACACAGGCTATTTGAGGCGTTAGGAGTCTATAAATTCGTGAATAGATTTGTAAGTCAGTTTAGCAACGCAAGATACACGGATTCACATGTGGAATACAGCCATATCTGTACCTTGTGAGCTAAATGGTGAAATGCATAAAGCAAACACTCGATACTAGTGAAGTTCATTTCTTCAATCTTTCTTCGTACTAAATATTTCTGGGAGAAAAATAGTAATTTAGAAAGAATTCACTGAATATGAATCCAAGCACAATATACCACTCATCAATTTGTTACTTCATTTATATCCACAATAAAAACAAAAACAAAGCTGTTGCTATTATAAGCCTAGTGTTAAGCCGCAATTTATTCGGCTATGCAGGTACGGTTACATTTCCTGTCCGGCTAGAACACTGATGATTTTATAAGTCATCAAAAAGATGGGACCAACTCATCAAATAGCATCAAAATACAAATGAAAGAACAGATTGTGGAACAATATAGCACAAATGATAATATGAACTCAAAACAAATCTTGCACCTTTTCATCCATGATGAATAAAAATAATACCTTCAAAAGCTGAACAACTGTTGGAAGAAGCAGTCTTGAATCTTGAGGTTTTGCAGTAAATGAACTTTCAGCGAGGTTCTTGAGTAAGCTTAGTCTCTGTTCTTCAGGAAGCTAATGCAAAGAATGGTAAACTTTCATCAGATGAGTCGGAAAATAAATTTGTATAAATGAAGCAGTAAAATAATAAGGAAATGTCATGAGATGCCTTAAGCTCGAAGCTTCTCAGTTGTAAAAAAAGAGGCAAAGTTCTTTAAACAATATTTAATGGAGCTGGTCAGGCTTCAACCAATTTCATAAAAACTGTTATCAAGGCACAAAGTTAGAAAACATTATCTATTATAAGCTGCTCTTACAATGTGGATTCTGCAATTACCAAAGCACAGTTTTAAAAAAAAGCAAGACATGGTAAACCCATAAATTTCACCAATTTGAGCATGATGTTGATGAAACCGACAAGGAGAGATAAAAAGGAGACAAAAAGAAGAACCAGGAGTACAGAAAGGTACAATCAAAGGTAGGAGCTGTGCAAAAAGCAAAGCATGGCTTCATCAATAATGGCAGGGATCTAAAAGAGCAAATGAATAAAGCATTGCTACATTAAACTTTTTGTTCACTCAATTTCACAATATAGCCATTAATTTAGTCTGGTCAGTACATATTACCTTGTCAAAAACTGGGAGAATTTGCTTGTTCAGATAGATGAAGAACTTGCTACTTGATGCACCCCTCTAAAATCACATATATGCATGAGATCAACACATAACATAAATTAAACAACTAAAGAAACATAATGATTAGTATTATAGTGCACCATGAAAAATGGAAGGGCCATGTGTAGGCATGATATAAACCGATATATGTGATCTCCATCGGAAACCTGAACAAGGAGGAAGCTTGTTAAATAAAATTAAAAAATATAGACTTTAACTGTTTTTATGTCCAAGAAAGAGCCGGCACTCGCAAGGGAGTGAACTTTTTAAAAACAAAAAAGTAGGCAAATTATGCACACTTTTTTAAGTCAACAATAATGTAATAAATTAAGAAAGAAAATAAGAAACTGCAATCTGGTCTCTGAATAATACAAATGCAGACAAACTCATACCTACCTATTTTCTAAGGGAAGTTTGCTCAAAAAAAGGGCCAAGAATTGCAGTAGTTGTTTCGAATGGAAACAAATATAACAAATTGTAAAAAAGAATCTAGGAACTGAAACCAACATAGGACATATGCAGAGAATCTCACACGCTATCTATCTGTTACGAACCCAATTATTATTAAGCCTAGATACTTAACAAAAAAAACCAAGTCAAGAAGGCCTAGAGGCAGTTACAGATCACGTGGAAGGGGAGAAAAGGAGAAGAATAAATGAGAGGAGAGGAGAGGAGAGGGGGATATTCATTCGGTGGTTTGTTTTGAGGATTGTAACTAGCTTAGCTAGGAAAATACCCGCATTTGGCTAGGTTTTGTGCACAGAGATCATCTTTGGGAAAATATTTCTATTCTATTTGCAATATAATTTGAGTTCTTAATTTGTGGTTGCAACAATCGGTCCGACCTGCCGGATCTCTAGTCGGAACAGAAAGGGCAACCATGCAGTTTGTGTAGCATAAAAAGATGATGCTGCCAATTTCAGATGTGGAGCTGGAAAAAGGACTCACAGCAGTTGGGAAAACGCTTTCTCGGCCTATCTCTATGTGGATAAACTCCTCCGCCTCCTTCATTGAGCTGATAAACTTCTATCAAAAGTGGAGCAGTCACCAGCCAATTCCATGTTAATAGCTTGTTTACCATTAATGGATGCACTGATATCAGAAGATTTTCTCAAGCAATCTGATATTGATGTAAAAGTAGGAATGGCTTCTTGTATGTTACGTTCTCGAGCAAAGGATCGTGTAATAGGCCTTTCGATGGTGAAATCCGACGAATTCAGATTCCACTTGGGTTTATTGGATTTTCTTCCTTGTCGCCCAATTGTGCACGTTGTGGTAAGGCTCGAAAGAGAGAACCTTGCGATCTCGTTACTTGTAAATTTGAAAGATTTTTGATATCCTTTTATTCAACCAACCATCCATATAAATACAAAAGAGTCCTATATCACTTATCTCTAAAAGCGATAACATGAAGTTGGAAAGATAAGTCAGAATCCTAAAGATCAAATCCTAACAGCAACCAAATCCTAAATCTGATAAACAACCAAATCCTAACTACTAAATCTGATAAGGGCAGGAACCCTAATCGCGATGCTTGAATATGCCGTGTGTGTGCCTTTTGTACACCTTGATATCTGGGCCCGATGATGGGCTCGTGACATCACCCACCCCCTGAGAACGGTGTTTGTCCGCAAACACAAAGGAAGGGAAGCGCTCTGTGAATAACGAAGCATCCTCCCAAGAAGCCTCCGCTGGTGACAACCCGTGCCAATGGACCAATAGCTGTGTTCTCCCTTTGTTAACCCGCTGGTCAAGGATTGCCTGAGGGGTTGGGAGTCGCTCACCCGAAGGAATCTCAGGTAGCGTCGGCTCGCTGGTGTCAGTTCCCCGAAATTGTTTCAAGAATGAAATGTGGAAAACTGGATGCATTTTGGCTGTCTCGGGTAATTGCAGCTTGTAGGCTACTGTACCAACTCGTTCCAACACCTTAAAAGGTCCATAAAAGCGAGGAGATAGCTTCCGATTAGCTCTAGCAGACAAGCTTAAGTGTCGATAAGGCTGAAGTTTCAGTAAAACTAAATCCCCCACCTTAAAGTGCAACTCTCTGTGTTTTTTATCAAATTGAACTTTCATGCGGTTTTGTGCATGCAACAAACGTTCCCGAACATCAAGTAACACCTTATCACGCGACAGCAATGCCTGATCCACAGCCTCGAGGCGAGCGAAGCCCGGACAATACGATAAGAGGCGAGGTGGTTTCCGCCCATATATGACCTCGAAAGGGGAAGCACGTAAGGAGGAGTGAAAGCTCGTGTTGTAGCAATATTCTGCCCAAGCGAACCAGTCCCCCCATTTCTTCGGGTAGTCACTTGTAAAACTCCGTAAATACATTTCCAGCACTCTATTAACGGCTTCCGTTTGCCCATCAGATTGGGGATGGTAAGACGAACTGAAACAAAGTTTGGTCCCTTGCAAGCGAAACAATTCCTTCCAAAAGGAACTTGTAAACGTGACATCACGATCACTGACAATGGATTCGGGTAGACCATGCAGTTTAAAAACATTATCAAAGAAAATTTTGGCCACCGAAACTGCAGAATAAGGGTGAGCGATGGCAATAAAGTGTGCGTACTTGGAGAAACGGTCCACCACCACTAGGATCACACTCTTACCATGCGAGGATGGGAGGCCCTCCACAAAGTCCATCGAGATTTCTGCCCAGATCTGGTGAGGGATAGGCAAGGGTTGCAGAAGTCCCGCCGGCTGAAGTTGCTCCACTTTATTGCGCTGGCAAACAAGGCAAGTTGCGACTGCGTCCTTGATATGTAGACGCATACCCACCCAATAGAAGTCGCGAGATACCCTGTGTAAAGTTTTTTTGATAACCCTCATGGAATGAATTATGGATAGATGCAATAATCCGCGGTATCAATGGGGACGTTTGCTGTAGAAAAATTCTGTTTTTATAAAGCAATAGACCTTCAATGACCGACCACTTGTCGTTGGAAACAGCCCCTGTATTAGTCCGAGCAAGCTGTTGAATTTCGGCCGAGGTGTTGTGTTCAGCCTTAATATCCGCTAGGAAATCCCAAGAAGGAATTGAGACAGTGGTGGCATATGCCGTTAACGAATCACGTCGGGACAGGGCGTCAGCCACGATATTCGAACGCCCAGGCTTGTATTCGATTGTGAAATCGAATCCCAATAGCTTGCATAGCCAACGTTGTTGAGAAGGCGTTGCGATTCGCTGTTCTAGGAGATACTTGAGACTATAGTGATCTGTGCGGACCACAAAAGATTGGCCCCAGAAATAGGAGCGCCAATGGCGTATAGCCCTTGTCAACCCCATGAGTTCCTTCTCATAGGCTGGTAATTTTTGGTGGCGTTGCGCGAATGAGTGGCTGTAAAAAGCAATAGGGCATCCATTCTGTTGTAGAACTGCACCAATACCCGAATCCGAAGCATCACACTCAACGATAAATGGTAATGAAAAGTCTGGAAGAGCTAGGACCGGAGTGGTCGTTAATGCGTGTTTGAGTTTCTCAAAGGCCGCTGTGGCATCCATCGACCATTTGAAAGAGTTCTTCCGGAGGAGAGATGTTAATGGTGCAGCAATCAGCCCATAGTCCTTGACAAAACGACGGTAATACCCCGCGAGACCGAGGAACCCACGTAAAGCAGTAGGGGTGGTAGGTTGCGGCCATGCCGAGATTGTCTCGATCTTGGAGCGATCGACTTGAGTTCCCGATCGCGAGATCACATGTCCCAAGTAAGCGACTTCCTGTTGAGCAAAGAAACACTTGGAACGTTTTAAAGAAAACTGATGCTGCTGCAATACCCTTAGCACCGTGCGCAAATGCTGTAAGTGGCTCTCCCACGTTGGGCTGTAAACCAGTATATCGTCAAAGAAGACCAGCACAAATTTCCTTAGAAAAGGCTGGAAAACAGAATTCATGAGAGCTTGGAAGGTGGCTGGTGCGTTGGTGAGGCCAAACGGCATAACCGTGAATTCGTAATGTCCATGATGTGTACGGAAAGCTGTCAAGGGAATGCTGCCGTGGTCCATGCGAATCTGGTGGTAACCAGCCCGTAAATCCAGCTTTGTAAAATAAACGGCACCAAACAATTCATCCAGCAGTTCTTCAATGATGGGTATCGGAAACTTGTCCTTCACTGTTTTAGAGTTTAGAGCACGGTAATCAACACAAAACCTCCAAGTCTTGTCCGCCTTGGGGACTAGAATGACTGGAGAAGAGAAAGGTGAGGTACTATTTCGAATGAACCCTTTAGAGAGCATTTCGGTGCACTGTCTCTCAATTTCATCTTTTTGTGAATGAGCATAGCGGTACGGACGGACAGCAATGGGGTTAGTCCCATGTTCAAGAACAATTTTATGCTGGAAGTTGCGGATAGGTGGGAGGCCCGACGGTTCCGCAAACACCTCCGAAAACCCCTCAAAAAGGCTATGTAAATCTTGCTCCCTTTCCTTGTGTATCATAATTGAAGATAGATGGCCGTTCGATCGAGAATGATCACTGATGTTCCCTTGAAGAGTAATTGGCTCTCCCTGGGACATAAACTGCATACACATCTTGGCGAAGTCCCATTGAATAGGTCCAAAAAGTTGAAGCCAGTTGACCCCTAGAATTGCCCCGAAACTTCCCAATGGCATAATAAAAAAGTCGACGCAGAACTTGTACTCACCCAATTCGAGAACGACGTTACGGCAAACTCCCGAGCATGGTATTCTTCGCCCATTTGCCACCAAGACCCGAAGAGTAGCTTTGGTTTCCATTGCGAGTCCCAAACGTTGGGCCAAGCATTTATCCAAGAAACAATGTGTGCTGCCCGAATCAATTAAGACAAGTAAAGGATTGCGTGAAATTGTTCCCTTAATCTGCATGGTTTGTGCCCCCTGTGTACCCTTGAGTGCATGAATTGAAACAGCTGGTTCGTCCTCTTCGAAAAGAGAATTCTGCACAGGCACGTCATCCACTGTTTCGATCCAAAACAGCTTCTTACAGCGATGTCCCGGTAGGTACAGTTCGTCGCAGTTACAACACAGCCCCTTGGCCTTTCGTTCTTCCATCTCTGCACGATTCAGCCTACGGACAAAAGTACCCGATGATTGTTGGGCAGTAGTGCTGCGGGGAATGGGCGTGGTGTGGGGTTGACGCCTACCAGAGCGTACATCATATAGCCTTGCTAGGCGCATGGCCTTTGGTAGGCCCATAGGTAAATGAATGAGGACCTCCGCCGCCGTGACCTCCTGTAACCCGCTGATAAAGAGTTCAACCAACTGATCTTGCGATAGCGTGGTTGCCCGGGCCATCAGCTGCTCAAACTTTCGTTGGTAGTCTTCCACGGAACCCGTCTGTTTTAATTTAGAGAGTTCCCCCAATTTGGTGCAGCGTAGGATCGGCCCAAAACGTTGGTGACACTGCTCCTTGAAATCATTCCAATTCATATCGGGTATATTTTCTTCTAATTTCAGAAACCAGATCTGCGCCTCGCCCTCCAAATGGAATGCCGCGATCCCCACTCTGTCGTGGATTGGTGTATTCTGATGGCGGAAGAAGAACTCACAGTGGGTGAGCCACCCCAGTGGATCCGCCAGCCCATCATAACGAGGTAGATCCAGCCTTGTATATCGTTGTCCACCAAGAGGGACTTCCCCCCTGTCGTTGCTACCTCTGTGTGATTCATTTGAGAGCTTGGAGGTGCTGCCCAAGTCATGATTATGAATGGCTTCAGTTCGGACAGCTGCCAAGGATAACGTTAATTCTTCCAATTGCGTCCGAAGTCCTTGCTGCGCCTGTTCTTGTGCCTTCTTGTCTTCTAGATACATTTTCATGAATGCATCTAATTGTTTTGAGACTGCCGAATCACCCATTACGCCTGGCTCTGATACCAATATGTTACGTTCTCGAGCAAAGGATCGTGTAATAGGCCTTTCGATGGTGAAATCCGACGAATTCAGATTCCACTTGGGTTTATTGGATTTTCTTCCTTGTCGCCCAATTGTGCACGTTGTGGTAAGGCTCGAAAGAGAGAACCTTGCGATCTCGTTACTTGTAAATTTGAAAGATTTTTGATATCCTTTTATTCAACCAACCATCCATATAAATACAAAAGAGTCCTATATCACTTATCTCTAAAAGCGATAACATGAAGTTGGAAAGATAAGTCAGAATCCTAAAGATCAAATCCTAACAGCAACCAAATCCTAAATCTGATAAACAACCAAATCCTAACTACTAAATCTGATAAGGGCAGGAACCCTAATCGCGATGCTTGAATATGCCGTGTGTGTGCCTTTTGTACACCTTGATATCTGGGCCCGATGATGGGCTCGTGACATTGTATCAGTGAAATCACCAGAATTACTGACAAGCTCCTCCTTATGAAGATGACAAAATGAAGGAAGTTTTCATTTGATTGTATTTTGGTTTGAGGATTTATTTGCACTGCTAGTAGATCTTACAATAAGAAGGCTTCAATTCTCAAGATGATGGCTAAGGTTAGGTATTATGTTAATGTTGGATTTGGAATGTGACCAGCAGATTATTGAAATGTTCCAGCATTTTTTTATAGCTATGAGGGTTGATCACTCAGAAATTATTCTTGAATCCATGGAGACATAGAAAGTACTGATTGTTACCATCACAATTGGGGTTCAACAATTGCATTTGGCTGGGAAGAATGGAAAAGGTTCTTTTCTTGTTATCATAATTGGCCGGATACTTGATCTGAACAAGAAATGGGATAGGGGAGAGAAGTCACCATTTCTAAGGTTCCTTCCCTATTATCATTATTTTTGGCTTAATTGATGCTAACAAGAAATGGGATAGAGGGTGAGAAGTTGCCAAGTCTATTGAAAGAGCATTAGTTGTCATTGAGAAAGGCAGCCTTTCTGAAATTCGACTCTCAATTCTTAGCCTCGAGTTAAGAAGACGGTATTGTTACCAACCCAATTATCATTAGGCCTAGATATTTAACAAAAAAGGGCCCAAGTCAGGAAGGTCCATAGGCACTTACAGATAAAGTGGAAGGGGAGAAAAGAAGAAAAATAGATGTGAGGAGAGGGGAGGGGGATATTCATTTTTTGGTTTGTTTTTAGGGTTGTAACTATATTAGCTAGGGAAACACTAGTATTTGGCTAGGGTTTGTGCAAAGAGATTACCTCTGGAAAAATATTTCTATTCCATTTGTATTTTGTAATATAATTTGAGTTCTTAATTTGTGGTTGCAACACTATCGTATTCTTATGACCCACTATACCATGTACTGCAAATAAATGAGCATTCAGAACCAGAAAGCTGTAAACATCAGAATTACTCATTCTCAAATACCATACTACTCCCAAGATTCAACATTTTGGAAAGATGTAATATAAAAAGAAGGAATTTAATTGTGATAAACAAAAAGGCAAAAATATTACAATAATCCAAACAAATATAATTGATAAAAACTGTTGGCTTGGCAACATCAAACACATATATATAATGATGGGATCGAGATAGAATATATGAACATACATTAAACTGAGCATCTAGATCAGCCTGGCCTTCAATAATTTCAACAAGCTCCTGAACTCGCTCAACAGGTGCGTTCTGTCCAAACAAGCTCAAGCTTTTCAAAAAGTCCATGAACAATTGAAACTCCACTGCAGTCACGTCTTGCAAATTCTGGACCAAGAACATATCAATGTATTGGTCAAGTGGTGTAAATAAGCTTCTAACAAAAGGTTATAGAAGTCGTCAACTTTATGCGCAATCTATGCCCAAAGAATAGAAATGAGACTGTAGAGTATGACCAAGATATTAAGGATTAAAAATTTAATTCCAATGCCCCATCAGTCAAGAATTACCTGTTTGACCAAGATATTAAGGATTAAGAATTTAATTCCAATGCCCCATCAGTTAAGAATTACCTGTTTCACCAAATTAGCTATATGTCTCTCCATTTCAGCTTGTGGCTTCAACAGCTCGGCTTTCAGAGGAAACACCTGAAAAATGGCCACATTTAGATTCACCCAATGTGAAACTTTGGAGGAAAAAATATTAATTTCAAACTAAATCAATTATGCCTTGTCCCGTATAAAGCACAAAACTTTTTCACGGATGGTCTCCCACGAGCTGAGATCCTCAGAATTTCGATCATCCATATTTCCAATGTGCTTGAATAAAGCTGTTAATGAAGCTGAGGCAAACACAGCAAATGGCTTCAGAGAATACACTTAGGCACTCATCTTTTGAATTGCAGTATCTCAAACCATAGACCACGCACTCCAGGCATAGTGAAATCTAGTAAATTTAGTATCTAAACAACTCACAGACTTAAAACGTCAACAGAATTTATGTATACACATATTAGCATTCTGTGTCATGCAACAGTTTAATTTTTGCAGGGTTGCACTAAAGATTTATATGGTTGAGCCATAACTCCCTTCAAGCGGATCCCATTCCATTGTTGCTGATCCATGCACAAGCTATCCATCTAACATAAATAACATCTCCAAAATCATGTTCCCACTAATGCGGAGAAGTTTGCTACACAAAAGACCAAAAAATTCAGGAGGCCAGACTTCCAATAGCCTTATAATGGAATATCCTCGTTTTCAAAGCTACGAGTATTCCATAAGTGTCATTCAGATATACGACTCCTTCCAAGTTTTGGAGTATATAACACCTTAAGAAGTATACAACTTCGTGATAAGAAAAAGTTTGGAGTGAGGAAAAAGTCGGTTAAAGTGTTAAACCAAATTGACTGACCAAACCAAATTATCGGTTTAAATTTTTTAAAGATATTGGTTAAATTGATTGGATTTTAGTTATTGATACAAAAAATCGGGTAAACTGATTTAAACTAATTATTTTAAATAATATTGAATTGCTATACAGGCTTTAATTGCGTTGGGTTGTTGGTTTTCTTTGATAAATTACTGATCTATTCTCGTTCTTTTGCTCAGTAAGGAAGAAAGTAATGCATCGATATCTTCCCATTCTCTTGCCCAGTTGCAGTGTGTGCATTGTGTTATGTCCACAGATTTTTGTCCCCCTAAAAATTAGGTTACCAAACAGAAATAATCGGTTTTGATTCGGCTTGGTTATTTCAGTTTTTAATGAAAAAATCGGTGGGTCGGTTTGATTGAAAAAAATTGGTTAATTCAATTTTGGGCTATTCGGTTCATTCAATGTACTATATAGGACATCTTCTTTTCAACAGTGACACATTCTCATACACAATCCCGGTCTGTTACAATGCTCATGGACAATTTAGTTCTCATTCTGATTTTTAGAAACACAGACAATGCAGAAATGCCAACCAATACAACCCAAACAACTTTTCACATTATAAGAGGCCATTAAATGAAATATTTAAGCCAAATTTCCTTCTAGCAAAAAACTTTTTCAACCTAGCTCCCAAGAATAACATTAACATCCTCACAACCATTATTCAGAGGAAGTGCTTAAAATAACCAAGGCAGATATGTTCCTGTCTTATGTCTGATGATCTTTTATTAGAATATTTCCAGATGGAGAATTTCAAATGCCAAAAAAATTTCTAAAAAGTTTAAAAATTTCAAACAACCGTAGGTTTCGATCGTGCTGTGACACGCGAAAGAATATAAAAGGTCCAGATTATTTTTTGAAATAACTTCCATATACTTTTTTTCTCTTGAAATGGTTAATTTTATTAGCTGGGGCTTACTCTTTGCATCCTGCCGCAATAACAACATAAGGGATTTATGTACCGCATCACGCTCCACATTATCTCCTACAATCACCAAAATGTTTAATCAAACAAAAGAACAAACAAAACTGCAAAGATGCAAACAGACATCAAAAGCTAATATACCAGCTATAAGAAGTTGACCAAGTATGTCAACAATTTTTGCCAGATGTTCAGGTGTATCCTTGCAGAAAAAAGGAAGCCCTCGGATTGCTTGAACTCGAACCTTCAGCAATAAAGAAATGAAGATACAGTAATTGTTCCAAAGGGAATAGGTTCGGTAGATATTCAATCCCATTTAATCATATTTCTTATTAAATACAAATCGCTACTTTTTTGTTTCATACATATTACATTATCCTTGAATTGTGATGTTAATGAATCAAATTTAACTTCATATGACGAGATTAGGCATCCAAATTAGGATTTCAATTTTCTTTTTCATAGGATCAATTGGAAGAATGAGACATTCTTCCGTTTACCATCAAAATTATTAATATATTCTGTTTCTTACCAAAAAGTTAATTTGCAAAAGTTGTGCTCTATTTAGAAAAAATAATAATGATAAAACAACAATCTTTACGATAAATCACAATATCCTCACTAAATATCATGTCCGAGTTTTTTTCCATAGAACTAACACAATATAATACTTATTTGAAAGTAAATGCTTACCCCATAGAACTAATCTTTCAAAAAGCCAATAGCATGAGCAGAAATAATGTCGACTCTACCAGTCTTAAGTGCGAAAAATGAAAAAGCGATCTTCGGAGAGAAATACGTAAATTGATAGTCTATGCTTACCCCTAGCTCCTCATCTTCGCACAGATACAAATGCTGGTCAAGAGCTTGCTCCGAGAGGTCCGGGAAGAATTTGAAAAACTTTGGTATCATCTGTGCCGCCAATTGCTTTGCCTTGACACTTCCATTCGCGGCCGCTATTATTCCCTCGTAATCCACCTTATTCTGCTCCCGAAAAAGCAAAGAGGAGGCATTTGTTAACAGGAACCCAAAATCAGAACCCCAAAATCTTACAGATAACAGAGATAAAAGGTCGACTAACTAGGGACTTGTCTTTGGCTTCGTTGAGTTTTTCGCAGTACTCATAAAGCTTCTCGATTTCTCCAGAATCCTCCGTCATGATTGGATTTGATTGTGAGAGTCAATTTTAGTGGGGAGGATGAGGATTAGGGTTTAAGCAACGTGCGGGAAAACAGACTGGAAGAGATGTTACTTCCTTTTTTAAAATCACAATAGCATCCATGGTAACAAATATATTTCCTGTTAGATAAAAACTTGTGTGAAACGGTGTCATGACTCGTATTTTATGAGACGGATTTCTTATTTGAGTCATCCATGAACAACTATTATTTTTTATGCTAAGAGTATTACTTTTTATTGTGAATATTAGTAAGGTTGACATGTCTCACAGATAAATATTTGCTAAGATCGTCTAACAAGAAACATACTCTTCTCTCGAATATTTGTTGCCCACCATGTCATCAATCAAATTTCACCATTACTCAAATATTTCATATTTTACAACAAAATATTTAACTGTCTCACTTTTATTTTATTAATATCTTTTTTCATTTAATAAAATCTCTATATTTTTTCAATAAATTTATCTATAGTAATTAAAAAAATTATCCATTTAGAGGGTTTCCTAAAGATATATTACTTGTATATGTCAAAAATTCATGTATTTGCCTTCATCTCTAAAAACTCCCTGTCAACATTTTTGAATTATTAACTGTTAGTAATATCAAATTTTGAGAATTTGCATCATTGTTGTATATTTTGTATCTCACGCACGCATTGATTTTTGTGAACGTTTTTGTTTTTAACGAGGATAAATGTCTAAAATGATTGAAATATTATTATTGTGTTGTGATTCTTGCAAGTTGAAGTCTAAGGTCATCTCCAACCCATTACTCTATCTTAGTGTCGCACTAACTTTAAAATAGTGTAATTCTTACACCAAATATAAAATTAATCTCCAATCCATCAACTCTAAACTCTACATTAAAAGAATATTCTCGGAATATTTCTATTATTTATTAACAACAAATAATTTATTTCACAAAATATTTATAAACACAATAATTAAAATATCACTAATATCTAAAATCATTTCTATATTAAAATTCATTATATATATTAATGAATTAAAATATTAATTAAATATATTTTTATAATTACTTTAAATTTTAATATTTAATATTAATTTTAAATACTTAAACTTAAACTTATTACTTAATTAAATGTAATTAACTAATCATTCAAAAAAATTACAATCACACATATAAATATTTTGAACATAAATTACTAACATACAACCAATATTCAAATGATGCTTATAAAATGACAGACAAATATCCAACTTTTAATTAACGGAATTACTATATAAATCCCATAAATGGTCGATTAGTGCATCTCGTAGTGCGAAGTGAGCTTCTCTGTCCCTTATTTTTTTATACCGAGCAAGAAATTCTTGAAATCTTATATTTTGATCCGTAACCATTTCCACATTTGGAGTTGGTGCTTCCAACGCATCTTCGATTGGTGTATCCAAGTCACGTTCATCTTCGATAATCATATTGTGCATTATAATGCATGCAGTCATTATATCTTGCAAGTGTTTCTTCTGCCAAGCACGTGCTGGAGATGCTACAATTGCAAATCGTGATTGAAGTACTCCAAATGCGCGTTCGACATCTTTCCTACATGACTCTTGTTTCATTGCAAAATATTTTTTTTGGGACCGCGTGGATCATGAATTGTTTGCACAAGAGTTGACCATTTAAGATATATACCATCGGCTAAGTAATATCCTTGATGATACTCTTTTCCACCAATAAAGTAATTTGCTGGAGGAGCGATACCTTGCGCAAGATTTGAAAAAAGATTGGATGCCTCGAGAACATTGATGTCATTGTTAGACCCTGGCATACCAAAAAATGCATGTCATATCACAAGATCATAATCAGCAACCGCTTCCAAAATAATGGTCGGAGAACCACTACGACCCGCGTATTGTCCTGCCCATGCTGTTGGGCAATTTTTCCATCTCCAATGCATACAGTCCAAGCTTCCCAACATTCTAGGAAATCCACATTTTTCACCAATATGTAGTAGTCTATCAATATCAATGGAGGTAGTTGACCTTAGATATTGCTCTGCAAACACCTCTACAATATCCCGACAAAAACGTTGAAGGCATTGAATTGTAGTTGATTCTCCCATCTTAATATATTCATCAGCAGCATCCGTTGGTGTACCGTATGCCAACATCCGCATTGCATCAGTAATTTTTTTATTAGTAGAGAGTCTCAGTCGACCAAGACCAATCTACTCGTTGTATGAAATAACGATCATGATTCTTTACAGCTTCAACAATACGAAAAAAAATGCCTCGTGACATTCGAAAACGTCTTCAAAACATTGCTTCATTGTATCTTGGATTATCAGCAAAATGATCGTTGAAAAGATTATGATCCGCCAATTCTCGATCACGCGGAAGTACGATATGACCAGGAATCGACCCTCCATGTTTGACTTCAACTTCATGTTGCTCAGCATATGAAGCCGCTAAAATTGTGTTATTGGTTGCTAGACTCCCCAATAAATTTTCTGTTTCGTTGATGGACTCAAATTGATCTTGAACATGTGAATCAAATTCATCAGATGAGCTAGATGATACTGAATTAAAAAAAATGAAAATTTGGATAATTCATGATGTATATTGATAGTTGGAAATTTTGAAGTACGAGTTGGATAACTTCATATGATTGATATTATATAACAAAACCAAATCTATTCACATTATCTTTATCATCTATCCAAAAATTTTGAACCGATTTATATACCGTCAGATTAGATTTCATTTAATCCGAACCATAGGATCTTTAACATTTATCCAAAAAAATCTGATCTGATTTATTCACCGTCGGATTAGATTTCATTTAATCAAAACTATAAGATCTTTATTTATCATTTATAAAACTTATCGTATTTTGAATTATATATATATATATATATATATATATATAATACAAACAACTAGCCAAAAAGATGATAAGTACTAATAAAAATAAAAAAATAAATAATAATAATAATAATAAAGTTATCATACATCGATGATAAGGATATGATATTATATACAATACACACAAATGGCCAAATATGTAATGATGATAATAATAATAATAATAATAATAATAATAATAATAATAATAATAGGATCATTATCCTATATCCAAAAAATCTGATTCGATTTATTCACTGTTAGATTAGATTTATTTCAGTTGGAACCATAGGATCATTATCCTATATCTACAAAATCTGATCCGATTTATACTCTGTCGGATTAGATTTCATT
This sequence comes from Primulina eburnea, assembly GCF_022965805.1. Lineage (NCBI taxonomy): Eukaryota > Viridiplantae > Streptophyta > Magnoliopsida > Lamiales > Gesneriaceae > Primulina > Primulina eburnea. Next base: position 7,707,459 of record NC_133104.1, read on the forward strand.
TAATCGGAACCGCAGGATCTTTATCCTATATACGAAAAATCTGATCTGATTTGTTCACATTGGATTAGATTTCATTCAATCACAACCATCAACTTCATATCATCTAGTATCACTCATTCTATATATAGATATAACATAATTTCATTTCGAGTCACCATTATCATTCTCTATATAATAAATATTATACTTATCTCCCAACATATTTTTGTTTCAATGGCTTCGAATGCACGAACTGCTTCTTATTCATATCAAGAAGACATACACCTTTGTCATGTTTATCTTGACATTTCCCAAGATCCTATCATAGGCATAAACCAATCTCGAAATCAATTTTGGAGTCGTGTCGAGCAAAGATACAACAGTTCCAGGGCACCCGACATGACTGAAGTTCGTAACAAAAGATCTGTGCAATCTCGTATGGGCTTAATATTGACGGCGATTAGTAAATTAAACGCATGCATCCAACAAGTTGAACAACTCCATCCAAGCGGTGCTTCAGATATGGATATTGTGAGTTTTGTTTTGATAGAATATCTATACTTATATTATTATCAGTTTTTATATTATTTAACTTAACTTTAATTTTATATACAGATAATTCGTGCAAAAGAGTTAATGAAACATGATTCTAATTTCAAGAAAGGTTTTAAGTTTGATCATGTATGGTCTATTATGAAAGATATGGAGAAATTTGCAGCTTCGTCAAATCATTCACGGTCAACAATTCAAAGAGGTATTGAATTTTTCGACTCTCAACAATCGGACACACAAGCAACGGATTCCCCCAAATCAACGTCCCTTGGATTATCACTATTTGAGATTAATTTAAGTGATGAAAATATTGGTGGTACTTCGTCACAGCGGCCATTTGGAGTGAAAAAAGCAAAATTAAAAAAGGAAAAAGATGAATATATGTCACAGACAATTGAATCAATGAGATTATGATAAGAAAAAATTCTGGAAATAATCCAAACTGGAAATGCTTATCGTGAACATAACAAAGAATTACAGATAAAACGTATGCAACAAACTGAACGAAAATTGAAACAAAATGAAACAAAAATAGAACAAAATCGACAAATGTTGGATTTGACTAGGTTTCAAGAAGAAAACAAAATTTTGGTAATCGATCTCAACTCAATTCAAGATCCATCTTTGCGTGAAAATTTTAGGGCCGAACAGTCAAGAATTTTGAGTGAGAGGGAAGAAAGGAAACGTGCACGTGATAGTCTCGACTATGGAAAATATTTTGGAGACATTGGAGGATCTGGATCCAGCTTACATCCGTTTTAAATTTAAGTGCTTGTCATCCTTATTTTATTGTATTGTGGTATGATTTTAATAGTTTGTTGTTTATCATCTTGTTTAGGTTTATGTTGTATCATTATCTTTGATTTTAAGTGTTGTCATCTTATTTTATTTATGTTGTATTGTAATGTCAATTTTAATAATTTAGTGTTTTTTATGTTTGTTTATTTAATTTTGTATCATTTTCTTTGATTTTCAAAAAAGTAGTGTTTGAAATCTTAATTTTTTTTGTACTTGTATCTTTGTATTCAATATTAATTACTTTAATTATAACTACATAATTAAGATATTCTTGGGATAATTTATACTATTTTATTTACTACAACTAATTTATCACAAATAATTTATTAACATAATAATAATAATATCTTTATTAATTATGTATTAAATTAAATTATCCAAGTTTTTTAAAATCACTTTATTAAAATTTATTGTTTGAAATAATACATTTTTATAATTAAATTAGATTATAAAACTAATTATATAATATTTAGAGTTTAAGTAAAATTACAATAAAAAACAATTACAAAATAAAAAAATAAAAAAAAAAACAACGTTATTGCTACAGTGTTGCACCAAATTTGGTGCAACACTGTAGCAAATCTCTATTTTGGTGTCAAAACACCATTTTGTTGCAGGGTTAGAGTTGCTCTAAGATGGGCAGTGAGAAGCAACTTCCATGCCATGCACACCAACCAAAATACAGGGCTCTAACAATTCAATAATGAACCTGCACGGGGCCACTTAGTAAGAGAAACTCTCCCTTCTCACTACAATGCAAGGAGTGGCGCGCTTTTACGTTGGATTTCGAGTACTTAAGTATTCGTCTTATCTACTGATTTGCTGATCGTTCCTTGCTTTACTCTTCTTACCATTTCAATTACATGTACTTTCTGATTGCTGGATATAGATCTCATCTCAGTTGTTGAAAGTGCAAATACCTGGTTTCTGCACTCTAAGTGTTTGCATTGCCACAATGAGCACCGTGGGTATTGAACAAGTTGCTACGGAGGTGCAACCGAATACCTCTGCTACTGTTATAAGCATGAATTTCGAGCAGACGAACGAGAATCGGAACTTGCAGGGTAACAATAGCAACTATGCTGATCGATTGGCACCAAATTCTGCACCTACTATGGACCAAAAACTTAACAACTCTCATAAGAGCTATCATGGTTTGGACAATAGGAGAACTCGGGCATCATATGCAAGTCTTTTCAAGAACAACAAAATGGCTAACAGCAATTACAAATTGGAATTTGTGGATACAGGTTCAACCAAGCTTAAATTTGGAGAAGAAGACATTGACTCGGTTGAGAAAACTTATTGGATTTGTCTGCTAGGATATGTTCTGAATAGGAAACCACCTACTGTGGCTTTATTTGATTTGGTACGAAGATGGGGAAAGGAAATACATTTCCAAATGCATGATAGTGGATGGATTGTTTTCACCTTCCCAAATGAGGAAGCGAAAGAACGTGTACTAAGTGGTGGTTCGTATATGATATTTGGGTTTCACTTATTCCACAAAGAAATGCCAAGGTGCTTTCGTTTCAGGGAGGAAGAAATGAACTCAATCCCTTCATGGGTTCAAATTCATGGACTTCCACTGGATTGTTGGAATCACAACATTTTGAACAAACTAGCGCCGAAAGTAGGCAATCCTATCCATATGGATATTCTTACTCATGACAGGAAGAGAATCAAATATGAAAGAGTGTTGGTAGAGATAGAAACTTCAAAACCCAAGATCACGGAGGTACAAGTCGAGCTACCAATTGGGGATATCAATATTACATTTCAATATGAACACGACATCCCAATACGTGAGAACTGTCATCGGGCTGGACATAATGTGAGTAAGTGTATCAGGAAAATGAATGATGTGGTAACAGAGGGTGCAGATACTTAAAATGGTGTGGCAAATTCCAACAAACGCAACAGATCTAGAAGCATTGCGTGGAGAACAAGCACATCTAGGGGACGCTCGAGAGTGGGCAAGAGCTATAAACATGCTCTTCCAAGACACCCCTTGCAATCTGTAGGTACCAACAGAAAATTGAACAAAAGTGCTTCTCCTATTCGTATGATAGAAGGAAACATCACTGAATCCAATGACCGGAAGGCCGAAAATCTAGTTCATGATCCTCCAACCACAGAGGTGATTACTGCTAATGGTAAGGGCAAAAAGCCTATGACTAATGCTAATGAAACGGTACCTGCTACTTCTAGTCTTTCACCAGCTGATAATGATGGATTTGAAGTGGTGTCCAATAAGAAGGAGAACAAGAAGAATAAGAAAAAACAAAATAATAAGAAATCGAATGCTGAGCAAAAAACAGCTATGAAACAGCGGGCAGTGTTCTTTGAAGGCATGGAAGATTCGAGTTCATGTGATACTGAGTATATGCCGAATGATGGTAGTTTAGGAATACATTTTGGGAACCAAAAGAAGGGGCGGCAACCCGAAATTGCCTCCAGTACCCAATGAAGCTAGCCTGTCGGAACATTAGAGGATTTCACAAACCTCTAAAGCAAAGGGTTGTCCAAACTCTTGTGGGCACGCAACATATTGATGTTATTGGTATTCTTGAATCTAAGTTTGATGATAAACCCCTTCATAATTGCGTATTCGATTTCCATGTATGAAAGCTACTCATAACTTTGACATGAACAACAAAGGCCGAATTTTTGTATTGTGGAATCATACTCGGGTGGATCTTACTACCATTTGTTTGACAGATAAAGTATTGCATGCACGAGTTAAATGTTTAATGACACAAAAAGAATTTTGTATCTCGTTTGTTTATGGTTTTAACACGATTGTGCAAAGGAGATTTGAAGAACCTAAAGGGGGGGTGAATAGGTTCTTTTAGGCCCTTTAGCGTTTTTAAAACGAGTTTGCAAAAATTGCAAGCGGAAGACTTGAGGGACAATCACAAATAAAAAATGAATGCGTAAAGTAAGTGCGTAAAATAAATGCGTAGTAAAGTAAATGCGTAAAGTAAAGAGGGATAGAGATGTTTATGGAAGTTCGACGAAGAATCGTCTACGTCTCCCCTTCTCGATGAGGATCGAGGTATCACTATATCGACTTGGCTTTAGGAGCTCCAAGCTAGCTTTTACAACCACGCCTCGATGCGTCTACTTGGCCTTGAGGGCTCCAAGGATAGCCACGAACTTTACAACCCACTCGAGAGTATTACTCTTTTTCTACAACTCTTTTGATATTACAACTCTTTTAATCAACGCACACAAAAGATAGTAGAAAGTTTTGTAAGAGACAAGAGAGAGTGGAGTGGGATGTTTTTGAATGCATCCTCAAAGGCCTATTTATACTAGTCTTGGACGCCAAGGTTCGGATCTTCTGTTTATGCTTCGGAACGTCCGATGTGATTGAAATCAATTTGCGTAATTCTGGGATGACTTCGGATCGTCCGTTCTTGACTTCGTAGGGTCCGAACATATGCTTCGGAGGGACCGATCAAACTACGTTTCTTCCGAACAGTTCTTTCAGACAGTGTATGACAGCTTCGGAAGGTCCGAACTCAAGTTCGTACCGTCCGAACATTCCCGCGTTTCCGGAGATTTGAAATCTTCAACACTTCGTAGCGTCCGATCATGTCCTTCGTAGCGTCCGAAATCTACTCAATCAACAGTCAGATCAATTTGTCTCCGCATTGAAGTGATTTGATTGCTTGTGTTCGGAACGTCCGATCACGTCTTCGGAACGTCCGAACTGGCTCCTCGCAGCTTCCGAACAGCTTCTATTTTGCTTCTGATTTGCATAATTTCGGAACGTCCGAACCAAATTTCGGATCTTCCGAACGTAACCTTGTTCTTAATTTCCTGCATGCCTCAATATAAAACATTAGTACATTTTTAATCCAAGTTTTGGTATCATCAAAACAAAAACTTTGGGATATGTTACAGCATTAAAAACATTAATCTCATCCTCGAGATTTGTATGCGTTTAAGGCGTAACAATCTCCCCCTTTTTGATGATCACAAAACTTGGTTAAAAATTGAGAAACAATAATCAACATAATCTAAATGTTATTAAATAGCTCCCCCTTAATCAAATAACAAATCTAAGAGGTTGAATTAAGGCGAATTTATTTAATAACTATTTAATAGCAATTTTAACCAAATAAATTCTCCCCCTTTTTGCGATAATCAAAAAGACATAAGCATAAAGAGAGACAAATAAACAGGTAAAATATCCACTAATAAATGCAAGATGAGGAACGGTGATTCCGAAGTAGCCAAGATGAGGAACACCTAAAATTTAAAATATTTAGCACATAAATGAATGTTGAGCCATAATTATGGATAAATACAATTAATTTGTATTATCCGACATTATAATGCTCACATTAATAATACTCCCCCTCAATTTAACAAATATGTACGAGAGTATTCGACTAGTGTTTACAACTCAATCATGACAAGTTCACCACGCAAACGAGTAAAAGTAGATTCATCTAGTGGTTTTGTAAAAATATCAGCAATTTGATTCTTGGTGTCAACATAGTGAAGTTCAAAATCATTTTGCTCAATGTGATCACGAATAAAATGATGTCGAATGTCAATATGTTTAGTACGAGAATGTTGAACTGGATTCTTTGTTAGACATATGGTGCTTGTATTATCACAAAAGATTGGAATTTTTGAAAAAGTAACACCATAGTCGAGTAATTGATACTTCATCCAAAGAATTTGTGCACAACAACTACCGGCAGCCATATACTCGGCCTCGGTCGTTGAAAGTGCAACACAGTTTTGCTTTTTAGAAAACCAAGACACCAAGCAATTTCCCAAAAAGAAGCAAGTACCACTAGTGCTCTTTCTATCCACCTTATATCCTCCAAAGTCGGCATCACAGTAAGCTTTTAAATCGAAAAATGAGTTCTTAGAATACCATAATCCGAGATTTGGAGTATTTGAAAGATATTTGAAAATGCGTTTTAAGGCGAATAAGTGTGATTCCTTTGGACATGATTGAAATCGTGCACACAAGCAAACACTAAACATAATGTCAGGTCTACTAGCAGTTGCATAGAGTAGGGAGCCAATCATGCTACGAAATAACTTTTGGTCAACAGGTTTACCTCCCTCATCTTTGTCGAGTCTGACTGTCGTGCTCATAGGTGTGGATGAGGCTTTGGAAGACTCCATCCCAAACTTTTTGAGCATCTCCTTGATGTACTTCCCTTGGTTGACAAAGAAACCATCCTTGCATTGCTTGATTTGGAGACCAAGGAAGTAGTTGAGCTCGCCCATCATGCTCATCTCAAAGTGATCCTGCATAAGCTTAGAAAAATCTCTACACAAGTGTTCATTAGTAGCACCAAAAATAATATCATCTACATATATTTGTACTATCAGCAAATCATTGTCTTTAGTCAAGGTAAACAAGGTAATATCAACTTTACCTCTACAAAAACCATTAGACAGCAAAAAGGTAGATAATTTCTCATACCAAGCTCTAGGAGCTTGTTTCAAACCATACAAAGCCTTATCAAGTTTGTACACATAATCAGATAAGTGCACATCTTCAAAACCAATAGGTTGCTCAACATACACTTCTTCTTTCAAATCACCATTTAGAAAAGCACTTTTAACATCCATTTGAAACAATTTAAAGTCTCTAGAGCAAGCAAAAGCAAGTAGCATGCGAATGGATTCTAGTCTAGCGACAGGGGCATAAGTCTCATCATAATCAATTCCCTCTTCTTGACTATATCCTTTAGCTACTAGCCTAGCTTTATTTCTAGTGATTGTACCATGCTCATCTAACTTGTTCCTAAATACCCATTTAGTTCCTATGACAGGTCTATCAGTGGGTCTAGGTACAAGATTCCAAACTTTATTCCTTCTAAATTCATTTAGTTCATCTTGCATAGCAATAATCCAAGAATCATCAAGTAAAGCTTCTTCTATGTTCTTAGGCTCTATGTGAGAAAGAAAAGCAAGATAATTGCACATATTAGAAGAGCGAGTAGATACTCCCTTCGATGGGCTACCAATGATGAGGTCCATGGGATGATCCTTGTGCGTAGTCCACTCCTTTGGAAGAGGTGCGTCCTCTTGATCTTTAGGAACATCATCTAGGCTTGTGGACTCCAACTTTTCGCCAAGGATATCTATATCATCATCATCAGAAACAACAGGTCTAGGCAAGCAAGGGTTAGTTTCATCAAATATGACATGAATAGATTCTTCAACTAGTAAAGTGCGTTTATTAAAGACTCTATATGCTTTGCTAGAAGTAGAGTAACCAAGAAAGATACCTTTGTCCGATTTAGCATCGAACTTACCCAGGTTGTCCTTACCATTGTTGTGGATGAAGCATTTTGATCCAAAAGCGCGGAAGTAAGAAATGTTAGGCTTTCTCCCTCTCCATAGTTCGTATGGAGTTTTCTTGAGAATTGGCCTTATTGATACGCGATTGATGATGTAACAAGCCGAACTCATTGCTTCAGCCCAAAAATATTTTGGTAGAGAATGCTCACATAGCATGGCCCTTGCAATCTCTACTAGGGTCTTATTCTTCCTCTCAACGACACCGTTTTGTTGAGGAGTTCTAGGACAAGAAAAGTTGTGACCAATGCCTTTGTTTTGACAAAAAATTGAAAAATTTTCATTTTGAAATTCCGTTCCGTGGTCACTACGGATTTGTTTGATCAAAAGATTTTTCTCATTTTCAACCTTTTTGACAAAAAATTTGAAATGATCAAAGGCATCACTTTTATGGGCTAAAAACAATGTCCAAGTGAAACGTGAAAAATCATCCACAATGACAAAAGCATAGGATTTACCTCCTAGACTGGTTGTCCTCGAGGGACCACATAAATCTAGATGAAGTAACTCAAAGGGCATAGAAGTGGATACAAAATTTTTATTTTTGAAGGATTCCTTTGTGTGTTTACCAAGTTGACAAGCATCACAAAAAGAATCTAATTTTAAATTCAGCTTTGGCATTCCGGAAACTATGTCAAGTTTTAAAAGTTTTTCTATGGTGCTCATCCCAACATGACCAAGTCGTCTATGCCAAAGAATGTTGTCATCAACATTTAATGTTACAAGGCTTTTTATTTTTGAAAAAGATGAAATCTTTAAATCGACCTTGTAAACATTTTCACTTCTATAACCTTTGAAACTAATGGTTTTGTCAGTTGTGAGTGATACAGTGCAATCGTGTGGTGTGAATTTGACTTCATAACCCCTATCGCACAATTGACTAATGCTTAGGAGGTTATGTTTAAGTCCTTTCACAAGAAGTACATCATCAATGATAGTGGAGTTAGATATACCTATTGAGCCGATGCCTTCTATGATCCCTTTGCTGTTGTCTCCAAAGGTCACCGATCCCTTTTCTTTTGGTCGAATGGATTGTAGCAGCTTCTTTTCTCCCGTCATATGTCGAGAGCATCCACTGTCAAGATACCAAGTGCTCGATGACTTGTCTCCCCTTTGACCCTATAAGATTGAGATACAATTTGATAGTTGGTACTCGTTTCTTTGGGTCCTTTGAGGTTAGTAGTAGTTGGGGATTTGGGGATCCATTTCCAATAGCTATTCTTATTGTGTTGGTGTCTAAGTTTCTTGCATTTAGGTCTTATGTGGCCTATCTTACAACAGTAAGTGCATGTTGGTGGTGTTCTTAGTTTTGCCTTTGCGATAAGACTAGCGAAGTTGACTGATTTCTTTTCATATCCTAGACCTCCTTTGTCGAAGTTACACTTTTGCATGCTCAAGAGGTTTTCTAGTTTACCACTACTCACATTGAACTTGTTGAAGGCTTTCTCTAAGTCTCTTAGGTTTGTCTTAAGCTTAGTGTTGTCATGCATCCTAGCTTTTAGTTCAGTTTTAAGTTGCTTATTCTCATTTCTAAGTGACTTAGCCTTATTGTACATACTAGTGTAAGTGGAGAGTAATTCATCGTAAGAGGGTACCTCGTCATCATCCGAGTCGGTCAGATGATCTTCCTTCGCCATGAAGCATATGGTAGACTCCTCTTCGTTGTCGCTGTCGCTCCACGTGGCTAGAAGGGCCTTCTTCTTGTCTTTGCCGGCCTTCTTCTTGGAGGGACACTCGTTTGCATAGTGACCTTTTTGTTGACAGTTGTAGCAGGTCACTTCCTTCTCAATCTTTTTGTCCTTCTTGTTGAAGTTGGAACTCCGCATGAATCTTTTGAACTTTCTAGTGAGGAGTGCCATTTCTTCATCGTCGCTATCTTGAAGTTGACTGGTCAAGGCGATCCCTTTCGCCTTTACTTTGTCGTCATCTTTCTTTGTCTCCTTCCGGGTAGATACTTCAAGTTCATGGGTCTTTAGGGTCCCATGAAGTTGATCAAGGTCGTAGGATGCCGCATCTCCCTTGTTGGATTCAATGATAGCCGTGCGCTTTGCATCCCATTCCGCCGGTAGTGCTCGAAGGGCTCTCCTCCACACTTGTTTAGTTGGGTAGTTCTCACCAAGTTGGGCAAGCTCATTGATGATTTGGGTGAGCCGCCGAAACATGGTGTCGATATCCTCCTTGGGTTCCATCTCAAAGGTCTCGTACTTGAGTTGGAGAAGGTCTATCTTCGTTTCTTTGACTTGATTGGTTCCCTCGTGGCAAATCTCCAATTTGTCCCAAATCTCTTTGGCGGAGGTGCAAGCCGAGATTCGGTTGTATTCATTCATATCTAGGGAACAATGAAGAATATTCATAGCTTTAGCATTTTGAGAGATAAGTTTCATATCGTCCTTGGTGAAGTCATCCATTCCCTTAGGAATTTCCTTATCATCCACCGTTTTCATGGGGATATAGGGACCTTTCACCGTTATTTTCCAAAGGTCGTAATCGACGGATTGGATGTATAGAGATATTCTATTCTTCCAATATCCGTAATTAGTACCATTGAAAAGAGGGGGACGATTTGTGGATTGTCCTTGGGCATACTCGCTTGCTAGATTGGCCATTTAAAAGATTTTGAAAAATCTGGCTCTGATACCACTTGAAGAACCTAAAGGGGGGGTGAATAGGTTCTTTTAGGCCCTTTAGCGTTTTTAAAACGAGTTTGCAAAAATTGCAAGCGGAAGACTTGAGGGACAATCACAAATAAAAAATGAATGCGTAAAGTAAGTGCGTAAAATAAATGCGTAGTAAAGTAAATGCGTAAAGTAAAGAGGGATAGAGATGTTTATGGAAGTTCGACGAAGAATCGTCTACGTCTCCCCTTCTCGATGAGGATCGAGGTATCACTATATCGACTTGGCTTTAGGAGCTCCAAGCTAGCTTTTACAACCACGCCTCGATGCGTCTACTTGGCCTTGAGGGCTCCAAGGATAGCCACGAACTTTACAACCCACTCGAGAGTATTACTCTTTTTCTACAACTCTTTTGATATTACAACTCTTTTAATCAACGCACACAAAAGATAGTAGAAAGCTTTGTAAGAGACAAGAGAGAGTGGAGTGGGATGTTTTTGAATGCATCCTCAAAGGCCTATTTATACTAGTCTTGGACGCCAAGGTTCGGATCTTCTGTTTATGCTTCGGAACGTCCGATGTGATTGAAATCAATTTGCGTAATTCTGGGATGACTTCGGATCGTCCGTTCTTGACTTCGTAGGGTCCGAACATATGCTTCGGAGGGACCGATCAAACTACGTTTCTTCCGAACAGTTCTTTCAGACAGTGTATGACAGCTTCGGAAGGTCCGAACTCAAGTTCGTACCGTCCGAACATTCCCGCGTTTCCGGAGATTTGAAATCTTCAACACTTCGTAGCGTCCGATCATGTCCTTCGTAGCGTCCGAAATCTACTCAATCAACAGTCAGATCAATTTGTCTCCGCATTGAAGTGATTTGATTGCTTGTGTTCGGAACGTCCGATCACGTCTTCGGAACGTCCGAACTGGCTCCTCGCAGCTTCCGAACAGCTTCTATTTTGCTTCTGATTTGCATAATTTCGGAACGTCCGAACCAAATTTCGGATCTTCCGAACGTAACCTTGTTCTTAATTTCCTGCATGCCTCAATATAAAACATTAGTACATTTTTAATCCAAGTTTTGGTATCATCAAAACAAAAACTTTGGGATATGTTACAGCATTAAAAACATTAATCTCATCCTCGAGATTTGTATGCGTTTAAGGCGTAACAAGATTGATGTGGAATGATTTGATACGATTTGGTGCAAATTTCTCTTCACCTTGGATTCTATTGGGTGATTTCAATAATGTGTTAACACCGGATGAGAAGCAAAGGGGTCTGAAAGTGAAGAACTGTGAAACCAAAGATTTTGTGGATTGTGTGGCTATATTAGACTTGTTGGATTTAAAATTCTCGGGTTGCTTCTACACATGGATGAGCCCCAAGGTGTGCAGCAAGTTGGATTGTGTCTTGGTTAATCAGGCATGGCTGTCTTCGAATCTAATTGGACATACTGAATTTCAAGCCCCGGGTTGTCTGTCGGATCACACTGTCTCTATAGTATCATTACTCGAGGATCAAAAGCAAGAACCGAAGGCCTTCAAGTTTTTCAACATGTGGACATTGAGTGACAAGTTTTTGGATTTGGTTTTAGACCGGTGGAGATTTGAGGGATATGGCACTTGTCAATATCGGCTTAAGCAGCTGTTCAAAGGTTTGAAAAACCATTGCAGACGCTCAATAGATGGCAACATTTCTTCTCGTGCAGCTGCTGCTAAGAGGAGATTAGAGGAGTTGCAAAGGAACATGCTTCACACATGTACTATACTAGATGAATATAAACAATTAAAGCGGAAAACTGAAATTGTCATGGAGGCTGAAAGATTATTCATTACTCAAAAGACAAAGATCAACTACTTGAAACAGGGAGATATGTGTACTAAGTTCTTCCATGATTTGATCAAGAGAAACAACAAAAGGAATGTTATCTTGGCCATCAAAAATAGCGAGGCGAATTTTGTTACTGATTTGAAGGAAATAGCTCAATGTTTTATTCATTTTTACTATGATCTATTGGGTAAAAAATTAAGTACAGCTCCAATTGACCATGATCTGTTTCGACAAGGACCGTATGTCAAGGAAAAGGATTGGAACTCATTCACTAAGATGATTATAGTTGATGAGATTGACAGAGCATTGCTTGATATCGGCAATGACAAAGCCCCTGGGCCGGATGGATTTGGAGCACTGTTCTTCAAAATTTGCTTGGAACATTATCAAATCTGACGTATGTGCAGCATTGTTTGAATTTTTTCAAAAAGGAAGAATGCTGCGACAGTGGAACCATGCTACTATAGCACTAGTGCCCAAGACATCAAATGCATCAACGGTTAATGATTACTGCCCAATCTCCTGTTGTACGGTATTTTACAAAATTATTTCCAAAATTCTTGTCAACAGGTTGACTACTTTTATGGGAGAAATTGTTGATGACGCCCAAACAGCTTTCATTAAAGATCGATCCATTGTGGACAATATCCACCTTGCACAAGAACTACTGAGGAAGTATGCTAGGAAAAGGGAAACTCCTCGTTGCATGTTGAAAGTTGATTTACGTAAAGCATATGACATAGTTTATTGGGACTTTCTGAGGGAGGTACTTTCCTCTCTTAACTTCCCTATATTATCCATTAAGTGGATTATGGAGTGTGTCACTACCACGTCATACTTGATTGTTGTAAATGGTCAGATGTATGGTTTTTTTAGGGTAAACGTGGGTTGAGCAGGGAGACCCATTGTCACCATTGTTGTTCACTTTGTGCCTCGAGGTTTTATCATGATCATTGCACCATATGTCTAGAACTCCCCCTTTCAGGTTCCACCTGAAATGTGATGTCGTCAATATCACGCACTTGGCATATGCTAATGACTTGCTGTTATTATCTCATGGTGACGTGTCTAGTGTCTCTATGATCATGCATTGCTTGGATCAGTTTGGGGATATGGCTGGCCTCAGAATTAATGCACTAAAATCCAATATTTATACGGCTAGTATGGCTGATAGCGTGAGGCAGGAGATATTGATGATAACTGGCTTTGCTGATGGGTCGTTGCCATTCAGATATCTAGGGGTCCCATTGGCGGCTGCACGACTCAAAGCAGCAGATTATAGCATTCTTGTTGACACCATTGCGAGGAGAATTAATGCTTGGCCCAGGAACTCTTTATCTTATGCAGGGAAAATAGAACTAATTCGATCGATGGTTCAAGGAGTGGAATGTTTCTGGCTATCCATGCTACATGTTCCGTCCTGTGTGATTGACTCCATTCAATCAATTTTCCGGAAGTTTGTTTGGCCAACAAAGCACCTGCCTATTGCATGGACTTCAGTTTGCAAGCCTTTGGGGGATGGAGGATTGGGTCTTAAGGATCTCAAGGCGTGGAACAAAGCTTTACTTGCAAAAACGCTGTGGAAAATCCACCTCAAGAAAGATAGCCTCTGGATTAAATGAGTTCAACACTTCTATCGCAGTTCAAGTGACATTTGGAGTTGGGAGGTGCATAGACAAGACTCGCCACTACTCAAAAAACTGCTCCATCTCCGTGACTTGCTCATAGGTGGTTTCGGTACAAAGGAAATAGCCCAACAAAAAATCTGTTATTGGTTTGCTTCACATCATGGTATGTCTAGGGCATATGAATACTTCGTGCAATCTAAAGGGAAGTGGCCTTGGAAGATCATCTTGTATCGGCATTGCATCTTGCCAAAGCACCGTATCATTTTATGGTTGCTAGCCCATCAAAAACTTCTAACGCGTGACCGAATGGGATTTGTGGAAGACAAGATATGTATGTTGTGCAATGAAGTTGATGAATCAAACTCACATCTTTTCTTCAAATGTCATATTTCAAAGAAAATCTGGGATGAGGTTTGACATTGGTTAGATGTGAAGAAAATCATGGCCACGCGAACCTCTGTCCTCAAAGCGTTTAAAGAAACGTACAGAGGTAAGTCTACTTTAGACAAAATGATAGTCACAGCCCTTGCAGCCACTGTATACAATGTTTGGAACTTAAGGAATCGAGTGATTTTTGAGGTAGAAAAACCGAAGATTGAAGATACCATTAGGAAAATCCAGATGCACACCTACAGATGTGTACCGAATATGATTGATATATTTTCTTAAGAACATTGAGTAGGCGGTTATGTATTGTATGTTGGTATACTATCTCCTGTGGATGTCAGTGTATTTGTACTGCTACATTTTTACCTTTTTCAATGAATTACTTCATTACAAAAAAAATGAACTTGCACGAGGTAGGACCGATCACTTATCGCTTTACCAAAAGTTATAGCTAGTAGTGATTGTGCAACTCAAATATTTTAAACTGCATAGCAGCCCAAGCGCCATAGTTCGATCACTTTACCCAACAGGGACAATTATTGCACCTCGACAATTGGTATCAATGTTGGATTAAGCATGTATAAGTGATAGTAGTACTAGGATGGATGACCTCCTGGACGTTCTCATGCGTCAAGCTGTTGACGTTGTGCCGCTTGATCTGGTTGGCTAAGTGAGCCGTAAAAGAGTGACATCAAATTTTATCTGGTAATATTGTCTCTATTGGGGATATGATCGACGCTAGAAAAATGATAAGACTGATCTATAAGAGATATGAGACAATACCAACAGATAGACATGCACCTCCCCGAACTAATAGGCCTAACAGCCCGACCCATCAGCACCCAAGTAGGTGCACTCTACGCTGCCACAAGTATAAGGAAATACAGTTGAGCATTGGCTAACAGCTATAGATTTTGGTCTAGTAGTAAGCGCTTGATCCTAATACACAACTTGATTGTATAAGTTAAGTTGGGATAATTTCAATATTACATAATTTTATTTGACTAAATGTGAGGTTAGAATGTGTGAGCTCAAAATTTGAAATCACGTATAGTTAATAGCTCATATTTTTTTATAGGAGTTCTCAGCAAAATCATAATTTCACAGTAGTAGTGTATGTAATTATTCTTTAAAATTCTATTAGTTCAAATAAAATCCATACATTTGCTATAATAAAACTAAATTTTCGATAAAATCATTAAATGTTATTTTACATTTTTGCACATAAAATTGTTGTAAGCTTGAAAATGTTTCTCCATGTTGATAATTTAAACATTATTTATAAGAGTTAATTGTACACACTACATTTATGAAATTTTGAAAATGGCTAAAACCTTATATGAAACAAATTTGAGTTAGTAACTCTCCGTAATTTCAAATCTTGACCACATGAACACTAATATTTTATTTAGTAAAATAAAATAATGTAAAGTCAAAATTCTCCCACTTTTCGACTTGCATTCGGTAGGTTTTCCTTTGTTTTTTGTTTTGCAATTCATGTCATTGTGCTTCGTCCCAAGGTTTCAAGTTGAGAAAGAATAATATGTCAAGTAAAGAGGACGATGACTTCCCTATACTGATATTCAATTTAGACATTTAACATCATTAAAAACATGATCATTCACGGTAGGCATTATGTAGGGTACCAAACATATATATAAGGATATATGTGCTCAAAATTTGAAATCTCGAAGAGTTGCTGACTCAATTTTTTTTACAAAGATAGTGTTTGCAATTATCCATTTTATAGTTAGGATAATGGCCTAATTGGTATTATGTCATCATTGTGAATAATGGGTGAGTTGGTGGTGTGAATGATTGGTGGAGTAGCTGGCACAACATGGAAAATCAAAGTTCACATTTTGCTAAAAAATATAGGATGCACATTGATGATGATAGGTGGCATGCGAAAAATATGGGATTTTTGGGATTGTGTTGTGCTGAAAATTCGGAAAAAAATTCAATCTTCACACTATGAATTTCGATTATAAATAGAGGAACAATTTGATCATTTTATATGTAACATTCTCAAGTTCTTTCTTCATCTCATAAACATTCTTATTTAAATGTTTAGTTCTATAAAATTTGTGATGTGTTTTTTCTTTTGTATTAAGAGAACGGGTGTTCTATTTGGAAACACAGTAAGAGTTTGTGACCCATAAATATTATAGTGAAATTTTTTTATCTTGCCCATAATTTTTATCCTAATAAGTTTTATGGGTTTTCGTGTAAATCTCGATGTCCAATTTTATATTTTATTTCATATTTCTATATCAAGATGTCACATCTATGACCAACAAGTGGTATCTGAGCCATGGTATAAAATTTCTTAAAATTATGAGTATGCTCTGTGGTTGCAGCCTTGACTGATTTTTCATAACAGAAAAGAGTTTTGAGTTTTTTGTTAAGGCGAGATTGTTTTCTCGAGTCTACTAAATTATTATAGATAGAGTGGCTAGAAGGTACGAGATAACAAAGTTTAATTAGAACAATTTTATTATATAAAAAATAAAGATACAAGCGATTTTAAGAAAGGAAAATCGCTTTGCGGCTATCCGAGATATACCAGGGGAAATGACGGGCGATTAGAAGTGGAATGAGATGAATGATAATGTTTTTGTCAATTCACACTTTCCCATAGCATAAAAGTGCTGCAAATCTCCGAGATAAAGAGGACAACAGTTATCTGAGATATTATGACACAAATGTATGAGATCAAGTTACTACACAACAAGATTTTCTTAAAAAGAAAGCTTTACACTCTTCGGATGGATGACGGAATCTTCATCAATAACCGATCATGACAACAAAGTAAATATTATATTTTCGCAACTCACTTCTATGGGGTATATAATAGAGGAAAAGAACGTGCAGAGCTTCTATTTCAAAGTCTACTGCATTCATATGATCAATTTATCATCAATTTTACCAACAATATCCTTATGGGATTTCTAAAATTTGACGATTTTAAATTGTGGTTCTCGAAGAATAAAGCCGGCACGAAATAAGGAATATGATTTGGCAATTTCGAAGCAGGTGGATACTTTACCAATGATAAGAGGAAGATTGATGAATTGTTCACATTAGAGTAGATCAAAGTTAAGAAGCAAGAAGAAAAATATTTATTGATTTAAATGTGGCGGTAAATGACACTTCAAGAAAGAGTATACGAGTGTCGAGAGGAGTTCTCAAAAAAATTTGGCTAGTACTTCAGGAAATGGTGAAATATTATTCAGGGAAGTAGAAACAGTTACAGAAGACATGGAAATTTTTTGTGATATATGGTTATGGATTCAAGAGCGGCATGATATGTGACGTCTCGGAGAGAATGGTTCGATAAGTATGAATCAGTCTCATGAATATTAGTATTCATGGAAAATGATCATGGCTTGGAAATTGCTAGGTCGGTATCATCAAAATAAAAAATTTTGCTGGCACAATTCACACCATACGTGAGGCATGACATGTGAAGGGGCTGACTAAGAATCTTTTGTCATTGGGGCAATTGGATGATATTCGGTGCAAAACTCTTACCGAGAATGAGATCGTGAAAATTATTAAAGGAGCGCTTGTGGTTATGAAGGTGGAAAATGTTGCTACAAATCTGTATGTACTTTTAGAAGAAACACAAATAGGCGGAACTAATTGTTGCATCAATAGGTTCTAGAAAAGAATTAATAGTTTTATGACATAGAAATCTCGAGCGTATGTTAGAACGAGGTAGAAAATTCTTTAAGAACGGAAGCCGCTACGGGGCTTACAGAAGTGACTCTACCCTTTATGAGCATTGTGTTACCAGTAAACATTATATATTAAAGTTTGACACTTCCCTGCCAAAAAAAAAAGCTATGTTGGATCTGATTCATTCTGATGTTTGGCAAGCACCGGTTGTATGCATAAGAGGAGCCAGATATTTTGTCTTTTTTATTGATGATTTATTTAGGAGATGTTGAACATATCAAATCAAGAAGAAATCGGATATTATTCTAGTCTTCAAAGATTTCATGCACATGTTGTACTTAATTTTAACAAGAAAATCAAGTGTTTGAGAACTGAAAATGAAGAATAATATACCAGTGATGAATTTAATGTATTTTTCCAACATGAGAGTATCGATAGACAGTTCATTATAGCTTATACACCTCAACAGAATAGAGTGACAGAGCGTAATAAGAACTTTGTTGGATATAACAAGAGATGTGTTGAAGACTATGGGTCTAGCCACGTCATTTTTGCCAGAAGCAGTCGAAATTGCTTGTTATATCATCAATCGTTATCCTTAATTGTCGATTGATCTGAAGACATTAATAAAGATTTGGACAGAAAAGCCGACTGATTATTCTCATTTGCTTACATTTGGAAGTCTTGTGTACGTTTTGTACAATGAGTAAGAAAAATCGAAATTGGATTCAAAATCCATAAAATATATCTTCTTGGCTTATGCTGATGTAGTAAATGGGTTTCACTTGTGGGATCCTATTTCCACAAACTTATCATAGGCAGGGATGTTATCTTCGAGGAAGATAAAGTAAAAAGCGACAAAGACACACTCAATTCAAAAATTCCTATAATTCAGGTAGAAAATAAGACAAACAAAGATCAAATTTCTTGTGAGGCAGTTTATAGCACAAGAAACGAGAACATGTTGAGTATGATGTTTTCAAAGTGAGACAGTCGAATTGAGAGAGAAGGCCGCAAAGATGTGTTTCAGGTTGTCACTGAATTATCTATTAACAGAGGACAGTGAGCTATCAAGTTTTCATGAGGCTACTCAAAGCTCGGATGTATATATATGGATGACATCAATGTAGGAAGAATTGGAGGCATAGACAAGAATAAAACTTAAGATATTGTCACACTACCACGAGTGAAAGTCAATGTTAACAGATGAGTTTATAAGATCAAACGTGATGGAAATAACCAGATAGAGCAATATCGTGCTAGATTGGTGGTAAAATTGTATACTCAGAAAGAAGACATTGACTTCAATGAGATATTTTCTCCTCTGGTTTGGCTTACAATAGTCAAGGTTGTGTTGGCACTGTTTGTGGTGTTTGGCCTATATATAGAACAACTACATGTGAAAGGCATTTCTTTATGGAGATCATGAAGAAGAAATCTATATGCTCCAGCTAGAAGATTTTACAGAAAAAAGTAAAGAGAACATGGTTTGAAAGCTGAACAAATCTCAATATGATTTTAAATAGGCGTCGAGGTATTGGTACAAAAGATTTGATTCTATATAATGATCCTTGGATGCAAAGACTTAGTGCCGACTCTTGTACATATTTCAAGATGTCTGTAGATGTTTATATCATTTTGTTGTTGTATGTGAAAGATATGTCAATAGCAAGCCACACAAAAAATCAGGTCCAGTAGTTGAATGCGCAGTTGACTAGGGAATTTGATATGAAGGACTTGGGATCAACAGAAAAGAATCTAGGGATGCAAATTCACCAAGACATAAGTAATAGAAAATTGAATTTTCAAGAACAATTATTTGAAAAAAAATCTTGCAACGCTTCAATATGCAAGATAGTAAGCCAATTTTGACCCTCATTCTTGTTTACTTCAAGTTGTTATCCAATATGTGTCCTAACAGTAAAGTAGAGAGGATGAAGATGTCTCAAGTGCCATATGCATCAACACTCGGCAGTGAAAAGTTTGATGTTCGTTATGATATGTTCAAGACCAGACATTGCACAAGAAATGGGATCAGTTTGTCGATACATTGAAAATCTTGGACAAGAACATTGAAGTGATGTTAGGAAGATCCTTACAGACATTAAGGCTACTTGAATGTTACATTATGTTTTGGAGGGTCAGATTTTACACTCAAGATCTATGTCTATTCAGATTATGTATATGATCTTGATAAGAAAAAATTTACTACTGTTTATGTGTTTAAATTTGCAAGGGAGCAGTAAACTGTGTTTCAAACTTGAAATGAGACAATATAGATTAAAAGATTATTGAAGGAGATCGAACACAAACAAGATAAAGTTCCTTTGTTTTGTTACAATCAGAGCACCTTGCACATTGTAAGGAATCCAGCTTTTCATTCTAGAGCTAAACACGTTGAAGTCCAATTTAACTTTGTTCAAGAAGTAATAGAAAAGGAAGTGTGGATATGCAGAAGATCCATGCAAGGATAACATAGTTGATATTCTGACCAAGCTTTTGAACACTATAAATTTTAATGCAGATCCTCAACTAGCCTAGAAAAAACGTAAACTACAGAAAATGAAAAGATTGAAATGATGTGTAGATGTGTTTGATTTTCCATAAAATCTCCAACTGGGAGAATGTGAACAATGGATGAGTTGGTTGTATGAATGATTGGCAGAGTTGCCGGCGGAACATGGAAAATCAAAGTGCATGTTTTGTAAAAAAATGTAGGCTGCGCATTGATGATGGTAGGTGGCCTGCAGAAAAGGAAACTGATTTTTGGATTGTGTTGCACTTAAATTCGGATGAAATTTTAATGTTCACACCATGAAGCTTCACAATAAATAGAGGCAAAATTCAATTATTTCATTTATCTCATTCTCAAATTCTCTCTTCATCTAATAAACATTTTTATTTGAGTGTTAATTTATATAACATTTGTGAGATATTTGTTCTTCTGTATTAAGAGAGTGAATATTCTATTTGAAAACATAGTAAGAGATTATAACCCATAAATATTATATTAGAATTCTTTTCATATTACTTGCTATTTTTACCCTAATAATTTTTAGGTCGATGTAAATCTCGGTATCCATTTTTATACTTTATTTACGTAGTTCTATCTCAAGATGTCGTATCTGAGATTAACAATAATATGACACTACATGAATTATATGTACATTCATCATTTGATCGTGCATAAAATAAAATATTTTGTTAACACATATTTATATTACAACGATTGTATGATAACATTGTTTATGTTGAGCAACAATTATGGGATTTTACGGAGCTATAACTGGTCGCTTTTTTAAAAATTTCTTCGGATTGTGTGGTTTATCTTTTTGACATGTGGTCTTATGATGATATGGAGATCATATATTGCATTCTTGTTTGACTGATTGAGTTCTGTTAGATTCATTAGATATTTAAAAAGTTGATTAAAATTGAAATATTTTAGTCTTTGTATCACGTAATCGTACCCAATTTTGATGTTGAATGCCATATTATATGTATCTTTCTAGTGCCAAAAATCGTATCATTTCGAGGAAAGATTGGTAGCAAAAGTACATATACATCTGTCAGATATCGTGAAAATAACTGATATCTACGTACCTCAATCAATTTATCAATAATTTAAATCCTCAAAAAAATCATGTGTATGATTTATTTGTTATTTGTTGATTTATATGATGTTAATAAAATAAAATATTTCTTCTATTAACACTCATTTTTTTTAGTTAGACACATCAATACCACTTAGCATATCATATTGAGTTCGTCTGTTATTGAGATTCGTTATATATATGATATGATATTGCATTATAAAAATGTTTATTTATCTTTCTTCGGTCCGACTTAGGCAGTTGCTGGCTTCGAGGCTGGCCCATATCTCTCCGTTGGGTCGTTCACCAACATATTATGTATAATCTTTGTCAACACTCACTATGTTGTAGTGGTACACACGTCTCCCGAATCCGTGAAAATGCTGCTCATAAACAGATCACAAATTTCGCTCTGACCTTCGTGTGTAGTTGTTTCATATGCATCACAACAATCGAAATATGGTGATGAAGTTCTTAAGTATGAGTCATACTCTAACTATTAACTACAGACTTTAGTACAACTTCAAGCATTTGGTCCAAATTTCCAGATTCTTGTTTCAAACTACTAGTTCTTGTTCCTCAGATACATTCAGTATCTACACATATTGGATTCCATGTAGAGTAAGTCCTAAAAATGCTTTCCATATCCATGTGTCTCATCTTTGAACTCAGAAGCCTGTCTTCACATGACCACCTCAACCACTTTGGGACACCAGAAGATGTCTATCACCCAAATGAAACAATGGTAAGGCATGGACATGGAAAAAAAACAAAATGGACGAAAAACAATACTTACACCTAACTGTTGTGTCTTAATCTCGCATTATCCAAATTCCGTTCCTCAAACATAAATCCACGACAATTTGTTGGCATAGAAATTGGAAGATCACTCGGCATAAGCTATAGAACACGTGAATTTACATTGTGTAACGATCGTTACCTCTTCAAGAGAGTGTTGCTTACATGTTTACAAAATAAAAAATGATTAGATCGATCTCCTTGATCCATTTTCCATTCTCCACTACTCTGTGTCATCAGAATTTTTATCCCCATTGGAACTGGCTGTTCCAGAAGTCTCTGCATCACCCAACAGTGGATCGGACGAGCCTAAGGGTTCATTTCCTCCGTCACTATCACCTTCCATAAAGGAATTGAAGGCAAGTTGCCCCGAGTAGAGGAATAATCCAAGAGCATTTGCCCCAAAGACAAAAGTAGCAAGGTAACACATTCCATTTATTATAGTTCTGCGGATTGATGAAGAAAGATAATAAGCCCACTATAACTAGGAAACAAACTTGCTAGCAAGTTACAAGATTTACCTGATGGTTATGGTTATCTGGCGGACCTGAAAAATGGTTAAAATTTTAACATCAGTGCATTGGACGATAAATTTTGCAAAGTCCTAATGAAGTTCGATAATAAAAATCAAACCAAACAAATCGAACTCGAATTCGAATTTTAAATAGAGCCCAAAACATTACATTTTTTAGTTTCGAGCATTTTCAAGCTCGAACTCAGATATGCAAAAATGACTAGAATTCGGCAGATTCAATATGTTTACACCACACTACCATAATTGATTATTAAATAACTAAACGTCATGGAATTTACCTACACAACACATCCAACCACCAATAACATGATGAAGTTATTAACTACAATCTGATACAAGCTGACTTGATTTCGCCCAAAACACAAGTTAATTGGGACATTCTTGTGTACACCACATCAAGCATTTTTCTTGGAGCAATGGCCTTAAACAGAACCAACATTATTCATCAAAGAAAATTTCAGAAAAACGTTCGATTAGGCTTAACTCACGCCACCTTAATAAGGAACAAATGCTAGACTTGGTCTATGCAAGAGTTTTTTCCTTTAATTAGCACAACTTAAATAGAGAACAAACCGAGTAGCTATCCGAAAGTGTTTGGCGATTTAGAGAAGCTTCGATAGTTGTCGTAAACTTGTAAAGAATTGTCGCAATCACAGCAGCTGTTAATGCACCTAGAAAGGCTTGAACAGGTGAAGGGGGAGACTTGGCTGTAACTGGAGATAAAGACATTGATTTCAATCTATCTACAGCCTCCTCCTTCAAAGATTTCTTTGTCCCCGATGACCGAAATTTCTGAAATAAAATTAACCGTGATTGATAAAACAAAGGCTTGATTAGCAAATTCTACAAGATGGTCGCATTAAAGTTGAGAAATGAGAACAGATTATTATTTGTGATAAAAAATGTAGACGCGAATAGAGGATAAGCAATTTTCAAAGAAAATGACAACTTCCAACAGAAACTTTTCAGTCTGAAAATGATTTCTAAATTACAACGCTTAGCATCGAAGAAATACGCACAAAAGCGTATGGAACTTGAAGGTGAGTTTGATTCATTCTCGCCAAAATCAATGCAACGCCGTACGGAAAAGACGCGGAAAACTAGAAGAACAACGAATGAAGTACCATTTCTTTGGCACGCTGAGCGCGGCGGCGGAGGGATCTGAAGAGAAAAATGGTGATGGCACCAGTGAGGAAGACACTGGTTGCTGTCTGGAGGACGGTGGGGTCGTCAGTGGTATTAAAAATGGAAGGAGCTGAGGGAGGTAACTCGACGGGACCCTCCACCGTCGGCGCCAAAAGGGTTGTGTCTGCAGTTGTAGCGGCGGTGAGTACTTCAGAGAGCTGGGCAAGCCATGTCTTGTGGGCAGAGCAGCGTGAATAGTGATGATTGGGTTTGATGGGTCTGGAAGGAAATTGAGGAGGACGCGAAAACGGCAATGGAGGAGGTGAGAACGGGAAGAAGGCGGCGGCGGAGGAGCGGAGGAGTTGCAGTTGAGGCTGCCACATTTGGCGGGTGGACAGGATTATCTATTTAGCTATTCAACTGATGATAAATTTGTTTCCTTTGATTGATTATGGCACATTATCATGAAATGGTACAACAACCAGATGCATGTGGTACAAGTATGACTGACGCTTTTGTGGGTAAAATTTGAAAATTCATATTAAATTATTATTATATATATATATATTGAAAATATTGAAAATTAATGTATGATGATAAGTAATTATTTTTGGATTATTTTCAAAAAAATTCTATAAATAGATTTCTCAATATGTGGAAAAAAATATAATTGAGTGGAGAAAATTTTACAAATTGTGTATTTTAATATATTTTGTGAGTTTGAGATTTTTATTTTTTACCGTAAATTTTTTTTTTAACATGTTATCAACACGATACTCGAATGTTCTCCATATTTTTTCAAACTCCAAAAACAATAGAAAGGTAACAATATTCAAAAGTAAAAATATTTATTTTATTGTTTATTTATTTTCATTGTGTATATATTTAATATATAATATCATGTTATCGTATGAAAGGAATCCATGACATCACATTATAATAACGTGATATGATTATATTATTACATTGTTTATATTTTTATTGTGTTACTGTTTATTTATTATTATTATATATATATATATATATATATATATATATATATATATATATATATATATTTGAATAATATCATGTTATTATATAAAAGAAGTCTATGCACCTCATTATAATAACGTGATTTGAATATTTCAATGTGTATATATTGTTATTGTGTTTATAATAAATATATATACATATATATATATGTCTAATGTCACTATATTATATAAAAAGAGTCTCTGACACCTCATTATAATAATGTGTTGTGATATATATAATTATTTAAATATGATTAACATTGTATGCACCATATTATTATCATGAAATTATGCATATACATACATTTATTTTTTAAGATTTTGCATTTGTATAAACGGTTAGTTTTTGCCTTATAAATATGATTTCACAAACATATTTAATCACTACAAAATTACTCTTCCTCCCTAAAAAAATGTCTTCATCATTTTTTCGAATAAGAAGAAGATGTTTCTTTCAAAGTTATTTTGTATAATTATTTTAGTTATTATACTTACTAGTTTTGTATTTATCAGATAATATCTGCCTCGCGTTTTTTCTTTATTTTTAAGAATGCTTGTACTTATAATTTATCTGTTACTTTGTATTGTCATATTAATATATTTAGAACTTAACTAATACAATGCATTTTTCTAGTACCACCATGTCAAATTTGTCAAAGCTCGAATTCGTTGCGCTCGACATTACGGGAAAAAATTATATGTTATGGACTCTAGATGTAGAAATGCATCTCGAGTCATTGGATCTAAATGAGACCATTTGTGGGGACCCGGACGCTAATCAAGTTCTTAATCATCATTGGGACAAATTAATCAATTATAAAACAGGGTCTAAATTTTTTTAAAAAATACAAAGCAGAAACGTAATGTAATTTACTCAAATTACATATTAAACGTGAACATACAAATCTTGTGTTATCTACAAGAATTCAACTAGGTTCAACTACATATCAGTGCTGAATCCTATGTTACTTCGAAGCCCGGATCTCCACGCTATCTAATCTTCTCTCATCCTGTTCTTGACCCTGATCCAGCCCCACCTGTTGTCATGCACACATACAAAACAAGATAACAGCCGGATAACTCCGGTGAGATATAAATATCCCAGTATAAACAATGTATACATGCAATCATATAAAGCATATACAAAAGCATATATAAGAAATATTCTTAACCTGTATCAAATCAGACTACATAAATCAATATCAAGCATTCAATAATCATGAATGATATAAAAAATGTAAATCAACATGTCATATCAGACTCAACTCAACCGACGCGTAGTCTCAGACTCGACTCCACTGACGCGTCGTCTCAGACTCGACTCAACTCTAACCTAGGGATCCCGATGTTTGGATATAGGTAATTATATCGAATCTCAGTCGATAGGAATGAATCAATCCCTAAACGGTATCGTATAATTAATATATCCAGTGTCTGGGTGAATCAGCCGCAGAATTGACGACTCAGTCAATAACCCGACGAATCAGCCGGTCATTAGGCGAATCAGCCAATAATCAGACAACTCAGCCTGTAATTAAGCGAATCAGCTTAAGTTTAGACGAATCAGTCAATAACCAGACGAATCAGCCGGTGACTAGGCGAATCAGCCTATAATAAGACGAATCAGTCAATAACCAGACGAATCAGCCGGTGACTAGGCGAATCAGCCTATGACTCAACGACTCAGTAATCAATACATGCAGTCAGTATCTAAGCAAATCAATCAATGACTAGCGAATCAGCAGTCATTACATGCAGTGACTATAAATCAATAGACTACAATCATCAGTCTCATCAATTGCAAATATCAATGCAATAAATGATAGTATGTGATTTAGGGAGACTCGAGTCAAACCTCACTCGAGTTGTGCAATCCCAACTCAACATTAATTTATACCTTTCTTTCTGATATTCTGACTCTGTCGAAGTCTCGAACTCAAAACCTGTCAATATCAATCTGGCAATGACAATACCAAAGAGTATACTATCAATACCCGTTCAAATCAATACTGGATATGTGGGGACCCGGGCTCTAACTCAATTCTTTTGGGATTTATTGGATCTTTGCTCGAAAATGTGGGTCAAAATTTTGCATTTAACATTAATTCAAATGTATAATTAAAACATCATCTGTCTCTAAAATAATTAAACAACATCATGTACATACAAGTCTGTTTAGTACAATCATACACTAGTGTTCAAATCCCAACTACAAACATAAGTAGTACAAATCTAATAGGAACACCCTAGAAATATTCAACGCCCGAGATCTCCACGCTATCATCAATCTCTCATCTAGCTCGAGACCCAGATCCTGCCCTACCTGTTGCCATGCACACATACAGACACGGCAACAGCCGGATAACTCCGGTGAGAACAAATCCCAGTATAAAACATGTATGCATGCAATGTAATAAATCATACACCAATGCATAGCATATATCAATGCACATGAATATAAAATCTACAACATGTAAAGAAATACAAATCTGTATTCAACGTCTTGTTCTTGACTCGATTCTCTAATCTAGGGATCCCGGTGTGAATAAGACGGTCTGTCACCTACCCAACCACTCGGGGAGACGGTACGTCTTATTCCTAGACTTCGGTCAACTCTGTATCGAGGGTCTACACATAGAGATGATCTGCTACTATGCGTCGATACACCGAAACGTCTAGTTTTGGCCGATCTGCCAATATCTCCTATCTCAGAACTTGAATATAAATCAATAAACAAAACATTACATAATCACATGTAATAACAATCTAGTATGTGATTTAGGGAAACTCGTATCGAATCTGAATCGAGTTGTGCAATCCCGTGACCACATGAATTATACCTTTCTTGTCGAATAGTCGGTGTCGTAGTCGAAGTCTTGAGTTCACAATAGCCAGTACAAATCTGAAATGGCATAGTCGATGTGCACTCTATCAATATACATTTCAAGTAACTCAAGGTACAAAGCTGAAATCAGTTTCAATACAATTCAACGGCGTAACGGCGTAGTCTCGCGATACCGATAATTCAAACAATATCATAATCAATCCCAATAACTCAAAATCTCATCCAACCCAAATATGTATACAGAAATCTGTATAATCTCATACTCATATACGCTGGAATTTCGAAATAATAGCATACAGTGTCTGAAAAACGATCCGGTAACGAATATACCATGCTCAAGATATCAAGAATACATATTCTAACTCATATCTGGATTCCTCCCACGTGTATATTTCGAAACATGCTAAAAAGATAAGAAACTTACATCCTCTTGTAGCCAATGATGCAAGGATCAATAACCTCCACTTATATCAAAATTTGGATGGATAAAAGTTGCACAATCTTGCTTTTATTCTCAAAGAACTTGAAGCTATGGAGAGTTTCCTCGATTCTCATCTGCTGAAATGAAGAAAGAATGACTCACATGTGTCAAGTTAAGAAGCAAGGGTGGCATTCTCGCATGCAGCACCGCGGGTGCGCTGGGTTTTTCACCGCGGGTGCGGTGTTACTTCGGCGTGCCTCTCTAAATTCTGAATACTGCATCGCGGGTGCGGTGTCTCCTAGCACCGCAGGTGCGGTATGGCTTCGGCCAAACTTCATAATTCTGATATTCTTGACCGCGGGTGCACATCTACTCTAGGCGCGGGGGCGGTCTATTCAATTTCAAAATTCTGATTTTTATGTCATGCATTCTCATCTCTTCGAATCTAACATCAATGACAACTGATAATTCTCGAGCCTTACAGGATATAAACAGAATTCAATCAAATTCTGTTTCAATAACATCATGTCATAATCTCAATATATCCAGCCACATCATATCAGTCAGATATCACTCCCAACATCTCGTACTCGATAACAATTCAATTCTGATATCAAATCGACTCCAAAACTACTCCGAAAATCATCACAATTCCATAATCAGTCCGTTTCTTAATCTGACTTCGATTCTATGATGTCTACTATGTCAAGAACAACATATATGAGTTCCATTCAATTCTGACAATATCATAATTTCAAAGCATGTCAAAACGTAGTAAAACTTACGTCCAGTTGTAGCTTACGTCGATAGGAACTCGATACCGAAGTCGGATTCGAAATCAGACGGACGGATTTCTCGCAAAAGGCGTAAGGATTTTCTTTGCCAAAGCTTCGACCCTTTCTCTGAATTTTTTGAGGAAATGAACGAGCAATTCTTACATATATATATCAAGATTGCATGCAAGAAACGTGTCTCATTTTCCATGCTGCACGTCACACCGCGGGTGCGCTTCATCTTGCACCGCGGGTGCGCTCATGCTTCGGCATTCTTATCCATTCTGAAATTGCACGACCGCGGGTGCGGTACATGTCGAGACCGCGGGTGCGGTCACCCTTCGATCAAACTGACCAAGTTTCTGTCCATGCACCACGGGAGCGGTACATGCAAGGGCGCGGGTGCGGTGTTGCTTCGGCAACACACTCTGAAATTCAAATAAATGGCCGCAGATTATCTTAAATCGTGTCTCAGTTGACCCTTTCGTAATCACGTTAAATTATACGTCAATAATCCTTGATTAACAGTGATTAATTCTCGGGCACTACACCATTAAAGAAAATGATATCTCATCATCACAAGAAAAGACAAAAGCTATGATATTTTTGCGTCAGCATATTAAAATGTGAATATCTCATTGAAAAAGATCTCATGGCTTTATAGAAAGAATTAAAGGAAAGATTTGAACACATAAAAGAAGTTATACTTCCGACCGCCCGTGATAAATGAAATACGTTAAGATTTCAAGATTTTAAGAAATTCAGTGATTACAACTCGGCAATGTATCGAATAATCTCGCAATTAAAATTTTGTTGACATGAAGTTACGGAATTAAAAATGCTACAAAAAATATTTTTCACTTTTCACGCATCAAATATAACTCTACAACAACAATATAGAGTGCGTGAATTTGCGATATATTCTGAACTTATCACGTGTCTCTTATGGTGGATGAGATGCTAATGAGAAATC
This sequence comes from Primulina eburnea, assembly GCF_022965805.1. Lineage (NCBI taxonomy): Eukaryota > Viridiplantae > Streptophyta > Magnoliopsida > Lamiales > Gesneriaceae > Primulina > Primulina eburnea. Next base: position 7,737,354 of record NC_133104.1, read on the forward strand.
ATCAGTACCGATCCACTGGATTAACAGCATTTTCCAGAAGTAAATGTTATAAGTAAAATTGAATTTAAACATGAAAACCAAAATCAAAGTCGAAGACAAGGTTTTGGTCGAGGTCGAAATCGAGGTCGTGGTCGTGGACGTGGACGTGGAAGTGGTTGTGGTCGCGGCCGTGGTTTTGAAAATACTCGAGATAGTTACTTCTATAACTCATCTCAAAAAGACGGCACGAACCACCCATTAAAAAGGCATCATGAGAACATGAGTGTTAATGAAAATCAATCAAAATGATTTTAAAGTTCTTGTTTTATATGCGGCACTCCAGGACATTGGTCTCGTATTTGTCGAGGTCCCGAGCACCTTTATAAGCTCTATAAAGAATCAATAAAGGGAAAAGAAAAAGAGACCAACTTTACTGAACACAGTGACCATTTGAGCGATTCAACTCATTTTGATGCTGCAGATTTTCTGAATCATTTCTCTGAAAATGATCAATATACTGATGGAATAGAAATATAAAATATTTTATTTACCAATATGATAATGTCTTATTGTATAATTATGACATGTGTCATAATCAATATACTGGTGAAATAGAAATGTAATATACTCATATGATAATGTTTTATGTGTTATATTTTTCAATAAATTATATATGTATTGTTAGTAAATTTTTTCCATTGCTTTTTTTAGTTCAAATATGGAAAATACTATGAACAAAGCTAAACAAGGAACTAATTCCATGGAAGTTTGCATACTTGATAGTGGTATAACACACACTATTCTCCGAGATAAAAGATATTTCTTGAAACTAAAACCAACAAAAACCAAATTGAATACAATATCAGGTCCTATAGACTTGATTAAAGGTTGTGGTAAAGCACACTTTTTGTTACCTAAGCACACTTTTTGTTACCTAATGGTACAAAATTTCTGATAAATGATGTTTTGTATTAACCACAATCGAAAATAGATTTGTCGAGTTTTAATGACATATATACCCATGGGTATGATACTCAGGTAATAAATGAAAGAAATGAGAAATATATGTGCCTTACCACATATAAATCAGGAAAAAAATATGTAGTTGAAAAACTACCAATGCTCCAAATTGGTTTGCATTATAAACATATAAGTCCAATTGAATAAAAAATTGTAGTTGATAATTTTTCAATATTAATTAATTTCCATGATCGATTAGGACATCCTGGTTCAACAATGATACGAAGAATTATAGAAAATATACACGGTCATCCATTGAAAGACCAGAAGATTTTTCAAAATAATAAGTTTCAATGTAAAACATGTTCTTTTGGAAAACTTATTATAAGACTATCACCAGCTAAAATCCAAACTGAATCACTCATGTTTCTTGAACGTATTCAAGGTGATATTTTTGAGTCAATTCATTTACCATGTGGACCATTTAGATATTTTATGGTATTGATCGATGCCTCCAGCAAATTGTCGCATGTATGTTTATTATCAACTTGGAATGTGGCATTTGCAAGATTACTTGCTCAAATAATAAAATTACAGAATCAATTCCCGATTATACAATCAAGAAAATCATACCTGAAAATGCTGATGAATTTACTTCCCAAAATTTCAATGATTATTGTTTGTCAATGAGAATCACTATTGAGCATCTTGTTGCTCATGTATATACACAAAATGGATTGGCTGAATCATTGATCAAGCAACATCTACAACTGATTGCTAGACCAATGATTATGAAAACAAAACTTTTTATTTTTATATGAGGACATGCAATTTTACATGCTGCTGTATTAATTCACATCAAACCAAGTGCATATCATAAATATTCATAATTGAAGCTTGTATTTGGTAAAGAACCAGACATTTCTCATCTGAGAATTTTTGGATATATGGTATTTGTGCCTATTGCACCACCTCAACGAACAAAAATAAGACCTCAAAGAAAGATCGGAATTTATATCGGTTATGATAGCCTATCAATCATTCGATAACTTGAGCCTTAGACATTCGACGTGTTTACACACGTTTTGCTGATTGTTAATTTAATGAGGAAATCTTCCCAAGTTTAGGGGAATAAAATAAACATATCGAAAAAGAAATTACATGATATGCATCATCATTGTTACATATCAATATAAGAAATAAACAATGTGAAAAATATGTATAACAAATTGTGCACTTACAAAGAATAGTAAATAAAATATCAGATGCATTTGTAGACACAAAAGGGGTAATTAAATCATATATACATGCTGTAAATGTCCCTGTTCGAATTGAAATTCACATAAACAAATCGAAGACACTCATGACATCATAAAACGATTGAAGCGTGGAAGGACAATCAGTTATAAGGATTAAAATCCTAGAAAAAAAAAATGCATAGAGAAACACGATGATCACAAAATAGAGAATGATATTCCGGCAGAAACACATGATGATAAAAATGTGCTGTTAGAACCACAAACTGACGAGAATCATGAAATCTCTATCAATTATATTAATATTGAAAAAATATGGAACTGAAAGGATATAAAAGAAATTGATGAGATGTTTTCTTACAATGTGTCATTTGACATCATAAATGACAATGAAGATCATGAACCAAAATCGTTTGGTGAATATAAAAATCGACATGATTGGATAAAATAGAAAGACGCCATCGAGGTTGAATTGGATTTGCTAAATAAACATCACGTTTTTGGACCTATAGTCCTTGCACATGAAGGTATAAAATATGTTGGGTATAAATTGGTTTTTATTGGAAAGCAAAATGAAAAAAATGAATTGTAAGATATAAAATTCGACTTTTGGCACAAGATTTTTCTCATAGGTCTGGAATTGATTACGAAGAAACGTTGTAGTGCCCAAATTCAGTACACATATAATCCATGCATTCATTTAATTATTAAATAATTTAATTAATTTTAAATGAGTTTTAGCTATGCATAATTTATGAAAATGCATTATTTTAAATAATTCATGTTCGTTGTGATGCACGTTAAAATGTTTTTCGAGTTCATGTTTCAGGCGATTATTCCAGGTGGGATCGAGGAAAAGAGACCGGTGACGATCTTGACAATTGTTAAGCGGGGTATTTTATTTTTTTTAAGTTAAGGATGGGGTATCTTAAATAATTTATAAGTTTAGCATTTTTAAAAGCTAATTTATTGATTTAGGTGATTTTGTGATTTTTATAACTTTTAAAGATATAGCACATGTGTGCATTATTTTTCTTGGGGTATTAGCATTCTAATTATCTTGTGATTTGTCATTATTTATTTAATTAACTTAATTAGCTCTAGTTACCCTACTTTTAACACCAAACACACGCGCACACACCACTAACACACACATGCATTCACGTAAACACCAACACACAGAATACAATTCAGAATTTCATTTTTTTTAAGAGAAAGCCTAGGGTTCCTAGTTACACAGCAGCCGCCCCTCCCTCTCCATATTCTCCAGCAAATTTCAGTGATTTTATTGCAAGAAATTAGTGCCACGTTCGTCCTGGATCAATCCTCGCACTCGTTTCGCTTCGGTGTCGTCGTTTCGGTGACGTTAAAGATTTAAAGACACGTATAATCTCTCTTTTGTTGCATCGATCATGTCATATTATGTGTTGCGTTGTTTTATGCGTAACATTCATGTATGATGTTCATAGTTTGAGCGGTTAATTGTTTCGATCGATTTTGAAGGAAAATTTATAGATCTAAACCATGTTTTTACTGTTTTTGTTAAAACTGCGAATTATTGGTCGAGATTTGAGAAAACTTCCAACAAGAAAAACGTAGAACTTTTTGATACCTTCGATTTGATATAAAATTCGATATTTTTGGACAAAAATTGAGTGAGTTATTGTGTTTTTTGTGGGACTGCTCAAACTGCGACTTTTACGTAAATTATGTTCTTGAAGTTATTTGTTGCAGGATACGTTGGAGATCGACGGGTGATCGTTGCTGCGTATAGGTGCATTGGTAATGATGTTTGGAGTATTTTTGAGGTTTCGTTTCATACCTTTAGGCTCTTTAATTCATTAGAAGTCGTAGGAAACAATGGGGTGTCAAGCTTTCATGTTTTCAGATTTTATGTATCGTAGGGGGAACGTCATTGTTGTGGGTGTCGTACGAGTTTAGTTCAATGCTATGGTGTCTTATGATGGTCTCAAGGTGTTTAATTTCGTTCTATTCGTTGTTCGATTGTGAGAATAGACATTGTGTAAGTTTCCTCGCAGGTTCAGAAAAATCGAGACCACACGAACCCATCCACGGACCCTGACATGGGGTCCGTGCCTGTGTTCCCTTTGAGTAGCCATTTTTGCGAAGCCACCCGGACCTCTACACGAACCCTAGCACGGGGTCCGTTTCTTCATTTCTTCCCGAACTTCACTTTTGCGCAACTACACGGAAATCCACCCGGACCTCAGTATGGGGTCCGTGTCTCCCCTTTTCTTCACGAGTCATTCCACCGCACCTACACGGACCCAGAGCTGGACCTGGGCACGGGGTCCGTGTATTTGAGTTTTTGGGAAATATTATGGTATGCTTTGAGGTTGACGTCTTGGTTTAGTGCAATGTTTAACAATGTCGAGTCACGGGAATTTTAGAACGCCCTAAGGAAATGTATGAACTCGTGAGTAAGCTTGATTGTTACGTCTAAGTTACACTTGTTGAGTTTATGAAGTCACGTTAGTATGTTGCAGCAACAACCCCGATCGAAGTCCAACGGATCCCTCAACGCCAAGTAAGTATGTTGACGTGCAAAAAGAAAATATTTTAAGTTTTTGAGGTATGCTAAATGTCTTGTGACCAAATTATGAATGGGTTTGGAAGTCGGTGAACGTGGCCGAGGACCTCTCCACCCCGTTAAATTATGAACGAGTTAGATCGTGGTTGGAAAGTGTTAAATTATGAACGAGGACCAACCAGCCCGTTAAATCATGAACGGGGATCTCATGTATGTGGCAGTGGATACGTCCCTGTCGGCCCAGTACTGTGGTTTGTCTGATCAAGCGTTTATTATGTATGAGTCACTTGCTTTGAAACATGCCTCTACGCAAAATGAAGTCGTGTATGTTTAAGTATGATCAAGTATGCTAGAATGTTTATGAAAGCTTTCAAGTTAAGGCACGTCTATGTATGTATGCAAGTTCGAGTTCATTTCAAAGCCAAGCTTCAAGTATATATGTTCTATTTTAAGTTGCATGTGGTTTTATTATGTAGTACTTGTTACTTCCAGTTTATACGTGTTGAGTCTTTAGACTCACTAGACTTGATCGATGCAGGTGAGGATGTCTATGAGGAGACAGGAGGTGGGGACCAAGGAGCAGGCTTGGACTGAGCGGGAGGCTAGACCCGAGGACCGCCCACGTTATTTTAATATTTTTATGCAAGTTTAAAATACTCTGATTTTATGTTTTGGTGAGGGATGTTTGGAACAAGTATTTTGTTAGTAAATTTTATTGGTGATGGATGAGTTGACGACCGTATGGATGTTTTTATTTAAGAAAATTCTAAATTTTTCCGCAAATTTTAAGTAGCAAAAGTACGGTTCGTTACAAACGTATTCTCCCGTAATGGATGAAATTACATTTCGTTATTTGATTAGTTTGGCTGTATCTGAAAATTTAGAAATGCGTCTGATAAGGCCAAATTTTACAAATATTTTAGGAATTTGATTTTATAATATTTGCCATTATCTAGAATTTTTATCTCTAATTATGTTGTTATTTGAATTAATAATTGTAGATTTGAATAAAAATGAAAAATGTTTAAATTGGGAGATAAGATAAATTTACTAGGCTTCAAAGAAAACAAAATATCAAAATAAAGGAAATAAAATATTCTGATAATATTGAAATTGTGAGGTTTAAAATTAAGACGACGTAATCCAACTGCAAGTAAATCTAGAGAAAATGAATAAATAGCAAATTAAATTGTTTTAATTGCTTAAATTGATTATGTTGATATGATTTTACAGTAGTTGTTTACTTAAATGCATTAAACTGTATTTTTAAAAGTTATTCAAGTGGCGATCGAGGAACGGAGACCGATGACTGAAAAATAGAAAATGTTTTTATTAAATAATTAATAAAATGGATGCTTTTTCTTATTTTTGAAAATAAGGAGTTTTGAGGTGATTTTATACGCCAAGACGTAATTTTTATCGGTATTCGATTTTCAACAAAAATACGAACATTTTGACAACCCGACTAATAATTTCACAAACTTTCCTAAACGAAATAATTTGTAAAGGAACTATTGGGCTTATTGGGCCTATTATACTATACCAATGGGCCCTAGCCTACACACTTATTATTTAAGCCCAAACCAACCCCAAAATTTATATCATACACGCCCCCTTCCCCTAGAAATCCAGAAGGACTCTCTTCATCACTACAACTCACGACACACACGAACAATTCAGCAAGTAAAACTTTGAATTTTCAATGATTTCCAGTCTAGGAGTCTATGTCGTCGTTCTTCGCAATCGTCAATGTATTTCGAATATTAAACACACAAAGGCACGCCATACTCTTTCTTTTACTCATCATCACACCATAATATGTATAAATATGAATTTGTATGAAAAACAAGCGACAATTTTTATTTATTTTCGTTTTTTGCAGAACACTTGAATTTTTGAAGCATGTTTTGATCCAAAAACTTGATGTATATGTGCAAGAAGGGGCTGCCATGATTAGGGAAGGTTTAAGGGTTGTTTTTACACGAGTTTAAAGGTCCTAGAATACACAAAACACGATGCACACAAGAACGAACAAGCTGGAACCAATCTTCTCGATTTTATGTCATGGGGCTCGGGTTCAAGGGAAATCCATGTATGGCTTGGCTCGGTTGTGACCAGGGCTAGGCTAGGGACGTGGATGGGTCAGGGAAGGAGTCATAGCCATGCTAGGACTCGAGACAAGCGACAGGGAAGAAATCCTAGCTACTCGAGATGAGTCGCGCATCTGCAGTTGCCGCACAAGTGTAGTATGGCTCGGCCAGGGGGCTTAGGGCTGGGCTAGGCTAGGTCACTAGGGTCCTAAGAGGGTGCACAAGGGTTTGTGCTCGGGGTTGGCTCAGTGGCTAGAGTCCTAGGCAAGAAAACGTAGAGTCTTAATGATACTTGGTGTCTCGACCTTGGCTTCTTCTGATTTGTGTGGCTATGGCCTGAGCTGTGATTTGAATCCTAGGGGTTCTAAGGGTACACTAGGGTCCATAGGGGTTCTGGTTCGAAGATGGCTTAGGGTGGTTCAGGTGTGGCTCGGTGAAAATTGAAGATGGCTCGAGGGTGGGTAGTGCTTGGTTCGAAACTTAGGGTTACTTCATGGTTTAAAGTTTGAAACATGGCTCGAAGGGGGTCGAGTCATGGTTCACGAGGGCTAATTAAATATAAAAAGTCTAAGTTTTAAGTTTGTGAATTTTATATTAAAGTTTGATTTAATTTTAGATTAAAACGAATTAACAAGTAATAATTAAAGAATAAATTAAAAGTAATCAATTTAAGCTAAATGAATATACGATAAAATTAATTAAGCTTAAATAATTATTTGAGATGGTCTAGAGTCAACAGAATTAAGAAAAAGTTAAAATCATAAAATTTTACGTCTAGGGGTAAAACGGTAATTTTACACCCAAAATTAGTAAATGTCATGGAAGTGCACTGAATGATGTTTTATATGTTAATATGATTATTTTTCATGTTTATGGAATTTTATGATGAACGATAACGTTAAAAGACATGTTGTATGCTTGGTTTAAAAGAAAAACGTTATATGCATGTCTAGTTTTTATAAATGATGAAAATACAAAATGTTGAAAGAAGTGAAATAATTATGACTGATACGATGATATGTTAATACGTAAGGCTAAGGCTCAGTTGACGGGTGAAAGCATCGCTGATGTCTCCACCGTCAAGTACTGTGGTTACATGTAGATGGACTCATCGCCACAATACGAATACGAAAGTCACAATTAACGATTTGAATTCAACAAAAGGAAAATGAAATACATATATGAAAATGATGAATATGTGAATATGTTGATATGAACATGTTTATGAAAATGGTTATGTTTATATTTATGTATCATTATGGAAATGTTATTTTACGTAAAAGTATTTTCACTGCTACATGTGATCTGTACACGTATTACTTGTTATCAAGAATATGGTTTGCTGTGTATTTAGGCTCATTAGGTGTTATTGATGCATGTGAGTTTGATAATAATGATAATGGAGGTCTTGATGGTTTATCTGACTGGACTGAAGGTGCACATAACTTGAGGACCATCGCTAGATTTCCGCACTAGACTTATGATTATACATTATGATTTTTAGGATTATGTTAAAGATATTTTTATACTTTGATTAGGATTTTGAGTGGTTTTTGAGAGGAAGTTAGTTTTAGCAAATTTGTTAAGTTAGAGTTTGCAAACGTTTGACGATTTTATGTTCTAAAACTATTTCTTTTGATTTTCAAATATAGTTGACTGTTCTATTTTTAAAAATGGTACAACTCATATTTTAAAGTATATGTATTATTTCGGCCGAATCTTGTAGGATAAAAAAATTTCTAGTACTTTTTAAGAAAACGAGTAATTGACGTTTCAGAAATTATGAAAAAATCTATGTAAATCTTGATAAAGATCTTATCTACACTTTTACTCGAAATGGGCTTAAAAAGATTTCAGGATGAGGCCCATTTAGGAGAATAAAAAGAGGCGTGAAGGAAGGCACACGTACGTACAGAAGGAGGAGAGCATAAGAAAAAGAAGAGGAGACGGAAGTGCAGAAAAGAAGAAGGAAGTGAACAAAAGAGAAGGGGAAAAGTGGAAGGAAGCACAGAACAGAAGGCTGCAGTGAAGCAGCAACAGTGAGGAAGTGCATAAGGGAGGAAGACAGAAGGAAAAAGCTGGAGGAATATCTCAACACACGTCAAATCCCTGAGAATTCTTTTCATTCCCTACTTCATTGAATTTATATATGGATTTTCCCTTTTGTTTTGAACTTATGAAATAGATTTTTATAGACTAGGGCCACGATAGAGCCGAGACAAATTATTTTTTATGTTTTGAGTTTGTTTCAATTCTATTATTTATTTTATTCATTGATTGATGTCATTTATCACGTGTTCTCTTAATCTGGTCAATTAAATAGAATATTTGTTGGCTAATCTAAAACCGGAAGGCGATATATTAATATTTGCTTTATACATCAACCAACACATGGTTAAACCGACTAGAAATAGTGTTCGGTTTCAGTGTGCGACTTTAGGTTGAAAAACTGGAATTTCACAGCGATCTAATGCGATTGAATCTAATTAAATTCAGTTAGGAATAATTGGACTGTTACATTTAATTAGGTTTATTAATTTGAAAAATCGTTTAATAAATAATTTTGAAAATTCTGTCGTGAATTAAATAATTAATTTATTGAATATGAATTTGACACGTAGATTATAAGTTGTCTCGATACCGTTGTGCGCCTTAGTCGTTTCTAAATAATTTGAATTTTCGTCCAATTTAATAATTTGGATTTTTTTGCTTTAGTTAAATTTATTTAAATTGTTTAATTTAGTTTTAATTAATTTATCTCCCATAATTTGAATTTTATTAGCCTAAATTAGGAAAAATAATTCCTATTCTAGTATATAAATATCGATCTATGTGGGTACGATACTTGGACACATCATCCAATTACTATTACTTGACCTAGTCCACTTACCAGATATATTTATTCCCAACCGAAATCGTCGGTCAAGTTTGTGGCGCCGTTGCCGGGGATAGAATTGTTTAATAATAGGATTTATTATTTTCTTGAGATTATTTAATTTTGTTGATTTTACTCATATTCGTACATTTGAAGTTTGTTTCTTATCTTCAGGATTTATCTAGCTGTGAATGAGCCGTGCTAGAGGAGACACAAAAGTAGAGCCATCCAGAGATTGAAAAGACTTTTCGACGGAGACGTAGATCACAAAGGGAGAAATCCTCAGACTCTGACGTGGAAGACGAATTTAAACCAAAGGACAAGGTTGAAACAGCAGGGATGGAAGCAATGGAAAACGAGGAGGATGATCGCACTCTCTATGATCTTACTAGACAAACTACTGGAGGTTATGATTCTAGCATCATTCGTCCTACTATGGAAGCAAACAATTTTGAGTTGAAGCCATCCATCATTCAAATGAAACAATATCAAGTGATATTTGGAGGATCGCATACTGAGGATCCTAATGCGCATCTGGAGGGATTTTTATATTTATGTGACACAATCAAATTTAATTGAGTGAGCATCGATGCCATAAGATTGAGACTATTCTGTTTCTCTTTGCGTGGTGAAACAGTCGAATGGCTTAGAGATTTACCAGCTGGCTCTATTACTACATGGAATGGTTTAGTGGAAATTTTCGTGAATCAATATTTTCCGCCCACCAAGCTGGCACAACTGCCAATGGATATTTCATCTTTTCGTCAGAAGGATGGGGAGACATTACATACAGCTTGGGGAAGATTTAGGAAGATGTTGAGGAGGTGTCCTCAACATGGTTTCTCTTCATCTGAACAAGTTCAGATTTTCTATAACACAGTTGATCCTTCCGTGCGTTCCATGCTAGATGCGACAGTCAGTGGTAGCTTATACAGGAAGACTCCACTAGTTGCACTGGAAATATTTTAAATATGGCTGAAAATATTGTGGGTTGGCCAGACATTAAACGAGAAAAGAAGGCTGGAGTCCTTGAAAAGGATGTGTTGAATGCACTTACTGCTAAGATTGATGGGTTTGCTCATAAATTCTCGCAGCTGCAACCGAATCAAGCAAATCAAGTCCAACGAATAGTTATCGAGGAACAACCCAATTTTGATGAGAAAGCAGTGAATTTCATGAAGAATCAATGGATACATCAATCAAATCAATACAGTTCCACGTATAATCCAGAATGGAGGAATCACCCTAATTTATGTTGGAAAAATACTGAGAATTCCCTTAATCCAACACATATTCCTCCATTGTTCATACCTCAACAAGTGAGACAACAAGGATTATTGGTACCTGTAGCACCTCCAAGATTCAAGCAAGAAGATCAAAGACCAATTTATGAGGTTTTTATGATAAAACATGTTGCGGGATGGAAACGAGTCTGCAAAATCATGATGATATATTGCGAAGTTTGGAAGCTCCAATGGGTCAAATATCCAATCAGTTAGTAAATCGACACCTTAAAACACTACCAAGTGATACTGAGCAAAATCCGAAAGGAGTGAATGCAGTGAGTATAGTGATCAAGGCCGAGGAAGAGGAACCAAAGAATCGGAATTCTATAGATGTTGAGGAAAAGAATGAGGAAGGAATGAGCTAGTAAATTGGATGATGCATTGTGGGCATATAGAACATCATTCAAAACCCCTATAGGAACTTCCCCTTTTCGCTTGGTCTATGGAAAAGCTTGCCACCTTCCTGTTGAACTAGAGCATAGGGCATTATGGGTTACTAATTTTTTAACTTTGATGTGCAAGCTACAGGTAATCAGGGTCTACTAAAACTCAATGAGCTAGAGGAATTTGATCTTGATGCATATGAGAATGCAAAAAACTACAAGGAAAAGACAAATAAGTGGCATGATGCAAGGATTGTGAATAGGGGATTCGAGTCTGGACAAAAAATGTTTCTTTATAATTCTCGTTTGAAACTCATGCCAGGTAAAGTTCGTTCCAAATGGTCTGGGCCATTTACTGTTACTGGAGTTTTTCCATTTGGTGTTGTAGAAATTCGTGGAGATTCTGGAAATCCCTTTAAGGTGAATGGACATAGACTGAAAATTTTTCTTGAAGGAATTGTGAAGCAAGAGGAGCCAGTACTCTTTTGCATGAACCGAACTAATTTCTGATGGGAGTTGTCTAGCTATAGACAATAAATTCAACACTTGCTGGGAGGCAATCCAGTGATTTATTTTATTTAGTTTCATTTTATTAGTTTTTTTTTTTGTTAGGGTAATCCTCGGTGATTTTGGCATGTGTAGAGAATATTGGACGGAAGCAAGATATTTTAATTCTGGAAAGCTTAAGCTGTTGAAATAAAATATTACAAGTATTGAGGAATTCTACGAGTCCCATAGAGCACTTCATGGATCTTAAAACAACACTGTCAGGGAAGTTTTCTCTTACTATTCTATATCAAAGTTTTATATGCTTTTCGAATGACATGACACTGAGGACAATGTAAATTTAAAGTGGGGGGAGGGGGGGTTTACTAAACAACACTTAGCATGTGCTTTATTGTGTAATCTTCGAGCATGAAATTTTTTCTGGTTATTCTTTGAGAAACCGCATTTGTGATTACATGACAGATTATTGACTTTCTATATTTTTTATCACTCAAGAGATTGAATCACGCCTAAAATTGATTGAGATGAGCTGTAGTTGTAACCGAAAGATTTGAGCACAAACTAGTTTTGTATCATGTTTTGAGACATCATCTATACTTATCACTAAAACCATCAATATTTCATTCTTAAATAATTTTCCCATTATAACTATTAGAGAAAATATATTCTCATTCTTTAAAAAGAACATCAATGGTAGTGAGTCTATCATAATAATATCTGGTTTGGGTGGGTTTATCTGTCCATTTTATTTTATTAATTTCTTCATCAGAAGAATTTTTATTATTTTCGAACTCTTCATTAAGAGTATTTAAATTGAGATCTTTAAAATTTTCTTCTAGTAATTTTTCTATATAAAAAACAGAAGACTTAAATTTAAAATCTTTTATTTCTGGAGGAGATTGAATGGAAGAAGATGCAATAGAAACAATATTAGTTTCTTCTTTAGTTTGTATATGAACATCATGTTTAATTTGATTGATAATTAAACTAATTTTATCAATGCGATCTTTAAGAGAACAATTTCTTCTCCTATTATTGTAAGATAAAAATTCGTATAATTCTGTTTTTCAGGTATCTGATTAATATGTTTAACATTTATATGTAGCATATAATTATCAAATAATTTTGAAAAAGCAATGAAATTTAAAACTTTATTATTATTTTCCACAATAAAAGATTGCTGAAGAGGATAAACATATTTTTGAATTTGTCCAGAATATAGTTTATAATTTCTTTGAAGAACAGAAATATAATCTATAATAAATGTTTTAAAAACCTAAAAAAAATGTATTAATTTATTTTAGTTTTCACAGTACTTATAAAATTATGTAACAATATATTCAAATTATTGTTCAGAGAAACTTTAAAAATACCATTCTCTAAAAAATTCCCATTTGGGTTGATAAAATTCTACACTGATCGTCGCTCTAGCACGAAATCCTTCAACAAAATTAATTTTTGATTTTATCCATTAAATAGTAAAATTCATTTCTGAAACTGTATCGATTTCCCTAACTTTTTGAAAATTACTTTGATGTATAATATTATTTTGATTAATAATTAAATCTTCTACTGTATCTTCTATAAAAAGATAGACTTCTGTTATTTGAGAAGTAGATGCTTTAGAAATTTGTGGAATATCCATCATATAATATAAAAGAAAAATAAAAGATCGAATAGATTTTGATCTAGCATATAGACAGTACTTCATTAATCTGTATAACTTATTGTAAATCTTTATTTATTATAGGATTTTCAAGAACATATAATTCTGTAAAAAAAAAAGAACATATAAAATTAAGTTATTGAGGTATAATTGAGATCTTAAAATTAAAATATAAGTAACCATTCGGGTTCGGGTGTAAAACAAAACCGGCCCAATTGATTGTTGAAATGCATGCTTTAAAACCCTAGGGTAGGGTTGTGACGGCAAGTACTGAATAATCTCATCGCTGTGAGCTACGAAAATGGTGAAGACCAAAGAAAGGTCGGTTAATGTCTCGGGGAAGCCGAAGCATTCGCTTGATGTTAACAGGAACAATAACAAAGCTAAGGATGGGAGGAGCGCCGCCACAGTGCGGCGGCTCAAGATGTACAACACGCGGCCGACGCGCAACACCAAGGGGAAAATCCTGAAGCACGATTTGCAGTCCAAGGATTTGCCTTCTACTCGGATTATGCCTGATCGCCGCTGGTTTGGTGTGTTCTATTGCCTCTATTTTAGTCATCTGTTCATTAGCCACGTGATTCTCAATAAATTTTTACTTCATTGAAGTTGAATTTGGGCTACACATGAATAGGAAGATTTGAGAGATGAATTATGGGAGAAGATCAGATTTAGGGTGGCCTCGTGGACGATTAACGTACCGATGTTTAGGACATACCATATTTCTGATTTAGTGAGGGATTGGTGTTACATTTTGTGTTGAAATATTAATTGTTATAGGTAGCTGTTGTACTTCGTGGATGGCTCATCCACTCGCATTGTAAACTTTTAACATATTAATATAATTATTATTAGTTTCCAAAAAAAAAAAAAAAATTTGGGCTACACATGGTTTGCTGCTTCCGGGAAAATCTAGGGGACAAAGTAGACGTGAAAATTTGTTTTTTGTACTTTAAAGTTAGTGGTTAGTATTTGTTCAGAAAGGAAAACGAAGGTGCTGTACAGTAGTCTTATTGTTGCATTTTCTTCATAGGCAATACCCGTGTTGTAAATCAGAAAGAGCTTGAATATTTCCGGGAGGAGCTTCAGAATCGGCTTTCGAGCAACTACAATGTCCTTTTAAAAGAAAGAAAACTGCCTATGTCCCTTCTAAATGACCATCAAAAGGTTTGGAGAGCAATACACTCATCTCCTTTATTTTTACAATGATTATCAGACATTACTATTTGTTTCCTTGCTTGAGTTTTTTGTATGCTGAATTTATCCTTCTCTTGTAAATTTGTTTTAAGCAAGCGAGAGTTCATCTTCTTGATAACGAGCCTTTTGCCGATTGTTTTGGTCCCAAGACAAAGAGGAAACGGCCAGTGTTGGTGGCATCAGATTATGAATCATTGGTCAAGAGGGCCAGTGGTTCTCAAGGTTAGTATTAGTCATGACATGTTAGGATATTTCAGGTCTTTCACTCTATCCGACTCTAAGGATATGCTTATTTCTATTGGTTATGATTTTTTTCAGCAACTCAACACATTCCTAATCATGCATGAAGTCTTCTTTACAGATACATTTGAAGAAAAACAAAGTGTTGCTGAACCTGCTGAAGCAGGTGAAGATGGATTCAGAGATCTTGTCCGACACACAATGTTTGAAAAAGGTCAAAGCAAACGCATATGGGGAGAGCTGTACAAAGTGATAGACTCTTCGGATGTTGTTGTCCAGGTAAGTAGGCAAATAACATCTTTTTTCTTATTGCTTTCTCCCAATGAATTTACTCTTCTACTAATTTTTTGCATTTTCTAAAGTGTTTCTCGTTTATGATATCAATATCCAATATTTGACCTGGATTAAATAAAAGCATGTTAACTGGTACTGGATGGTAACTGTTATCTATGTTTAAAAGAGATAATTTTTTTTGAAGCAGTGTGATGGTCCTTACTACAAATATAAAAACAGACATATATCCTTTTGATTTGTGTTTTTTCTGGTGTAATTTAGTTCTTCACTTCCGTTTTAGTACACATGCAGGTGCTATAACTCGGGTTGACTCTTGTTATATTTTCGGTCATTGGAACATTATTTTATTGGCACTTGTCACTTATTGAGTTGCTTTGGCAGGTTTTAGATGCAAGAGATCCACAAGGCACGAGGTGCTTTCATTTGGAGAAGCACCTGAATGAGCATTGCAAGCATAAACACATGATTCTGTTATTAAACAAGGTTTATACCTATTCGACCTTCGCCATTCTATTTGTCCTTAATTATTTTAGGCTCTCTATGTTTAAATACATCTCTCGTCTCAGTGTGATTTAATTCCAACTTGGGCAACAAAAGGATGGCTCAGAGTTCTGTCCAAGGATTACCCTTCTCTTGCTTTTCATGCAAGCATAAACAAATCAATGGGCAAGGTATGCCACTTATCACCTGAAGTTCCTGTTAAGAACTAATGCAGACAAACCCCGCACCACCCACCCCCAATTTTTTTTTCTCATTAATCATTCATTACCTGCCCTATCTTGACATGCAGCCCACTTGGGCAGGGCCACTTGGTTGTTGCTCGTTTGAAAGCAATATCACCTTTTAAGTATAAATAAAGTTTGTAGATGGTCCATACTTCCCCAAGGCTTGTTTGTTATCATTACTTTTTTTTATAAATGGTATGATAGGTTGGAATAGATGAAACTTTAACAAAATTATTTATGCAACGAGAGTTTTTTTATAGTTGTATATGATTTGTGGGTAATGCAAATTGATCAAATATTGTTTCAATGTTTTGGTTGGGTTTAAAGGAATGAAAGAAAAGCATTAGTCAGTCCATGCATCAAAATAACATGTGCATAATAGATTTCCGCTGAGCAATTTCATGGCAACGTCCGAATGAACCTCTATTATTCTGTTTGTGGGAGTGGTTATTTATGCAGTTTTCTGATACCATTTTAAATCTATTTACTTGAATTGAATTTTGAACTTTATCTCACTTTTAGGGTGCCCTTCTCTCAGTGTTGAGACAGTTTTCCCGTTTAAAAAGCGACAAGCAAGCTATATCTGTGGGATTTGTTGGTTACCCTAACGTCGGAAAATCATCAGTTATCAACACTCTTCGTACCAAAAATGTAACTTTTCTTTATGCTGTCTCATTTTCAAAATTGTGTATTGATTGCACTTGTATATTGTGATTTGATTTAACGACAGTTATTTGTCATTCTTTTACCCTTTGCTATAGAATCTAATTGATCATTTTTTTCTTGAGCTTTCGGAACATGTCCCTAGGACTGGGCTTATTAGAGTACACTATTTGCTAAGAGTGACAGCTTGATGGTGCCTCTATTATATATGAGTTCGGATACCAGATAGCGCATAATTTGATTTACCTGTCAGAGGAATGAGCTTAGTTTTGGAGACATTAGTTTATCACAACCTGCCTGATTATTTTTTTTCTTTAGTTTTCATTCGTTGCTTTGAATAAATCTGGCTATTTCATGGTTGAAAAGTTTTTCTGCTTTGTTTCACTCACCTAACGTTTGGCCTTTCTATCAATCTCTCATGAATGTTCGCTTGATCACATCATATTGAATATGTAATTTTTTGAGACATTTGCACAGGATACTACAAAAGTTGTGGGCCTTTTGTTTTGCTAATTCAGTTGCCATTTTCTTCATTCTTAACTGATAATGGTTTCATTTTACTTGCTTATTGGAGCGCCCATCAGTCAATGATATCTCTAATTTGATTTGCTGTTCAACTTACACGCTCCATTTGATTTAATGGAGGACTGCTTTTCTGGTTTTCGTTATGATGATGTGAACGATTATGGTATGTTTGGTTTGTGTTGGTGAGTGGTGTGATGGATCTTCTTTGTTTGTTTATACCTTTTGAATGATTAGGTTTGCAAGGTTGCACCTATTCCTGGAGAAACTAAAGTTTGGCAATACATAACACTTACAAAGAGGATCTTTCTTATTGATTGCCCTGGTGTTGTTTATCAGAACAAGGATACTGATTCGGATATGGTCTTGAAGGGTGTGGTAAGTTCAACTCTGAAAGTCATCAAATCATTTTTATGTTGGTGCTTTATTTGTAACAGACTTGACTCAAATCAACGACAAGCTGATTATATGCATGATTTCGCTTAAACAAATTAATTGGAAAAAAATCTGCTTACTGTTAAAAATCAAATTACATGGGTAAAGAGTTTCTCATCTTTTGTTTCAATTAACATGTGAATTTTGATCAATGAAGTTTGAGCCACTGGTCAACATAGATAAGATTATCGTTGTTGCTGTAACTTAACTGACTAGATTTACAATAGAACAACCGCATTAGAAAAATAGTTTCAAAAAAGCTAAGTGATCGAGTCCTATTACTTAGAAGTAATACTGTCCTTGAAGTGCATAGAAATAATAATTCCCATCATCTCTACTTCTCTCTAGTTTAGTTATAACACTCCATCTTAGTGCCCAAGGAAGGGGGACAGACTAGAGGGTGTTTGTACATTAAGACTTGACAGACAATATAAGCTTTTGAAATTAGCTATTTACTCTTCCTTTTTGCTGTCTATGGTCCTTAATCTAAAATACAAATCCTTCTGGTTTGCAGTTTAAGAGATGATTTGAGTTTTTGAAATGAACTCATTATTTTTTCCCATTTAGGTGTGTGTAGTCCATCAAATATTCAGGTCCTGCTATTTCAGTTGGATTTCATGTAGCTAAAAGTTTATTTATTCATAGTATTAGAGCTGCCAATCATGTCCAGAAACCTGACCAGGGCATGTGTGGGTCGATTGACCCCGGGCAGGCTATTTATGCAAGAATTTATTAAGGTTCGATTTTGGTTCTTAGCTCATCCATCTGATCCATTTACAACCATATATGATTAACCCTCTTAAGAAATATACAAGATGATGAACTATTGGTTTCAAGTTTTCCTAATGATTAATTATTAAGATGAAATGCTTTTTTTTTTATGCAAACACTTGGCGGACATGTTTGGCTTATTTAAGAAAACGTGCCTCTGAAAAATCGCATTGTAGAATGCGATATAATCTTGTTTTATATTTGGGAGAATATATTTTATTGACGGTATGGGCCGTGTGATGCGAGAATATGTTGAATTTGTGATGTAACATTGATTGTTGTAGGATGTAGAATTTGACATTTTAGTAACCGGTGGTAATAGTATAACTCGGTTTTTTTAAACCATATATCAGTCCCAGCAAAATATTTTGATCACACTATCAATTGAAGCAATTGTTGTTCCACGACAATCCTCCTCATAATTGAACAAACTTATAACATGGACATCAGATACTCGAACAATTATAGGATCAAGATCTCGTCGTTTTGTTAAAAAGTTATAACTGATGATTATGTTGTAACTCAATTTATTTTAGGTCGAACAATAGTCCAAACGCCACATTTCGACCTACATAATAGGGTATTGTTTGGTTTATATTCTATGAAATACAATATTTATTTCCAGTTTCATTCGAATCTTTCAATTCCAAACTCGTTGTGGCTTGTTGAAGTTAGTTGATAGATAGTCTTTTAGTTGCACCGACATCCCTCTGCATGAGCACACTTTTTGCCCCAGGCACAATTCCCTTTTATAAAATCATGTAATTTGAATTAAATGAGTTCCAGAAGATTTTATCCTTTTACAAACATGCAGTGGCTCGAATATGTCAGATCTATGTTCTATCCTTCTAATGTTTGTATACTATGACTCTTAAAAGCGTATACTCTCCATATGCCTCGTGTGTCAAATGTTGATGTCGATTCATTTTCTCCAGGTACGCGTGACAAATTTACAGGACGCCTCTGAGCATATCGGTGAAGTTCTTAAACGTGTAAAAAAGGAGCACCTTGTGAGAGCATACAAGATAAGCGACTGGTACACTCAGTTATACGCCATTGGACTAGAACAAATAGTATTTATTATTATACAAAACTTGCAAATAATATGCTTGTTTAATTATATGTCATCAGACTAGAACAACTAGTATTCATCAACAAATCATATCGAAGTTACTTTCTTTACCCTCCCTCGTAGTTTATGCTATCTTGTTCTTTAGTTCTGTAATGTGTCTGTATAGTTATTCTTTGATGAGGATGTAAGGGACAGTCATGTTGTGGGAAAGAAAAACTATGTGGGAAATTTTAAAATTTCATTAACCTCTTAAATATGAAACTCCGCACACCCTTCTTTGTTTTCAGGGAGGATGAAAATGACTTTCTTGTTCAGCTATGCAAGTCAACTGGAAAACTTCTGAAGGTAATGCCAAATTCCATATTATATTTCTCTAAAAGTTCTTGCTGGATGGCAGTCTTGTCCTCTGGGGCTTGGATGTGTACTGGGGGCATCCTTTGTGACTTTGATGTCATGCCTAGCTTGACTATGGTTCTATGACCGGTCATTGGGCTTGGTTCCGATTGAAGGTGGAATTGGAACCAAACTGCTCGAAATATGGTTTCGGTTCAGTTATGGCCAGAACCAGTTTCGATCACAGTTCAAAGAGACCGTGGTTGGGTATAGTAATGTTTAGCTATTATCAACATTCTTAAAACCATGAAGGCACAAACTTTTACCAAGGTTAAATGCTGTCTTCTTTGCCACACCGCCACTCACCGAGAATCTGAAACAGCTTAGCAAAATTGATTTACCAAGTTGCAAAAGAATATTGTTGATCAGCTTATAAACAAGTAGAAATCGCGTACAATCACCACAATATTTCTTTAACTTACCGGCATTTATCTTCTGATAGCTGTCTGGTGCTAAAGTTATCTCGTTATATAGGGCGGCGAACCCGACTACATGACGGCAGCTAAGATGGTTCTCCACGATTGGCAGAGAGGTAAAATACCATTTTTCATTCCACCTCCCAAGGAAGAAGATGATGAGCAAAAAGATGGTGAAGCGGTGAAAGACCAGGTAGCAGACGAGGACGACAAGACGAGTGCTGCTAGAAGAGCTATAGCAGATGTTATTGCATCTCAGCAGATGCAAGACATTCCAGTTCAAAAAGATCTTTTCAGTGAGAAGGAATTGATGGGTGAGACGTTACAGTAGCTTCCACCCTTCCTTTTAGTGTTATGGCCTTCGATGTTAGTGTTGTATTCTTTTCAAAAAATGAATGGGAAAACACAATTTTGCCGCAAAGTTTTTAGCCTGATGCTTTTGGGTATGATAGTTATTTTTACAAATTTAATTTATTGTATTTTGTGATCAGATCAAGATTAAAGTAACATTTTTAATGACACAATATTATGGTTATGACGTGAAAACAATTTCGTAAACGTGTATGCCACATTTTCTACTATGAAAATACGTGTCGTAAAATCGATCTTTGATTTTTTATGAGTAAAATTTTAGATGAGAGAGAGAATTGCATCTATCCGCGTGATTAGATTAAGACTATGTTTGATTTTGATGATAAAATAATAAAATGATTAAGAGAGAAATGATAAAAAGAATGATAGAAATAGATAATGATAAAATAATATTATGTTTGGTATGATTGTTATGAATGAGATAAATAATAATCTTTTGATGAATTGACAAAATTGTTTTCAATTTTGTGGCGGCTGGCCGACCACTAGCCACCGATCGTCGCCACAAAATTGAAAGGGCAATTTTGTCAATTCATCAAGGTCGGAAGCGGCGACGGCGACGACGACGGCGGTCTGGCTATCGGCCGGCGGTCGGTCGACAGGAGGAGGCGGCGGCGGCGGCCGGTCGGCGGTGGAGAGAAGTGGTGGTGAGTTTGGTTTTAGGAGAAGGGTAAAATTGGAAAAATATGATGAATTAAGAGTGATAAATAATCCTAAGAGACAGACTTAGTTCCATACAAAACGCACCGTAATAATCCATTTAGAATATAAAAATATCTTAGTAAAATAATAATTTTAAAAAGGGGAAGACGAAATTAATAATTAATCTTAAATTTATTTTATATATATATCAGTCCATTGAAAACAATTAATTTTTGATACGATAGAGTTAGTGCTTGTCAGAATTTGAGGGGTTGGGTGGTACCGTGAGCTTAGAAAAATAATTAACATATATTTTCAACGATGTTATATAAGGATGATATTTAGATAATTGATTTGATGGTAATATTATTTTTATATAATAGTCTCCCTATCAGATAAATATGGGTGTTTAATTGAAATAAGAGATAATTTAGTTGTGTATTTTTCTATTATTAAATTATAAAACTTATATAAATTCATATATAATTTTATTTTTAGTATTTGTATGAATATTTTCGAAGAAACACTATTTAGATTTTATATTGATGTTTTCGAAATAACACAAATTTTAGTTTTTATGTTAATGCTAATGAAGTAACACAATATTTACCGATCCTCTCGAAACAACACAAATTTTAGGTTTATATTGATGCTCATAAAGAAACACATCATTTAGTTTTATGTTATTGTTCCTGAATTAGCACAACATGATTTTATGTTGATAGTTTTGACAGATCTATAAATAAAATATAAATGTTTAAGATTTATTAATATTCCAGAAGAATATGCATCAAAGATCTAAGGTTTATCAATTAATAACTATAGCAACACATCAAGTTTATTTATACTTCCATGTTTATTTATATTTTATTTGAACAAATCGTGACTAGATCTATTCTTTAGATAAATTAAATAATCATTTACTATAACAGATTTATGAAAGTTCAAAAAAATAAAAAAAATTACATAGTAAAATCTTGACTAGATCTTGATTGCCCTTGCATATTTTGTTATGTCATTTAACCTATTTTTTTTTTTTACCAATAATAATACATTTGTATTCTATAAATACGATTATTCTAGTTATATATTATTTGTTTTTTTCTTTATAGCAGTTGCTGTGACAAATATCATCAAACTTGATTTTGAAGCATTTGATTTAGGATGCTGAAATTCATCTCGTCTTTAAGAATTTAGGAGATATAATAAAAAGAAGGAAACAAAGAATCTCTGCAAGATCGCACAAAAGCACCTATTTTTATTCGTCACCATCTCGATGATGGATTAAAAGTTGAGCATCTCACCGTGAAAGAGCCACAATAAATTTGGAAAAAATTGAAATAAAGGGTTGACCATTAGATGAATTGTAGTTATCCCAAAAACCCATTATGAATGAATCCATATTTGCCTTCAAGATTTCAAATCTGTAAGCGATTATAACTTTGCAATATTCGAGATCAGTTCCAAGCTCAAACTTTTTGGAGACGATTATACCGATCAAGATTTTCTTGAAAAAACTTTATCCACTTTGCAGTCAAATGTATTCCTGCAACAACAATATCGTGAGCATGGACTCAAAAAAAAAAGATCTCTACCAAAATTCGATCAAAGGAAAAGAAAAAATAGAGACAAATTTGGTTGATGATGTTGGTTTGATTGATATAACTCACTTGGATGTTATTTTTATTTCTTTGCTAATACATGTGTGAATATTGATAACTTGATTGGTGGTGAAGTGATAGGAAAAATTGAATAATTTAATGTTGATTCTAATGTTTTTTTTCAAAGTTCAGTTTACATTTAAGTTGTTCTTGATGCTGTCAAGAAAGAATGGAAAAATGGCCATTTGATTTAGTGTCTTTTCAAAGTTCAATATTTTTTCGATTATAGTCGAAGTTATTTCTTTTGAGCTTTGTTTAATAAAGTGTTTCATTTACAAACCTATCTTGGAATTATGACTTGTTAAAATTTTATATCTATTTTTTAGATCGATAATGAAATATCAAGATGAATATCTAACTGATAGTGATACAACACATACTATCCTTAAAAGAAAATGTATTTCTTAGAATTAAAATTTCTTGAAAATAATGTTACAATAATATTAGGTACATAAAAAATTATTGAAGACACACTATATATTAGCAAATCTAATAGAAATTCACACAGCTTTAAAGATACCCGTCGTAATAGATATCATATCGAAATATTGAATGAAAACAATGTTAAACACCTTTGAATTGCATCTATTATATCTGGCCATAAGCAAATAAAAGAAAAATTACGTGGAATTCTTTCTGGGATGTACTACATGATAATAAAAGTAGTGAAGGCAAACATTGTTACAAATTAGACATTTGTTGACAAGAAAAGTTTCATATTATAACACGACCGACTTGGTCATCCTGAGACATCAATGATGTCAAAAATAATAAATCATTCATGTGGATATCATTTAAAGAACCAGGATATTCTTTTGCATGATGATTTTCCATGTGTAGGTTGTTCACAAGACAAATTAATTATGAAACCTTCACCTACTAAGGTTGATATTGAAATTCCAACCTTTTTGGAGAGAATTCATGGAGATATTTGTATGTCTATACACCCACCATGTGGATCATGTCAATACTTCACGGTATTGATTGATGCATCAACTAGGTAGTGACATTTTCATCTCAATATACTTTTTGCTAAACTATTAGGTAAATTTTTAAATTACGAGCTCAATTTCCTGATTACTCAATCAAAGCAATCCGTCTTGATCGAGCTCATTAAGTATTTAATTTAATTAATGGACCATAAGCTATATATGTGTATTAGGCTTAGAGTTTTTTTTAGTTCATTCACAATTTTTGAAAACCCTAGCCTCCACCCCATAGTGAGTTTTTCGAAAATCACAACACTTTTCTCTCCAAAAATTCGGCAACTTCTCTTTGGAGAAAATATTGAGCCGTCTCTCAAAAATTGATCTCCAACGCAAAATTTCTCTCAATTTTCTAGTGCAAATTGGAAGAGGAACAGATCATCTAGTCTTGGACCTGATTAGAAGAAAAAGAAAGGAGTCTCTTGAAGAAAGTTCCTAGGGATTCATCAAGAGCTAGATCCGTAATATCAGATCAGTTGGAGCCAAGTGATTAAATCACCAAAGGTATAAAATTCTTATGACCTTGAATGTTGATTCATTAAACCATACAAGTGCCCAAAAATAAACATAGTTTGATTGTCAAAATAAAATAAAATTTTTAAACTTCCGCTGCGTTTGGGGCACGAGAAAATCGAGATCCCACAAAACTAACACATCCCTCTCCCTTCTCGCTATACATCCAAGGGTCTAGCTTCTCCTTCGACCAAACACCCATGACTCATCTCTACCATCTTACTAGACTCTACAAGGTCTGAAACCCAGCTTGGTTCGAACCCATACATCACAACAGCCCCAACTCTATCTATCTTGCCATACCGAGCAAAAACCAAGACACCACCTCTCGATCTCTCCTCCTACCGCAACACCGAACCATTTTCACTCCGAGGCTCCATCGTGACACCAACATCAGACCCTGTACAGCCCCAAACCGCATCCCCTTGCACCCCAATTCATAAAAACGTGAGTAGCAAAGCATGGAATGCAAAGATACATGCAAAAAACCGAAAACAAACCATGCTCATGCTTGGATCGATAGTTTCACGAACAAATAAAGACATAACAACATGCATATATCGTTTATGATGCATAAAGAATGATACAAATGTGTGCCTTATGAGTTTGAAGATAAAAAACGAGAGGAGAGATGCGTTGGAGAGAATTCGATGGAAGAACAAGCTAAGTCGTGGCCTTCAGCTGATTTTTTTTCTCTGAAACCGTGGGAATTCTGAAAGGAGAGGGACATATATCGGCTGTGGGGGTTACGGGAGATTAAGGGATTTTATTAGGCTTAAATGAGATTGCAATTAAAAAGGTTAATGGGCTCTAACCTTGATAATTAAAGGTTTAAAAGAATATTTAAGCCCGATGAGCTTAAAATTTGACCCGCTAAATTCAAATACACTCCTGAAAAAATATTTCGTGTTGAAAAGTTCTTGAAAATAGTAGCCGAACCCTCAAGACGTCCCCCGATTAGATAAAATTTGCGTACCGTTAAAAATAAAACCTCGCGGGTAAAAATTATCCAATAAGGCCTATTTTTGAAAAATATATTTAAAACATCTTATATTAATTAATAAAAATTAATCTTGTAATAAAAATAATTTTCTTGATAAATCTTCGGTCTCCGTTCCTCGTTCGAGCGCGAAATGCAACTTAAAAATCTTTAATGCATGAACCTTTAAAATTTCATGAAATAAATTTTATCATGCATGAATTATGCATAAAATGCATAAAAATAATTAAACACATAATTAAATAAATTAACATGCATTTTATGCTTTAAAAAAATTTAATAAAATACCAAAGAAATTTAATAATTTGCATGCATGTGGTTCACGTGAACTTTTTGATTTTAGGACGTTACAATCTCTCCCCCCCCTTAAATTGAAATTCGTCCCCGAAATTCGCTTATCCTTGATAATCACAAAATTTAGACTTAGTTCAAGTATCCCAATGGTCAATGCTTCCGCGACGCTACTCTGATAAAATAATAAATCTTAGGATGTCCTTATGTCTCCTCAATCCTAATAACTTTACCCTCGTTTGCGGAACTCAACTTATAACGACCCATGGTAACCTAGTTTCATTTTTTCTATAACCTCAAATTTCTACTTTTCTTAAACTTCCCAATATTAGAAATGGCAGGTCTGAATTTTATTGCGCCTTACTTTTCTTATACTGTACCCGTAATGTTCATTGATCTATTACATTTGTATTATGCGGTTCACCCTAAGAATATTTAGCACCAAAATTTACTGATCGACTTCTATCTTTCGTAACTTACTATTTACATGTATATCCCGTATGTAAAATTGTTGCAAATCTTAAACCTCGAATAACGTTAATCCATAGAACCCAATTATATATGCAATAATGATCTTCTAACTAATTAGTAAAACACTTCTCACATCAGTTGCATGCTTAAATAATTCCCTTCCCAATTACAATATAGTTGAGGTCTAAGACTCTTAGACTTTCCTCCTTGAAACGAATGTCGCATTCTTACGTATCCATACTGCTTAATTATTATTAGTGTATGAAACTTAATAAGTTATCCCATGGTAGTATTAGACTAACTTTAATAAATCAACTTCACTTATAATCCATAGAGTTCTAGAATTCTCATATCAAGCTTTTAGATTTCTTACTTGATAAAAATCTTAATATTCATTCATTGATAACTTATATTGAACACAATTAATTCCATTTTGTTTTTATTTCACCCAAAAATTCCATATGAACAAATATCACATAAATTTGAAATTCAAACTTACCTAATCCAAATAGCCTTGGATAACATAATTCCAATACACATATCCGCTTAGCCCCAAGTTTCTTAATGACTTTCAAAATTCCTCAAGACAAGGTGTCTACCTCACCTCTTACACGTGTCTATCAAATATCTTAACCAACAATCACATCCAACTTTCGAAAAAGTTAAATTGCAACAAATGTATAATTTTAACTCTTAAGATCACGATTAAAAATTATGCTACATCAAACTTAAGTTCATAAAATTTTTTTAGCTCCATGTCTACTCTTATAACTTAACTAACTGATCAACTTCACTTTAAATTGTCATCACTTTAAATTCTTAAGTTGCCACAACATTATTTCACTAACACTTAAATTTTCAAGCCCAAGATTTATTGATCCTACAATGTCCTTGATTACTATTTCTTATAACATTATAACCCAGATATCTCAAGGTTCCAAATATCCCTTGAAATCTAAATCATCAAAAATTTCGGTAATTTAAACATTCACTTCTCACTTACTGCTAAACAAATCCCTCAAATTTCAAATTGCAAAATTAGTTCTTACTTTCCTCGAATATTATCCGATTTATCCTTAATCTCAAGAATCCAACAATTATTCACAAGTTCTTAGTGTTCCTAATCCCACCTTATAGGTTTCTCGTACATATATTTCAAAAAATTTAAATTTATTAAACCTAAATCAATTCTTATAACCTCGAAAAATTATTGATTTACCGAAAGTGTTCCTCAAAGTTGAATTAAATCCTCAAAATTTGGTAAATGCAAAAATAGTCTCTTAGAATTGTATTGTTGCACTTAGGTCCTCAAATTATTGATTAATACAGTTAGGTCCTTTGTTGGGTGCAATAATTGTCCTTGCTTGGTAGAGCGATCGAACCATGGTGCTTGTGCTGCTGTGCGGTTTAAAAGATTTGAGTTGCACCATTACCACTAGCTATAGCTTTTGGTAAAGCGGTAAGCACTCGGTCCTACAATTGGTATCAGAGCCAAGGTCATGGGTTCGATTCCCATTGATTGCAAGGAGTGCAATTATTGGGAGGGAGATTGTTAGGTGCAATAATTGTCCTTGCTTGGTAGAGCGATCGAACCATGGTGCTTGTGCTGCTGTGCGGTTTAAAAGATTTGAGTTGCACCATTACCACTAGCTATAGCTTTTGGTAAAGCGGTAAGCACTCGGTCCTACATCCTTAAAATTATCAATTCATGCAATTCAACCCTTAAATCCCACTAGGTAGAGCATGCATCCTAAATAATTTCTACAATTTTATAATTCCAAAATCGTCGTAGTCTTCGAATCATTATTCCTTACGTCGAGTCCTCAAAATTAACTCAACTAGCCACCACGAATCGTCAGTAATTTCTTAGAAAATCTACAAGTCCCAAAAGCATTCATAATTTTCAAGTTTAACTTATTACCCACGAGTAGAACATCAGTACTACTACCCGAAATTAATATAGTCAAATAATTTCCAACCTCTCCTAATGCCCAATAGCAAAATCCTTATTCATGTCCAATTCCACCACAAAGCCAGCATGCATGAAAATCATATAATTTCTCATTTGATGTCGTAACATGTATAAAAATTTTAAAGCACCTAATATCAAAACATAACAACAGATAAACATGTTCCGTAAAACGTATATCATGTAAACATGCAGGTGATAGCATTAAAAGATTTAAAACATGTAAAATCATACAACTTACAGACTCGAGGCTTGATGACTGAGCGACAGAAGCTGGCGGTGGCACAACCCTATACAGGTTCCTTGCTCTGATACCAACTGAAGCGTCTCGCTCATTTTAAAATTCTACTGGAAATTTTTTTCTAAAAGCTCGCATTTTCGAAATAACATTTAAATGTTTCGCATGCATGCGATGTACAGAAAAATATAACATTTAAAAATGATCTTAAATATTTGACAGTAAAAATAGTGCAATTTAAAATAACCAAACTCATCATAAAATCATACGTAAACATGAACTGTCAAAATCTTAAAAATCATCAACATAGGAAAATATTCATCTCCACTTAATCTCATAAATCATAATGCTGAAAATATGCGGTTCTCGGGTCGTGTCACCGCACCAGGTCTGCCTACTCAGAGTTCGGAAACTCCAGTCCCCTCATCATTAAGCTCACATGCATCACACACGCCTAGTGAGTCTAAAGACTCAACACACCTGCACCATTAATAGCAAATAAATATATATAGCACACAGCAGTGAAAAATACTATACTCGACATACCTTTCATGAATTTTTAAAACGTAACATAAACATCTCGTGTAAAATCATGACATGTAAAAACTGCTCATCTTTAATCATCGTTCATCATTCATCATTCATCGTTTATCGTTCATTATTTATCATTAATCATTCATCGTTCATCATTTATCATTCATCGTTCATCATTCATCATTTATCATTGGCGAAGTCAGTTCACTAGAGATGACTATAATACATCATTCATCATTTATGATGGATCCATCAAACATAGAACCGCGGTACCTGGCGTTTGTCGGACATCAATGACAGGATCACCCATCCACTGTTGTTATGAAAATATTATTCCCAAGAATTTTGGTGTGTGACAAAAACAAATATTCAACTGCGGTTCGTATATCAGATATGCAACAGTTCAACCGCTCAGCTGACTGATCAAAGCTCAAAGCAGTTTCAACCGCTCACTTCAGACCGTTATCAGAATCGGTCATTAAAGAGAACTAGTTATTTCTCAAAGACATTCTCTGATCGGCTTAAATACATTCAAGTATTACGCCGCTTTGAAGTCAACAAATTCTTACATCAATTCTTACACCGCTTTGAAGATCTCAAAGCGCTCAAAAAGATTCATACATTCTCTTCGCTCTATTAGCACGCCTTGAACAGAATTACATTCGATCATCTAAGGATCATTTTTGTGCTACTCAAACAAAATCACTTTTACATATCAGTAACCTGTTGGTTATTTGATTAAGTCGTGGTATCTGGTGAACTAAGTGTTCTTAATATCCATAAGTGTAAAGTGATCACTAAGAGTTCCAATACATGCAGTGTGATAAGTCCTGGTTGGAGTGGGCTGTTGCAAATATTTTGTAAAGTCAAAATCTTTTAGTGGAATCCTTCCTGAAAGAGGAAGAAGGGGTGACGTAGGAGTATTCAATCTCTGAACATCCATAAAAATTCTATGTCATTTACCCGCATTTTGTTGTCAAGTTTGCTATAGAGTGTGAACTGTCATCCGAGAACTGTGAATCGTTTTCCGCACTTATTAGTGGTTCACGTTTTCGACCGTTTGAGAAAGAATCTTTCAACCGCCTAAAAAACGGTTGAAAACAAATTTCAAAACAAGAAAATTTGAAAGAGTTCATTCACCCCCCTCTAAACTCTTTCCCGATCCTAACAAGTGGTATCAGAGCGGGGTTTCTCTCAAACACTAATATCTTTTGAACACTTATGACATCTTTCAATAAAATTCCCATGTTCTCTAAAGAAGATTATGATGATTGGAAAATTCGTATGCAGGCACATCTAGCAGCCCAAGATGATGATATGTGGTACATTATTACTGATGGGCTGATGAAAATCCTGAAAGTAAACACAACTGCTGCTAAAATCGAAGGTGCTCCTCAGATGGTAGAAAAGCACAGATCCGAATGGACTGCTGAGGAGAAGAAGAAAGCAAATCTGGATAACGTTGCAAAAGATATCCTCTACAAAACCTTGGACAAAAATATGTTTTCCAAGATCAAGACGTGCACTACTGCCAAGGAAATATGGGAGAAGCTTACTCAAATATGTAAAGGCAATGATCAAATGAAAGAAAACAAGTTGACGGTAGCTATTCAAAAGTTTGACAATGCAAAAATGAAGCCAGGAGAAACTCTAGTAGAATTCGACGAACGGTTCAGTGGCATCATTATCAAACTCACTTCATTAGGTAAAGATTATTCTAACCGAGAAATTGCTCTAAAGGTTATGCGAGCTCTTCCCAGAGAATGGGACGTGAAGACTATTGCAATGCGAGAATCCAAAGATTTGAACAAACTGGAACTTCACGATCTCTTTGATGACCTTAAAGCATATGAGTTCGAGCTTGGTATATGAACTGAATAAGATCCACCCACCTCTCAGCAGACAAAGGCACTGCCAGCTACTATAGTGACTCTTCTGGTCAAAGAGTCCTCAAGTAAGAAATCGGCCGAGCAATTAAGCAATGAAACTATGTCTTTATTCGTTAAAAAATTCAGTAAATTCATGCGTAAGAATCAATCACAGATGAATAAACCTCACTTCAACAAGGACCGTACTGATGATGGTCAAGCTTGTTTTAACTGTGGAAAGAAAGGATACTTTATTGCAGAATGCAACATGCCAAAAAAAGATGAAAAGATATCAAGTGATAGAAGACGGTTTAAAGACAACAAAAGATACATCAAAAATAAGAATCAGCGAGTCCTAGTCGCAGAAGAAGATAAAGGCAAATGGGCTGATTCAGAATCGGAAAAATCTATTTCTGAAGAATATTCAAGTGAAAGCGAAGATGAGAAAGTAGAGTCTCTCATGGCCAAAGAAGATCAAGAATCTACTGATGAAGTGGTATTTGACTTTAACTCTGATGAATTCACACGAGAAGATCTTGTCACCGCACTTCACGACATGGTAGATGAGTTTAAGAGGCTATCACAGCAGTTCAATGAAGCCACAACAGAAAAACAAAACTTGGAAAACAAGTTAACTTTCTCTAGCTGTTCGCATCAAAAAGAGGTTAAAGGTTTGAAAGTGAAGTTAAGTTTGCTAACGGCTGAGAATGATGATCTACGAAGATTGTTCCATGCTACTTTGAAAGAAAACAAACGGTTGATTAATATAGTCAACACTTGGAACAAGTCCTCTGTTTCTCTTAACAAGATGCATTAAATACAGAAACCAGCCGGAGACAAAACCGGAATATGTTATAGCGTTAATGAATGCAGTTCTTCCGGAGTATCAACTCAACCGCTACTAGAGAAAGAAAATTTAAGATCAATTAAATTTGTCAGATCTAGCACGGTATATGAACATGATAAGACTGAAGATCAAGGCACTCAAAATGAAAAGCTTGAAAATAACAGAAGGCGATGTGGCTTAGGATACGTCGAAATTGAGAATGCTAAAACCAACAGATCATGGCTCAGACGCAGGCCTATTACAACCGCTCACAACGGTTCAAATTGGGCCAGCAGAAAGCCAGGGTCAACTGGAAATCATTCAAAAACTAGACCTAACCATTACCACAACAGCCGACTGTTCAAAAGAGGTATCGATTGAGTGACAATGACAAACGGTTGAAGCAGCATATTGCACAAGCACTGCATAGATCACTTGATTACGCACACAACAACAACTATTTTAGGATACATCATGAAAAATCCTTCAAGATAATTCAAGTGTGGATCCCTAAAGGACTGATAAACTCAGGACCCAAATAGATAAGGGTACCAATTTATATTTTCAATAATGTCAGGTGTCAAAGAAAAAGAACCTGGAAGAATCCATCTGGTTCTTGGATAGTGGATGCTCTAGACACATGACTAGAAACAAAGATCTCATATCAGAAGTAGTTAACTGCAAAGGTCCAACAATCACCTTCGACGAAAATTCTAAAGGTAAAGCTGTGGGTAAAGGTAAGATTATCCACGACAAAATTATCATTAGAGATGTACTTCTAGTAGAAAATCTTTGTTATAACCTGATAAGTATAAGCCAACTATGTGACAGTGGTTACATCGTAGAATTTCAAAAACTATTATGCACTGTGAGAACCACATCTGGTAATATAATGATAACTGGACATAGAGAGCAAAATACATAGAAAGTCAAATGGAATGATGATTGTCTTAGCGTACCTACTTGTTTTGCTGCTTTAAATGGAAATAAAAATTGGCTTTGGCATAAGCGTCTTAATCATCTCAATTTTAAATCCATTGCTACTATCAGTAAACTTAATCTTGTATCTAGTTTGCCTAACATTGATTTTGCAAGATAGAGTTTGCAATGCATGTAAATTAGGAAAACAGGTCCGTTCAACATTCAAAAATAGAGGAAGAAACTCATCAACTGGATGCCTGGAACTCTTTATATGGACTTGTTTGGATCAATACCGGTAATGAGCTTAGGGGGGAAGGAAATATACGCTTGTCGTAATTGATGACTTCTCCAGATTTACATGGGTGATATTCTTGAGCTCCAAAGTTCAAACCGTCGATCAACTAATCAAGCTGCTCAAAAGGCTTCAGAATGGGAAAAGCAAGGCAATTGACAGAATCAGGAGTGACAGAGGAACTCAATTTCTAAACCAATTACTATCATCCTATCTTGAAGATCACGGCATAAAACATGAACTGTCAGCAGCAAGATCTCCACAACAGAATGGAGTAGCTGAAAGGAGAAACCACACTTTGAAGGAGGCAGCTAGAGCCATGCTAGCTGAATCTGGTATTTCACAAAGGTTCTGGGCTGAAGCTATCAACACAGCCTGTTACATTCAAAACCGGTCCATGATTAATAAAAATCACGAGAAGACTCCATATGAAATATGGACCGGTAAACATCCTGATGTTAGGTACTTTTTCATATTCGGTTGTAAGTGTTTCATTCATATTAATAGTAAAACACATCTTACTGCCTTTGATGTAAAAGCTGATAACGGTATATTCTTAGGCTATTCAGCAGTGACCTAAGCATATAGAGCTTACAACCAAAGAACTCTCACTGTTGAAAAATCCATACATATTGTCTTTGATGAATCATCTATATGTCATGACAATAGCAATAGAAGCATACATGATTTGATAAATAATTTTGATGCTACTAACCTTGAAGCAAGCAGTGAGGATGAGGTAGATCTGAGAAAAATAGGTGGAAGCATATCAAAAGAAAATCCAACCGCTCAAGAACAAACTCAACAAGTGAACGAACCGGAAGACAACCAGCAACCGCAAAATGTACAAAATGAAGAAGGAGCTTTGGAACAAGAAGAAGAAATCATTCAACCAACCGAGTTAAATCCATATGGACCATGTCTCCAGTGGAAAAAGGATCATCCACTTGAGCTTGTCATCGGTAACCCTACTGCTCCTCTTAGAACAAGAAATCAAATGATAAATGAATTTATGCATGCTGCATTTGTCTCTCAGATAGAACCTAAGAAAATCGATGATGCACTACTTGACACAAATTGGATAGAAGCCATGCAGAAGGAACTTAATCATTTTGAAAGGAGTAAGGTCTGGCATCTAGTTCCTCGGCCAAATAACACTTATGTAATTGGAACTAGATGGGTATTCAGAAACAAGATGGATGAAAGTTGTTTAATTATTAGAAACAAGGCTATACTAGTAGCTCAGGGTTATAGACAAGAAGAGGGTATAGACTTTGACGAATCCTTTGCCCCTGTGGCCAGGCTAGAGGCCATTAGAATATTTTTAGCATTTGCAGCATTTAAAGATTTCAAAGTATATCAAATGGATGTTAAATCTGATTTCTTGAATGGTTTGTTGAATGAGGAAGTTCATGTAGAACAACCACATGGCTTTATTAATCACACCTTCCCTGAGTATTTTTATAAACTTGACAAAGATCTATATGGACTAAAACAGGCCCCAAGTGCATGGTATGACACATTAACCAATTTCTTGCTTGATCATGGTTTCACAATCGGAACGGTTGATAAAAAGTTGTTTAAATTCTCAAAAAATGATCATTCACTGTTTGTACAAATATATGTGGATGATATTATTTTTGGATCAACTAACCCTAAGTTGTGTGAATGTTTTTTCCAAGATAATGCAGGAGCAATTTGAGATGAGCATGATGGACGAATTAAATTACCTTTTAGGACTGCAAGTCAAGCAGTCCTAAGATGGTATATTTATCAATCAAGCCAAATACACTCGAGATATGCTAAAGAAATTTGGCATGAAAAATTGCTCTCCAGCTTCCACTCCAATGAATTCATCAATTAAGCTGGATAAAGACGGAGGGGGAATCTCTGTTGACACAAAAATGTACAAAAGATTGATTGGTTCTTTGCTATACCTAACTGCCAGTCTACCGGACCTTATGTTTGCGATTTGTTTATGTGCATGGTTTCAAGCTAAACCTATGCAATCTCATTTTACCGCTTCTAAAGGTATACTTAAATATTTGAAAGGTACTACTAATGTGGGACTTTGGTATCCCAAAGATTCAAGTTTTAATTTTGTAGGGTACTCAGACGCAGATTATGCTGGATGCAAGATTGATCGAAAAAGCACGAGCGGTTCATGTCAATTTTTGGGTGATCGACTAATATCATGGGCCAGCAAGAAACAAACGTCAATTGCTACATAAACTGCTGAAGCTAAATACTTAGCGGCTGGAAATTGTTGCGCTCTGATGCTATGGATACAGCAACAATTAAAAGATTATGGAATTCAAGCTACTATATCTCTTATATTCTGCGACAACACTAGCGCAATAGCTATCACATACAATCATGTCATGCACTCTCGAACCAAACACATTGATATCAGACACCATTTCATTCGAGAACATGTCTTGAAAAAGGAAATACGGCTGGAATATATTCATATGGATCAACAGACGGCCGATATTTTCACAGAACCACTACCCGAGGCCAAGTTCTCTCATTTTCGTAATACGCTTGGTTTGATCGAATTATCGTGATAAGGATATTTCTTGTGCATGCTCAGTTTTACTTTGCAGGAAATAAAAGAAAAGAGTAAGAGACGATTGGTAATACAAAATAAGTCATTTCATTAAAATATTAAAAAAGGCGGGGCAGTACATTCTTAATTTCTTCATCAACGTACCCCCTCCAAAGTGCCAACCAGTCGGTCAGCCCTCCAGTGGAGGTACGTAAAAACTCCTCTGAGATGACAATCCTCCTCAGAGTGCTCCGCTCCTTATAGAGCATGATGAGATAAATGCCGTCGTCAGAAAATACGTCAACATTATCGGCCACGCGAAGGCGTCGCCGATATTTCCTCGGTGCTGCCATCTCGCTGGAGGAAGCACCTAGTCCGCCCTCAAGGACGGACTGGAGTTTTGGACCTTAGTTTTTTGGACCTTAGCGGAGGAGTTTTTGGACCACGCGAAGGCGTCTTCTCCAACACCTTGTCCTCCGTAGCTGATTTGCGGGAAGCCACCGCTGCCTTCATAAACTCCTCCGCTAAATCTGGACCGTTATTTCTCTCCATTCTTCTTATCTGATTCGCCTATGTGTTTCAAAGTGACTATATCGCTAACCTCTCTACCTGTATTTATAGATAAAGAACCAAGTGCCAAAGTATATGTAATCATGACTGCAGCGGGGAATGTGAAGCGTTCTGTGTTAAGCAACCGACGATTCATTTTCCAAAATTGTCATTTATGCATTTATTTAGGGGGAACAGTGGTTAAGAATAATTAATATATTCTTTAACCGGCTCCTTCCTAATCATATTACTTATCCGGTTCAAATTCTGTGGACACAATACCTCCACGTCATTTTCGTTAACATTACTCCAACTTTTCGACTGCTTCAGTCTGACGTGACGGCTATCTCTTTGAAATTCGAAAATACTCATTTTATCGCCGTCCATACTTTTTCAAAATTTTAGAAAACCCTCCACTAACAGTCCTTCACGTGGACTGACTGGTGATTAATTGAACCGCACATACATACTCCACATTTGCAGCCGCGCTAAGTTTACTTTGTTTCTGCAACTCGATCGCACTCTCATTTAACTTGCAGGTGCTGAATTCAAACTCTCTCAGTAAATCAAGAAAATGGTTGCCTCTATCACTCAGAACACTGTCGCGGTTAACTTCGCATCCATCTTTGCCATGCCCAACAAATCAATGAAAGCTATGTTTCGTGATATAGAACACTCTGGGCTTCGCTCATTTCTGGGCTACAACTATAAATATTCCGACACACTGCTGAAGGAGTTCTTCGAGTCAGCACACATGAAGAACGGCAAAATTATATGTGTCGTCCAAAACAAAAAACTTCTGTTCACACAAAAGATGTTTGCTGAATTGTTCAGCCTACCCATTGAAAGAGTGATTGATTTCTCCACACTGCCAAATGGAAATATTGATATCTGTCGCCGTACTTTCTCAGACAAAGACTCAACAATCTCTCATCCAACTTGTCATAAACGCGACTTAAAGATTGAATTCAGACTTCTGGCAGATATCGTTGCCAAAGGATTGCTCGCCAAAGCTGGAGCTTATGATAAAATCACCATGGAAAAATTTCTTGTTATGGCTACTATCTCCTCCAAACTACGAGTAAACTGGTTTGACGTTCTTTTTCAGATATTGGTGGCCATGATCAACAAGTAAAATCAATCGCAAGGTTTTGCGGTTCAAATATGCCATATGCTGACTGATGTCGGGGTTCAACCGGTTGATATGATAGATGTTGGCAAAACTAAACTCTTCACCTGGGTGTCGGTTGAAAAGTTCATTAAAAAGAATCGGCCGACAGATGAAGTGTTGGTCTCAATCAAGACAGAAACCTGGGAAGAGTTTGTGAAACAAAAAAAATTATCAAAAATCAGTTCGACCGCCAAGGCAACTAAAAGGAAGCTGGTTCTAAAGACCAGCTCTGATGAAGAGTCCACAGATAACGTTCCAGTTGCTCAGGTCTTTAAGAAAAAGCGAACTACACAACCAGCTAAGATCAAGCTGGTCAAGCATCTTTCAGCACCATTAGTTCCTGCCCCAATTCCTGCAATCGCAATCTCTAAGCTGAAGGGAATTCAAATTGCAGAACCAGAAATTCAGTCATATTATTATGGAATTCCAATAATTCTATCCTCAGATAAAGGCAAACATGGCTTGATTGAAAATCCACCGCAAAACAATGCAGTTCATACAGCCATAGTACTCGCAAGCGAGCGTGTGAATGAGGCTGTTCAGAAAAAGGTCAAGATGTATGATACATGGTTCAGTACCGAACGACTGTAACTTTTGATTCGCTACTTAAATCTGGAAAAATAAAAGTAGCCGCTAAACTTGAGCGGTCCATTTTGGAATGGGCAGAAACGGTTGTTATTCCAACCGCCCTTCATCGACGAGACTTTCTGGAACTTCAAATGAAGGAAAGCACTCTCCGAATCATTATTCAGCTGAAAAGGCAAAATTTTGATCCTGTTAGCCCTACTGCCATGGATGATTCTGCAGTAATATCTCAACTTGAGATGGAGAGTCGCTCAGATGCGTCAAGATCTCAATCTTCCAGCTAGTGCAGAACAGGGCAAGTTTGATTCTGTGATGCAAAATAATGAGGAATTGAGTTCAAAACGGTTTCAAACCATCCCTTCTAAAAAGAGTTCTTCATCTAAATCTCCCGGTACAAAACCCTCTTCACCAGTACTTACAATGTCAGCTCAACCGGGTGATGAAGAAACCACTGAACCTCCTTCTGAAAAACCCACGTCTGAAGACTTAATAAGCACTGAATTATAGAGCCATCTGATTGACACTGATATTCCATCTAAGTCTCCAACTGTCTCGTCATGGAGATGTCTACCCAACTGTCTCAGCCTGATTTTTCAGCTGCTCAAATTGTTTCTACTGATGAGGCAGAAAAGTTTTTATTCGACTTTGATCAAGTTGTCAATTTTCAGGATCAAACAGTTTCTCCACCAAGCTCTCCCACCAAAAATGCTTAAACAATTCTTCAAGAACAATTGTTGACCTCTCCACAAGTATTACAGGACATCGAGCTGATCACATCTTCACTGCCTGCTCAATCTCCTCCAACCAGTCCTTCATCAACAAAACCTGATCAACCAATTGTAACAAGCTCTAAAACCTCTACTTTCATTGATGATATTGATACAATCATTGAGAACATCACTGCTAAACTTCACGAGCCTAAACAATCAAACATTGCTAAGAAGCTCTCTTCCTCTGAACTGATTCTTCTCAAAGACAGATCACTATCAGAAGAAGGAAAACTTGAAGAAGAAGAAGATCTAGAAACAAGTCGTCAACAACAAATTTTGACTAAGTTGAGTACTATGGATCAATCCATTTTGGCTCTCACTCAAAGACAACTTGATCTCAAAGAAGACCTTCGATCAGTCAAGTTGGATCTCCGAAATGATATCTCCACCATGGAAACCGGTTTCTCGATCAAGCAAGCTCAACACAACGCTAAACATATTAACATGTGCCTTGGCCTCTCGGAGCAAATGGCCAGTCTTCAGACAAATTTAGAACAACGCCTCGATGCCCAAGGTGCTCAGCTTGCGGAAATCATGACTTTCCTCGTACATGGTGATATCAAAAAGGGGGAAAGAGAGCGTCAAAAGGCTATTCAAGCTGCTGAAATATCGGTCATGAAGGAATTGCACACGTTAAAAGAACATGGAGATGAGGCGAAAAGTAGTGGAACAAAGTAAAAGGTCCATAGTAACTTTTCTTGCACATTTACGAATTACAGCCAGTTACTCTGTTAATTGTAATTTCATTCAGTTAATGAAATACAATTTTTCTCGCTCTTATATATCTTCGTCTATATCTTAATGTTTCCTGAGCCATACAGCTAAGTTTTGTCATCACCAAAAAGAGAGAAATTGTTAAGAAAATATTATTTCCAAGAATTTTGGTGTATGACAAAAACAAATATTCAACTGCGGTTCGTATATCAGATATGCAGCAGTTCAACCGCTCAGTTGAATGATCAAAGCTCAAAGTAGTTTCAACTTCTCACTTCAGACCGTTATCAGAACCGGTCATTAAAGAGAACTAGTTATTACTCAAAGACATTCTCTGACCGGCTTAAATACATTCAAGTATTACACCGCTTTGAAGTCAACAAATTCTTACATCAGTTCCAAGATTGATCTACATTTAATTATCTTTCCTAGAAAAAGGAAGACCGAGCATAGACCTAAAGTTTTGTTGCCCAAAACAGTTCCCTTAAAAGGAACTCCTCAAGAAAAGCTCTTCAGACTTATGCTGAGCAAAAAGAACGTTTAAATGCATCAATAAATGCTCATTAAGGTGAAAACGACACATCTATTTAGGAGGATCAGGTTTATGTTAATTGTCCTTCCCGACCGTTAAGTAATTCGGCTATATCAACAGAGAAGAATGCAAGTCAGAGACTAGAAAGCATTACTAATCTCTCTCACAGCTGAAAAAATTTCAGCTTGCATACTTGAAGATCTCAGAGCTCTCAAAAAGATTCATACATTCTCTTCGCTCTATTAGCACGCCTTGAACAGAAATACATTCGATCATCTAAGGATCATTTTTGTGCTACTCAAACAAAATCACTTTTACATATCAGTAACCTGTTGGTTATTTGATTAAGTCGTGGTGTCTGGTGAACTAAGTGTTCTTCATATCCAGAAGTGTAAAGTGATCACTAAGAGTTCCAATACAGGCAGTGTGATAAGTCCTGGTTGGAGTGGGCTGTTGCAAATATTTTGTAAAGTCAAAGTCTTTTAGTGGAATCCTTCCTGAAAGAGGAAGAAGGGGTGACGTAAGAGTATTCAATCTCCGAACATCCATAAAAATCTGTGCCATTTACTTCTCGCAAATTTCATATTTTTCAACCGCATTTTGTTGTCAAGTTTGCTATAGAGTGTGAACTGTCATTCGAGAACTGTGAACCGTTTTACACACTTATTAGTGGTACACGTTTTCGACCGTTTGAGAAAGAATCTTTCAACCGCCTAAAAAACAGTTGAAAACAAATTTCAAAACAAGAAAATTTGAAAGAGCTCATTCACCCTCCCTCTAAACTCTTTCTCGATCCTAACAACTGTACCTAGGCCTCATCATCAACATTTATATATACGTCTTAAACATTTACATATACTTCGATATCCACAACTAATTCCCATCATTCAAAACATTACCATTTTCATCACTTATAAAAATCATGAATAAATGCAATTTTTCTTAAATCCAAGCATGCGACGTATATCTTCATAAAATCTTAAAATCGCGATTATGATGCATAAACATTTAAAATATAGTAAATTTGTGCTCAAGGTGCTGCCAGTACCAAAATCTCACTCCGGGTGCAAAATGACCATTTTGCCCCTAGAAACCCAAAAATTATCGTTTCACCCCTGGACCTCTAAAATTGACCCGAAGCTTACCAAATTTTTTAAAATGTCCCAAAACATTTTTAAAAGTATTCCTAGACGTAAACTCGAGCCAAATTCACAACTTAACCGATTCGTTTTAAAACTTGGACCGGGGTCCCGATTTTTAACCCGAATCGACTCGAAACTTAACCAAATTTTTTCCCCACTTGAACCATAATTTATACCACTCCTTCTAAACCAATTACCACTTAAATTAAGTCCTTTACTCCCCTAAATCTTCAGCCATTACCGACTATATTCCTTAAAGTCTCGGCCACCCCCCATTTGTGCAAATCAACAACCTACCATGGCTCCTAATTCTTGAACATTCGGTCCTCCCCTATGCCACCACATGTCCTGCCTTAAGACTCCCCATTAGGACCCTAATGACCCTTCTAAACTAAGCCAAACCAATTCACAAATCCCGCTGCACCAACCACTTGCAAAGCCAATTGAAAACTAACACATCCCTCTCCCTTCTCGCTATACATCCAAGGGTCTAGCTTCTCCTTCGACCAAACACCCATGACTCATCTCAACCATCTTACTAGACTCTACAAGATCTGAAACCCAGCTTGGTTCGAACCCATACATCGCAGCACTCCAACTCTATCTATCTTGCCATACCGAGCAAAAACCAAGACACCACCTCTCGATCTCTCCTCCTACCGCAACACTGAACCATTTTCACTCCAAGGCTCCATCGTGACACCAACATCAGACCCTGTACAGCCCCAAACCGCATCCCCTTGCACCCCAATTCATAAAAACGTGAGTATCAAAGCATAGAATGCAAATATACATGCAAAAACC
The DNA here is from genome assembly GCF_022965805.1 of Primulina eburnea. Taxonomy (NCBI): domain Eukaryota; kingdom Viridiplantae; phylum Streptophyta; class Magnoliopsida; order Lamiales; family Gesneriaceae; genus Primulina; species Primulina eburnea. Next base: position 7,779,034 of record NC_133104.1, read on the forward strand.
GAAAACCAACCATGCTCATGCTTGGATCGATAGTTTCACAAACAAATAAACACATAACAGCCTGCATATATCGTGTATGATGCATAAAGAATGATACAAATGCGTGCCTTATGAGTTTGAAGATAAAAAACGAGAAGAGAGATGCGCCGGAGAGAATTCGATGGAAGAACAAGCTAAGCCGTGGCCTTCAGCTGATTTTTTTCTCTGAGATCGTGGGAATTCTGAAAGGAGAGGGACATATATCGACTGTGGGGGTTACGGGAGATTAAGGGATTTTATTAGGCTTAAATGAGATTGCAATTAAAAAGGTTAATGGGCTCTAACCTTGATAATTAAAGGTTTAAAAGAATATTTAAGCCCGATGAGCTTAAAATTTGACCCGCTAAATTCAAATACACTCCTGAAAAAATATTTCGTGTTGAAAAGTTCTTGAAAATAGTAGCCGAACCCTCAAGACGTCCCCCGATTAGATAAAATTTGCGTACCGTTAAAAATAAAACCTCGCGGGTAAAAATTATCCAATAAGGCCTATTTTTGAAAAATATATTTAAAACATCTTATATTAATTAATAAAAATTAATCTTGTAATAAAAATAATTTTCTTGATAAATCTTCGGTCTCCGTTCCTCGTTCGAGCGCGAAATGCAACTTAAAAATCTTTAATGCATGAACCTTTAAAATTTCATGAAATAAATTTTATCATGCATGAATTATGCATAAAATGCATAAAAATAATTAAACACATAATTAATAAAATAAACATGCATTTTATGTTTTAAAAAAATTTAAAAAAATACCAAAAAAATTTAATAATTTGCATGCATGTGGTTCACGTGGACTTTTCGATTTTTTGGGACGTTACAATCCCTGTAGGATATAAGTGGGTGTTTATACTAAAAAAAAATAAAAATGACTAAAATATAAGATACAAAGCAAGACTTGTAGCCCAATTTTCTCAAAGACTTGGAATCAGCTACGAAAAACATATTCAGGTGTGATGAATGACACCACTTTTCGATTCTTGATTAGCTTGGCTGAATAAAAAAATTGGACATGCGACTTATGGATGTGATCATTGGATAGTTATATGGTTCACTTAATAGTGACATATACATAAAATCTAGGAAGGATTTAAACCACCAGAAGAAAATAACACAACCATATGACCATCTTCTCAATAAAGTTGTAAAAGTCATTATATGGATTAAAACAATCCGGGCACATGTGGTGCAATCGTCTTAGTGAATATTTACTACAAGAAGTTTTTACAAATGATGTTATTTGTCCATGAGTATTTACAAAAATAACGAATGATGATTTTGCAATTGTGGTAGTATATGTAGATGATTAAATCTTACAATGACTCAAGAAGAGCTTACCAAAATTGCTAATTATCTAAATGGAGAATTTGAGATGAAAGAATTGGAAAAAAAAACAAAAGTTTGTCTTGGATTGAAAATTGAACATTCAAGGAGTATGCGTTCATCAATCCTCATACATTGAAAAGATACTAAAAAAATTTTATACGAACAATGCTACCCATTGGCATCACCAATGGTTGTTCAATCACTTGACACTAAGAAAGATCATTTTCATTCACTTGAAGATGGGGAAAAGATCATTGGTCCTGAAGTACCATATCTCAGTGCAATTGGTACATTATAATATCTTGCAAACTGCACTCAACCAGATATAGCATTTTCAATTAACCTTATAGAAATATATAACTTTTTTCAATCCGAAGACATTGGAATGATATAAAACTTATATTTACATACCTTCACTGTACAACATACATGAGATTGTGTTGGGTGCAATAATTGTCCTTGCTTGGCAGAGCGATCGAACCGTGGTGCTTGAGCTGTTGTGCGGTTTAAAAGATTTGAGTTGCACCATTACCACTAGCTATAGCTTTTGGTAAAGCGGCAAGCGCTCGGTCCTACAATTGGTATCAGAGCCAAGGTCATGGGTTCGATTCCCATTGATTGCAAGGAGTGCAATTATTGGGAGGGAGATTGTTGGGTGCAATAATTGTCCTTGCTTGGTAGAGCGATCGAACCATGGTGCTTGTGCTGCTGTGCGGTTTAAAAGATTTGAGTTGCACCATTACCACTAGCTATAGCTTTTGGTAAAGCGGTAAGCACTCGGTCCTACAATTGGTATTAGAGCCAAGGTCACGGGTTCGATTCCCATTGATTGCAAGGAGGGCAATTATTGGGAGGGAGATTGTTGGGTGCAATAATTGTCCTTGCTTGGTAGAGCGATCGAACCGTGGTGCTTGAGCTGTTGTGCGGTTTAAAAGATTTGAGTTGCACCATTACCACTAGCTATAGCTATTGGTAAAGCGGTAAGCACTCGGTCCTACAGATTGTTTTATTCGTCAAAATCAAATTCATCTTTAGTAGGATAATGATGATGAAATCTATCTCTCAGATCTACATAAAGCCAGGCATCAAACATGTTATGTGTTTATACGTGGAGGGAAGGACACTACAATATCATGAAAATCAATGAAACGAGGTTTAACATCAACATCGTCGAATCATTCTGAACTCATTGCAATACATGAAGCTAGTCGAAATGTATACAGTTGAGATCGATGATGGAACATATTCAAGAATCATGTGGACTACCTACCAACAATTGAAGATAGTCCGATGACTATATTCGAGGATAATGCTGCTTGCTTTGCACAGTTGAAATGATGACATACTAAAAATCAATATAACCAAACATATAATTTCACACATGAACTCCAAGATAAAGGTGATATTGATGTCCAACAAACTCCCTCTAGCGACAATATATCTGATTTATTCACAAAGACATTGCCAACATTGACATTCAAGAAATTGGTGCATCTTATCTTCAGTGATTGAAGTCATGGGAGTATTAACTGTTGTATTTTTTTCCCATTCGTTCCGGTTTTTCCCAATAGATTTGCTGACAAGGTTTTAAAAAAGAAACACCGGATTCTCCATCAATCATACAAGGGAGAATATTATTCATAGATGATATTTAGATAATTGATTTGATCCTAATATTCTTTTTATATATCAATCCTTTTAATAGAGGTGTTTAGTTGAAACAAGAGATAACTTAATTATCTCATCTTCTACCATTAAATTATAACAAACAATATAATTTTGATTTTTTTTTGCACCAAAACCCCCTATGGGCTATGAAACATCGAAAATACACATTTCACCCCAAGTAAATTAAATAGACATCACAGACCTTGTGTTTTATAGAAATATGATTTATTCTTTGGAACACTAGCCGCTGTTGCTTCTTTGAGACGAATATTTGAAAAATAATACATGAAATGTGATGTAACATCTACTTGTTTTAAAAATGCGGAAATTTTTTTATATATATATAAAGCTCGCATTTTCGAAATAACATTTAAAATAATCGTAATAATTTGACAGTAAAAATAGTGTATTTTAAAATAGCCAAACATTCAAAATCATACGTGAACATAAACATATAAAAATCTTAAAAATCATCAACGTATTAAAATATTCCTTTCCTCTCAAATCTCATAAATCATAATGCTGAAAATATGCGGTCTTCGGGTCGTGTTACTGCACCAGGTCTGCCTACTCAGAGTTCGGAACCTCCAGTCTCCTCATCATTAAGCTCACCTGCATCACACATGCCTAGTGAGTCTAAAGACTCAACCCACCTGCACCGTTAATATAAAGTACATATACATGGCACAAAGCAGTGAAAAATATCATACTCAACATATCTTTCATGAACTTTAAAAAGATAATGTAAACGTGTCACATAAAATCGTGACGTGTCAAAACAGTTCATCGTTGATCATCGTTCATCATTCATCATTCGTGAATTCAGTTCATTAGAGGTGACTATCGTACATCATTCATCATTTACGATGGATCCATCATACATAGAATCGCGGTACCCGGCGGCTGTCGGACATCAGTGACAGGATCACTCATCCACTGTGCCTCATCATCAGCATTTTCATATACGTCTTAAACATTTACATATACTTCGATATCCACAAATAATTCCCATAATTCAAAACATTACCATTTTCATTACTTATAAAAATCATGCACCAATGCAATTTTTCTTAAATCCAAGCATACGACGTATATCTTCTTAAAATCTTAAAATCGTGATCATGATGCATAAACATTTAAAATATCATAAATTTGTGCTTAGGGCACTGTCAGGATCCAAATCTCACCCCGGGTGCAAAATGACCATTTTGCCCCTAGACTTAAAATTTCACGTTTTTACATTTTCCTAATTCCATTGACTCAAACATGTCCTAAATAATTATTTAAGCATATATGAAATTTTCCATATTTTTAATTGGCTTAAATCGATAACCTTTAGATTAATCTTTAAGTATAACATATTAATGCGTTTTAATCCCGAATTAAACCAAACCTTAGCATAAAATTCCCAAATTAAAAACTTAGACCTAATAATTATTTGAGGTTAAATATAATTTTCTATAATTTTATTAAGTTTAAATCTAGACGTTTCAATTAATTTTTTAATTAATGTTTCGTGCGGCGATTAAATCCCGGATAAATCCAAAACTCATTATTTTGATCCGAAGCTTACCAAACTCCTTAAAATGTCTCAAAACATTTTTAAAAGCATTAGTAGACGTAAATCTAGCCCATTTTACAACTTAACCTATTTATTTTAAAACTTGTACCGGGGTCCCGATTTTATCCCGAATCGACTCGAAACTTAACAGAAATTTTCCCAACTTTTTGTCATATCTTAAAAACACTATAATGGTCCTAAAATCTTAATTTTAGACCCTTATATCCACGGCTGATGGTCTAGAATTTGAATGAATCTCTCGGTCCTACCCACTTAAATCACCCTTGTGCACTAACCTCCAAGGTCACGTCCTAGCTCACCACCGACGGTTCAAGCCTCGACTCCACCTTACCTAGACCACCCTAGGACCTTGCTGGACCCACTAGACTCACGGCCCCAGCTACATGCAGGCTGAAACCTGCTGAAAGCCTAGAAACAACACAACCCATCATCCGAGTCCTAGCCCCTTGTAGTTGCACTCGATCAAACGGCCTTGAGGACAGTTCCAGCAGCGGTCAAGGCTCTCTAAACCATGTCTCAGATCCAGCAGGTCCTGGTCCAAGTCTTGGTTCAGTCCTCGCACCGTCGACAAACCAAATCTCTCGATCTTGACCTCACACACCCTCACATGCGCTTGACCGAACGAATTTCCCTCGAGCTTGGCAACCCGAATCTCCAGCACCTATACATAATTAAACACAGCCTGCACAACCCTCTAACATCACTAATTTGACAGCCCCTTGCACAAAAATGGGAAAGACGTGAGTAGTTGATCAAAAGATGCAAGAACATATGCAAAAACCAAAGATTCTTCATGTACAAGGCTGGACCGAGATTTTCACACACGATGCAACATTTAACTGTTAGGTAAGATGGTGGACCCAAAGTATTATGCATGTTTTTCAAATGCTGCAACCAGCAATTCATTTTGAATACGACAACAAGCAGATGAACTTTCAAAGATGGTTGTTGGCAGCTAAGAAAATGCATTTAATTTTCACATGCACGGGAGCTCTATAAATAGAGCTCCCGCATCTCAGTTTTAAAATCATCCCAGAAGCAATTACAAAGCTTCGTATAAGAGAGAAAAAAAAAGAGTTTTTTTTGTTCTCTTGTGTGAGTTAGAGAAAATATTTTCTCGGTTATACTCGGGTTAGGAGTGTGAGATATTTAGTGTATTATTGTATACAATTGTTGTAATATTTCTTTCGGTTATAAAAGATCTGCAGTAGCTCCGTGGACGTATGTAGTGACCCGTTCCAGAATCACCTACTAATCAAGAACTAAGCATGCAACTTAACTTAATTAATAATAATCAGAGATAACAGCGGAAAATACCAACAAATGATAGTTATACAACCCAATCGAAATCAGAAGAACTCAAAATATATTCGGTACAACCATATCGAAATAGAATAGTACTGAAAACTAAACCAACCAGATACTCACTGTCCTCCTCCTGCTCTTCCCGAGCTGTCCAACCTGAGGCCTGCCCCGTGGAAATGGGGACCGAAGATGGTTCGGTAGCACCGAAGGGTTCGGACGATTCGAAGTGGGTTCGGTGGATCCGATCATTAGGTGTCAAGAGTTGATCGACACGTGGGAGTTCGGACGTTCCGAAGTGTAGGTTCGGTGGATCCGATCATGAGGTGTCAAGAGCCGATGGACACGTGGGAGTTCGGACGTTCTAAGTGTAGGTTCGGTGGATCCGATCGTGAGGTGTCAAGAGCTGATGGACACGTAGGAGTTCGGACGTTCCGAAGTAGGTTCGGTGGATCCGAACATAGCCTATAAATAGTGCTCGGATTTCCTCATTTTGTATTGACAATCCTTGAGTTGTGTCTCATATTTGAGAGATTTGGAAGGTTTCTAGGGTTAGTTGCCGGTCGAGCGATAGCCAAGAGCTGCCAGGATTGGTAGTGTAGCGACGCCTGAGTTACGAGGCAATCGACATCAAAGGACTGTCGACGGACGAAGGTAAACCCTAAACCTTTGGTAGTACTAGGGAGTACTGGTTTTGCTAGTTGAGCATGGTAGTATTGTTCATTGGGTGCTTTTGATGCGTAGGCTTGTTCTAGACCTGATTAGCGGTGCTGCGTAAGGCTAGGCTTGCTGTAATAGAGGTACGAAAGTACTATCCGAGATATCCTGGTTGAGTATACATTCTTATATGTGTTGCATGATTATGTGGTGCATTGATATATGTCATATGATGCATGCTATTATGTCACGTTTATTACTGCACGTTGCATTTCATGTTGAGCCGTATCTTCTTCGAGATAGCCTTTACTGTTAAGCTGTATCTCTTTCGAGATAAGCTATATATCTTGTGGGGCCGCTCAGCCCTGTCTTGTCTTGTGGACGCATGGACACCGAGAGTACACAGTGGCCGACGGGTCGGGAGGGCTTCGGTGATCCGGGACATTTTAGGTCCACGTCTGTTCTTGCAGTGGATGCAGTGACCCAGAGGTTGGACCGCGCGGCACTATCCACTTGGTGCCTCTAGACTGAGCATTTTGAGATCTTTTGTGACTCCTGTTTCTTGACTACCCTGGTATCATATCATAGCATGTGCATTTCATATAGGTTTGTATACTCATACTTTTGTACTGGGCGTTCTTATCGCTCACGTCCTCGGTTTTGTTTATCTTGGACACCCCATTTCCACGGGGCAGGCCTCAGGTTGGACAGCTCGGGAAGAGCAGGAGGAGGACAGTGAGTATCTGGTTGGTTTAGTTTTCAGTACTATTCTATTTCGATATGGTTGTACCGAATATATTTTGAGATCTTCTGATTTCGATTGGGTTGTATAACTATCATTTGTTGGTATTTTCCGCTGTTATCTCTGATTATTATTAATTAAGTTAAGTTGCATGCTTAGTTCTTGATTAGTAGGTGATTCTGGAACGGGTCACTACAACGTAGCCTATTTTTGGGTGAACCACGTAAATCTTTTGTTCTTGTTGATTATTTTATTCCGTAATTTTTCGGCAATATTATCATCGTGATCGGCATCACCTCGGGGCAATTCCCCAACAACTGGTATCAGAGCCTTGTTGTAAAAATTCTTAAGAATTCTGAGTATGCTCTGTGGTTGCAGCTTTGTCTGATCTTCCACATCAGAAAAGATTTTTTAGATTTTTTGCTAAGGCTAGAGAAGTGATGGCCGGAGATGATGGATCAGGACCGGGTATCAACAAGTTCGATGGAACAGATTTTTCGTTCTGGCGGTTACAGATAAGAGATTATCTGTACAGTAAGAAGCTGCATCAACCTCTATCAGGAAAGAAACCGGAAAAGATGGAGGATGATGACTGGGAGCTCCTTGACCGACAGGTTTTAGGTGTCATACGATTGACCCTAACAAAGAATGTGGCACATAACGTGGCGGAGGCAAAAACCACAGAAGAGATGATGTCCATTTTATCGGACATGTACGAAAAGCCATCAGCTAACAACAAAGTGCATCTCATGAAGAAGTTATTCAACTTGAAGATGGGAGAAGGTGCTTCGGTGGCTAAACATATCAATGACTTCAACACGATTGTTTCTCAGTTAACATCGGTTGAAATTAATTTTGATGATGAGATTCGTGCTCTTATTCTTTTGGCGTCTTTACCAAATAATTGGGAACCAATGCGGGCAGCGGTTAGAAACTCTGTTGGAAAAAGAAAGCTACAATTCAATGATGTCAGGGATCAAATTCTTGCTGAAGAAGTTCGCAGGATGGATTCGGGTGAAGGAACATCATCGAGATCTGCTCTAAATATCGAGAACAGAGGAAGGGGCAGGAGTAGCGAAAAGAATTCTAACCGATGGCGCGGTAGGTCCAAATCAAGAAATGGAAAAGACAAAATCAACTATGAAAAGAATTTGAAGTGCTGGAGCTGTGGTGAAACTGGTCACTTGAAAAAGAACTGCAGATTAACGAAGAATAATGCCAATGTTGTCACTGAGGAAGTACATGATGCTCTGCTATTATCCATGGAAAGCCCTATTGATTCTTGGGTTATGGACTCGGGAGCTTCGTTTCATACCACTGGTGATCGCGATGTATTTGATAATTACATCGCTGGCGATTACGGAAAAGTTTTCCTGGCTGATGGAAAACCTTTGGAAATTGTTGGTATGGGTGATGTACGAATGAAGATGTCAAATGGATCTGTCTGGAAAATCAACAAAGTCAGGCATGTACCAAAATTGACACGCAATCTGATCTCGGTGGGACAGCTTGATGATGAAGGCCACAATGTGACATTCGGTGATGGTTCCTGGAAAGTGAACAAAGGAGCCATGATTGTTGCTCGAGGAAAGAAAACTGGAACACTGTATATGACTTCCAGTTGCAGAGACACATTAGCAGCTGTGGATGCTGGAGCCAATTCAAGTCTATGGCATTATAGACTTGGACATATGAGTGAGAAGGGAATGAAGATGTTGGTGTCAAAAGGAAAGCTACCAGAATTAAAGACTGTTGAACACCAACTATGTGAAAGCTGTATCTTTGGAAAGCAGAAGAAGGTGAGCTTTTCAAAAGGCGGTAGAGAACCGAAAGCAGCAAAGTTGGAGCTGGTTCATACTGATGTATGGGGGCCATCTCCTGTGACATCCCTTGGAGGCTCGAGATACTATGTCACATTCATTGACGATTCGAGTAGAAAAGTTTGGGTTTATTTTCTGAAAAATAAATCTGATGTTTACGAGACCTTTAAAAGGTGGAAAGCCATGGTGGAGAATGAGACCAACTTGAAGGTGAAGTGCTTACGGTCTGACAATGGTGGAGAATATGAAGATGATGAGCTCAAGAAATATTGTGCACAGAACGGGATCAAAATGGAGAAAACCATTCCTGGTACACCTCAACAAAATGGTGCAGCTGAAAGGATGAACAGGACCTTGAATGAACGTGCAAGGAGCATGAGATTGCATTCTGGATTGCCAAAATCATTCTGGGCTGATGCTGTTAACACTGCAGCATATCTGATCAACAGAGGACCTTCGATACCGCTTGACTGCAGAATACCCGAAGAGGTATGGAGCGGCAAAGAAGTAAACCTTTCTTTCTTGAAAGTGTTTGGATGTCTATCCTATGTTCATATTGATTCAGCAAGCAGAACAAAACTTGATCCTAAATCAAAGAAGTGTTTCTTTATTGATTATGGAGATAATGAATTTGGTTATCGTTTCTGGGATGACCAAAATCGGAAGATCATTCGGAGCAGGGATGTAATATTTAATGAGCAACTTCTGTACAAGGACAAGTCAGACATTGGAGCTGGAGATGAATGTCCTGAAGTCAAGAAAACAGATGAAGTTCCATTGACATATATTCCTGTGAATGAATCGAAAACCAGTAACCAGGAAGATGAAGAAGAAACTGCACAAGATGATGACCCACAAACTCCGGTGATTGAACTCAGGAGATCTTTGAGAACCATTAGACCACCTGAGAGATACTCCCCTGCACTTCACTATATTTTGCTGACAGACAAAGGTGAACCGGAGACCTATGAAGAGACAATGAAAAATGATGATTCAGTCAAGTGGGAGTTGGCCATGGAAGATGAGATGGATTCACTGTCATCCAATCAGACGTGGGAGTTGACAGAACTTCCGCGAGGCAAAAAGGCGTTACATAACAAGTGGGTGTACCAGTTAAAAGAAGAACATGATGGTAGCAAGCGGTACAAGGCAAGACTTGTTGTAAAAGGATTCCAACAACGGGAAGGAATTGATTACACCGAGATTTTCTCCCCGGTGGTTAAATTAACCACTATCAGGACAGTACTTGGAATAGTGGCGAAGGAAGATTTACATTTGGAGCAGTTGGATGTAAAGACTGCGTTTCTTCACGGTGACCTAGATGAAGAAATTTATATGAAACAGCCACAGGGCTTTGAAGTACGGGGAAAAGAGAAAATGGTGTGCAAACTTCAGAAGACCTTGTACGGTCTCAAACAAGCTCCAAGACAGTGGTACAAGAAGTTTGAAGGATTCATGAGTGAAAATGGTTTCCTAAGGTGTCAAGCTGATCATTGCTGTTATGTGAAAAAGTTTGACGGTTCTTATATCATACTACTGCTGTATGTAGATGATATGCTGATAGCTGGAGCTTGTCTGGAAGAAATTGATAAACTCAAGAAAGATTTATCAAAGGAATTTGCCATGAAGGATTTGGGTGCTGCAAAGCAAATCCTTGGAATGAGGATCTTTAGAGACCGGGTGAATGGAATCTTGAAGTTATCTCAAGAAGAGTACGTGAAAAAGGTGGTTAGCAGATTTAATATGGATGAAGCTAAATCTGTGAGTACTTCTTTGGCTAGTCATTTCAAACTAACCAAAGCACAATCACCATCGACGGAGCAGGAGCAGGCTTATATGAATAAGGTTCCTTATGCTTCTGCTGTCGGAAGCCTCATGTATGCAATGGTGTGTAAAAGACCAGACATAGCACATGCAGTGGGAGTTGTGAGCAGGTTTATGAGTAATCCAGGAAAGCAACACTGGGAAGCAGTTAAGTGGATTCTCAGGTATTTGAAAGGTACTGCTAGTTGTTCTTTATGCTTCAGGAGGTCAAAATTGGGCTTACAGGGTTTTGTCGATGCCGATATGGGTGGTGACCTGGATGGCAGGAAAAGTACTACAGGATATGTGTTCACATTAGGTGGTACAGTTGTAAGCTGGGTGTCTAAGCTGCAAAAGATTGTTGCGCTTTCGACTACTGAGGCTGAGTATGTTGCAGTTACAGAAGCTAGCAAGGAGATGATATGGTTGAGATCCTTTCTGGAAGAATTGGGTCAGAAGCTTGAAGATAGCATATTACACTGTGACAGTCAGAGTGCTATTCACTTAGCAAAAAATCCTGTTTATCATGCTAGGACAAAGCATATACAGGTTAGGTACCATTTCATCAGATCAGTACTGGAAGATGGAGTCTTGATGCTTGAGAAGATTCCTGGAAGCCAGAATCCTGCTGATATGCTCACGAAGACAGTAACCACTGACAAACTGAAGTTGTGTTCGACTTCAGTTGGTCTTCAGGAGTAACATTGGAGATATGAGCTGCTGCAATGATGGTGTGAAGGCATGATTGAAATCAAGTCTTCAAGTCGGAGAAATGTTAGGTAAGATGGTGGACCAAAGTATTATGCATGTTTTTCAAATGCTGCAACCAGCAATTCATTTTGAATACGGCAACAAGCAGATGAATTTTCAAAGATGGTTGTTGGCAGCTAAGCAAATGCATTTAATTTTCACATGCACGGGAGCTCTATAAATAGAGCTCCCGCATCTCAGTTTTAAAATCATCCCAGAAGCAATTACAAAGCTTCGTATAAGAGAGAAAAAAAGAGAGTATTTTTTTGTTCTCTTGTGTGAGTTAGAGAAAATATTTTCTCGGTTATACTCGGGTTGGGAGTGTGAGATATTTAGTGTATTATTGTATACACTTGTTGTAATATTTCTTTCGGTTATAAAAGATCTGTAGTAGCTCCGTGGACGTAGCCTATTTTTGGGTGAACCACGTAAATCTTGTGTTCTTGTTGATTATTTTATTCCGCAATTTTTCGGCAATATTATCATCGTGATCGGCATCACCTCGGGCAATTCCCCAACATTAACAGCATGTATACGGCATATGTTATGCAAAAACAAAGGTACAATGCGTGCCTTAGATGTTATAGAAGTAAGGAGATTGAAGAACGAGCGCCCGTTGCAAGAATTGAAGTGACCGAGAGTTGCATCCATGGAGATGCTGAAAACCCACATGAAATGCTGAAGGAGAGAGAGGGGTGTCGGTTGATGTAGAATAATTGGTGTAGGGTAGGTTTAGGTTTAGTTTAAGTGTAGTTTAGGTTAATTAAATTGTATACTAATGGCCTCAATCAAAATAAAAAGGGTTTATTAAAAGTAGGACCATTAAATTCAAACACACTTTTGAAAAATATTTCGTTTTGGAAAGTTTTTGAAAATATTAGCCGAACAATAAAAAAAGTCTCCTGATTCGATAAATTTTGCGTACCGTTAAAAATTATAATCATACGGGTTAAAAATACCCAATAAATCTCAATTATTGAAAAATACTTTTAAAACATCTTATATTAATTAATAAAAATTAATCATGTAATTAAAATAATTTTTTTTAAAATTTCCCCGTCTCCGCTCCTCGTTCGTGCGCGAAATGAAACTTAAAAATTATAGTGCATTAACTTTTAAAATTTCATGAATTAAATCATATCATGCAATAAAAATGCATAAAATGCATAAAAATAATTAAACACAATTAAATAAAATAAACATACATTTTATGTTTTAAAAGAATTTAACAAAATAACAAAAAGTTTTAATAATTTGTATGCATATAGTTCACATGGACTTTTCGATTTTCGAGAAGTTACATGTGAAATGTAAATAAATGCCAGTTTATTAATCTAAAAGAAAAATATATTTACTTCGAAAATTATAAAAGAAAAAGCCAATTCCGAAAATGTGCAATCTACCCCACGAAAATGAAATAATTTTTTAATTTTTTTGGGTTATGGAATCAAATGTCATGTAACAATTGGATGATGATTTATATATTTGGTTTGTTACGAAATTAATTGCCCTATGATGACTTGATCTTTAAAAAGTAATATTTTTTGGATGACTCAAATAAAAGATGTATCTCACAAATAAGAGATCTATCTCACAAAATACGATATGTAAGACTGTCTCATACAAATTTTTGTCAAACGTTAAACGGTATGATGCCTATTAAATTTTCATAGGAGTCAGCGTATATTTTCAATATTTCATAAGAAGATTTGGTGTAAAACCTTATTTCAGACTTTTTTCCCTTCCAAAATGAGAACTTTGTATGAATTATCTATTACTATTATTAAGTGCATGTATGACGTACGGAGAGAAATCCAATGATTTCATGGTCTATAATATATCCATCCATATTTCATGTGCGGAGATACTCTAATTTCTCACCGGACGAATCTGCCCTCCACTGCAAATGGTATTGCGACTCTCTTTTCTTCAATTGCTCGTCTCATCTCTCAAGGCCCCACTAGTTTCGGACACTAGCAAACTCAGCGGCGACGACGCCAATTTCTTCATCGCCTTCGCGCACTCGCCAGACGTATAATCCAGTTCTGTCTTCTCCAATTATTATGCTTTTGCTATTCGACGGCTTGGATCAATAGCGGTTTGTATGTTTTTCCCAATTTCTGTCTTGTTTTCTTGTCGGTTTTATGTCAGAGGGATTCGTGCCTTTTTGCACTCCGAGAATGTTACGCATGTTGATTATGGGTCTCTGATTGAGCATCTTTATTCAGTTTAATTTGATTGCCACCTTTGATGAATGAAGCTAGTATCACTTCAATGTCAGTAGTTTTTTTAGCCTTATTAGATTAGTCCAAATTTTCTGGCGCAGTACCTTTTTTTAATTTGCCTGGCTAATCATGGCCGGAGACATTCTGTCTCCCAGGTGCTAAATCTGGATGCAGTTATAATCATGGTTCGCCGGAACGGTTGCGGTGCTTGGAACGGCAACGACCGTTCCAGTTCCAATGTTATGTTGCGGAACGGTTGCGAAACGGTTGTATAAAAAAATTAATAAATTCAAAAAATTAGTAAAAAAATTTAAATATAAATTACATCATACCAAAAAATAAAATATATGAAGTTATTACAAATTAATATATCAATACAAAACTATTTTATAATAATAGCACAATAAGAAATACACACTAAAAATTATAACATACCAAAGCTAATACCATGAAGAGTGACGCAGATGAGCGAGATCATTGTTAGAGTGACGCGGATGAGCGAGATCATTGTCATATTCTTCATCACTATCTCGTAGATTAAATTGATTTCGAACATTTGGATATTGACGTGATTGTTCATATGGATATTGATTAGATTGAGATGACGAAAGACATTAGAATGGAATGACTGATTTTATAATAGTATTTCGTCACGACGATTATAATATTCGAATCCACGATACACAGTAGTACTATCAACTGTACTTGAAGATCTATACTCGGGACCATGACCTCCAACACCATGTCATATAGATGATGAAAACAAACATGTATATAGAAAGATACCTGTAAATGCTATATAATCGAGACTTATATCATAAAGAATGACATGGAGGAACAAAATCATTAGTGTATTCTTCTTTGAGATTCAGTTGGGAAAATTGATCTCCACGATATAGACCAGGCTTAGCGACGGTTTTACTAAAACCGTTGCTATATTCGCGACGGTTTTATTAAAACCGTCGCCGATTTATCGGCAACGGTTAAATAAACCGTCGCTACAGAAAACCGTCGCTATTAGCGACGGTTAAAACTAAAACCGTCGCTAATTGCGTTCCCATTTCGTTCAACCGTTCCATCTCCGTTTTCCACCGTTATATCGCTTACGAAACGCCGCTACAAGTCATCTACCGATCCACCCCGGAACTTTGGAACGGCAAAGGCCGTTCCCGTTCCGGAACAGCCGTTCCCGTTCCGGAACGGCCGTTCCGGTGGCAACACGGCCGTTCCGGCGAACCATACTTGCATGAGAGCAGATTAGTAACCGAAAGCAAGAGGGGCTTTGGGTATTGGAAACATCTGTTTGAGGAATAAAGCTCTTTTGGGGAAATGATGGTGGAGGTGTTCTATCGAAGTTGAGCCGTTGAGCCGTTATGAAGAAAGCGATAGTGAGCAAATATGGATTGCAAGATAATGGTTGGGATGATGGTTTAGTAAGGAATGTTACATTTAAAAGCCCATGAAAGTTTATTTCTAGAATATATATGGCTTTTCATCCGTTAGTGAGGGCTATGGTTAAAAGGGGTAACAAAATCAGATTTTGGAAGGATAGGTGGTGGGGGATTCGTCTTTCAAGGAGCTATATCCTTGTTTATTTCAGATATCATTAATTCATAATAAGCATATCTCACATTTTGTTCAGTCGGAGGAATTTTCTCTTTCTTCCGTTCTATCTTGGGATTTTCATTTTCGGAGAAACTTGAGGATGAAGAAATGCATGATTTGAGCTCTTTGCTAGGGTCTTCAGAGAATGTTAGGTTGGTTGAGGAGAGTGTTAGGGTTTTTTTTCCAGATAAATCATTTCCGATCAATGGTTTTCTTTCTTTCCTCTATTTCATGTTATTTGGACCAAAGGTTCAAGTATTCTCGTGAACGGCGGTTCTGGGTAAGTTCAACTTGTGATGTCATGTAAAAGAGGTGGCCTACTTGTGTTCTTTGTCCGAGCTAGTGTGCTTTGTTGGAGAGATGTGGAGACCCGGGATTATATACTTATACATTGTCTTTTTACGAACTATCTTTGGTTCAGAGCTTTGGAGGAGTTGGGTTTGGTCTGGGTAGTTCCAAGATCTTTGCACAAACTTTTTGGTGCAGATCTTGGACGCGAACTTGGCAAACAAGTTATAATTTTTTGGACTGTGGTGGTTCATTGTGTTTGCTGGTCAATTTGGTTGGAGCGGTATAAAAAGATTTTTGACAATCTAAAATCCATCTGGATTGAGGAGCCTTTAGAATTTAAAAATTTATCTATATTAGATTTAGTGACGGATTGGAGTTATATTTGTAGTTGATGGGATCGGTGCTTTTGTTTTTTTCTATCTTGTGGATTTCTTATCCGCTGTTTGTAACTTTCAGTTTTTATTTTTTTAATGTAATATTGTTTTTTATTAAAAAAGAAAATTTGAATGCTTGACCTCCCCTTATCCTCAAGGTGCTTTACTGTCGTCATACCCGTGTAACACCCTATTCTCTCCGGTGATTGACCATTAGACATTCTTATGTTTCTGTTTTTTAATCATTCCATAGATAAAATTTGCAAATGTTTTGAAGCGATGATGTAAATTGTGAGAGTAAAGTTTTGCCAGCTTCTACACGTGATGAATATTGTCTCTTCTACTTTGGTATTGGTATATAAATATAGGTGTTTCAATATTGTCTCTTCTACTTTGTTATTGGCATATAAATATAGGTGTTTCTTCTTTTGTGATTTAAGTAGTTGTGGTAATCATACATCTACACTTTCTTTAATTAGTAGGTGCTATACTTGCACTTCTTTGTCAAGAGGAGGTTTGGGCATGCGCCAAATTCAAAATCTTTGTTGTGCAAGATTAAGAAATTCAGGTTCATTGTTTCTAATGCAAAAAATGTTTCGAGGGTTATTGACATGGTATTGGTTGGTGAGATTTTACATCTAAAATTTATATTATATTAAGAGTCAAAATATCAATTTTTATCGTAAAAACTTTTCTTATGATTGGTGAACTTGCTGACTCCAAACGAGGATCAATCTGTGCTTGTTTAAAATATGTGATCTTCTTTACTCAGGGACTAGCTATTGCTTGACGTGAATGGATTTTGAGATTGACGATGAAATAAATGGTGAGGTGTTGGGAAGTTCTATTCATTTTGAAACAAGAACAGACAACAGGAATGTTATAGCGGGAAGTTCTAATGATGGGATCCAGCAAGGACTGGATGTTAAGGTGGATGAAGAGTCCTCCAAAAGGGAATTATTTCAATTTGAAGATCTGCAAGCTGTTAACTGTTCAGGTCCTAGTGATGATCCTTGTGTGGGGCTGGAGTTTGAATCTGAGGCAGCAGCACACGCATTTTACAATGCATATGCAACAAGGGAGGGTTTTGTGATCCGTGTGAGCAAGCTTTCTCGATCCAGGCGTGATGGATCAGCCATTGGTCGGGCGCTTGTTTGCAACAAGGAAGGATTCAGAACACCTGACAAGCGTGAGAAAGTTGTACGGCAGAGGATGGAAACACGGGTTGGTTGCAGAGCAATGATTTTGGTCAGGAAAGTGAGTTCTGGCCGATGGGCTGTCACAAAATTTGTAAAGGAGCACACACATCCACTAACTCCTGGTAAGGGTCGTAGAGATCTCATATGTGATCAATATCCCAATGAACATGATAAAATCCGGGAACTATCAATGCAGCTGGCTGTTGAGAAAAAGAAAGTTGCTATGTATAAAAGGCATTTGGAAATTATTTTTGAACACATTGAGGAACATAATCAATCTCTTTCGAAGAAAACTCAAGGCATTGTGAACAGTGTCAAGGAAATGGAATCTGAAGAGTGACTGCCCTTGATGTTACTAAAACTCAGTATTAATGTCGCTTGCTGATGGTACAGAGACAATATTTGTTGTGCATAATGCTGCTGGATGAAAAATTAACTGGAATTTGGGTTGATTGGTTCTTACAGCTGATTTCTGGCCACAAACCACAAGCCAAAACTAGATTATAAATCGGTTCAATATGCAGTCACATCCCCGTCATATCCGAGTACATGTACTGCAAAAAGTTGGGCAGAGTGTGTGCCTACAGTGTCAACTCGGTGTCATGCCATGGTGAGTGTTTCAAAACATTTTGTGAGTTTTTTACATCTTTCAAGAAAATATTACTATTACTCAGTACAAAAAAGGGTTGCATGTTAGTTTTCTATTATATTTAATATTTGTTAGATCTCCATGCATAACTTTCTGCGACCCTTTTTACTTTTGCTAAAATAAACCTTTGAAATTCCTTTTTATAGCTATCATGTCAATGATCCGCATCAACGGCATCCACTGTCCGACCTGAGGTATTACTCTTCCTGCATGATATTCACTTTCCAGTTTTCCGAATTTTGCTTTGATGGCTTTTTTGGTTCTTTATTGTGTTATGGTTTACTTGTTCTGATGCCTAATAATTCGTATGCACTGCATAATACCGTGATTCAGTATGACCAGTGAATCTTCTTTTGATCACCTGCATAGAGGAGCAGTGTTTTCAGTCGTACATTTTACATTATTTTCTCGTACTGTTCCCAAATGTATGCACATAAGTCTCATATTGCTTATCTTTCTTAACTGAAAATTTTATCCGGAATTAAGCTGTAAATTCTCCTATCTATGCTCTGTTGGCAAGGTTGAAGACCTATTGTCTTTGGTCCTAATTAGATAATGATCTGATCTACAGTTTCTGATTTGTTGTTGGCTCATTGCAGTGAGAGGCTCCTAGCAGTATATGTCCTTTCTGAGCATCCTTTCTTGTTCTATCTGGAGTTTGTTAAGTATCTTGATGATGGATCCTATGACGGCTTTAACTGGACTTTATAAACTACTGCGTCAATTTCATTGTCTATTACTTGATTTTTTTAGGCCAGATAACATGTTGCTGATGAAGGTGCATGCATCTGATTCAAGTCGCCCACAATTGTATTTTCAAAGATTATAGAACATTTTGCGCTACATTTTGAGCAGTACTTTGTAATGTTAGCCATGCATTTTGCGGTTGAATATATTGTCCAACCATGCCTTGTAATAGAATTAATATTAGAAGATCTGGACATATAACTATTTACCTAGATTCAATGCATTTCAAAACTTTTGCTTGTTTGATCTTGTTAACTTTGCCTCACTTTCCAAATGTTCTTCCCATGTTTATAGTTTAGAAGGATTATCGATGTATGAATTATGACCATTGTGTTGGATATGTGACAATGCTTCAAATAATGTAATGATCGACACAATGTTGAGACTGGCGATTGTACTGGATTGCCAAGAAATAAAGTTGGATTGTTGAATGCATGGTTCGCCGGAACGGCCGTGTTGCCACCGGAACGGCCGTTCCGGAACGGGAACGGCCTTTGCCGTTCCAAAGTTCCGGGGTGGGTCGGTAGATGACCGCAGCGATATAACGGTGGAAAACGGAGATGGAACGGTTGAACGGAACGCAATTAGCGACGGTTTTAGCTTTACCCGTCGCTAAGTTTCTGTATTGAGCGACGGTTTATTTAACCGTCGCTGATGTAAATCGGCGACGGTTTTAATAAAACCGTCGCAAATATAGCGACGGTTTAAGTAAAACCGTCGCTAATCCTGGTCATCGTGGATGGAGATTAATCCGGAATGATTTATTAAATTAATCGAGATGATTATAGACGGAACGGATCGGACTAGGACACATGATAAAGGTGTGAAATGTGTGTGCAAGAAGTGAGAGGGCGCACATGCGCGTGGAGTCTTGCGCGAGATTGGCAGCACCTTTCGCGCACATGCGCGGATGAAGTCGCGCACATGCGCGGAGGTGGCCGAGGCATGCGCGCACATGCGCGGACGGACTGCGCGCATATGCGCGTAGCGTCCCGAGCCATGGGCGCATATGCGCGGAAAGCGTCGCGCATATGCGCGCGGCATGCATTTGGTCGAATCGCCACTTGTCTCTTGGAATGCGTGAGATGTATATATATATATATATATCAGCATGCAAAATCTTCAGAAAAGGGGAAAGAAATCGAGGGTTAGGGAAAAGCTTTGTTCTTTTTCTTTAGAAATTGATTTACGAGCAAATCGTTTATCTGAATTGGAATCCGACTTCGGTACTGTGTTCCTATCAACGCAGGCTACAACTGGACGTAAGTTTTATTACGTTTAGACAAGATTTGATTTTATGATGTTGTTAGAATTGAATATGATTCGGATATGGTGTTTCTACTACCGTAGATATTATAGAATCGAAGTCAGATTTAGAAATAGACTAGTTATGGTATTGTTATGCATTTAGAGTTGATTGATTGAGATTGCTATCAGAATTATGCTGTTATTCATTTTACAAGGTACAGATACTAAAGTTATAGATAATTCTGGTAGTGTAATTGTGATGTTAAGACTGACGGGATTACAAGACTGTAGCGTTATGCCGTCCAAACATCAGTTGGTACAGATTGATCAGATTCAGTATTGGTTTCGGTTATCTTGTAATATGGTGGATACGAATCAGATTATAGTTTATTCAGATATTAACCAGACAGATGTTGAATTGGATTACACATTGATACAGTGTATTGATTATTGTCATTTCAGATCAGATATGGACAAATTCGACTTCGAGACTTCGTCTTCATCAGACGGGGACGACAAAGGTATAATTCATGTGATATTCGGGAAGAACAACTCAATTGAGATCGCGTTGAGTTGCCCACTAAATCACATACTATACTCTTGTTATGTTTTATATGATTATGCTATGATTATAAATTGTTATTCATGCATTAAGTTAGGACAGTCTGGAGATCAGGCAGACTCTAGACGTTCGGCGATATCTCAGCTTAGGGGAAGATCACCTCCCCTATTGTAGATGTGGATACAGATCAGGCCGAAGTCTAGGAATAAGACGTACAGCACCTCGATTGGTAGGGTAGGTGACAACCAGTGACGTCTTATTCACCCCGGGATCCCTAGAGTTACAGATCGAGTCGAGTCTAGACATGGTTTGATTAGGACTGCATGCTTATATAGATGTGGCTCCTAGATCATGGGACCCATCGTTATTGCTTCCAGTTGTGCTAGCATGTTTTTATGATTTAGATTGGTTATATGCATGTTTAGCTGATTTGAAGTGCATGCTTGTTGTGATTAGATTTCATAGCTTATGAAATCTAATGTTTTGATTTTATTCATGACAGCATGTTTCATGAACTATTTTATGTATATACATGTTTACCATGTTTTATACTGGGATTTATTTCTCACCGGAGTTATCCGGCTGTTGTCTTGTTTTGTATGTGTGCATGACAACAGGAGGGGCTGAATCAGGGTCAAGAAGATGAGGAGAGAAGACGAGTATAGCGTGGTGATTCCGGACTTGGAGTAGACTTGGTGTTTCTACTTGAACTCTAGTAGTGAAACCTTAGATTAGATTGTTGTATATAATTGTACTTTTAAATATTGAAATGTATTTTCTATATAGAGATGTATATAGTTTAGATTCCATTACCTTCCGCAGTTTTTATTTAAAACGAAAAATTTTTAGACCCTGTTTATCAGAACCGATAATTAAATCCCAACTATGATTAAGAAGATGATTAGCGTCCGGGTCCCCACAACAGGTGGTATCAGAGCATTAGGTTATAGAGCTGAAGGTTCCTAGAGCTGATAGTTCCTTTAGCTATAGATTTTTTAGCGATAGATCTTTTAGAGATAGAAAAGATTGAGCGGGGTAGATGAATTTTCTTTCCTTGCATGTGTGTGCTAGCATGAGACTATGTGTTACTGCTTTAAGATACATGGCTACCTGACTATTTGATTTAAATTGGTATTATGTATTCTTGAGTATGAATCAGATCGGATTCATGATCAGCAGTAAGATGATCATGATCAGAAAAAGATTGGCACAGATTTGTAGTATTGGGTTACTAATGTTTGTGGTAATCAGATATACCTCCCCGAAGGATTTTGGAAACAGGCAGTACATCGTATGAGCAGCCATATATACCAGAACCGCAGATAGATGTGTCAGCGACTCCGATGGAAACCAAATTGGCAGAATTTCAGTTATTTCAGCCGCCGATTCTGAGTGGTACAGAGACGCCTGAAACGTGTCAGCACTGGGTTGAGGACATAGAGATATTGTTTGATCTACTGGATTGTACAGATGACCAAAGAGTTAAATTGGTATTTCACCAATTACAAGAGGCTGCCAGAAGTTGGTGGATTACAATCAAAAGAGTATTAGCACTACGTGGTACTGTGATCACGTGGGAAGTCTTCAAGACTGAATTCTATCAAAGATTTTTCTCCGCCTCGTACCGAGAAGACAAGAAAGCAGAGTTTGAGAATTTAAGTCAAGGTCAATTGAATATTGATGATTATGCTGCTAAATTTTCTACTCTGTTGCGTTTTGCTCCTCATATGGCTAGGGATGATGAAGCTGTAGTGAATCAATTCATTAGAGGATTGAATTCTGAGATAGTTGCATTCATGAATCTACAGCGACCCTATCACTTTGCTGATGTCTTGAGTAAAGCAAAGAGAGCAGAAGAGAGTCTGATTCGACAATTAACGAGGTTGTGTGTGAAGCAACCCCAGACACCACAATCCCCTTCGGGATTTGAACGTGGCAGCACGAGTGGAAAGCAAGATTTGCTGAAAGCTCGAAAGAAGTCATTCAAGAAGTTAGGCAGTGGTTCCTCCAGTTCCAGTGGTTCCAGTCCGAGTTATACTGGAGTCTATTGCGCTAGGTGTGGAGGGAGACATCCCACCGAACAATGCCAGGGAGTGACTGGTAGATGCAATATCTGCGGACAGCATGGGCATTTTGCTAGAGAGTGTCCTCAGAAGGGTTCCCAAAGATTCTGGGGAGCAGGACCATCGGGTGGCAATGCGTGAAAAACAGACCCAGTAGTTACAACAGGTACCATTCTTTATGATTATATTGCATACGTATTGATATATACTAATGCATTCGTTATGAGTATCTGTGAATGAGTAGTATGGAGATATGCTATATCTGTTGGGTCTGTGTATACTGTAGTATTGATTCCTTGGCTGTTGAGAAATATGTTGATATCAGAAATTTCTGTGACATATTATATACTACAGTTAGATGAGGATGGGACTGGATTAGATTATGATGTACTTGTAATTGTCTGATTTGGATTGCATTATTGACATGTATATGCTAAACAAGTACAGAAATATTGTAGCATGTGTTCCAGAAATAGTAAGATTAAGACCAGATCTTGGTGATAAATGAGGATTTTCGATCCAGAAGTCCTTAGAAAATTTTAGGGTTTAGGACTCGATTATTACAGAAAGGAACAGATGGTATCCTTATGTATCCAGTAGATCCACTGAAATCGAGTCTAAAATTTGATAGTAAGATAATAGTTAACTGGTGTTTGCTTAGATAAGATGTCAGATGGGTTCTCTATCAGAGAGAATTGAAAGAATTGACAGAGGAAAGTATGGGCTAAAGAATCCAGTTGATTTTGTATTTCTCTTGAAGACATTTTAGTTCTGTCTCTAGATTGACAGATTATGTGTTCAGGGGTATTTTGAAGAATTATGCTTGTTATATCTATGATTCCGGGATATATCCACAGCATCTGATTGTTATATTGAATATTTGAAGACTGGGTTAAATATTCCGAGAACTGTGATTATTGTATACAGCAATGGGTCAGGTATGGATCCGAATGCAGTTATTGATACAGGTTTATATTCAGACTATGCGGTATCAGGAATGTCAGAATTAGCAGAATGTCAGATATGTTAGAACTTTCTTATCTAATTTGGACAGATTATCTTATTCTGATTATCTTCTTCTTGTATTGCTGTATATCTGCTGAGTATTGTTATTGTTCTAAATCAGTATTTGAGACATTTTATATTGGTTGGGAGTATATTCTATTTGCAGATGAGATATAGCAGTTGATCTGGGCAGTATGAAGATTTGGTCAGCCAGCCAGAATTTATTATGTTATGAGTTTCTTAAACTCACTAGATCTGTATAAGTTCTTTCTATTCAGAATTCGATGTGACATTACCGTTATTGTGAATCAGTGTAATACAGTTTATTGTAAACAGTTGAAATCAGAGCAGAGTATCGTTTACAGTAACAGATATGTGACTTTGTGTTTGTATCAGACAGACTACTTCTATTGTGTGATGTCAGAATGTTTCAGAATTATTTATAGCTTTTGATATGGGTAGTCAGAGCCGAATGCCAAGTAGGTATTTCTTCATTATGTTATTAACTGATCTTTTACAGCATAGTTCGAATCTGAACTCTCAGACAGTGTCAGAAATGCACAGTAAGGGATTCAGTTTCATTCAGATGGTTCAGAATGTATGATTTTCGAACAGATAGTGTTGGTATAGACAGATGAGATCAGTTGGGACAGCAATTTATGTTGTAAGGTTGGTAAAAATAGTACTGATAGGTCTGGATCGCTAACAAAAGAAGCCAAAAACTAGGAAATAGAAGATTATTACCGACTGAGTATATTCCTGAATAGAAATGGGAGTACATTTCTATAGTTTTTGTAACGAAATTACCACCATTTTCTTCAGATTGGGATATGGTATGATCGTGATTGATAGATTGTTCAATCTATATCTAGTAGTTTGTAAAGATGATGTACAAACAGAACTAGATGACAGAGATCCCTGTCAAAGAAATAGTCAAGAATGATGATTTCGAATAAAGTATATCAGACTATGATTACGATTAAGTGTGTACTTGTGGTAGATTATATCATAAGCTCTCTCTGGCAGATTGTTCACAAATTGACAGGTAGTCGGAGTGTCTTGTTCAGATATTGAAAGTTATTGGTAGAACTCTAGTGCTGAATGTTAGCACTAGTTACCAAGATAATTCAGAATGGATAGATGTAGGAAACCAATGTCGGATGATGACGATTGGTATTTGGAGCCAAAGAGGGAATATGTCCTTAATTGGAATAAACAGATGAATTAGCCACTACAGGTGGTATTGCTTTGTTATGGATTGCAATGGGCGTATACGGGTGTTGTATAACCAGTAATATGAGATTGATTCGGCTAGTGATATGAGTTGGGATGTTAAACTCTTCTAGATATACATTTCTTCTGATAGATGTGGATTGATGATTGGTGAGTTCGAGGACGAACTCAGATCTAAGAGGGGGAGAAATGTAATGCCCGGAAATTTAATTACCGTAATCTGAAATGATTTGGATATGATTACTGTAATCGGAGATTAATCCGGAATGATTTATTAAATTAATCGAGATGATTATAGACGGAACGGATCGGACTAGGACACATGATAAAGGTGTGAAATGTGTGTGCAAGAAGTGAGAGGGCGCACATGCGCGTGGAGTCTTGCGCGAGATTGGCAGCACCTTTCGCGCACATGCGCGGATGAAGTCGCGCACATGCGCGGAGGTGGCCGAGGCATGCGCGCACATGCGCGGACGGACTGTGCGCATATGCGCGTAGCGTCCCGAGCCATGGGCGCATATGCGCGGAAAGCGTCGCGCATATGCGCGCGGCATGCATTTGGTCGAATCGCCACTTGTCTCTTGGAATGCGTGAGATGTATATATATATATATATCAGCATGCAAAATCTTCAGAAAAGGGGAAAGAAATCGAGGGTTAGGGAAAAGCTTTGTTCTTTTTCTTTAGAAATTGATTTACGACCAAATCGTTTATCTGAATTGGAATCCGACTTCGGTACTGTGTTCCTATCAACGCAGGCTACAACTGGACGTAAGTTTTATTACGTTTAGACAAGATTTGATTTTATGATGTTGTTAGAATTGAATATGATTCGGATATGGTGTTTCTACTACCGTAGATATTATAGAATCGAAGTCAGATTTAGAAATAGACTGGTTATGGTATTGTTATGCATTTAGAGTTGATTGATTGAGATTGCTATCAGAATTATGCTGTTATTCATTTTACAAGGTACAGATACTGAAGTTATAGATAATTCTGGTAGTGTAATTGTGATGTTAAGACTGACGGGATTACAAGACTGTAGCGTTATGCCGTCCAAACATCAGTTGGTACAGATTGATCAGATTCAGTATTGGTTTCGGTTATCTTGTAATATGGTGGATACGAATCAGATTATAGTTTATTCAGATATTAACCAGACAGATGTTGAATTGGATTACACATTGATACAGTGTATTGATTATTGTCATTTCAGATCAGATATGGACAAATTCGACTTCGAGACTTCGTCTTCATCAGACGGGGACGACAAAGGTATAATTCATGTGATATTCGGGAAGAACAACTCAATTGAGATCGCGTTGAGTTGCCCACTAAATCACATACTATACTCTTGTTATGTTTTATATGATTATGCTATGATTATAAATTGTTATTCATGCATTAAGATAGGACAGTCTGGAGATCAGGCAGACTCTAGACGTTCGGCGATATCTCAGCTTAGGGGAAGATCACCTCCCCTATTGTAGATGTGGATACAGATCAGGCCGAAGTCTAGGAATAAGACGTACAGCACCTCGATTGGTAGGGTAGGTGACAGCCAGTGACGTCTTATTCACCCCGGGATCCCTAGAGTTACAGATCGAGTCGAGTCTAGACATGGTTTGATTAGGACTGCATGCTTATATAGATGTGGCTCCTAGATCATGGGACCCATCGTTATTGCTTCCAGTTGTGCTAGCATGTTTTTATGATTTAGATTGGTTATATGCATGTTTAGCTGATTTGAAGTGCATGCTTGTTGTGATTAGATTTCATAGCTTATGAAATCTAATGTTTTGATTTTATTCATGACAGCATGTTTCATGAACTATTTTATGTATATACATGTTTACCATGTTTTATACTGGGATTTATTTCTCACCGGAGTTATCCGGCTGTTGTCTTGTTTTGTATGTGTGCATGACAACAGGAGGGGCTGAATCAGGGTCAAGAAGATGAGGAGAGAAGACGAGTATAGCATGGTGATTCCGGACTTGGAGTAGACTTGGTGTTTCTACTTGAACTCTAGTAGTGAAACCTTAGATTAGATTGTTGTATATAATTGTACTTTTAAATATTGAAATGTATTTTCTATATAGAGATGTATATAGTTTAAATTCCATTACCTTCCGCAGTTTTTATTTAAAACGAAAAATTTTTAGACCCTGTTTATCAGAATCGATAATTAAATCCCAACTATGATTAAGAAGATGATTAGCGTCCGGGTCCCCACAATCGACTTCCTCCCCCCTAAGCCACCACCTTCCAGGGCATGGTGGCGGATCTTTGGCGAGTGAGACGATCCCAACCATTACGAGTACAAATCATTTCAAGGTGGAGTATGTTAATACTCGAGGCTTATCCTGCCAATCTCTTATTTCCATTTGAAACATATTATATTATCATTTTTGAGTTACCCAAAATCATTCTCTTTGATTATGGATCCTAATCACTATCTAATTATTAGTTCACAATTTTTCATTTTCCCATAACAAAGTTTTTCTTGAGAAAGTATATTCGTTGCAGATATTTGTTTTCAGTTTTTTGAAAAGAGAAATCGTTCGGGCAAGGCAGCCCTAACTAAATGGTTAGTTAGATAGTTGGATTAGATGTCACCAAATTCACACGTAATGGAGAGGAATTTTCAACAAAAAGTGCTCTTTGAACCGAACGAACCAATATTTACATATAAAAATGTGTCTGAGAACTGGGGATGTCTTCATGCTATGGCCACTAACTTCTCGGTCGAAAAGGTTTTTGTCTAAATACATATGATCAATCAAAATTTGAGCTATCGGGATTTTGGTTTCCCGTTTTTCGGGGCAACAAGCGTAATTGAAGAAAAAGGTATGAGACGGAAAGAAAAAGAACGCAGCTAAAGCAGAGTGTGCTGACTTTTTTAAATAATTGAGTTTGAATAATTGATAAAAGATAAAATAAAAATATTATCTTGATAATTATCTACAATACTTTATCTATAACACCCTTTCTTAGATGATTATCGATTTAAAAAAATTATTTCTAAGAGATGTGGGGACTCAAAAGTGCCTCGTTAAGACCTCGTCTATAAGACTCGATGGGAAAAACCTGAACGAAGATTTCTTTTCTTTTTTTTCTTTTTCAAAAATAGATACTCTCCCCAATCTCAATCATCTAATATCTCTTAATTGATGGATCTCTATTTTGTGCACCAATTTATTGAATTTTGAAACTAGCAATGCCTTTGTGAATAAGTCAGCTATATTGTCACTTAGTGAATTTGATGGACATCAATATCATCATTTTCTAGAAGCTCATGTATATAGAAGGACTTTGGTGAAATATGTTTTGTTCTATCACATTTGATATAACCTTTTTTTAACTGTTCGATGCAAACAACATAATATTAATGTAAGACTATATATGATTGTTGGCCACCCATAGGATTCTTGAATAAGTTGTCATGATCTCAACCATTCACATTCTTGAATTGCTTCGTGCATTGCAAAAATATCAGAGTTTAATTGAAGACGTCGCTATTAAAGATTGATTCAACGGCCTCCATGATATAGCAGTGATTCCTCGTGTAAACACATAATCTGTATGAGTTTTATCTTTATGTGGATAAAAAAGATATTTTGCATCTATATATCTAACTAAAAAAACTTTGATTTTGTCAAATAAAATAATCTCATGTCACTTGTACCGCGAAGATAAAAAAAAAGTATGTCTTTTACACAATTCCAATGTCTTCGGATTAGTCGGAGTTAGATTTCACTAAAAAGTTAACATAAAATGCTATATTAGGGCAAGTACAATTTGAGAGATATGATAATGCCTCAATTGCACTTAAATATGATACTTCTGGACCATGATCTTTTCTTCATTTTTAAGTGGTCGTAAAAGTTATTTGTTAGCATCAAGTAATCGAACAACCATTGATATTTTTTCTGCATATGATGATTGATGAAAAGTATCTCTTATTGTAAATATTTAATTTGCAATTCGAGACAAAATTGTATTTCACAAGTCTTTCATCTTATAATCATTTTTCAAGTGACTGACATTTTAGTAAGCTCTTTCGTAGTGTCAATAAGATTTAGATCATCAATTGAAAATCTCTCGTATGTCTTTTTTATAAAAAAACACATGGACAAATAACATAACTTGTGTACACTTTCTTTAACAAATATTCACTAAGACAATTTTACTACATACTTCTGGATTGTTTTATTTCATATAAGGATTTATCGACGAGTAATGCAGAATGAGTCTACTGAAATATTTGAACAATAGTAGAAGTATTGAAA
Organism: Primulina eburnea; assembly: GCF_022965805.1. NCBI lineage: Eukaryota > Viridiplantae > Streptophyta > Magnoliopsida > Lamiales > Gesneriaceae > Primulina > Primulina eburnea. The sequence goes on from NC_133104.1 coordinate 7,808,220, forward strand.
AGATACAACTATTTTTTCTAAAAGTTCGAAGTATAAAAATCTTCTGTATCTCTCATTCTTATGTTTTCAGATGGTTTTCACTAAAATACTTTGATATTTACAGTTTTTGTAAACAACCATTTCAGTAGGACTTAACATTGCTTACTGAAATTCTTATTATCAACTTCCTTACAACTTATGCACTAACTTCTTATCAGAATTTTTTTTTGCTGTCAGCTAAAAATATCTACTCAAAATGCTAAACAATAATGAGATCCAAAAAAAGAAGAAGATGTCACAAGATGATCTCTTAGAAGATCTGATAAAGCTTGTACGAGCGTGTTTCTGATTTATTTTCAGCATCAATTATGAATAATAAGATATGCTCTCTTTGAGTGTATTGTCTCTTGTTGAATTATGATATGACTTTATATAGATGATATTCAAATGGTCGGATCTGAACAGCTATAAATTGGTCGTATCATGATCATTAATGTATTTTTCCAATATGTCAAATTTAATTTGACCTGCTCCAAAAGTTAACACGTAAGGTCAAGGCTCAGTTGACGTGTGCGAATGTTGATGATGTCCCCGCCGCCCAATACTGTGGTTATATGTAGATGGATCAATTGCACAATACGAATACGAAAGTCACGATTAACGATCTGAATTCAACGAAAGAAAAATGTATGAATATGAATATAGATATGAATATGAATATGTTTATGATAATATGAATACGTTTATGATAATTTTTATGAAATGTTTATGTTTAAAGTTTATGCATCATCATAAAAATGTTTATGTTTAAAGTTTATGTATCTTCATGAAAAAGATATTTTAAGTAAAAGTATTTTCACTGTTATATGTGATCTGTATATGTAGTATTTGTTATCAAGAATACGTCGTGTTGAGTCTTTAGATGCACTAGTTGTGATTGATGTAGATGATTATGATAATAATGTTAATGGAGGTCTTGATGGTTGATCTGACTGGACTGAAGGTGCAAATGACCCGAGGACCAGCGCTTCTAGTTTTCCGCACTTATGATTATGTTTATTATTTATGTTAAAGATATTTTTACGATTTTTAATTATGATTTGAGTGATTTTTAGAAGTTGGTGGTTTTAGCAATTTTGCTAATTTGAGATATGCAAACGATTGACGATTTTACGATTCAAACGGTTTCCTTTGATTTTCAAATGTTAGTTGGTGGTTTTATTTTAAAAGAAAAATGGTGCAAAATATTTTATAAATATATAGATGTATTTCGGCCGAGCATCAAGGGCAGGGGGATTTTTTTTTAGTACTTTTTAAGAAAACGAGTAGTGGACGTTTCATCTCTCTAAACTCTTTTTCATCCTAACAAAGTCCTACGGCCAAGTTGACTTTACGAGTTTAGGATTGTGGTGATCACCCTAATAATCTCTCATTAAATGCTTGCTTCACTGATTAATTAGACTTTTTAATTTTTTATCCTATAAAGTCAGATGAGTTTAGCCAAGTATCAATCCGTCTAATGACAAAGGTAAGATCTCATGTTCTATGTTCAAATCCTACTTGTGTGACTACTACTGTAGGTAATATAGTTTAGATACGAAATATTCCCCGTTGTATTAAAAAAAAATGGAGTATAAAAGTTTTTCAAAAAAATTATTTGATTGAAATACTTATTTTTTGTTAAAGAAATAGTAAGGAACATAAGGTAATAACACGACATGCATGACATCCAGTTGAATATCTATGCATAAATTAATGGAGGAAGAGATATTCACATTAAAAAAAGGTTATTGTTCTTGAGAACTAAAAAAAAATATTTATTTAAAAGCTATACATATAATATTGAAATTTAAAAAATTATTGGGGTTTGACCAATCTGAGGATGATATTATTTAAAACACGAAATTACAGAGTAAAGGGTGGCCGAGATGTTTCCAGCAAAATACTTCAAATCTTGGTGGAAAAAGCTTTGCGTGGATTGAAGGAAATCAACCCAATTTGTTCAAATACTTTATAAATCCATTGATTTCATATCGATCATCTTTTTATATAAAAAAAATTAGCCCAAACCAATTTTCAAATCCCCGGACTAATAGAGTTATATATACTATATTATACGTTTGAAATTGAGACCCTCATAGTAACTATATTATATTTTTACGTTTGAGATCCTCGTAGTAACTAACTTTGTAATGATATGTTTTAATAATTATATATATTAATAAAGTATTAAAACTTTAATATAAATAACATGTAACTTAGCGGATATAGAACATTTGTTTTCTAAACATCAAGTGTTCAATTCTTATTTTGGATTTTTTAATCTTTTTTTCTATTTATTTTTTCAATTCATATACAAAAAATTACAGTGTTGTCTCTTATTATTTCTTATAATTATATTTTGATCTTCATTTAAATATACACCAAATAAATTATAAAAATAATTATACAAGCACGTAACGAGTGCGTCGATATACTAATTTCAAATAGCCATCTCCAATAAATAACCCAAATTTTCGGGATATTTAATAAAATAATCTTGGTTAGTTTTTGTTTTGTTTTGTTTGTTTGTTTTTTTTTTTTAAATTAACCCTATCAATGGCTCAGTGTCTTCGAAAACGAGAATTTAGTTTGACTAATTTTTTTTTTTTTCAAAATTTCCCAAATGTTATTAATTTGTTGCAAAATTGCTTTACAATCTCATTATGAATATTATTTATATTTATTTTATATCAATTATTATATATTATAATTGATTTAAAAGCCATGTAAAATATAGTTATGATATGATAAATACTATATTATTAATAAATGAAATTATAATAAAATTTAAATTATTTGGAAATTAAAAAAATTCATATTATATTGAAATGCTAAGCCCATAATAATATAAGATCAAAATTGATATTTTGAGAACGGAATAATATTTTGAAACCATGGATATTTTCAAAGGCAAAATCAATTGTTCGATTCGAGGAATCCGAATAAAGAAATGCTCCTGGCAATAATTTCACCACGTTTTCCGCGCTTTGGAGTTTGGACGATCGCATTCGCATTAGGTTAAAATACTAATTTCTTGCAATTTAGGGTTCATGAATTTGACCGTTCGCGGTTTCTAAGGCCCTGTTCTGTAATTGGAAATGGAAGATTTCATTGGGCCACAGTTTCAATATTTTATTAAAATAGGAAAATTTAAACTTGAGGAAGAGAAGGCGCCACGTAGTGGCTACGTACATGGAAGGTATATGCAGATGCCGTGGCCTAGGGTTTCTAGAATACTATTTTTTTTAAAAAAAAAACCCACAGAAATGAGAAATCATTTAATGCATACTTGTAAATTCGGGAGTTGGGACAAAAAGTTTTGTCTTTGTTTTTCCCTTCGCCGAAATTGAGGAATTTTACGAGGGGTCTGGTGCAGTGCTTCATGTCTTGTTCCTCCGTCTGTTTTCTACCTGGTCTGATCTCACCCGTACATGGTACAGCTTGCAGTTCATGTATCTCTGTAGCTATCATATACTGTGTGTGTGTCAAGTACGGAAAAGAAGGTTCTGAGAATTCTTTCTTGGTGATCTGAATTTTGATTTCTCTTTTGCTGATTTGTGGTGGGTACTGAAAAGGGTATGCGGTGACTTTTGATTTTGCAATGTTTAAAAGAAGCATAATTTATGCCCGAGTATTGTAGATGATCGGCCACGTATGTGTTATTTTTCTTGGTTTTCGAGCAAATGAGCTCATGAATAGGGATGGGGGTTGTCGTGGGGAAACCCGAAAGACATTGGTAGAATTCTGTTGATCCTCCCATTGTGCAATTCTTTATGTGTATACATAGGTCCTTCTGCAAGTATACGATGAGGGAGTCCTCTGAGGGTGGTTGGCAGAGGTCTGATAGCTGTAGGGAGTTAAATTCATCACCCCGGAATAGAGAGCTGTCAGATAGTTCTAGGGGTTTTAATTCGAATCTCAGGAATATGCCAGGAAGTACAAACAGGTTTTCACGGGATACTGCATCACATGATTATGGGTTTATACCAGTAAGGAAAGGGAGGGAAAAAGCGCTGTGGCCACGTATCCACAATTATAGTAGTCCGGTTGGGGGAGTTGATGGTGACGAAGTGGGAGGCCCTGTTGTTCAGGCCTTGGAATGTAATGATGTTAGTTTGAGACATTGGTTGGATAACCCACAAAGGACAGTTAATGCCCTTGAATGTCTACACATATATTCTCAAATTGTGGACATTGTGAATGCAGCTCATTCTCAAGGAAATGTTGTTCAAAATGTACGGCCCTCATGCTTTGTCTTGTCCGCATATAACCGTGTTTCTTTTGTTGAATCTATTTCTTTCTTAGCACCCCAACATAGATCAAATAGCCTAACGGCTGAGGTCAAATGTTCTTCTTTGCCTCTTGACTCTCTCTCATCAAGTCTAACTGGCACCCCAGGTTCTTGGCTGGCAAGGAATCCAGTTAATACTGATTCGCGGTTTAATTCTGAAGCCAATTACTTTGAGTCATGCTCAGATCAGGTCATTCATTCCTTGGAAGACACTAGCAACGCACAAACGGGAGATGAGAAGTATTCTTTTTCAATGAAACAATTGCTGCTCATGGAATCAAATTGGTATAGCAGTCCAGAAGAAATTGTGGGTGATCCTATTTCTCGTGCTTCTGATATTTATAAACTTGGAGTCTTGCTTTTTGAGGTCAGTGATGGACATTTCAATAAACTAAATGTTTTAGATTTAATTTTCTGGGATTGCTAACCATTTTCCTCTTCGCGTAGATGTTTAAATATGATGGATTTCATATCTCACATGTCACTAATATAACTGTTTACCTGTTAGCAGCTATTTTACACTTCTGCTTCCCTGGAAGAGAAGAGCACAACCATGGAAAACCTGAGGCATCGGGTGCTTCCTTCTCAATTGCTTCTTAAATGGCCTAAAGAAGTTTCATTTTGTTTGTGGTTGCTGCATCCTGAGCCAAGTAACCGCCCTAAGATAAGGTAATTTTTGTCCTATCATTCCATTTTGGTGCTGAGCTTCAGCTAATGCTTGCTTTTATCTCTATTGCTTACCATCAAAATTCCAAATAAAGGTTTCTAGCCGCTCTACTCTTTCAGGTGTATGCTCTTTGATCATGCACATTTTTTTGAGTCAGATAGTTTTTTGTTTGAGTGTTCATGTTTTTGTTCAGTAGAATTTACATCTTCAAGAAAATTGCCTCTCTGTTGTAAAGTGATGAGTTCAAGGTCCAAAATACGACCTTATAATTGTAAAGAGATGTAAAATATAATTGAATGGAATCATTTGGTCCCTGTATCTCCACTCTCATTTATTGAAATGTAATATGTGCCCATTCTTACTTCCTTTTACACTCTCTTGCAGTGAAATGTTACAAAATAGTTTTTTTAATTCCCCAAGAGATGAGTTAGATGAACAAGAAGCTCTTATAGAGCTTCCAGAAAAGATAGAGGAGCAGGAGTTGCTACTGGAATTTCTCATGCTTCTGCAACAGAGGAAACATGATGCGTCAGATAGCTTAAGTGAGACAATAGCATTTATATCTGAAGATATAGAAGAAGTCACAAAGCTGCAAACAGGTATCAGGCTTAAAGGAAATTCGGAATTAAAATTGGACAAAAGTACGTATTCATCCTCTGATTTGATGAAGGTCGCTCCTCATGAATATTTTGGAAGCTCAGGGAGCAGAAAGCGAACCAGGCAGGAATTTTACCCTAAACTCGATGACTCTAACTGCATAGAGACACCTGGTGGAGATGGAGCAAGTATTCTCTCCAGAAGTTCTCGGCTCATGATGAATTTTCAGAAATTGGAATCAGCTTACTATGCAACGAGACGCAGAAATGTCAAAGCAACACACCAACCACTGCCTAGACATTCTCTTAGCAGCAGTGATGGCAAAGGATCCGCTGTTGTCAGTGAAAGAAGCTATTTGACTAATCCAACATCTAAAGAGATGCATAATAAGCGTGAAAAAAGTGGATGGATAAATACTTTTCTAGAAGGTTTATGCAAGTATCTATCTTTCAGTAAGCTCAAAGTTAAAGCAAACTTGAAACAAGGGGATCTCTTAAATTCATCTAACCTGATATGTTCCCTTAGCTTCGACCGTGATGGAGAGTTTTTTGCTACTGCTGGGGTAAGCAAAAAGATCAAAGTTTTTGAATTTAACTCAATCTTGAATGGAGATCGGGATATTCATTATCCTGTGGTTGAAATGGCAAGTGGAACTAAACTTAGCAGTATATGTTGGAATGGTTACATTAAGAGTCAGATTGCTTCAAGTAACTTTGAAGGTGTGGTGCAGGTAACATGAATTTAAACTCCTATATATTGTTTGCTTTACATATTCTCTTTGCCCATCATCGATTTTCACTCTATATGTTGTCCAGGTATGGGATGCCACAAGAAGTCAAATTTTCTTGGAAATGAAAGAGCATGAACGGCGTGTATGGTCGGTCGACTATTCCATGGCAGATCCAACGATGCTTGCCAGTGGGAGTGATGATGGTTCAGTTAAGCTCTGGAATATCAATCAGGCAATTCTATTTTTGCACTTGGTGGATGTCAGCTTTGAAACTAAACGTACTATGGCATCTAGTTATCATTTGCTGTATGCATTAGATTCTGGACATTTAATAAGTTACTTTTCTTACGTGGATTGCTTCTGCAGGGAGCAAGTGTCGGTACTATTAAGACAAAGGCCAATGTTTGCTGTGTTCAATTTCCCTCAGACTCTTCTCATTGTCTAGCATTTGGTTCTGCAGATCATAGGATATATTATTACGATCTTCGTAATTCAAAAATGCCCTTATGCACTCTAGTTGGGCACCATAAAACAGTGAGCTATGTGAAGTTCATAGATTCAACTACACTTGTCTCTGCTTCCACTGATAATACGCTAAAGCTCTGGGATTTGTCAATGTGCAATTCAAGAGTTCTTGATTGTCCTATGCAGTCATTCACGGGTCACCTGAATGTCAAGGTATGGTTTGATTGTCTTCTTTAACGTGAAGGAGTATCTTCTGATTTTATCTTTTGGCCCCTCCCTCCAGATTCTCTCTGTCCAAAAACCATCACTCAGCCCATTGGTATTCGAAATTTGTGAAGAAATGAATTTCTTAAAATAACCGTACTTGTACTTCTCTTGTCGGGCTTGAGTCTTCCATTTGAAACCTGATGATTAAACAATAATTTGTTTCAGAATTTTGTGGGCTTGTCTGTTTCTGAAGGATTTATTGCTACTGGTTCAGAAACAAATGAGGTATCTTATAATATTCTACGTAGTGCTTCTCGTCTAGCAACTTGTTATTTTTATCGGTATTTATATCGAGATATTCCATTGCCAAGCAGGTTTTTGTTTACCACAAGGCTTTACCTATGCCTGCCATGTCGTATAAATTTAGCAGCACCGAGTCACTTTCTGCCGACGAAGTGGACGACTCGGCACAGTTCGTTTCATCTGTGTGTTGGCGTGGTCAGTCTTCCACCTTAGTTGCAGCAAATTCCATGGGACATATCAAGGTTTTGGAGATGGCTTAATTGGTGAATAGAACCAGGTAGTTCAAACAATCAGCAAAAACAAATTTTTCCCTTAGAACATAGGGGGAGAGATTAAGATGAAATTTCATCTTTTGATGGAATGCAGCTTGTGGACAAAACATTAGGATAAAAGGGTGTTAATAATATAGTCAATTTTCTTTCTGTATTATGTGAATCTTGTGGAAAAATGTGGCCATTTCATTCATTCAATCTTCTTTAGAATCAATTCATCAACGTGCGGTTAAAAATCGAATAGGACTATTTTAAAAGAACACCACTCAATAGAACTTTTTTAAGAATTGCTTAGAAATTCAATACTCTTGTAAATATGTGCATTCATTTTTTTCTTTGAATATTTTAGAAATTCGCACTTGAGAGTTTGTTTTTCCCAGAAGTCAAGTAGAAACTTCAAATTAGGAGAATAGAATTGATTAATAATTTGATGATTTTTGTCAAAAACAATTGAGTGAGTCTCATGTGATACCGTCTCACGGACCATAATCTGTGAGACGGGTCAACCCTACCCATATTCACAATAAAAAGTAAAACTCTTAGCATAAAAAGTAATACTCTTTCATGGGTGACCCAAATAAGAGATTCGTCTCACAAATACGACCCGTGAGACCGTCTCACACAAGTTTTTGCCAAAACAATTTTGTAGTCAACCTTTTGATATAACTTACTTTTTTCGAGAATAACAGAAATCTAATTACCATTAAAATATAAAACAATTTAAAAATTAACGTAATGATTAAAAATACAAACATGAACAATTTCCTTTCAAGTTCATGAAGAGGTGCATCGTTCCGGAACAGTGACATCTTCGTCTTTGGGAATTATTATTACATCTTTTTGGATTTTATATATATATACTCATAGAGAATAAATTATTGGAACTAATTTTGGAGCCATCATTTTTTTAAGAAACACATACGTTTTTCACAGTATCAAAAACCCGGAAATATAGCCATCCAAATTCTTACTGTGTGGTGTACCTTTCATTATAAATTCTTCATACAAACTTGTGATGGCTCCAGAAAAATCGAGGGATTCGAATTTTGGTGTTAGAGGTTTTGTATCATGGAAAAGTTAGTTTCTCATTAACCGTTTCTATCTGAGTGTGATGGATTAATATCTTTAAAAAACACATCTGGTTGTCATGGGCCAATCAAACTTAAATTCCTATCCTCTAAATAAAATGAGTGTAATAGTAAGTATGATCAAACCTACATATAACGGAAGATTTATTTCTATAGAAAAAAATAATTAAAAAGGGGGAATTCGTTGGATAAAGACTAAATTAAATCCTAAAACTAAAATTAGCAAGTAAGGATAAATAATAAATTTAAATAGAATTAAATAATCAAAATGGGTTTACTAAAAGAAGAAATTCAATCTTATCAAATAATGATTCCAAGAATTCCAATATTCAATTATCACTGTTCATCAGCTAACATAGTATATATTCATTCAGTTACAAGCAATTAACTTTAAAATTATAGGAATAGCCGATATATTCATTGTGTTTTCCTAATTTAATTGACCAAACCCATCATCTAGTCAAAACTTATCAATAATCAGTTTGGCATGATAGCATTCCATATTAATTAAAGATATCATACAGTTAATCTTAAAATCTAACAATCGAGATAGTTGAAATTGATAGATCCAGTTTTGTTGATTTATTTAGATTAAGTATATTGTGATAGCATAACACACCTAATATATCGCTGTTCATATACCAATAAGTCATGAAAATTATGGGTTACAGAATTCATGGATTACAGTAAAAAATTATATATCGAATTAAATTGTTAGATTAATCAACATACAATTTTCATAAAAATAAATTATAAACCAAGAAATACTTGAACAAAACAAAAATATTAATTAAAGCGCAAAAAACTCATAGTCATAAATTTGAAGTAGTAGAAATCGTCTGAATCTGAAATAAAAACTTAGCCTAAAGTTCTTGAGAAAAGAAAAATTCTTATATCTCCTTGTGTTTCATGTTGAACAGAGAACAAAAAGAAGAGAGAAGTCTCAAGATAAATCCAAAAACTAGAATAAGACCTAATAATACTAAAAAGATATTAGGTTTATCCATAAGAAAACTAGAGTTTTATGGAATAAAACTCTATCAAATCTTTCATTATCTCAATAATATATTTATCTCTCCAAAATTCTTTAATGAATTAAATAACACAATTAGGAGTCTTAAAATATGGCATTTTATTATAATTTTCGAGCTCTATTGTCACGCCTCGAGCCCTGGCTCGCGCCTGCGTGACTGCACAATGGGCTCCTATAGCAACTACTTCGTATTCGTCCTCGCTTTACGAAAATGATTAACCTAAGTTGCTATAGAAGTCCATTGTAGCCCTTTATAAACTCATTTAAATCTTTAATTTTTCAGATGTGGGACAAGGATATCACAATCACCCCTCCTTCAGAACGCGACGTTCTCGTCGCAGCCTGACCACTCGATCCACTAGCACCGAGAATCTAGAGGTGGCTCCTACAGGTTCAAGAGGTGGCTCTCGTCATGTAGCACTTTGCCCCGCATAGCACTTATTTCCCGGTGTTCCATGCCGGTGACCGGCTCTGATACCATCTGTAACGTCCCAGATTCAACGACTATCCTCACTGTACCAAGACGAGTCTTTCCAGCGTGCTTATGTCCTCACTCACACACGCATCCTAGGAAATTTTCCAGGAGGTCACCCATCCCAAAATTGCCTCAAGTCAAGCACGCTTAACTTTATAGTTCTTATGTGATAAGCTACCGAAAAGAAGATGCACCTTCGTGATATGAGTAGTACCAATCAAATCTTTTAAGCCCTCTTCAACTGTACAGTCCATTACATTGAACAGTCTCAGAATCCTTCTCATTCCCGTGTGGGTCGGTTCATTCATATTCCCTCCACCTAGAAGCCTGCCAGGAGCCGCTCATTGTCCGTGCAACTGATGGCACCGGCGATCACCCCCCACCCTCTTCGGCCCCGGGCCTCACATGTCCACCAGCTTCCGCTTGGTTCGTCCCCGAACCACACCGTACTAAGAGAGGTCGGCTCTGATACCACTTGTAACGCCCCAGATTCGACGACTGTCCTCACTGTATCAAGACAGGTCTTTCTAGCGTGCTTATGTCTTCACTCACACGCACCATGGGAAACTTCCCAGGAGGTCACCCATCCCAAAATTGCCCCAAGTCAAGCACGCTTAACTTTAGAGTTCTTATGTGATGAGTTACCGAAAAGAAGATGCACCTTCGTGATATGAGTAGTACCAATCAAATCTTTTAAGCCCTCTTCAACTGTACAGTCCATTACATTGAACAGTCTCGGAATCCTTCTCATTCCCGTGTGGGTCGGTTCGTTCATGTTCCCTTCACCTAGAAGCCTGCCAGGAGCCGCTCATTGTCCGTGCAACTGATGGCACCGGCGATCACCCCCCGCCCTCTTCGACCCCGGGCCTCACATCTATATGCAGTCACAAGATAGCTGCGAAGCAGTCAAAAGGCGTGGCCACACTTTATTTCAAGACTTCTTCTATTTTTGTCCATCTTTCATAGCTTCATCTTGACAACTTCAAATGTGATAATAAAATTACATTTTTAGTCCAAATTTGCTCCAAGACCATAAAACTTCCTTCTAAAACAGAATATATCAATTAAATATGTCGGAAGTTAAAACAATTAGAAATTTGATAACAAAAATACGAACTATTACGATCTTATCAAAATCAACCACACCTAAACCATGATTGTCTTCAAGCATAAAATAATTCAATTCATTATCTGAACTCTTTATTCTTCTTCTACTTCCTCTACTTATCTGTAAAATTTTTCGTGCATGGAAAGCAAGGTGAATGTTGAGCATCTCACATATCAACGTCATGAAAAATTATTTCCATCAAAATATATAGAAATTAAAATGCATGGAGGCTAACAACCACTGATTCGCTCATTATATTCAATAGTGTCTAGAATATGTATCAAAGAGCTCTCATTCCAAAACACTGAAAAGTTTTACCATAAGCTTGCAAATATATCATATCCTTCCCCAAATGAATGGATTAAAACGCACAATCAAAAAGAGTTGTACATGGGTTGTAGAGCGTGTAGAGGTAAGGTATGATAAAATAAATATGACATCAGGTTTTTGGAATTGAAGAAATCATCTAAAATTTCCACAAAAAACACATCCAGACAACATCCAAAGGTTCTTCAATCTCATTATGACATCAAAGAATGATGGTTTGTGTATTTCTTCTATTTATCTCGTCATTTTCTTCTTTCTCACCCCTTTTTTTCTTCTTTTTTTTTTGTCGTTCTTTCTTTTTGTACCAGAGGTAGAGAAGAAGATTACAAAACTTAGAGCTTGAATAATAAAATCTTAGCAATTTGCACTCTTGGATCAAAGTGATGCTACTAATGAAACTTTTTGAGCGATGCGATTTGTCTTATGGCTAAATTATGTTACAGGTTTGAAAGCCGGAGAACGTGTCCGGGGACCTATCCAACCTCTCCGGAGGATTATGATATGTTAGGGAGCGGACATCCAGTCAAAGGGCTATGGTGATCCCTGCCGGCTCAGTACTGTGTGTTGGATGCAATAATTGTCCCTGCTTGGTAGAGCGATCGAACCGTGGTGCTTGTGGTGCTGTGCGGTTTAAAAGATTTGAGTTGCACCATTACTACTAGCTATAGCTTTTGGTAAAGCGGCAAGCGCTCAGTCCTACAATTGGTATCAGAGCCAAGGTCACGGGTTCGATTCCCATTGATTGCAAGGAGTGCAATTATTGGGAGGGAGATTGTTGGGTGCAATAATTGTCCCTGCTTGGTAGAGCGATCGAACCGTGGTGCTATGCGGTTTAAAAGATTTGAGTTGCACCATTACTACTAGCTATAGCTTTTGGTAAAGCGGCAAGCGCTCGTTCCTACACTATAGTTTAATTTGATCAAACGATTTATGTGTATGGGTCACTTACATTCAACAGAATTCTACGCAAAATTATTTACGTTTATGATTATGCATAACAAGTATGAAAATATGATTTTATGATTTTTATGCAGGAAAGTCACGTTATACATATTTATGACTATAATATTTTATGTACAAGATAAGTTTAAATTGCATGGTTTTTTATTACGTATTACTCGTTATTCACGGTTTATGCATGATGAGTCATTAGACTCACTAGACTTGATCGATACATATTACGAGAGGTGGTGATCAGTGAGTAGGGAAGGAAATTTTCCCCGCGAGGAAAACCTAAAACAGGGCGGTTTCGGGGGAGAGCTATCGATTTCGGTTTCGGTTTCGGTTTCTAGGATTTTTAAAATCCCAAAATGATTCGGGGACGGGTATGGGGATGATATCCCCATCGCCGAACCCGCCTCTATAATAATAATATAACAAAAAAAATATCTAACCTAACCCCTGAATTTCCATTCTCCCATTCATCATTCACACCTCCACCAGTTCCACTCTCGATTCTCAAATATCAAGTTCCAACCAACACTCCAGGTTTCCATCTCTTCATGACAGCTCGTTCCGATTTCCGACGATTTCTCACTTTTAAGGAATATTGGACCTCAACACAACGTAAACCAGGTTCGATTATTGACTTCTTGTTATTTGTAGATCGATTTGAGTAATTATTGTTTAAACCACGGGTTTGAAATAAAATTGAGATTTATGGGATTTTGTTTTCTCAATTTTTCTATCATTATGTTCAAAAAGAATCTACATACACAAATAATGACTTCGATTGATTCTTAGGACATGGGTTTGTTAAAAATTTATTGAAACATCTCGACAGTTGAAGGTTCCAAGCGCTAAAAAATGGGAACTTGATTGCAAAATACGTTGGAGCTTTACATATTTAATGCTTAACACTGCATTGAAGTATAAAGACGTGTTTGCTTGTTTGAAACACCGTGAGAGTTTGTATAAAAGAGTTCCCACAGAAGATGATTGGTCAAAAGTGAGATATATTTCTTCTAAATTGGAGATTTTTTATGATGCCACAGAATTGCTTTTGGGGACCAAGTATCCCACTATAAATTTTTTCTTCTCGACTATTTGTGATATTATGTTGGCAATTGATGATTGGATTTTTTTGGATGATAATGTGGTGAATACAATGGCAACAAATATGAAATTAAAATTTGAAAAGTATTGGGAGATGATGAATTGTTTATTAGCAATTGGGAGCATTTTGGATCCGAGGTATAAGTTGAAGACAATTCAATTTTATTATCCTATTGTTTATGGTGATATGTCTTCATTTGAGATTGAAAAAATAAAAAAAGTTGTATGAAATTGTTGAAGAGTACAAGAAGAAATCCAAACAATCTCAGGAAGTGAAAGATTCACGATCTTCATATTTAAGACCTCCACTTCCTATGCGTGGTAGTTATGCTGATAAATTTGGGATATTCATGGATTCCAATACTAATACTGTAATGCCCGAGGAATTTATCCCGTTAATTCGAAATGAGTTAGCGATGATTATTATAATCTATTGGTGATAATCGATTTGATTATAGACGAAACAGATCGGACCGGAAAAGACAAGAAATACATCAAATAATGAGAAGGGCCGAAGCCATGGCGCACATGCGCGAAGAAATGCGCGCATATGCGCGACATGTCCAGAAGGTTCGGCGCATATGCGCGACGTAGATGGCGCACATGCGCGGGAGGGACAGTAGGCTTGGCGCATATGCGCGAGAAAAATGGCGCATATGCGCGAGAAGGAAAAATGCTGGTTCTAAGAACTGGCGCATATGCGCGACTTTGGGCGCGCATATGCGCGAAACGTGCAGCACATGCACGATTCCACTTGCCTTACATGCACGGAATGTATATATATATATGTACATGTAAAGCTCGATTCTCCCTCAGCCAAAAATCAGAAAGTTTAGGGAAAGGCTTCGTTCTTAATTTGGAAACTTGATTTACGAGCGAACCGTCTATCTGAATTAAAATCCGACTTCGGTACTGTGTTCCTATCAACGCAGGCTACAACTGGACGTAAGTTTTCCTACGTTTTGACATGCTTTGAAATTATGATATTGTCAGAATTTAATGGAACTCATATATGTTGTTCTTGACATATTAGACATCATAGAATCGAAGTCAGATTAAGAAACGGACTGAATATGAAATTGTTATGATTTTCGGAGTAGTTTTGGAGCCGATTTGATATCAGAATTGAGTTGTTATTGATTATGAGATATTAGAATTGATATCTGACTTATATGATAGGGCTGGATATATTGAGATTATGATGTTATGTTGTTGAAACAGAATTTGATTGAATTCTGTTTGTATCCAGTATTAATTGAGTGGTGTATTGATACCATACCCTCGATATTGTTATTGTCAGACTGAGTATTGACAGGCTTGGGGTTCGAGACTTCGACAGAGCTAGGGTATCAGAAAGAAAGGTATAAATTAATGTTGAGTTGGGATTGCACAACTCGAGGAAGGTTTGACTCGAGTTTCCCTAAATCACATACTTAGTTTATTACATTGATTCTTGTAATTGATGAGATTGATGTTTGTTGTCTATTGATTTATAGCCATTGCATATAATGACTGCTGATTCGCTAGTCATCGATTGATTTACTTGGATACTGAATGCATGTATTGATTACTGAGTCGTTGAGTCATAGGCTGATTCGCCTAGTCACCGACTGATTCGTCTGGTGATTGACTGATTCGTCTAAACTTAAGCTGATTCGCTTAATTACAGGCTGAGTTGTCTGATTATGGGCTGATTCGCCTAATTACCGGCTGATTCGTCGGGTTATTGACTGAGTCGTCAATTCTGCGGCTGATTCGCCCAGACACTGATATATGAATTATATCGATGCCGTTTAGGGATTGATTCATTCCTATCGACTGAGATTCGATATAATTACCTATATCCAGACATCGGGATCCCTAAGTTAGAGTTGAGTCGAGTCTGAGACGACGCGTCAGTGGAGTCGAGTCTGAGACGACGCGTCGGTTGAGTTGAGTCTGATACGACATGTGGATTTACATTGTTTATATCATTCATGATTATTGAATGTTTGATATTGATTTATGTTTCTGATTTGAGACATGTTATGAGAATTCTTATATGCTTTCGTATATACTTTTATATGATTGCATGTTTACATTATTTATACTGGGATATTTATATCTCACCGGAGTTATCCGGCTGTTGTCTTGTTTTGTATGTGTGCATGACAACAGGTGGGGCTGGATCAGGGTCAAGAAGAGGATGAGAGAAGATTAGATAGCGTGGAGATCCGGGCTTCGAAGCAACATAGGATTCAGCACTGATATGTAGTTGAACCTAGTTGAATTCTTGTAGATGACGCAAGATTTGTATGTTTATGTTTAATATGTAATTTGAGTAAATTACATTACGTTTCCGCTTTGTATTTTAAAAAAATTTTAGACCCTGTTTTATAATTGATTAATTAGTCCCAATAAAGATTAAGAACTTGATTAGCGTCCGGGTACCCACAAATACTGAAGTTGAGAAATCGGAGTTGGATTATTATTTAGAAGAGTCTTTGTTGCCAAGAAATACAAGTGACTTTGATATCATATGTTGGTGGAAGACGAATGAGATCAAATATCCTATTTTGCATGATATTGCAAAGGATGTGTTGGCCATTCATGTGACGATTGTTGATTCTGAATCAACATTCAGTACTAATGGAAGAGTTTTAAGTGATCATCGTAATCGAATTCATCCTAAACTGTGGAGGCTTTGATGTGTGCTCGAGATTGGTTATGGAGTGAAATTCAAGGTATTAAATAGTTTCAAAACAAATTGTTTATGATACTTTATTTATATTTTTAATTTATAATATTTTTATTTTTTATTTGTCTTATTAGATTCTATAGCTTCGAAGAATCAAAAGTCTAACAACGATTCTGATATAGAGGTATGTAATAAGTTGATTTTTTTAATTGTATTAAAGTGTTTTAAATTTATATATTTTTTCTCCCTGTCTTGTTATCTTTTAGGAGCCGGAGTCATGCACTAACAGTAATACTGGTTAAAGCATTGAGTGATGTGATATAATGGAGAAGAAAGTAATCCGATGATGATAAATGAGTTTGATCTTTTATATTTATTGGAACTATGGTTTTTTTTTTTTTTGAGAATATTGAACTATGGATTATTAATGTTATGTAAATTTTATGGATGTCACTAAATTTTTGTATGAATACTTTTTAAGTCAAATTAAAAAGTTTTTGTGTCAATTCAATAAATACTTAAATTTTCATAAAAAAAATTCAAGCGGGCCCGCCCCCATCCCCGCTAGGTCGGGGATGGGGATTCCCCGATTTGGTAGAATCGGGGATGGGGCCGGGGATGGGGACGAGGATATAAATCGGGGGCGGCGATGGGGATGGCAAACCCAAACCCGCCCCCGCCCCGGCCTATTGCCATCCATATCAGTGAGCAGGCTCGGGCCAATGACAGTGCAAACCCGAGGACCTTGTAGTTTAAGTTATATTATTACGAACGTTTTTAAACTATTTACTCTTACTTCTTATTTAATAGGATTGGTGACAAAAAAATTTAATTTATGGTTTTTGTTAGAATATTTTTAAATTAAATTAGTAGTTTATGGATTTTAGGATTAATTGGATGTTGGTGATTTATTTTAAATGATGGATTTTTAATATTAATTTTATTTTAGTTTGAGTGGTAACCGTTAATTTATTTTAAGAACTATAATTTTAATAAATATGTTTCCACTGCAACAAGCCTAGACATTGGAGGCGTAACTGTAAGGAGTATCTTGCCCAAAAGAGTTCTGGCCATGGTATGTTTTACATTGAAATAAATGTCTCAATTAATTTCTTTTCTTAGGTATTGGATACCGAATGTGGTTTTCATCTATGCAATGATTTGTATGTGATGGCAAGAAGCAGGAGACTTAGAGGTGATGAGACATCTATGAGATTAGGAAATGAAGCAAGGGTTGCTGCAACTGTCAATAGAAATGTTACTTTGATTTTAAACAATGATTTTAAGTTACTTTTGAGAGATGTTTTTATATGTTATTGAGTTGGTTAAAAACATTATTTCTATTTCTATGCCTGATAGAGACAATTATTCTTGTGTTTTTGCTAATAGTGTTTGCAATATTTACAAGAATGAATGTTTGATAGGAACCAACGAATTAATGAACTATCTCTATAACTTAAAATTAAAAGATATTTCGCTGAACAATATCCAAGAACAAATGAAAACAACAACAAATAAAAGAAACTAATGAGAAACTGTCATGTCCCGTATCTGACATGTCACTTGGCAAGAGTAACATGAAGCTCAGAATTAGGGGTGAGAGTCCCCTTTGCCATCCGAAAAATGAATTCTTCGACGCCAAAATTCCCCATGTTTGGCAAGTCGGAACGGGAAGACCTAGGATGTAGAAGATCATACCATGAATGATTCGGCAATTTGGATTTTCCTCTTTCAATGTGAATCCAAAAATATGACACGTTAGACTATGTCACATTTCCAAAGGAAAGATGCAAAAACTAGTGAGAGAAAGCATGTTTGACTTATCCGACATCTACATACTTGTGAATCTTGTCTAAAAGAAAAAATTACCAAGACCCCCTTTAATGGAAATGTGAAACGTGCACATGGTATACTGGATTTTTCCATAGAGACATTTGTGGCCCGTTAAGTGTTAACACAAAATATGAGCAATCTTACTTCATTAATTTTACTAATGACTTTTCGAGGTAGGGGTATGTATTTGATGAGACATAAATCTGAAGCATTTGAAAAGTTCAAAGAATTCAGACCAGAAGTGTAAAAACAAATAGAAATGATTATTAAGACACTTCGATCTGACCGGGGTAGAAAATACTTGAGCACTGAATTCTTGAATTATCTAAAAGAGAATGAGATTCTATCGCAGTGGACTCCACCAGCAATACCACAATTGAATGGTGTTTATGAACTTCATAATAGAACTTTGATGAACATGGTTCGGTCTATGATGGGATTCACGAAATTGGCTACATAGTTTTGGGGCTTTGCGCTTGAAACTGCAGAAATGTTGTTGTATAATTTCCATATAAAAGCAGTTGATAACGCCATATGAGATATGGACGAGAAAAACTGTGAAGTCTCGAAAATTTGAAGTCCACATTAACCATGTGTGTGCAAGTTATTAAATTTATTATGTATTTTATTAAATGATTTTAATGTATGTTTATTTCATTAGATTGTGTTTTAATTCATGATTTAAGAATTTGCATTATTTTAATAGTAATGTTTAATTGATACACGTTAAAAATGTTTTCTTGAGTTTTATGTTCAGGCGATTATTCGAGACGAGATCGTGGAAATGAGACCGGGATGATTTTAGTAATTTAATTGAGATATTTTATTTTTTTAAGTTAAAGAATAGAGTATTTTAAATAAATTATAAGTTTAATATTTTTAAAAGTCTAATTTAAATATTAAGTTATTTTAGGAGTTTATATTTTTAAAAGTTTATTAATAGTGGATTTTATTTTAATTTAGGGATGTATTATTTGTAGTAAAGAGTTATCATTTTTATTTAGTATAGTAATTGATTATTAGTATTTTTATTATATTAAGTTAAAATCCTTAAATATTATTAATTAAATAATTTATTTAAACTTGCAAAGCATACACAATTTGACTCTCACACACACTCACATCTTTACACACACCTATATGCGTACACTACACACACCAAACACAACACTTTTTCTATCATTTTATTTGACTAAAAGAAGGAGAGTTGTTTTAAACTTCTTTCTTTTAAAACCCATGCTATTATATATATATATATATAAAAAAAAAACACGTAAGTCACATATACACACACCAAACACAACACTTTTTCTATCATTTTATTTGACTAAAAGAAGGAAAGTTGTTTTAAACTCCTTTCTTTTAAAACCCATGCTCCATTATATCTCTCCACCTCCCCTTCTTCAATCGGCCCTTCTCTACAAATTTCCGGCAATACTTTTAGTGAGTTTTCTTCAAAGAAAATTGAGCAAAGTTCGTCCCGGATCGTCTCCCGTATCATCTCGGCTTCGGTATCGTCGTTACGGTATTTTTAAATATCAAAAGGCACGTATAATCTGTTCTTGCTGCATCGATCATGTCATATTATGTGTTGTGTTGTTATTTATGCGAAAATTATATGTGCGATGCGTAGAAGTTTGAGCAATCACGTCTAGATCATGTTTGAAACAATTTTGGATCACCAAATTCACGTTTTCGCTATTCTGTAAAATACTGCGATTTTTCAGTAAAGGTTTTGGGAAAACTTTCAACTACAAAAACGTAGATCTTTTCGATACCTTCGATTTGATATAAAATTCGAAATATTTGGATGACAATTGAGTGAGTTATGGCGTTTTTCGTAGGACTGCTCAAACTGCATTTTTTTTTAGAAACGTTTTTGCTGTTCTGAAAAATACTGCGATTTTTCAGTAAAGATTTTGAGAAAACTTTTAACTACAAAAACATATATCTTTTTGATACGTTCAATTTGATATAAAATTCGAGTTATTTGGATTAAAAACGAGTGAGTTATGGAGTTTTTAGTATGACTGCTCAAATCATGTTTCAAGAAAGTTATGAATTTTAATATGTTCTTGAAGTTTTTATGTTGCAGGATTTGTTGGGGATCGACGGGTGATCGTTGCTGCATATAAGAAAGTTAGTAATGATGTTTAGAGTATTTTTGAGGTTTCGATTCATGTCGTTAAGAGTTTGAATTATTAAGAAGTCGTAAGAAATAAACTTTAATTTAAATGACAGTATTTTTGGGTTGTATAAATTGTAGGGTGATTATAAAAGTTTAGTTCATTGTTATGGTGTCCTAGAATGGTCTCATAGTGTTGAATCTTGATGCATTATGTGTTAATTGGGAGAATAGACATGTCATAAAACTTTCATCAAATAATTCGTTGGGCAGACGACACGGACCCCTACACGGACCTAGGGACGGGGTCCGTGCCCCTTCTTTTACATGACACATATGAGGCAGTACCTACACGGACCCGGGGCTTGACCTGGGTACGGGGTCCGTGTAGTTTCAGTTTTTGGGATAAATATTTTATCACTTAAGGTTTGGTTTGAGGTTTTATGCTATGATTTAACATTGATGTTTTACAAGGTTATGTCATGGGAAATTATAGAATGTTCTAAAAATTTATTTAGCTTGGGATTAAGCATGAAATTTACGTTTAAGTTGTACAAGTTAAGTTTATGTATTCATATTAGTATGTTGCAGCAACGACCCGATTGACATCCAACGAATCCCTCAATGCAAAGTAAGTATGTATGACGTGCAAAGAAAATATTTGAAGTTTTTGAGGTATGCTAAAAGTCTTGTGACCAAAAGTGAATGGGTTTGGAAGTCGGTGAACGTGGCCGAGGACCTCTCCACCCCGTTAAATTATGAACGGGTTATGAAGTTAAGGATTGGAAAGCATTAAATTATGAACGGGGACCAATCCGCCCGTTAAATTATGAACGGGTTAGATCGTGGTTGTGAAGCGTTAAATTATGAACGTGGATCAACTGGCCTGTTAAATTATGAACATGGATCTTATGTATGTGGCAGTGGATACGTCACTGTCAGCCCAGTACTGTTGTTTGTCTGATAAGATATTTATTATGTTATGGGTCACTTGCTTTGAAACATCCTCTACGAAAATGATGAAGTTACGTATGTTCAAGTATGCAGTATGTTTATGAAAGTTTATGATGATGGCACGTCAGAGTATGTATGTACGTATGTTCAAAGTTATTATGCAAAGTTCAAAGTTATTATGCAAGGTTTAAAGTTATTATGCAAAGTTCAAGCTATTATTCAAGTTCAAGTTTCAAAGTATGTATGTTCAAGTTTTAAGGTTATTATGAAAGTTTTAAATTTATTATGCAAGTTCAAGTTTCAAGTTATGTATGTTCTATTTTTAAGTTGCATGCGATTTTATTATGTAGTACTCGTTATTCCAGTTTATACGTGTTGAGTCTTTAGACTCACTAGACTTGATCGATGCAAGTGCTTATGTTGATGAGGAGGCAGGAGGTGGAGACCAAGTGGCAGGCTTGGACTGAGCGGGAGGCTAAACCCGAGGACCGCCATGTTTACGTTTTTATGCAAAGTTTAAAATACTCTGATTTATATGATGTGATGGGAGATGTTTTGAGCAAGTATTTTGTTAGCAGATTTTATTGGTGATGTTGAATTTCAAATATTTTATGAACGACTCTTTTGACAACCTTTTCTTATGGGGGATTTGGTTGTGGTATTTTATGGCAAATATTGAAGATTATTTTATATTAAAGAAAATTTTAATTTTTCCGCAAATTTTGAATGGTGAAAAGTACGGTTCGTTACAAAAACTCCCAAATATTCTTACTTGAGAATATGAGGATGTTCTGATTACGGAAAGCAGACGGTGAGAGAAAAATTGGATATTAGATCAATTTTGTGCTACTTTGTGGGATATCCCAAGAATTTTTTTGGATATTGTTTTTATCATCCCAAGGAAGTAAAAAAGTTTGTTTCAAGAAATTTCACCTTTCTAAAGAAGGAATTTCTATTAGATAGAAGTGGTGCGATTATAGAACTTGAATAAATTCAAGATACGCCTCAACTATAGACGTTGAACCTAATCCCCAGCAGTACACGCACTTAGAAGTTCTGATAGGATTATTAGATCATCTTCCAGACATACGCTTCTTCATGAACAAAACCATGATGAGCCTTGTGATCCAATGAACTTCAAAGAAACGATATCTAATATTGATTCATCAAAATGGCTTGAAGCCATGTAGTCTGAAATGGACTCTATGTATTCAAACTAACTCTTGACATTAGTGGGTCCACCCGAGGGAATCGTTCTCGCATGATCCAAATGGATTTACAAAAGAAAGCTTGGGGTGGATGGGAAAGTATTGACCTTCAAAGCAAGACTAATATCAAAATTTTATACTCAAAGGTCATGAATTGACTATGAGGAAACGTTTTCACTAGTTGCTATGTTTAAGTCCATTAGAATACGACTAGCCATAGCAGCATGATATGACTATGAGATATGACAAATGGATGTAAAGACAACATTACTCAATGGAGACATTGAAAAAGATATTTATATGTCTCAATCTGAGTGATATACATCAGTAGGAAGTAGGAATAGAGTATGCGAACTTCAGATATCAATATATGGTCTCAAGCAGGCATCAAGAAGTAGGAACCTCATATTTGACAACACTATCAAGGAATTTGGTTTTGCCAAGAATATTGAGAAATCATGTGTGTACAAGAAAGTTAGTGGAAATGCGGCGACATTTCTAGTATTTTATGTTGATGATATCCTACTCATTGGTAATGATGTAGAATTAATACAATCAAAGAAAGTGTGGTTAGCGAGTAAATTCTCCATGAAAGACATGTGTGAAGCATCCTATATATTGGGAATAAAAATCTATAGAGATAGATCAAAAAGGATGTTGAGGCACACCCAAGCCATTTATATTGATACCATTCTGAATATATTCTCTATGGAAGAGTGCAAGAGAGGATAGTTACCAATGCATCACAGTGTTACTCAGGCTGATGAAGAGATACAGATGATGACAGGTATTCCATATGCTTCAACCATTGGTAGTATAATATATGGTATGATATCATTTTACCCTGATGTTGCTTATGCTCCGATGTTACAAGAAGATATCGGGCAAACCCTGGTCTAATATGTTGGAAGGCTGTGAAAGATACTCTTAAGTACCTAAGGAGAACTAAGAACATGTTCATGGGCTATGGAGGTGGAGAATTAAAATTGGAAGGATACACTAATTCTAGCTTCCAAAATGACGTAGATGATTCAAAATCGACTTGGTTTTGTATTCATGCTCAATGGTGTGGCTATCTTTTGGAAGAATTCCAAGCTAGACACCATTGCAGATTCCACTACTGAAGCTAAATATATTGTTGCATCTGCTGAATCCAAAGAGGCAGTTTGGATGAGGAATTTCGTCCATGAGTTGGGCGTTATTTCTAATAAAGTTGATCCAGTCTCGGTGTATAGTGACAACACTGGTGACGTTGCACAAGAAAAGGAACCAATGTCTCATTAGTGATCCAAACATGTACTGAGGAAATTCCACATCATCTGGGAGATTTTGGAAAGATGAGATGTTTCAGACGAGAGAATCGCCTATGCAGATAACGTTGTTGATCCACTTACAAAGCCCTTGCCAAGACAGTTGTTTGAGAAGCATCACAACAAATATGATTAAAGTTTATAGATAGTTGGCTCTAGGACAAGTGGGAGACTGTTAGAGTAGATGCACTGTAAGCCAACAGTTGGTTAAAAAATTTATCGACTCAGTTGTAATAAACAGTCTTTTTTTAATATAATTTACATTTCATGATTTTTTTACTTTATCTATATACCAACGCAATCGACATAAATAAAGTTCTTGATTATATTTTAATACAAATGAATCGTACTTCGATCTTGAAACTCTTTTGTAAACACTGTATATTCTAAATGCGTTCCTAGTCAATTCAGCCACCTAAAAACAAGGATAAAGGCTTCTTGAGCTTGAGACTAGCATCTGTGATGTTGGGTATCGTGTTTCATGGTAGGGGCATAGAAATGTCAAATCATGCTGATGGGTAATCATATGATGATTGTACCAAACAACCTTCTCTCGGACTTTCCAAGTGGTTATCATTCATCGAGAGCAAAAATCCATAGTTGTAATTGTAGATATCATAAGTCTTTACGACCTGGGACAACACTGATGCTCTACACACTAGGATTGGATTTTGACTCGTTTACTGACTCCGCGAGGGTCATAAGGTGGTGAGTTTGGGTGCAATTGCGACATGTGAAGGAGCCAATGCATTGTAATGGATAATTAGCCGTTCATCTACGGGTGTTGATATCCTATGTGATATAACGAAATAGTAGTACATGAAATCTCTGGTCAAAGTGTAAGATGTACATCAGCGACAAGGGTTTTCTAATTGTGCATGTGATGACACTATGAATATTTCATGATTATATAGCATAGCTATCGAATCTAATAAGCAACCCTCGATGAACCAATGATTGCAAATTCAATCGGTATATATGAGATGAAGGGTCCGTACTGTACGTTATTTATAACCGATTGGTTCTTGCATGCACTATCAGTGATATATAATCACAGGGAGATTCTACTAAACGCTCTTACCATAATTCGATCTGTTTAATCAGAAAATGATTTCTGACATTCTTATGATCAAATGTTGATGCATGAAATGTGGAAAATTAGGGTAAGCCCGAATAAAGGAAAAAAAAAAGTCCCGAATCA
This sequence comes from Primulina eburnea, assembly GCF_022965805.1. Classification (NCBI taxonomy): domain Eukaryota; kingdom Viridiplantae; phylum Streptophyta; class Magnoliopsida; order Lamiales; family Gesneriaceae; genus Primulina; species Primulina eburnea. Next base: position 7,833,167 of record NC_133104.1, read on the forward strand.
CAAACAATTGTTAACCCATGACTAGCTATATCCCTAAACCATTGAGGGTCACACAAGCACTGAATCATTTGCTCCCGTTGAGACAATAAATTCAAGGAGTTGAATTTATATAAAATTATGAGATAGTAAATTCAAAGAGTTGAATTTATAATAATTAAAATTTGGAGAGAATAAATTCAATGAGTTGAATTTATAAAAATTGAGAATTTAAAATATTGAACTCAAATGTTGATTTTTTGAAAGGTTAAATTAAATGTAATGTGTGTATGTATAATGGACTTATAGGAGTGCAAGTCCAATATACTAATTAATTAAAGTCCTTAATGGATTTTGATATATTAATTAATTAAACTAGTTGGACTAGTCAAATTAATTAAGATCATTAATGTTAATTAAGGAATCCAAAACTTATAATTAAGGTAATTTGGTTAAGGATTCAATATTAAGAAAGGAGACAACAAACCCTAGCCTCCATTCATGCAATTTTTGAAAAAGCTCATCTCAAAAGCCCTCATAATTTCGTCCACCATATAGAAAATTAGGGTTTGAGCTGTTTTTGTTTTTGATCTCCATGATAAAATACCTCTAAAATTTCTAGTGCAATTTAGAGGAAGAAAAAAATATTTCAGTCGTGGACTTGATTGGAGAAAGAAGATCTCAAGAAGATTTTTCTTAGGGAATACTATAAGAGCTATTTTCGCCAATTTTCGGAATAGATTTGGCCAAGTGATTAAATCACCAAATGTATCTTAATGAACACCATATGAATCATTAAATTTTGTTTAAATCATACGAGTGTCTAAAGACATTATTTGAATGTCCAATAATTTTTTTTAAACTTCCGTTATTTTTTGACACGAGAAAACCGATTACCCAACATTTCTGACTTATTTACCCATTCCATTATGTATCTGGCTCTTATCTTTCCAACTCCAAAGTCCATATGCTTAAACCCTTCGTAATTGAATTTTGTCTCGCTGTTATTTGTTGAAGTTCAATTATGCTCTTAACTATTCAAGTTTTTTTTATGGTGAGCCAACTTTAAGGCTCTTAACTTAATTTTGTCATGTTCGAAAGTTAGCTTTATAAATCATAAGTCGATACAAATTGATGACCAGCGTTTGAAATGTAGGAATAGTCGGACATGCAATGTATGGCAGGCTATGCAATGTAGTATGTGTAAAGTTTCATGAACATTGTAGTTCCAAGTGAAAAATTATACTTTGAGAAGGTAGCCAAAGTTAATGCAATCAATAATTGTTTCCAACTTTATAACGATTAACAAGGACCTGGTTTACTGTAGTTTCCCTGTAGCCAGGGGCGGAGCCCGGATTCAAAATTACCTGAGGCTGTCTTCGTCCCATGCTGTATTTAATAAAATAAACAATTAACTAAAAATTTTAAAATAAAAAATATGTAAACATTGACTTCATAAAAGCACAGAACAAGAGTATTTAATATTTATTACTATAAAAAACATGGAGATAAAACACTACTTAAGTTGTGCTCTTCGATTCTTCTTAGAATAAAACTCATTAATTATTAAATCGTTATCAATTTTTACAACCAAATCTCGTTTGATGTAGATTACCATAGAATCTCCGAAAAACTCTGCTTCCATCTTGTTCCGAAGAGCTGTTTTAACAAGTTTCATTGCTGAAAATGCTCGTTCCGCTGTTGATGTAGAAACAGGGAGAGTTAAAACAAGACAAATCAACCTGTCAATTAAATAAATATATGAGATTCGATAAGTAAGTAAACGACGTAGATAAAAATATATAAATCGCCTGTCAATCAAATCGTAGGTTTCTGACTTATTTGTCTCAAATAATCTTTGACATAATTCAAAAAATAGTTGATAAATTCTGAAATCTTTAATGGCCAGCAACATTAAGTTTATAGTGATCCAATTGCATTCTCAAGTGATGCAAATCTTGTGAATCGAAATCAAGATAATAAAATTTCTCAGCAAGTCGATAGATATGATCAACATTTAGAAGTTTAAAATTTTCTTTAGGTTCCAAAGTAGAATTAAGTTTAAGAAGTACAACTGCCTCATCCTTGAATCTATTATTAAGCTCTTCAACTCGAAAATCTATTGCAGATGTAAATACATCAAATCGATAGTGGTGCTCAACTGTGATTGAATCATTATGTTCACAAGAACAGCCTTTACCAGATTTATAATGAGATTCCATGTGAGGCATCTCAATGTGATACCTGTCCACGCATGTTGTGGATATGTAGGTCATAACGACCAAGTGCATCAAATATTTCTTTCCTAAGTGTTGCATCAGTTGTATATGTGGTGAAGTATTGCATCCAATATGCATAAAAAATGCGCATATATCGTCATCATTAACTCGCTTCCAATATTTGAATCCATCAATTGTAAATGCAGGATTACGAGGATGATTATGTTCAAACAAGAAGCACCGAAAACAAAATGCAGCATCTTTGAAAGGAGAGTACTCTAACCAAGTAAATTTTTTGAACCAATGACTTTGGAATCGTCGATTTTGACTTCCAAATTTGGTCAATGTATACTCTTTCTTAATTGTTTGATATGACCCCTTTTTATTATAAGCTCGTCTGATTTCATCAATTTGATTAACATGATAATTCCATATCGGAGTACGTAATGCCGGATCAGGTTCAAGAGAACTTAGATCAACATCAATTCTAGGGGATTTGTTAAGCTGTTGATCACTGGGATTTGAGACGTCAATATTGGATGAGAATGGTCATGACTTGCCGATGTCTGCTCTTTTTGTTTAAAAAATGAGTCGATGATTTTCTTTTTCTTCATTCTTGAGTTTCTTTTCTCCTTGGTGCCATCTACACCATAAAATATAACTTTAGTTTATCTTATTGTGGCTAACTGAATCAAATCAACATTACCAGCACTAAATAATTGTTACTTTAATCCAATAAACCTCGAACAATAATTATCCCAAAACAATTCTGAAGTTAACATTTGACAATCTTAAGGCATAATATATTTAAATATAAATTTTTACAGCCTTATAAGTTCGAAAATCCCATTTACATAATTCTGAATTTTCAAAAATTCCACAAATTCTCATTTATATTTTTTATAGCATCTAAACATCCAAATAACAAATAATCAACACTAAAAATCGACAATCTCCAATATAAAATCTGGAAATTCAAAATAATGCTCAAATAAATTCCAAAAAATTATCAATACCATCAATCGACTCAAATATAGTACCTACAATCAACAATTTAATATATATCAATTATCGGAATTCAAAAAAACCAAAATACTCAAATTTCGTAACACTAAAATATGAAATTACCTTTAAAATTCGAAATATAACTAAGAACAACAAGAACGAGCTGTAGAAAGTCTAACACTAAGATTTCTTCATATTTTCGGTGAAAACGACGACTGATGGGCGACGGCTGATTTCAAGATGACAAAGAAAATTCAAAACTTTGGTTTTAAAAGAAAGCTTATGCCGTGGGATTTCCGAATCTACAATCGATTTTGAAAACTGACGACCGATGATGAAGTTACGGTCATTTGAAGTAATAAAAATTGTGATATTTTGAGATAGAAAAAAAGACATAACGCAGCAGACAAGTGAAAGAGAGAGAGAATAGATTGGGCCTTGGGGCTAATCAACAAATTTTTTTAGAATAAAACATAATTTATTTTTTTTAAAAAAATTAAGTGGGGCTGGAGCCCAACCCAGCTCCATATATAACTCCGCCCCTGCCTGTAGCAAAGTCTAAGGTTATAATGCATTTGTGTTCATAACTTGTATAAGCTTCTTGTTGTATTCCGACTGACTCTCAACATTTTAGTGGGCATATGGCTACATTCTCGACCTCTTTTCTTTCATTCTTTTTATTGAGGTAAAGCAGAGAGCAAAGCTGCGTAGCCAAAAATATGGCTCTGCTCGAGCTAAAATTTTAAACTCTAGAATCTTTTAATATTTTAAATTGATCTACCCGAGTTAATATCATATTATTCCAAAATTATACAAAATTTACATATAAATTTTTTTAAAAAATAAAATTGGGCCACCCGGTTTATCCCGGGTATACATGCATGTGGCTCCGCCACTGTAGATATGTGTGTGTGTATTTGTCATATCTATGATGTAACTTGTTGCCATATTTACGTGAAACTTTGGATTTGGTTTGGTATGAACATTTCTATAGTAGAGAGAAGGCAACGACTGAAAGTATTGCTGATGCAATTGCTGAGAATCGAACTGAGTTGGTGCATCTTCCTTCGAGTGTTGACCTCAAATCGTTTTAGCATTACTCCTTTCTGTGTATAAATATGAAATTAGAGTTTCATATACTTGAATAATGATGCATTGGTAGAGTGATTCACTACAAGAAAAACCACATACAACAACACACATACGACAACGGTTTTTGTGCAAAACCGTTGTCGTAGAGTTTTTAACAACGGTTTTAGCCAAAACCGTTGTCTTTTTGGGATCAAAGACAACGGTTTTAAACAACTGTTGTCTTTGGGGGGTCAAAGACAACGGTTTTAGGGTCAATAACAACGGTTCATAGAACCGTTGTCTATTAGCGTGTTTTTTTTGGGCTACGACAACGGTTTTTAAAAACCGTTGTCTATTAGCGTGTCTTTTTAGGCCTACGACAACGGTTTTTAAAAACCGTTGTCTATTAGCGGTTTTTTTTTTTGCTACGACAACGGTTTTTAAAAACCGTTGTCTATTAGCGTTTCTTCTTTGGCCTACGACAACGGTTTTTAAAACCGTTGTCTATTATTGTGTTTTTTGTGTTTTTTTGGACAATGACAACGGTTTTTTCAAACCGTTGTCTATTAGCGGTTTTTTTCGAGCTACGACAACGGTTTTTAAAAAACCGTTGTCGTAGAATTTTTTAAAATAATTTGTAGCGTGTATTTTTAGACAATCGACAACGGTTTAAGAAAACACAACGTTAATTAGCGACGGTTTTAGCGACGGTTTTAGGACAAAACACAACGTAAATTAGCGACGGTTTCATATATACCGTCGCTAAACTCATTTTAGCGACGGTTTAGCCAAATCCCGTCGCGAATTTCAAAAATTCGATCCCGCCTTGTTTTCCCTCCATTTGTAGCGACGGTTATATACATACCATCGCTACATTCATATTTGCGACGGTGTAAACAAAAACCGTTGCTATGTTTTGCGACAGCTTCATGTAAAACCGTCGCTATATTGATTATAGCGACGGTATGCAAAACGTCTGTCGCTAAATTTAGCGACGATTAAGACAAAACCCGTCGCAGATTTAAAAAATTCAATCCCGCCTATTTCTCCCCCCATTTTCTTCCACCACTCTCTATAAATACATACAAATTCACTCCATTTTCTTCCACTTCACTTCACCAAACTTAAATTTTTTCTCATTTACACGATTTTACAACTTCATAACACTTAAAATTTTTATCACTTACACAATTTTATCACTTCACAACACTTAAAATTTTTATCTCTTACACGATTTTTTTATCATTTCAAAACAATTAAAATTTTATCTTTTACACGATTTTATTACTTCACGACACTTAAAGTTTTTATCTCTTACAAGATTGTACCAATTCACAATACAAATTTATAAAATTCTTAATTTTTTTTTTATTTTACGTAAAATATTAGCGACGGACTTAAAAATCGTCGCAAAATAGCGACAGTATTTCCAAATAAATACTGTCGCTACATTTAGCGACGGGTTTTAAAACCGTCGCTACAAATATTAGCGACGGTTTTTTAAAACCGTCGCAAAATGCTGCTACGACAACGGTTTTATTTGCGACGGTTTTCATTGCCGTCGCAAATTTTAATAGCAAAATCGTTGTCGTTGATAGAAAATACAACGGTTTAACACCGTTGCAAAACCGTTGTCGTTGGTAGAAAAGACAACGGTTTAAAACCGTTCTCGTTGAAGATACTTTCAACAACACCCTCAGTTACAACAGTCGAAAATGGCCTACGACAACGGATTTTATCCGTTGTCGTATGGCGTTTTTGTTGTAGTGATTCTCATTCTTAATGTTTACTAAAGAGACCATTTTCACCTTGTTAGGCTCTTGTAATTCTTTGTTAACTCTGTTTTGAATTTTTGGGCATTATTATCAGGAATTTACATGAGATTGTTTGGTAGTGGTACTACATCATAACAAAAATCGCATTAAATTTTTAGATATTATGTTTTGGGTTAGAATTTCAGATCACAATAAAGTATTTTTTGGGAAGTGATAAAATTTGAATTAAAGTCTTTATCTTGTGGGGAAATGAGTAAACATGAATGACAATATTTGTTCTTATTTTGGGTGATGGAAAATGGGGATGGGAAAACTCAATTAGACAAAGTGTATTTATTTGATAATTCTCATGGGAACTATTGCCTTGTGGGACTTTGCTGCCTAAGGTTTCTAGAGACTATGAATAAGTGAAGCACTTTGTTACTTTGTAGGGAGTGATGAAATGCCTAGAATGCAATGGCAAGTCACCAATTAGGATATCTGCTGAATATATAAGATTTTTTGTGCATTATTTTCTTATTTCTATGGTGCTTTTTTCAATAAGAGAAATTTATGGAATCTATAAATACTAAGTATTGGTCATGGTTTTAGAACAAACACATTCTCCTGCTCACTTAGCATTATTATCTCTCTCTTAAGACCATAGGTGATGAAGAAAGAATCGAGCCCGTGAAGAAGAAGGTGCTGGATTATGCTGAGAGTACTCCTGGTTGATGGTTAATCTTTCCTTGCTTCACGTGGAAGAAACGAGTTAAAAGAGGGGGAACGCGTGACTGATAATTATTGAGACAACAATGGACTTAGCATACTGGAGTGGTCTGAGCTAAGTGTTGTAGATTAGCGGCAAGTAGTGGCTCCCAATATTCTCATATTTTCTTGATTAATCAACAATCATTAGACGACGTCGTCGTATGCAACGAACGGGTTCAAATTTGAAACTTGAAGTCAATTAGTTTGAAATCAGATCCAGTTGGAACCGAATGCTCAGCCGTGTTACATTACATCTATTTTTACAGTACACCAGCAACCACATTGCTAATAGTACAGGGTTACTACATCCAAACACACACTAAAAAGGCACGGATTGCTGCTTTTTATGGCTTGAAAAGTGACTAAATTTATCAAAGATGGTAGTGTGACGATCTTCTAAGCTTGCTGGTGGAAGAAGAATATAAAAAACCCAAGCCCTTAGGTTGGAAACTCACGGCCAAGGTGTGGAAAAAGTGTGTGTTAGCATGTATGTTTTGTGTGTGTGTGATTTGTGTATAGGATTAGGGGTGATCACGGTGCGGTTTTGCGGTTTTTATAAAAAAAATCAAACCGGATTGCCATATGCGGTCGGTTAGTATTTTGAAAAATTAATCGCGGTTTTACATGAAAAATTAGCCTTACGATTTCGAGCGGTTGCGGTCTGTTTACGGTTTTTTTTAATGAAAAATATTAGAATATATATTCTAATTTATTTGAAAACAACAACAATATATTGTCTTCAAATATATAATATAGTTCAAAGCATATAAAGATCAAAATAGATAAAACAATAATCAAGATTCAAAACTAAGTTGCTAATTTAACAACACAACACATTCACAACAAAAATGACATTTGCACTATTTTATCCTTTTTTACTTTTAAATTTCAAACAAAATATTGTTACAAAAGAAATAAATACTTTAATAAAAGACTAATATAAAGAATAATTAAGAAAAAGATAAGTTTTATTTGTAAGAATAATAATTTTGAAGAGGGTTGGTATATAATGAATGATGACTTCTTTATTTGAATATGCTGTTTATAAATTATTATAATTTTAGGCCTAATATTATGGCAAGTGGTTTAGGCGGTACGGCTCTTGGCAAAAAAAAAATAACCTAACCGTCTAGCGGTGCTGTTTATGATTAATATTTTTAATCGCAGTTTTTATAAAATATTATGAAAAACAGTGCGGTACAATTTGGTTCGAGCGGGTAATAAAAAAATTTGATCACCTCTATCTAGGATATGATAGGACTCTTGTATTTAAATGGGATAATGATTAGGTGTTTTAGTTTAATTAAAACACTAATTAAATTTATTAAATGAATTCTGAATATCTAGAATTATGTAAGAATGAAATTCATTCTTTGTTAGATAAAGGTTTAATAAAACCTTCTCAATCTCCTTGGTCTTGTACTGCTTTTTATGTTAATAAACATTCTGAGTAGGAAATAGATTGGTTATAAATTATAAACCTCTTAATAAGGTTTTAAAATGGATTAGGCATCCTATTCCTAATAAAAAAGATTTATTAGACAGATTAGTTCATGCAATTATATTCTCAAAATTTGATTTAAAATCAGGATTTTGGCAGATTCAAGTAAAAGAATCTGATAGATATAAAACTGCTTTTAATGTTCCTATAGGACATTATGAATGGACAGTAATGCCATTTGGCCTTAAAAATGCCCAGAATTTCAACAAATAATGAATGATAATTTTTATAACTATAGTAATTTTATAATTGTCTATATAGATGATATCTTAGTATTTTCTAATGATATTGAAACACATTTTAAACATTTAGAAATGTTTAAAAATATTGTTATCCAAAATGGATTAGTTATTTCAAAATCTAAAATGATTTTGTTTCAAACTAATATCAGATTTCTTGGTCATATGATTGAAAAAGGGAAAATTATTCCTATTCAAAGAAGTATTGAGTTTGGATCAAAATTCCTGATATAATAACTGATAAAACTCAGTTGCAAAGATTTTTAGGAAGTTTAAATTATATTTCTCCTTATATTCAAAATCTTACTAAAGATTCTGCTATCTTATATGATAGACTTAAGAAAAATCCTTTACCTTGGACAGATAAGCATACTAAAGCTGTTCAGATTATTAAAGATAAAGTTAAGAATCTTCGTTGTCTTATGCTGGCAAATCCTTTATGGGATAAAATTGTAGAAACAGATGCTTCAGATATAGGTTTTGGTGGAATTTTGAAACAAAAAGATCCCCAAACTAAACAAGAATATCTTATAAGATTTTATTCTGGGAAATGGAATAATGCCCAGAAAAATTACTCTACAGTAGCAAAAGAAATCTTAGCTATTGTTAGATGTATTTTAAAATTTCAAGATGATTTATATAATCAAAAGTTTATTATAAAAACTGACTGTAAATCTGCAAAATTTATGTTTAATAAAGATTTCAAACATGATGTTTCTAAACAAATGTTTGCAAGATGGCAGGCTCATTTAGCTCCTTTTGATTTTGAAATCATTTATAAAAAAGGTGAAGATAATCACTTACCAGATTTTTTAACTCGAGAATATTTATCTTAATGTTTTCATTTACAGATATGTACTCTCGAGGCAGAGGAGAGTCCTCTTATAGAGGGCAAGGTGGTAGGGGAAAACCCCCTAATATTATTGTCCAGCATGGTAAACAGAGGCTAATAGCCCAGAACTTATCTAGTTCATCAGCCAGTAATACTGAGCATGATACTGAATTATATAATGAGTTTCAAGAATTCTTGAAACAAAAGCAGAAGAATAATACAGATTCTCAGTCTTCAGCATCATATGCTAATATCATCAAAGAAGATGATAATGATTCAGCTCTTTATACAGAGACTAAACATCGTGAATTAATTCTTCTTATAGAAGAAAAAGATCTCCAATGGGAAAAAGCTCCATGGACTATCATGGACAGATATTTAACCAATACATCATATGTATATGGTGCTTATAAGCAAAGAAGATTTTATGAAAATCTTCTCATTTCTACAAAAAGTGTTGATATAACTCACCTTTTTAGTAATACCCAACAGAAAGGAAGTTATAACTTTTCAAAATTCATTATTAAAAAGATTATATCTATTGAAGAATGGGGTATATCTCCATTAGTTGAAAAAGAATTTTATTCTGAACCTCATAAAATGAGTTTCAAATTCAATTTTTGGGATTATGTTGAAAGTTTTAATAAAACTTTATTTTATGAAAATGAAAAGAAGAAACATACTTGGTTTCTGAAGATTTGTGAAAACATTTTTCACCATCCTATTCCAAATTGGTTTTACATATGGTGGAAAATATTTGGTCCATCTGCAAAGATTTTGCCAGAGGTTTTTATAAAACCTATGAATACATGGTTAAACGTGGCCCATTGCATAAAGAAATCCTTTTCTGATCATTGGATTGATGGCAAGACTTTATGTCTATTCTTCATGGAATTTGGAATTCCATGGATCTGGAGATGGCAACCAGAATGTGATTATACTGAGGAAGGAATCCCTTGTTTAAAAAGAGTCAGTTATACTAAATTCTGGGATAAAATGTTAAGAGAAGATCCAGCAACTGGAAAACTTCATGGTCATGAAACTCTTCTAACTATGGAGGAAAAAATTTCTTTATATCAGAAAGAATTCCTTAATCAACAGGAAAAAGAGAAAGACTTGATGAGTCCTTTCAAAATTCTGACTCAGAAATATTCTGATATTTATTCCAAAAAGAAGATGATGGAAGTTTATATTGAAGAAATGAAAAAAGATCTTTTCCAGAATATTGGATGCTCAGATTCAAAATCAGATAAATCAATGGCTTCCGAATCAAGTGAAAATCAATTCATACATCTAATGAAGATGCATGATGCACAGGATCCAGATGAGGATATTCCTCAATTATCTCAAATTGATGATATATTTGAAAATTTGAAGAAATCTCTAAAAGATAAAATCAAGCATGACTAGAGTCGTTGATAGTGGAATCTCACTATTCAAGAGTTGGTGGAATAACACATCATGGAATATCGTGACAAAAAGTGGGTGGCATATCACTATTTTACGTTTTGAATTTTGTAACAAAAGTTACTTTTGCTTTAATAAAGCATGTACTATTTTTATTTTAAGATGGAATCCGGGGTTTGATGTCCGGCTCTTCTATCTATATATAGGTTACTTCTGTGTTCTTAGGAGGACACGGTCGAGTTTGCTCCCCTCTCTACTCTCTCTTGTATACAACCCTTCTGAAGATAATCAATAAAAGTTTGAAGTTCTGTTTACAACCTTGTAAGTTTACTGTTTTTATTTTTGTTTTTAATTTTTGTTTTTTTTTTAATTTATATTTCAGAGATTAGCCTGAATGACAGGCTAAAGTATTCGTGCTAAATTATTTTCCTTACTATGACATGATCTATATTTATTTGTAACTTGGAATCAGATTGATATAATAAAAGATTTATTTAAATTTCTGGAATCTAATGTAATATAAGAGTCTTTGGTTATAACATAAGGTAAGAAGATGAACCAGGAAATAGTGAACACAAGGTTCGAGTTTATCCGAGAAAAATAAATTCATGTTGTAGCCCTTCAGCCTGCTTAGCCGAGAAATGGCGTTTAAGGCGTTTATGGGTGATTTTTATGAATTTATGATTCTTTGGGCCCTCGATAAATCCTCTGTTGTTTAATTTCTCTGGTATATCTTTCGTAAATCCTTTTATGTTTTGTAAAATTCCAAGCAAGAATCTGATATTCATTATTATTCTGGAGTTTAAATTTCTCCTTTTCTTAGCTCAGTTTGAGTTGAAGATGGTATATAGGCTGGAAACAAATAACCTCCATGTGTGCGAAAGCCACTAAGGAAATGTTTGGTAAAACAATGCCACGTATCAGATTCCTCTTTGATTCCAAGCCTCAGATGGTATCAGAGCCATGGAAATAGTCTGGTTAATAATTTAGCACTTTTTATTCAAATGAATATTTTCAGTTTAAAAGAAACTGTTCATAACAGTTTAAATGAAGAATATGATTTACCTGAAAATTTAGATTTATTGAATAAATGGACTATTCCTAAGATAGATTCTAAAATGATCTATAAATTAGGAACCTTTGAAAAAATTGGTTTTAAACAAGTAGTTAAAACTACAGAATCATCAGTACCTCTTTATAATGAAGAAATGGTAATTAGATTGTTAAATAATAAAGATATTATGCCTTATATGAAAAATTATAAATTTATTCATATATGATTAATTCAAATTGTTTTTAGACCTTTAACTTTAGAAGGTTTACCAGAAAGCTTCATAGCAGCTTTAAGAGACGGTAGAAATTTGAATTGGAAACAATCCCTTATGGGAATAATTCAATCTAGTCTGGCTCATGGTCCAGTATATTTTGATGTTTGTCCAAATTTATATTTATCTTTGTCTGATATAAATATATTAGATTCTTTAACATTAAATGTTAAAACTCATGGTTATAATTATACTCTTGGAACAGAAGTTATATGTATCTGTTATCGTATTTATTATAAACCATTATTTACACTGAATCCTTTGTGTAAAAGAATAGATAAAAAATTAAATGAAACTATTCTAATAGAAACTAATTTTAATAGATCTAATATCACAACCCGTAGATCTATAAAATGGGAAGAAATAGAATTTCCAGAAAACTGGATAATTGAACAAGCTGTTCCTAGAAATCCTATAATAAATAAGGATTTACAACAAGTTATACAAACTAATGAAGGATATGTTCAAAAACAGTTTAATAATAATCAAAGAAGATTATTACCATCTTCTATTTATGCTAGATCAAGATCTAGTCATTCTTTTATTTTTCCTCTAGATTATATGGTAGATATACCACAAACTTCTAGAGCATCTACTTCTCAAGTTAGAGAAGATTTAGAATCTACTAATACAGTAGATGATTTAATTATAAATCAGAATAATATTGTTCATAAAAGTAACTTTCAAAAAGTTAGAGAAACTGATACAGTTTCAGAAACAAATTTTAGTATTTAATGGATAATAAATATTTTATAAATATTGTGAAAACCAGAATAAATTAATACATTTTGTTCATTGGTTTTTTAAAACATTTATTATAGATTATATTTCTATTCTTGAAAGAAATTATAAACTTTCTTCAGGACAGATTCAAAAATCTGTTTATCCTCCTCAACAATCTTTTATAATAGAAAAGAATAATAAAATTTTAAATTTTACTGCTTTTTCAAAATTATTTGAAAATGATATGTTACAAATTACTGTTAAACATATTAATCAGATAATTGAAAAACAAAATTATACAAATTTATATCTTACGATTATAGAAGAAGAGATTAATTCTCTTAAAGATCGTATTGATAAAATTATTTTAGCTATTAATAAAATAAAACCAGATGTTCATATTGAAGAACCAGAAAATAATATTGTTTCTGTTGCTACTTCTTCTATACAATCACCTCCTGATATTAAGGATTTTAAATTTAAATCTTCTATTTCTGATATAGAAAAATTATTAGAAGAAAAATTTAGAAATCTTAATTTAAATACTCTTAATGAAGAGTTTGAGGAATTAGAAAAAAGAAATAATTCTGATGAAGAAATTAATAAAATTAAATGGGCTGATAGACCTACTACATCTAAATATTATTATAATAAACTTACTCCCATAGATGTTCTTATTGAAGAAAATGAATATATTTTCGCTAATAGCTATAATGGGAAAAACATTTACGAATGGAATATTGATGGTTTTAGTGATATGCAAATTTATAATACTGCTCACAGAATGCTTATGTATAGTACTGTGTGTAAATCATCAGGTAATACTGATAAAAATATTGCTAAAATGATAACAGCAGGATTCACTGGCCAACTTAAAGGTTGGTGGGATAATTATTTACATTATTCTTAAAAAGATGAAATCTTTAATTCTATAAAGATAGAGAATAATATTCAATCAGAAATGTAGTTTATACATTAATATTGACTATGATTGAACATTTTACTGGAATATTCACTGATAATAGTGAACAAATTAGAACTTTAGTAAGTAATCTAAAATGTAAAACACTTACTGATTTTAGATGGTATAAAGATACTTTCTTATCTAGAATTTATGAAATTCCAGACTGTAATAATAGTCTTTGGAAAGCTAAATTTATAGATGGCTTACCTTTCTTATTTGCTGAAAGGGTTAGAAAAGTATTAAGAAAAGAAGATATAAATATCTCTTATGATAATTACACTTATGGTAATTTAATTAATACTTGTATTCAAGAGGGTTTAGCTCTCTGTAATGAATTAAAATTAAATAATCAAATTAAAAGACAGAATTTACTAGAGAAAAAACAACTAGGTAAATTTTGTGATCAATTTGGTATGGACTTACCTAATAAAGGTAAGAAGAAAATTAAAGATAAGGATGAAAAAATTTATAAGAAAAGACATTTGTCTGAAAGACAAAAAGATAGAAAAAAGAAAAGAAAAGAAATCCGTGAATCATGGAAAGCTGAAAGAAAAGCTAATAAAGCTAAAAATAAATTAATAATTTGTAGAAAATGTAAAAAGCCAGGACATTATGCTAATCAATGTTGGGATAAAAACAAAATTAATAATCTAGATATAGATGATAATCTAAAAGAAACATTATTTAAAATAATAATGGATTCAAATAATAATTCTGACAGTGAAACTGAGAATTCTTCAGAATCCTATAATTCAGAAGAAATTTTAGATAATGAATCAGTTATTTTTGATTTAGAAGAATGTAATAATTGTATACTAGGAAAATCTTGTATTAATCCTATAGATGATAATAATAAAAATGATGAGTTTTATAAACTTATGTCTCAATTTCAAGGTTTAAATATTAATGTTTTAACTAACAATAATATTTTAGAATTCCTTAAAATGATTAAGGATCCAATATTAAAATCTACTATTATTGATCAAATGGAGAATACTGCTTCAACCAGTAACAATAATGATAACATTCTTGTTAAACAAGAACAAGCTTATTATATGAAAGAAGTTAAAAATCTTTTACAGAAAAAATATAGTCAACAAAATCCAGTTACTATACAGGATTTAGTTAAAGAAATTGATAATCTTAAAGAACAAGTAAAAATTTTACATAATAACAATAATAGTTTAAATTATCGTATTTCAGTTATTGAAAATAATAATAATTCAATTTCTGAAAGTTTTGAAAATATTCAAGATATTTCATTTCCTGATAATAATCAGAAACATTTATCTGTTTTGAGTAATATTACTTTATTAATTGATAATTCTTATAAAAAGAATTTCATTGCTATGATAGATAGTGGTGCAGATTTAAATGTAATACAGGAAGGATTAATTCCTACAAAATATTTTCATAAAACTACTCATTCTCTTTCTCATGCAAGAGGAGAACCTTTAGAAATAAATTATAAATTACCTAAAACTTATATTTGCAAAGATAAAAACTGTATTCAAACCAGTTTTTTACTAGCAAAAGATAGTTCTAGCCAACTTATACTTGGTCTTCCTTTTGTATAACAAATTTATCCTTTAACTCATGTTGATGAAACAGGTATAATAGGAACTTATCAAGGTAATCCTATTTCTTTTCAGTTTATAACTAAACCTGTTCATAGAATTTTAAATGAATTACAAGAACAGATTGAAAGAAAAACCTTTCAAATAAATTCTTTAAAAGAAGAAATAAAATTTCTTACAATTGATGAAAAATTACAGAATCCTAAATTACAGGAAAAAATAAAAATTATTTATAATAAATTTTCATTAGAAATATGTAATGATTTACCAAATGCTTTTTGGAATCGTAAGAAGCATATTATTTCTCTTCCATATGAAGAAAATTTTGATGAAAAAAATATTCCAACCAAGGCTCGTCCTTGTCAAATGAATTCTGAATATCTAGAATTATGTAAGAATGAAATTCATTAATTAAGCTCTTACAATTTAAATTAAGTCTTCCAATTTTTAAATTAAATAGATGCGTTCCTTTGAGAATAGATGATTTTTTCTTCTTGTACAGTTGCCTTGGCATAGAAGTCCAAGAGAACAGTTTTGTAAATAATAGCAGGTGCTTCTAAGAATCTTCTTAAACCAGATTTCTCGATGGCTTGAAACATTTTCACAAGATTTTCGTCCTTGATTGTTAGGACTGATGCGAAGTTAACTTGATAGGCATTCAGTGCATATGCTCCGGCCATTTATTCAATTTAGAGAAAGTATAGTAGAATCTGCAAGAGAGATGAGTGCAAGAGAAAGCAATAGATGGTAAGCAAAAGTCTAAAAGCGTAAAGGTGAAACGAGATGATAGAGGCGGTTAAGATTCGAGAATGTACATGCGTCAGTGAAACATAAGGACACATATTAATATGTTTGCGGTTGAGTTTTTTTTTTTAAAAAAACGTTAAACAGATTGTGTCAGAAAGACTATTGATTTCAAAATTTGAAAAGTAATTAAAAGAGTGGGCTGTCCAATTGGTTACTGAAAATAAACAGAAGAGGGTTTGTCGTTTTATGATAATATCTACTGGAAGTCATAAGGTGCTGAAATATTTCCATCACTTGGATAAAAACTAGTAGACACATTGTTTTATCGAAAAGACAAACACCTTTTTCTGCTTCTGCCAAAGCACTAAAATATAAATCTGAAAAAGATACTGTCCCCCCTTAATTAATGCAACTAATAAATGCGAAGATACGAAATCTGAGGGAATGACAGATGATTCTTGGTATTCGTGTAGTCAGATAGTCGTATCTTCAGCTTCACGAAACTCTATATAACTGCCTACAAGTTCACAAACTAAGTCATTTATACTTTTATCATATCAAATCGGTAGAACAAGTCATCTCTCGGAGTCTTCTCCGGAGTCTGAATCAGCAGAGGAGATCCAGAGGCAATTTCCAACGTCTCGTAAGAAGATGTTTGAAGACATCCTTTTTCAAGATATGAAGACTTGGAAGAAATTCCTCGGTTTATAATATGAACAATCAGTTAGATTGTTCGAAATTATTAGGACTGATCTGTGGAATCATCTCTTCCACAACCACAATCATTTGAAGAGAGGGGATCCCAGCAGTCCTTAGTTAGATTCCTGTTGAAGTACTTTGCACTGAAGTACTTCATTCTGCTGATATCAACAAATGTAGTAGATAAACATATTGTAACGCATCTGGTTTTATGAATGAAAATCTCATTTTGTCATGTCTTTGTTTATCTACTGCTTTTATTGAAATGTAAATATAAATAAGGGATAATAAAAACTCAGTCTGAATAAATCAGAAGACGTTTCGGTTGACTTGCGATTCTTCAACTTCATCAATATTAAATGTGACATGTCTATAAGATAACAACAAGTGTTAAATAACACCGATTCGATATGTCTGATTCAAGAAATTTCAGCAGTTACAAGATGTTGTCTCCTTAATCTTTTGCAAATAAATCAATGTTAGTCGAATAACATATAACTGATAATATTTAACAGGATGGTAACATCAATATAATAAAGTTAAATAAATTAAACCGAGTATATTTCGAAAATAAGAAAACTTATTCTCAGGCAGATGTTTTGTAAAGATGTCTGCTGCCTGTAAATCAGTAGAAACGTATTCCAGACGAATGTCCTTCTCTTGCACATGATCTCTAATAAAATGATGTCTGATGTCAATGTACTTTGTTCTGGAATGAAGTACTGGATTTTGCATGATTGCAATAGCACTGGTATTGTCACAGAAGATAGGTGATTCAGAGGCTTGAACTCCATAGTCTTTGAGTTGTTGTTGCTATCACCAAGGAATTGAAAAAAACCACTTGTGCTTTTCCTGTCTAGTTTGCAACCTGCATAATTAGCATCTGAATATCCAATAAGATTGAAAGATGAATCATTGGGATACCATAAGCCGACATTTTGAGTTCCTTTTAAGTACTTCAGTATACGTTTCGCAGCAATATAATGATATTGCTTGGGGTTAAATTGAAATCTTGCACAAATGCAAACAACAAAAAAATATCAGGTCTACTGGAAGTAAGATACAATAGTGAGCCAATAAGACCACGATACCGAGTTACCTCTACTGGAGTTCCACTTTCATCCTTATCAAGCTTGGTAGATGAGCTCATTGGAGTGGAAGCAGCAGAGCATGCTTCCATACGAAAATTTTTCAGTAGCTCCTTGGTATACTTAGCTTGATTTATGAAAATTTCAGTATCAAGTTGTTTGATCTGTAGTCCAAGGAAGAATGTTAATCCCCCCATCATACTCGTTTCAAATTGTTCCTGCATCAATTTGGAAAACTTTGCACACAGTTTGGGGTTAGTCGACCCAAAGATAATGTCATCAACATAAATCTGCACTAATAGAATGTGATTATTCTTGATTAAAGTGAACAAAGTCTTGTCTACCGTGCCAATTGCAAAATCATGATTGACAAGAATTTCGAGAGGGTGTCATACTACGCTCTAGGTGCCTGTTTTAAATCATACAGGGCTTTGTGTAATTTGAATATATGATGTGTGAGAATGATCAATAAAACCTGGAGGTTGTTCGGCGTAGACCTCTTCTTGTAGTAGACCATTTAGGAAGGCACTCTTCACATCCATTTGATAAACTTTGAAGTTCTTAAAAGCAGCAAAGGCTAAAAATATTCTGATAGCTTCAAGCCTTGCTACTGGTGGATAGGTTTCATCATAGTCTATTCCTTCTTCTTGTCTGAAACCTTGGGCCGCCAGTCTTGCTTTATTTTTTATCACAATGCCTTCTTCATTTAGCTTGTTTCTAAATACTAATCGGTTTCCAATTACAGATTGGTGAGATGGTCTAGGTACTAGAAACCAAACTTCATTCCTTTCAAATTGATTCAGTTCTTCCTGCATGGCTTCGATCCAGCTTGGATCCAGAAGAGCTTCTTCAATTTTCTTCGGTTCATCCTGAGAAATGAAAGCAGCATGCATATATTCATTAATCATTTTCCTTCTGGTTTTCAAAGGAGCTGCTGGACTTCCAATAACCAAGGATGGATGATGTGATTTTCTCCAAATAAAATAGTTTAGAGGGATTTCTTTCTGGTTTGACATATTTGGATTAAGCTCAGATGAACCAGTAGCAGGTTGGGGTATGTCAGCTGCTGGCACTGGTATATCTGATGTCTGTACTTCTGGCTCCACTATTGGAATGTCTGGTTCTGGATTTTGGACATCTTTGATTTTTGGTTCTGCATCGTCTTCACCATCCAATTCCAGATGAATCCTGTCTAATCTGTTATTCAAATTAGACATATTAGAAATTTCAGGAGCACTACTGTCTTCATCGAAGACAACATGAACAGATTTTTCAACATTGAGAGTTCTATTATTGAAGATTCTGAAAGGTTTGCTTACTGCAGAATAACCAAGAAAAATTTCAGCATCTGATTTTGAATCAAATGCAGTCAAATAGTTTTTACCATTATTGTGCACAAAGCATTTACAACCAAATATATGAAAATAAGATACACTAGGCTTACTCCCTTTGCATATTTCATATGGAGTCTGATTGTGCCTCTTGTTGACCATGGTTCTGTTTTGTGTATAGCATGTGGTGTTGATTGCATCTGCCCAGAAGTGCTGAGAGATGTTTGCATCTGCTAGCATTGTTCTAGCAGCTTCTTTAAGAGTTTTGTTTCTCCTCTCAGCTACTCCATTTTGTTGAGGTGTTCTGCCAGCTGAATATTCATGATGAATGTCATGTTCATCTAAATACAACTCAAGAATCTTGTTAGTAAACTCAGTACCCCGATCACTTCTGATTTTAATGAAGGAAATTGATTTTTCTTTTGAATCTTTTTCAGAAGCTTGATCAGGAGGCTACTGGTTTGATCTTTTCCAGTAAGAAATAGTACCCATGTAAATCTAGAAAAGTCATCAACAACAACAAGTGTATACTTCATTTCCCCTAAGCTCATGATAGGGATTACACCAAACAAGTCCATATGCAATAATTCCAAACACCTTGAAGTTGATTTACTACCTTTATTCTTGAAGCTAGATCTCACTTGTTCTCCAAGTTGACATGCAGAACATACATGATTCTTAACAAAGTTAATATCAGGAAATCCATCAACTATGTTCTGCTTCTTGAGATTATTGATTGACTTGAAATTCAGGTGATTCAATCTCTTGTGCCAGAGCCAATGCTTATCAGTAAAAGAGGCAACTAAACATGTAGGAATATTAGCATGATCTAAGTTCCATGAAACATTGTAGGTGTTGCCTTCTCTCTTTCCAGTTAATACAGTAAACTCAACAGAATCTTTAACTATGCATGTGTGCTTCTGAAAAGCTACAGAATAACCGTTATCACACAGTTGACTAATGCTAATCAAATTATAACAGAGATTCTCAACCAGTAGTACATCATTAATAGTTATGTTACCATAGATAATCTTATCCTTACCTACGGTTTTACCTTTTGATTTATCCCCAAAAGTTATCTTTGGTCCAGTACAAATCATTATTTCTGAAAGTAGATTCTTGTGTTCAGTCATGTGTCTGGAACAGCCACTATCCAGATACCATGTGGAGCTACTTATTTTGGCTTTCTTTTCATGTTCCTGCAAACACAAATTTTAGTAACTGGTACCCAAACTACTTGGGTCCAAGCCTTACTAGTCCTGTAGGAACCCATGTTTGTATAATTTTTGGTGATTTTGCACTTCGGGTATCCGTAGAGGTGTGTGCAGCAGAGGGTCTGTTATTTCTAACAGTATGCATCTTAGAATGTTGTTCTTCCTTTCTGTTTGTGTTGTCTGGCCTGTATCTCTTCTGAACAGGTCTAGAATTATAGTACTGGCAGTGTTTAACCTTCGTAGAGGGTTGTTCTCATGAGTTGAATCCTCTACTGGATCCAAAACTCTGGTGAACTCTTCCATTAGGTTCAACATAACCTAGACCATAATGCTTCCTTCTGTTCATCTGATTTACATTCCTTTTAACTCGAACAGTTGGTATTTCTAGTTCATATACCACACTAGATTTAACAAAACAAATGTATTTCCCTGTGCTTGTATCCAGTTCTGGTACTGATTTCAGAAGTGCTTTCATTATTGCTGAATCCGAAACCACTTTTGTCTCCTGATTGCTTATGCAATTCTTGCATCTTTTCCAATGAAATAGACGACTTATTCCATGCATTTACCAGAACAGATAGTTCTGATTTTCAGACCTCATTGTCTGGTAATCTGCATTACTCTTTCATTCTCAGTTCTTAAATTACTCGTCTCAACCTTTAAATCATTGCAGCTGTTCTCTTGCAAGTAAGTAAAATTATTGACTTGATCTTTTAAGTTTTGATTTTCAATCGTAACTTCCTCGAAGGATTGAGAAAGTCTCGAGTACTCATCCATGTCATGCAGTGCTTTAATCAAATCAGTTCGTGTAAATTCGTCAGATTCAAAGTCAAATACCTCTACAGATGTCGAGGTTGATTCAGTGTCTGCCATTAGACATTTGATCTCTTCTGCATCACTATCAGTAGAATTACTTTCTGAGTCAGAAGATTCAGAACTAGAATCTGCCCATTTTGATTTG
Organism: Primulina eburnea; assembly: GCF_022965805.1. NCBI lineage: Eukaryota > Viridiplantae > Streptophyta > Magnoliopsida > Lamiales > Gesneriaceae > Primulina > Primulina eburnea. Next base: position 7,854,571 of record NC_133104.1, read on the forward strand.
CTTTCTTCATCAATCATCGCTTTGCGGTCTCTTCTGGACTTCTTGTCATTTCTTTTGTATTCTCTTTTCTTCTGATCATCTTTCTTTGGCTTCGGTCAATCAGCAATGAAATGACCAATCTTTCCACAGTTAAAGCACGCCATGTCACCAGGTGATGAATCCTCCTTGAAGTTCCGATTAGGGCTTTGGTAAGCTCGATGATTATTCTTCATGAATCTGGAGAAATTTTTCGCAAAGAGAGACATAGCATCATTGCTGATCTTTTCAGCAGTCTTTTCAAAAGTGCTCTCAATAAGGGAAGAATGTGATGCCGTTGTCGTAGGCCATTTAAAACTGTTGTAACTGAGAGTGTTGTTGAAAGTGTAATCAACGACAACGGTTTTAAACCGTTGTCTTTTCTATCAACGACAACGGTTTTGCAACGGTGTTAAACCGTTGTAATTTCTACCAACGACAACGGTTTTGCAAGGGTTTTAAACCGTTGTCTTTTATACCAACAACAATTGTTTTGCAATGGGTTTAGACTGTTGTATTTTCTACCAACGACAACAGTTTCGCAGCAGTTTTAAACCGTTGTGATTTAGCACTAGTGACAATAGTTTTGCAACGGTTTTAATTTGTTGAAAAAAAATAGCGACGGTTACAAATCACAGCGACAGTTATATTTTATCCGTCGCTAATATCATCGACGGTTATAAGCATACCGTCGCTATAATAAGCGATGATTTTGAAAATACCGTCGCTATATGAAGCGACGGTTTTTACAAAGCCGTCGTTAGATATAGCGACAGTATTTTAACAACCGTCGCTATTGTAAGCAACGGTATAAAAAAACCGTCGCTATATTAATCGGCGGATTTTTATAAAAACCGCCGTTTAATATAGCGACGGTCTTTAATGAAATTCGTACTTCATTCGTGCGAAGATAATAAATTTACGCACAAATTAAAATCAGGTATTAAATTTACAAAAAAACTACTACCCAAAAATTAAAATCAGGTATTAAATTTTCTGTAAAAAAAAAGTTTAAAACCTGATGTTGCACGAAGACATGTAGTTCCACGTAACGCAGGTAAATCGCACCGAGTAGCAAATCTACAAAATAAATACGAAATAGTTAGTACAAAATAAAAACCAAAACTTCGAAAAATTTATAGTGATTCGTTACTACAAGAGATAAGCGAAAATCGTTTGCGAACCTCGGTATTTATAGAGTTATAGCGACGGGCTACAAAAAAACCGTCGCTCGTTGCGACGGACATTACTTTAACCGTCGCATCTAGCGACAGATTCTTCAAAAACCATCGCCGATCTAGGTCGGCGACGGTTTATAAAAAACGTCGCCGAACTATGTCGGCGACGGTTTATTAAAACCGTCGCTAATCCATATCGGCGACGGTTTATGTATATTCGTCGTCGTATATTGCGATGGGTCGTGTTATATCGTCGCACATGGCGACAGATACAAACCCGTCGCCTAATATTAGCGACAGTTGTCCAAAAAACTGTTGTTGCAGTAGCGACGGTTGACTACAAACCGTTGCTATAAAAACGACGGTTTTTAGAACCCCGTCGTTTATTTTGATTAGTGGATAAAACGTCGCAATATTAGCGACATTTTATGTTAAAACGTCGCCTGAGTAGCGACGGTTGTCGTTAAACAGTCGCCAAAGAAGCGACGGTTTTTTTGTAAACCGACGCTTGTTTTACATAGCGACGGTTTTATTAAAAAGCGTCGCAATAAATTGCGACCATTTATTAAACCGTCGCAATAATTACGACATTTTCGTACTTACAGAGTTGGATTCCAAAATGGCGATTCCTTATCCAGCTATATTCGAATCAAACCTAATCGAGTAGATTCTTCACCCACCCAACATCCGGATTCGGATTTAGATCAAGGAGATTCTCCTTGCATAGTTTCTCGAGCATCTTGGCCCTCAAATCCCTAACAGATTCGACCATCTGCATCACCGGAACTGCTTCCTCCCATGCGTCAAAATAGCTAATCTCAGTTTGGGTCAAGATCCCGGTTGGAGTCGTTGGGAGGCTGAAGTCAACATCATTAACAGTCAACATATGAGTGTTTTATTCACTGAATTAAATTTGACATAAAAACAAAATATTAACTTAAATTAATTACAAAAAAAAATAGTGCTGATGCACTAGTTATTTATATAGCCTAATTAAAGATAATAAAATTATATAACTTTATTTTTTAAAAAAAATTCTACGACAACGGTTTTTGTAAACCCGCTGTCGTTAACCGTATAAACTACTAAAAAAATACAACGTTTTAAAAAATCATTGTTGTAGCTCTAAAAAACAAGCTGAAAGACAACAGTTTTTAAAAACCGTTGTCGTAGCTCAAAAAAAAACGCTAATAGACAACGGTTTTTAAAAACCGTTGTCGTAGCAAAATAAAACACACTAATAGACAACGGTTTTTAAAACCGTTGTCGTAGGCCAACAAAAAACAAGCTAATAGACAACGGTTTTTAAAAACCGTTGTCGTAGCCCCAAAAAAACAAGCTATAAGACAACGGTTTTTAAAAACCGTTGTCGTAGCCCAACAAAAAACAAGCTAATAGACAACGGTTTTTAAAAATCGTTGTCGTAACCCAAAAAAACAAGCTATAAGACAACGGTTTTTAAAAACCGTTGTCGTAGGCCAACAAAAAACAAGCTAATAGACAACGGTTATTAAAAACCGTTGTCGTAGCCCAAAAAAACACGCTAATAGACAACGGTTTTTAAAAACCGTTGTCGTAGCCCAAAAATTAGAAGCTAATAGACAACGGTTTTTAAAAACCGTTGTCGTAGACATATCAAGGACAACAGTTTTTAAGAAACTGTTGTCTATGAGCGGGTTTTTTGAGCCTACGACAACGGTTTTTCTTGAAACCGTTGTTAAAAGACAAAGCACAACGGTTTTTATAAAAAACTGTTGTCTTTGATATGTTGTTGAATTAAGATTTTCTTGTAGTGAGCAGCAGCAGCAGCATAGCAGCAAGAGCCTTGGTGGGTAGATTTGATGAGGGCTCTTCTCCGCTTCTCACTTCCAGTTCAAATTCATAGGCATTTAAGTCAGCAAACAAGTCATGCAGTTCTAACTTGTTTAGATCTTTAGATACTCTCATAGCCATGGTTTTTACATCCCATTCTCTGAGTAAAGCTCTCATTACTTTGAGTGTTATCTCTCTGTTGCCATGCTCTTTACCCAGAGCTGCTAGCTCATTAACCAAGCTACTGAAACGTTCATCAAACTCATTCAGAGTTTCACCAGCTTTCATTTTCAAATTTTCAAACTTCTGCATTGCTACAGACAGTTTATTTTCCTTCGTGTGCTCATTTCCTTCACATATTTGAATGAGATTTTCCCAAATTTCTTTCGTAGTAGAGCACATCTTGATCTTGCTGAAGGTGTTCTTATCAAGAGTTTTATAAATAACGTCCTTCAAGACGTTGTCGAGATTGGATTTCTTTTTATCTTCGCCAGTCCATTCCTTTCTTGGTTTTTCAACCATTTGTGGTGCACCATCAGTAACAACAACAGATGTATTAGGCTTTAAAATCTTTAATGGACCATCTGTGATGACATACCACATGTCATCATCTTGAGCTGCAAGATGAGATTGCATCCGGATCATCCAGTCATCAAAGTCTTCTTTGAGAAAATGGGAACCTTGCTAAAATGTGTAATAACTGTTGTAAATTTTTCAGAACAACAGAAATCTGCTTTGATACCACTTGTTGGGGATCGATGTAGAGTTTAAAGAGAGTGGTGAATAAACTCTTTCCTTTGAAGATAGTTTTCGCAAAGGGTGATATAATCCTGTTAGAGATTGTAGATGTTCTTGTTCAAGCGTAAGTCTAGCAAACCACAAATATAAGTGCGGAAACGATCCGATGGAGTAAGGTGAAAATAGTACTAACAGTAGGTAGTAGAACAATAGTTGTTTCTGGAAGTTCGAAAAGAAAATCTTCTACGTCTCCCTTCTTCTGTTTCCAGAAGGTATCACTAAAAACTTTGGATTTTACAGTACTCACTTGTACACACCCACTTCAGCGGACTTATCTTTTGCCTACTGAAAATCTTAGTAACTCAACACAATATAATTCAATACAACAAGGTTCTGGAAAAGACTCCTTTCCAGATTACAAACTCTTCTTCGAAAATTATCGTAAGGTGTTTTGCTTGAAGAGGTGAAAAAACAGTAGTACAAAAAATGATCTCCAAAGAACAGATGTAAGATATGAAGCGTGTACTGCTTTTCTGCAAGTTGAGCTTGGAAGATGACGATTGGTTCGCGGTTGCTCAATGTAACGTTGGATAGATAATGTGTTCCTTTAAAAAATGATCAGTGTGTTTATTTAAATGGGTTTCATCCATATATATAGATAACTTGAATCCAACGTCTATAATCAAAACGGCTTCTTTGACTTCTGATAGAAACAGCTTTATTGCTTTAAAAGGTTCTTGCAAAAAGACTACAAAACAATCAGTCTTGTTTCATACCAAAATAGGAAATGCGTATTAAATGACTTTGTTCCGCATTAATGAAGCATTTAATACTCGTACTTGGTAAATTAACAGTAACATTTAAGATTGAAACGATCGAGTAAAGCCGTTAAGTACTGATCTAGTGAAGCCAAGTTCTGCTTAGTTATGCTTCTGTTTTTCTAAGCCGATAAGTACTCGAAGAGTACTGCTTTGTTAAGGCAATAAGGGAACTTCTGCTTTTATATTGTTTTCTGGTTTAACTAATACGATCTACTGGTTTTGACTATAATCACCACAATTAAATTATGTCTATCATATTTCCTTCGGCATCTGCCTTTGTTGAGTGCTCCAATCCTATCAAAATTGATTTTCAAGATTTTTCATCAATGAATTTTATCACCGCCCTCATCATTGATTTCCAATTGAAGTAATTTTCACCGTCCAATATTGGTGGTTTGGAAATATATCCTCCTTTACTCTTAAAATCCATTACTGCAAAACCAAACAAACACAACCAGAATCATACTATAATAAATAATGAACTCACTCTGATACCACTTGTTGATATGATTTTCCCTTATTTTTTCAAGTTTTCATCATTATCCCGATTAAAAAAATTTAAAATGAAAGCAAAAAAATACAAACAATTTTAACGTGATTCCATCAAAAAAAATCTACTAAATATAATAATGTTACAGTCATGCAAGGGCATATTCAAATAAAAGACTCCATATTTTCTAATGAAGTCTCTATAACGAACACAATAGACTTCAGTTGGCGAGCATTATTGTCTTCAATATATGCCAAATCGAACTCCTTTCGAAACTACGAATTGTTTTCTCCAAAGAACTTCACATTTCTCTCATGAGGAATAGATCACAAGGCTCAGAATATGTGAGTATAACCAGTAAGCTGAAATCTTGAAATCAGAATGATATAAGTGGCATTGACAGTAGCTTTTCTAATGACTTGTCCTGACACAGAATGCAACACGAAATGAACAGTTTCGTTTTGGCTCGACCAACCTGACAAGATCACGACATAAAACATGTTTTATGCAAGAAATATCAATATTTCTCTAGAACTAGGGTTGTAAATGTATCGATCAAGTTCGCGACCTTTTCAAGCCGAGTCAATAGATCTTTAATTTGTATTCAAATTTATCGAACTCGAGCAGAACTCAAACACGTTTGAACTTTTTTAAGCCAAACTCAAGTCAATATTATTTTGTTTGATGGTTAGCAAGCATCTCACGAACCTTAATATTTTATTGATATAATATAATTATATAATATATATACATTTCTAGCCTTTTGGACTTTTCGAGCTTTCATACCTTCATTCTCGAACTTTAATATCTGATAAATAATTCAAATAGATCGCAAATATTTTCGAACATTTCGAGTAAAACTTGAACTCGAACATCATTTCGAGCCGAACTTGAGCCAAAAAAATAAAATTTTCGAGCTTCAAGTCGAGTTCAAACTCTAATATACTTAATTCAAGCCGAAAACAATCATTAAATTTTTACTAATATTTGACTCAATTCAGTTCGTTTGTATCCCTATTGAGAACACACCTTCTTATCCCAAAAAACTATAGTTCACAAAAGCCAAAAAAAAAAAAAAACAATCAACAAATCTCTCAGAAAGATTTGACACTAAAAGCTCAAGGCCTTCTTTGGCACACATGTCCACCTCGGCAATCTTTAACGTATATTAATACTGTTTTATATAGAAGGCCTAATCATATCTAAGATAGAAATTATCTTTTTTATCTTGCACCATATCTTATCATCTCACTCAAGATAATATATTTTTATTTATCCATAATATCTTCATCAATAATAAGATATATATATATATATATATATATATATATATATATAACAAAATATATCATTCAATTATCTTTTTATTTCGAAATATTTCAAAATCAAAATTTCTTGTTAAAATAATCTAAAAAATAAAGCGATCCAGAAATAATATTTAACAATCTTTCCATTTGGATTATTTTGGGAAAAAATCATAAAGCAGTCAAGAAAATTAAATATTGTAACTCTCTCTCTTTTTGAAACAAACATAAGTTCAGAAATCAAATCGAGAGGTTTTAATCAATGTTCTCCCATAGCTTCATGATGGATATGATGCTTCTCCTGAATGTCAACTGTGTATTCTCCTTCATGCCTTATATAATTACCTTAAAAAATCGAACTCCATGATCAACTTTATAAAAATAACGAACCTACTCTGATATCACTTATAGGACCAAGCTCTTGTCATTTTACCAAAAGTTATAGGTGGTGGTAATGATGCAAATCAAACCTATAGATGCTCAGGTATCACGGTTAGATCGCTCTCTCAGCAGAGAAAATTATTGCACCCAATAGGATAAAATAGTCCTAGCTTCAGATTCTCCACATCATTTTTTGTATCATTGACGAAATCTACTCATCGTGTAGGAAATTCTTCTAGAAAAATAACCATGCTTTGATTGCCTGGTTCACTTTTTGTGCATCAAAAGAAAAATGGTAAAATGGGATTATCGAATCTGAGGTCATGGAACAATGCCCTACTTGCCACAAGATTGTGGAATATTCACAAAAGAAAGATACCTTTTGGTATAAATTGATAAATCTAGTCTTTGTAAGTATATGGGGTAGAGAGAGATGTGAGAATGACTCATGTCTTGTTAGGAACATTCTTTTGATCCATGATGAGAGAATGGTTCATGGCTCTGCAGATGAATCTATAGTGTTGTTGAGTTTTTGGTTCGATGGTAAGAATGTAAGAAAAAGTGACACATATCAGAAGAAGAACAGACATATAGACAATGGCGACGGCCATTGTCTACAATTTTTGACAAAACATGCGCTTCTTCTTTTGACTCTCGGCTCTCACAATAACTCATCGATGATATGAGATACCTATAAATAGCAGCGATTGAGGTCCCTAAGCACACACCTCATAAGAAAAACATACATCATCTATAGAGAGTGTGAAGTGCTTGGAAGGCTTCAACCGGAAGAAAATCAGAAATCAAATTTCTCGATGGTCGGAGGTAATACTTGATTTCTAGCAACGACAACGGTTTTGCAAGGGTTTTAAACCGTTGTCGTAGCTATTTTAAAACTGTTGTTAAAGTCAGTGTTGTTAAATGGTCCGCTCAAAGACAACGGTTTTTGACAGTTGTCGTAGTTACAATTTGCGACGATTTTTAAAATCGTCGCAATATAAAAAGTGTCGTCGAAACTACAATTTGCGACGGTTTTGACAACCGTCGCAAAAGATAATTAGCGACGGTTTATATCCCGTCGCTAAATTTAGCAACAGTTTCCTTTTTACCGTCGCTACATTTAGCGATGGTATTCGTGTGCAAAACCGTCTCTTTTTAGCGACGGTTTATATATTCCGTCGCTAATATTTTAGGTAAAATAAAAAAAATTAAGAATTTAATAAATCTGTGTTTTCAATCGATACAATCGTGTAAAAGATAACAAATTTAAAAGTCGTGAAGTGATAAAATCGTGTAAGAGATAAAAATTTTAATCGTTTTGAAGTGGTAAAAAAATCGTGTAAGAGATAAAAATTTAAGTGTTGTGAAGTTATAAAATCGTGAAGAGACAAAAATTTAAGTGTTGTGAAGTTGTAAAATCGTGTAAGTGAGAAAAATTTTAATTGTTGTGAAGTGAAGTGGAAGAAATTGAAGCAAATTTGCATGTATTTATAGAGAGTGGTGAAACAAGATGGGGGGAAGTTTAGGGGGGAAGGAATTTTTTTGAAAATGACAACGGTTTTAGTTAACCCGTTATAAATCGGCGACGGTTAAATCTAAACTGTCACTAAATGTTGCGACGGTTTTTATTTAACTGTCGCCAAATTTAGCAACGGGTTTGGCAAATCCGTCGCTATTTTTAAACATGCGACAGGTTTTTTTAACTGTCGCAAAATTTAGCGACGGTGCAGACTAAACCGTCGCAAAATTGTAAATCGGCGACGGTTAAATAAAACCGTCGCTACAATTAGCGACGGTTAAAGAAAAACTGTCGCTAAATAGTTGTCGAATGTCTAAAATCACGCTTATACAAATGTCGTTTATCATTTTTCTTGTAGTGAGAATCCAAAACTGTATTCTTTAATAATTTTTTCATTAGGTAAAATTTTTGTATTAAATTTCTTTTAATTTATAATATATATAATAATTAAACCAAAAATAACAATCGAAAACAAAATATGTACCACGTTAAATCCGTGACTATGTTATGTTCAAAATCCATTTTCCAAAATATGTCAACGATAAACAAAAATTTTACAAATTTGAATTTAGTATTGCAATTGACCGTGATACATGTTCGTCATCAACGTGGCAATGTGGCAGTAGAGTCCCACAATATCAACATTTTCTAAACAAAATACGTATATACTGCAATCTTTTGTCATCATCGGCCTCGATCTCCTCAAACTCATCAACATTTATGCATCAAAACCTTCCCCTGCCATTTCATCCCTGGCATATAATCCACACATAGAAAGCCCATTAAAAACCCATTTTCGTACTTACAGAGTTGGATTCCAAAATGACGATTCCTTATCCAGCAACATTCATGGTTACTCGTACCTTGTGTTTACTATTTTCCGGTTCATCTTTTTACCTTATGTTTTTAACCAAGAACCCTTATATTACATTAAATTCCCAAATTCAAATAAATTTATTATTATCCCAATTGTTCTCCAAGCTACAAATAAAATAGATCATGTCATAGTAAGGTTATGATTTAACACGAGTAGTTTAGCCCGTCATTCAGGCTATTCTCTTGAAATATAAAAATAAAACAGTAAATAAAAAAAATAAAAAAAAACTTACAAAGTTGTATTCAAAAATTGAAGCTTTTATTTAATTCGTAAGAAGGGTTGTTTACAGAAAAGAAATAGAGGGGAGCAAACTTGACCGTATTCTTCTAAAAACACAATACAGCCTATAAATAGATGGAAGAGCCGGACATCAAACCCATGATTCCAACTAAAAATATAAACAATACAATGCTTTATAAAAGAAAATAGTAACATGGTTACAAAATTCAAAAATTCTATAGTGATATTCCACCAACTTTATTAAAGATGAATATCCTAATCATCTTTAATATTTTCTTTTAATGAATTTATATAATTTTCAAAAATATCACTAATATGGGAAGAAATATCTTCCTTTGGGTCTTGAGAATTTTGCATCTGCATTAGATGGATAAATTGGTTTTCACTTGATTCGGATACCATAGATTTATCTGATTTGGAGTCAGAACATGCAATGTTCTTATAAAGATCTTTCTTCGGTTTTTCAATGTAGACTTCAATCATCTTTTCTTTAGAATAAATATCAGAATATTTCGGAGTAAGAAGCTTGAAAGGACTCATCGAATTCTGCTCCTTTTCTTGTTGTTTATTAAAATCTTTCTCATATAAAGAAATTTTGTCTTCCATATGTTGAAGAATTTCGGAGCCATAGAGCTTTCCTGTATCAGTGTCTTCTCTTAATAATTTGTCCCAAAATTTTGTGAACTAACCCTCCATAAGCAAGGAAATTCTGGTTGTAACCTCCATATCCATGGAATTCCGAATTCCATAAAGAACAGACATAAAACCTTACCATCGATTCAATGTTCTGAAAATGATTTTTTAATATTTGAGGAAATTTTTAACCAAGTATTCATTGGTTTTATGAAAAATCCACTACAAGAAAAATGCTAAACGACAACGGATAAAATCCGTTGTCATAGACACTCAACAACTGTTAAAAAAGTTAAGAATAGAACAATGACCAAATTTTAATTTAGCGACGAATTATAAAACGCCGCTAAATTAAATCGGCGACAGTTTACAAAACCGTCGCTAGTTTTGAATCGGCGACGGTTTTCAAAACGCCGTCGCTATTTTAAATCGGCGACGGAATTTTCTAAAACCGTCGCCGATTTAAATTAGCGACGGTTTATAATTCGTCGCTACATTAAACTTTGGGACGGTTTTAGTAAACCCGTCGCTAATAGCGACGGTTTTTTGTTTAAATTGTCGCTATTTTTAACAACGGCTCTCTAAAACCGTTGTAATTTCTCCGGAAAAAAACGCTAATCCACAACAGTTCACGAAAACCGTTGTCTTTTCCGTAAAAAAAACCGCTAATCCACAACGGTTCACGAAAACCGTTGTCATTTCTCCAAAAAACACGCTAATAGATAACGGTTCACGAAAACCGTTGTCGTTTCCCAAAAAAACGCTAATCCACAACGGTTCAGGAAAACCGTGGTCGTTTCCAAAAAAACGCTAATCCACAACGGTTCACGAAAACCGTTGTCGTTTCCAAAAAAAAAACGCTAATCCACAACGGTTCACGAAAACCGTTGTCGTTTCCCAAAAAAAAAACGCTAATCCACAACCGTTCACGAAAACCGTTGTCGTTTCTTCGAAAAAAGACGCTAATCCACAACAGTTCACGAAAATCGTTGTCTTTTGTCCTGAAAAACACGCTTATAGACAACAGTTTTATAAACCGTTGTCTTTGACCCCAAAAACACAAAACCGTTGTCTTTTAGCGTGTTTTTGAGGGTCAACGACAACGGTTTTACAAAACCGTTGTCGTTTGCTGCTTTTTAACAACGGTTTTAACTAAAACCGTTGTTAAAAAGCAAAAGACAACGGTTTTTAAAAAAAACCGTTGTCTTTTGAGTGTGGTTGAATGCATATTTTGTTGTAGTGGTAAGAAAAATAAAACTTGAAGGTCGGATAAAATAACTTACCTGAGAATTTTGTTCTTGATTGCACTTTGAAATTATTCTTTGAAGTCTTGAAGATAATAATGGATTCTTGAATTTTTTTATGAAACGAGAAAATTTTTTGGAGAGCAATTCTTTCAAAAGAAAAAAATTGCAGAAGACACTTTCATCAAGATGAAATGAAAAGTCATTCATTCGATCAATAATTTCAATACCACATGCATGCATTGAAATTATTAAAATTGGAGGCCCCACTTATTAAAGACAATTGTGGCAAATTGTCAGTAGAACACTTAATTTCTTATTATTATTAAAATAATAATAATAATAATAATAATTAATGTTGTGGGACTACACCAATTTGATTAAATCGGTGTACATCGTCGGTTAGAATTTATTATTTTTACTATTAATGTTTTTATAATAATAATAATAATAACAATAATAATACTAATAAATAATGATTAAAGTGTTATTAACTTATATCTATAATTCGGTATAAATATAACATTTGGTTAAATAATTTGTACACATTAAAATAATTCGAAGTTCGACGTAATTTATAATACTTGTTTAGAAATTATTTTTGCATTTTAGATATAATGTCAAATATTATGGATAAGTGTTTGATTTGTACATGCAAATATAATATTATGTTTGCATTGATTCTTGAAATTTAAAATGCAATTAGTATTAAAAAAATTTGTACATCAACATTCACATTATGTTCGTATTAAATTATATTAAGTTGTTTATAATTTGAAATAAACATATCAAGTAAAATTTGTATATAATATTATAAAATAAAATATTTTAGAAGTTCACAAATGAACAAATAATCATCACTTTATCACTACTCTGATAAAAGATAAAAACTGATGAGGAGCCCACATTTTCATGTAAATGTGATCCTCACTTTATCACTACTCTGATTGAAAATAAAAACTGATGAGGAACATATTTGTTCATATCAGAAGAAGAACAGACGTGTAGAAAATGACGACGGCAATTGTCTACAATTTTTGACAAAATAAGCGTACGCAGCCTTAACTTTAGAAAATTGATACGCATATATGCTTCTTCTTTTGACTCTCGGCTCTCACAATAACTCATCGATGATATGAGATACCTATAAATAGCAGTGATTGAGGTCCCTAAGCACACACCTCATAAGAAAAATATACACCATCTATAGAGAGTGTGAAGTGCTTGGAAGGTTTCTACCAGAAGAAAATCAAAAAATTTACAAATTTCTCGATGACCGGAGGTAATACTTGATTCGCTTCCGCATATTATTTATCATGTTTATATATGTGCAGAAACATGATTTTAAGAAGAAAAAACTCTAACATTTGAATCAGAGCCATGATACCTCTACCTTAAAAATTTATTTTCTGAAAATCGGATATCATGAAGTTTTGAAAAAAATTTCTTCTGTGAATTTTCGTAAGAAAAATAAAACTTGAAGGTCGGATAAAATAACTTACCTGAGAATTTTGTTCCCGATTGCACTTTGAAATTCTTCTTTGAAGTCTTGAAGATGATAATTGATTCTTGAATTTTTTTATGAAATGAGAAAATTTTTTGGAGAGCAATTCTTTGAAAGATAAAATTGCAGAAGACTCTTTCATGAAGATGAAATGAAAAGTCATGCATTCGATCAATAATTTCAATACATCACATGCATGCATTGAAATTATTAAAATTGGAAGCCCCACTTATTAAAGACAATTGTGGCAATTGTCGGTAGAACACTTAATTTTTTTTATTATTTAAAAAATAATAATAATTAATGTTGTTGGACTACGCCAATTTGATTAAATCGGTGTACATTGTCAGTAAGAATTTATTATTTTTACTATTATTGTTTTTAAAATAATAATAATAACAATAATAATAATAAATAATGATTAATGTGTTATTAAGTTATGTCTATAATTCGGTATAAATATAACATTTGGTTAAATAATTTGTACACATTAAAATAATTCCAAGTTCGACTTAATTTCTAATACATGTTTATAAATTATTTTTGTATTTTAGATATAATATCAAATAATATGGAGAATGTTTGATGTGTACATGCAAATTTAATATTATGTTTGCATTTATTATTGAAATTTAAAATGAAAATAATATTAAAAAAAATTTGTTCATCAATATTCACATTATGTTCATATTAAATTATATAAAGTTGTTTATAATTTGAAATGAACATACCAAATAAGGTGTGAATATAATATTATAAAATAAAATATTTCAGATGTTCACAAATAAACAAATAATCATCACTTTATCACTACTCTGATAAAAGAGAAAAACTGATGAGGAGCCCACATTTTCACGTAAATGTGATCTTCACTTTATCACTACTCTGATTGAAAAAAAAAACTGATGGGGAACGTATTTGTTCATATTAAATAAAAAAGTGAATATAAAGTTATATAATGAAAAATTTTGGCTTATAAAGATTCACATAAATGTGGATAATTAAGTTGAATAATAATTATAAGGTGACATAAGAAAACATGATCTGAGGGAGTTCTTCATAGATCGGTTAAAACTGCCTTGACTTGCCATTGGTCTCTTTGAGGAATGTCGCTCTGACTAGGAGCTAGGTATTTAAAGGGCCTTAGCACTACCTATCTTTCCTGGGAGCACTCTTGGAAAATGTTGATTATGTTACTGAATAATTATTATATAAAGTATTAAAGTAAAGCCAAAATTTTGTTCGGTGAGCCTTATAATTTTAAATAATTGAGGAATAGCCACAACATCCTTAATTATGAAAAATTATGCATTAAGTGGATTTGGATAACATAATGGACATTAATTGTAAGTAATTATATAAACATAATAAAAATAATCCCACAGAGATTTTTATTATATTTATATAAATAATTAGGTTAAAATATCAAATTATATTTTTCTTAATTTACCCACAGGAGTTAAGGAAAATATATTTTGATGGTTTTATCATAAAATTACAGAAAAATCATGTTGAATTAAAATTTTAGCCCACATGCAAATTTTACGTCACTAGATTTTTAAAACATGAATTACATTGGTAAAACCTGATATTGTCTCAAAATTTTAAGAATATGATATTTTTTGCAGTTATGTAACCTGTGAGTTTTTTTTATATGAAAGGTGACATTCCCGAACTAAAGGGCGATAACTATAAAATTTGGAAAGAAATAATTCTTCTTCAATTATGGTGGATGGATATTGATTATGCTATACGGAAAGACGAACCATATGTTATTACTGAAAAAAACATTTCGGATGATGTTGATCTTTATGCAAAATGGGAGCGATCTAATCGACTCTGCGTAATGTTCATAAAGACCAAAATCTCTACTGGCATGCGTGGTTCTGTCGACCAGCATAATAATGTCAAAGAATTACTGAAGGCTCCAATAGAAAATGAGCGGAGCAGTTATTCATGAAACAAGATTTCTTCACATGTGGAGGCTATTGGGACTTGCTGCCTAATGTTGAATAGTTGTTATATTTTAAAATTGAAAAATACCTTTTATGTTCCTAGTTTTTCTGGAAATTTAATTTCAGTTTCAAAACTTGTATCTCTTGGTTATTTATTTCAGTTTTTGGATAAACAATAAATTTGTTTTATAAATCAAATCTTATTGGAAATGGTACAATGGTTGATGGTATTTTCTCTATTTCTTTACAAAATAATAACACCACTATGCATGTTCAAGGAGGTATTAAAAGATGTGTTATAAATGAAGATTCTTCTATATTGTGGCACATGAGATTGTGAGATATCTCCATAGAGAGGATTAAAGATTAGTGAATGATGGAGTACTTAGTACTTTAGATTTTACTGATTTTGAGACTTGTGTGGACTGCATTAAGGGAAAGCAAACCAATAAATCTAAAAAGGATGCCAAGAGGAGTACAAAAATATTAGCAATCATACATTCAGATATTTGTTGTCCAGATACGGACATGCAAAGTCCGAAATACTTCATCTCTTTCATTGATTATTACTCACGATATATGTATATCTACATGCTTCATAACAAAAACAAAGCACTAGAAGCCTTTAAGGTTTTTAAGGCTGAAGTGGAGAAGCAATGTGGAAAACAGATTAAGATTAACTGATAGAGGAGGAAAAGATTCGAATATGTTCGAAGATCTCAAAATTATCTTCCAGTTCTGGGGAGCAAGAACATGTGATTGTTGCCCAATATACTATGCCTGGTTCTCCAGACCAAAATGGCGTAGCTGAAAGGAAAAATCAAACATTATTGGACATGGTACGGAGCATGTTAAGTATCTCCAAACTTCCTAAATTCTTGTGGACTGAAGCTCTTAAGACAACCGTATATATATTAAACCGAGTTGCAACTAATGATGTCCTAAAGACGCCATTTGAGTTATTAAAATGTTGGAAACCGAGTTTGCAATATATACGTGTTTGGGGATGTCCTTCAAAAATAAGAGTTTACAACCCACATGAAAAGAAACTGGACCCAATAACTATAAGTGGATATTTCATTGGGTTTGCCGAAAAATCCAAATGGTACAGATTCTATTGTCCATCTCACAACACTAGAATTATTGAATCAAGAAATGCAAAATTTCTTGAGAATGATTTGATTAGTGGGAGTGATCATTCAAATGACATAGTTCTTGAGAAATATCACATTAATTCACAATCCTCTTCTTCAAATGATATATTGGTCGTTATTCACACCCCTCAAGATCAAACGGGTGTTAGGAAACCAATTATTGAAGTTCCACAAATCGCTGTTGAAAATCCAGTAGATCAAGTTGTTAATGAAGAACAACAAGAAATTGTTGATGAACCAAAAAACTTAAGGAGATCTACTAGAATAAGAAGATCAACTATATCTAGTGATTAAGTTGTGTATTTACAAGAAGCAGACTTTAATATCGGAACCGAAAATGATCCTGAAACGTTTTCACAAGCCATGAGTTGTAACGAGTCAAAATTATGGTTTAATTTTATGAAAGAAGAGATGAATTCTATGGGAAGTTAATGGCATCTGGGATCTTGTTCAGTTGCCTGATGGTGTAAAAGCCATTAGATGTAAATCGGTCTTCAAAAGAAAGTAAGACTCATTATGCAACATTGAAAGATATAAAGCAAGACTCGTTGCTAAAGGATTCAGTCAGCAGGAAGAAATCGATTATAAGGAAACTTTTTCTCCTGTATCTAAGAAAGATTATCTCTGTATCATTCTAGCATTAGTTGCATATTTTGACTTAGATTTACAACAAATGGATGTAAAAACAGCTTTTCTCAATGGAGATTAGAAGAAGAGATTTATATGAACTAACCTGAAGGATTCTTCTCTAGTAGTGGTGCAATTGGTTTGTAAGCTTAAGAAATCTATATATGGATTGAAACAAGCTTCCCGTCAATGGTATTTCAAATTTCATGATGTTATCTCTTTGTTCGGATTCGTAGAGAACATCATGGATCAATGTATATACCAGAAGGTCAATGAGAGTAAGATTTGTTTCCTTATTGTATATATGGATGATATATTACTTGTAACCAACGACAAGGGTTTGTTATATGAGGTGAAACAATTTATCTCTAAAAACTTTGATAAGAAGGATATGGGCGATGCATCTTATGTCATTGGCATTAAGATACATAGAGACCGAATTAAAGGCATTCTAGGTCTGTCTCAAGAAACCAATATCAACAAAGTTTTAGAGAGATATCGGATGAAAGATTGTTCTCCAAGTATAGCTCCTGTTGTGAAAGACGATAAATTCAATTTGAGCCAATGCCCAAAGAATGATATAGAACGGGAACAAATGAAAAACATTCTTTATGCTTCTGTTGTCAGAAGCTTGATGTATGCTAAGGTTTGTACTAAACCTGACATTGCATTTATTGTTGGGATGTTGGGAAGATATCAGAGTAATCCAAGTTTAGACCATTGGAAAGCTGCAAAGAATGTAATGAGGCACCTTCAAGGGACCAAAGATTATATGCTTATGTTTAGACGAACTGAGAATTTGAAAGTAATTGGCTACTCTAATTCAGATTACGCTGGCTGCATTGATTCACGTAAATCCACTTCAGGATATATTTTCATTCTAGCTGGTGGAGCTGTATCTTGGAGGAGTGCAAAGCGGACATTGACTACTAATTCCACTATGGAAGCTGAGTTCATTGCTTGTTTTGAGGCAACCTCACATGGTGTATGGTTGAAGAGTTTCATTTTGAGGCTTAGAATTATGGATTCTATATCTAGGCCATTAAGAATATATTGTGACAATCTAGCTGCTGCTTTTATGACTAAAAATAACAAAAGTGGTAGTCGAAGCAAGCACATCGACATTAAATATTTAGCCATACGAGAACGTGTTAAAGATAAGAACTTACTTATCGAACACATTAACACTGAATTGATGATTGCGAATTTTTTAACTAAAGGCATACCACCATTGAAAAATAAATATTATACAGAAAGATTGAGACTTGGTTCCTTTATATAATTTTGTTGTAAGAACAAATTCAATGAAACTATGATGTGATATTTTCTCATATTTGTTTTGCACATATTCATTGGAGAAATATCAATAAAGTTGGACCTCGAATAAACATAATGTTTATTCATTAAGTTATACAGATTGAGATACATAATGCATTGTAATACATGTAAGATAATAATCGTTTTAAGATAACCTATCATCATGATTCATGTATTTTGTTTCTCCTATGGTAAATGAGATATATGTGCCAAGTGGGAGAATGTAAGAAAAAGTGACACATATCAGAAGAAGAACAGATACAATTTTTGACAAAACATGCGTACGTAGCCTCAACTTTAGAAAATTGAAATGCGTACACACTTCTTCTTTTGACTCTCGGCTCCTGCAATAACTCATCGATGGTATGAGATGCCTATAAATATCAGCGATTGAGGTCCCTAAACACACACTTCATAAGAAAAATATACACCATCTATAGAGAGTGTGAAGTGCTTAGAAGGCTTCAACGGGAAGGAAATCAGAAAATTTACAAATTTCTAAATGGCCGGAGGTAATACTTGATTCGCTTCTGCATATTATTATCATGTTTATACATGTGCAGAAACATGATTTGAAGAAAAAACTCTAACAAAAAATGATAAGTACAAAGTCTATGGTTTTTCTGCTCCAAAGTATGGAAAATGGCCTTGGAAACCACCGGTGTGGAAAATTTGCCTCATTCTCAAGCACAAGTTCTATGTTGGTTGTTTGCTCATCACAAGTTTTTGACTAGAGATAGACAGCCCTATGTGGTGGAGAATAAATGTATCATTTGTAGCGAACATAACGAATGTTTCGATAATTTATTTTTCTGATGCCACTTCTCGAACTCTCTGCCAAAATTCTAGACTGGCTAGGATTGAACAAACTCGTGGGTTCTCATCAAGCAATGCTAAAGGCATTCAGAGGGATTTATTGAGGGACTTCATCCCTGGCAAATATGTGGTACATGGCCATGGCTACTGTTATTTTTCATATTTGGAATGCTAGAAAGAGTTGGATTTTTTAAAATGAAAACCAGAGAGTTGATAACATATTTAGGAAAATACAGATTTTTGCTCCTCGTTGTATTGAGATTATGAGTTTTTGTGTTTGTTAGATGGCAGGTGGATGGATGCTGATTCAAGGAATTAATGTCCTTGTAGATATCCAAGGAATGCCAAGTGTATTTATACCCTTTTTTTTTACCTTAATTAATGATACGACTGTTTCATGTTAAAAAAAAAAAAAGAAGAAAACTCACATATAAGAAATAATGATGTATAAAGAACAATATATTGCTGTAAAGGTTTACCTTTCTTCTCATATTCGTTACTCTAGATTAATAGATTGGGCTGAAGTCTGTGCTCGTTTGGGCTGAAGTTGAGATTTTAGTTGACCAAAATGTATAAACAGACTGAGAGATATGCACAAGAGAAAAAACAAGAACACCATGCAGACTCCAATTGTTGAGTTTGCTTCTCAGTTGTATCCATATGCAGTCGGACGTTAGGCCGAACCAAATTAATAAAAGCATTTTTTTCTAATACATTAAGTAATCGATACAGAACCAATTAAAATCAATATTTTTTTTAATAAAAATTCAAATTACCGGACACATTGAATAGAATTTGTCAATAAATTGGTATGTTGATTATTTTGGTTTAACTAAACTTTTTTTCAACACGATCTGTAATCTGCATAAAAACCATTTGCAGTTGGTAATATTGCTGATGTTTTCTTGGGTGTAAAAAAGAAAAGAAAAGAAAAGAAATCAGCCTCCCTTGTACATTTATTCCTAAGAATATCATATTAATTAATAAGTTCACACCCTAATGATCAGAGAATTACACAATCAAACACAAATTTAAATAAATAAAGACAAATAAAATATATTTAATTATATATATAGATATATATCATGTCTTCCTTTACTCCTGCATGCATACTTGTATGTCATCCATGCATGCATTTACGTACGTAAGTTCACTCAACGATTGTTTCTTGCGCAGTGGGTGGCCCTGGTGCAGCCACGCCTGTAAGGGTTGGCTCGCTGGTGGCCCCGGCAACTGCTATAGTAAGATGCGCCGCGTCTGTTGCACGGCACCGTGTTCCTGTTCAAGGCTCCGTAGCTGATGTATCTGCTCTGAGCCAGCTGACGTCGAGCCGATTCCGATTCCATCATCAGCTCCTCGTCCAGGTCCAAGGCGTCTGCCACCAGCCCATGTCCGTCGGTTTCCACATTGAGCCCCATATCGATGGCGTATTCCGTGGAATGTGCAGCCACCACTATGGCGGCCAGGGCTGCCAACAAGAAAACAAGCCCAACCCGGAAAGCCATTTGGATGATCAGTCGACCTTGAATGAAGAATTCAGATAAATTTAAGGATTTTTAGTTGATTTAAGCTGTGTTATTTTGTTTGTTTTCTCCTCAGCCCGCCTGCGGAAAGGAGGGAGAGGAAGTGGAGGATTTTGTGTGGTTTGTATAGGAGGAGAAGAGAATATGAACGGTGAGTTTGTGGTTGTGGATTAAGGCAATTTGTGTATGAGGAAGATGCATGGCAAAAGTTAATGGACTTTTTTTCCCATGTATATATCGGGCTTAGAGCAAATATAGGTGGTCGTGTGTTTGAATATCATACATTGAAAAATATTAGTTAGCAAGGAAATATATATCTCATGATTCGTGGCAAGATTTAGGTATCCAAAATTGTTCGAAAGAGTTTGATGAATTATACTTTAAAACCATATATACGTTTATAATGTTTTGATATATGTTTCTACTACCATATTCATTTCTATGTCCACCAATGACATGTTATTCATCTATTAAATATATCATCATATCCAATAAACAACTGATACTTTATTAATGGACATAAAGATCGATACGATACCCCGACTTAAAAAAATATAAAATTAGTAAATACCTTTAATCTATTGTTTACATAAAGAGAGATATATCTCTTATAAAAACTTAACTTTTGTGAATTATTTTCTAATTCTAGATTTGTCTTTCATATCACTCCAGAGTTCAAACACAACCCTTATTTTTATTTAATTTACAAATTTTTTATGCATATTTTATTAAGAAAATAATAATTAGTCAGAAAACTACCAAAAGTCAGGGATGTTAAAATCAATCACGATCCACCAATCCGACACGATTCAACCAAAAAAAAAAAAAAATAGGTATGGGTTTGGGGTTTTCGGGTTCGGGTCAGATCGGGTTGCACCCGATAGCTGACCCGAAAAAAATGATCGGGTTCGGGTTGACTCGAAAATTTAATTGTTTTAAAAAAATATAATTAATAATATATATATATATATATATGGCCTACATTTTTATATATTGTATGTCTGAAAAAATATTTATTGTATATTTATATATCATAAATTTTCATAATTTAATATTTATTTTGAACATTTTTTTATTTTTAACAATTGTTTATTTGATTTAGTAAATATACTTTATTTTTACAATTAGACTTTTAAATTTAAATCATATATATGAGTGAGATTTTGTTATTATGTGTTTAAATTAAAATATTTTTTTTTAATTTTATTTAATTTTTTTAAAAAAATTCAAAATCAGGTTATACGGGTTGTTCGGGTTGATTCGAGTTAGAGTTCGAGTTCAGAGTTTTCGGGTTGGTTCGGGATCGAATTGAGCAATTTTGAATAGTATTATTGCTCAACTCGACCAAACTCATTCGACCCACCCGAATTGACACCGTTGCCAAAAGTCACCTATGTCCTCTCTTTCCTAAAAAAAATAAATATTTATGTATAAAAATTACAGAAAGTTACAAGCTTGATTTACATTACAGGGTATTTGGTAATATTATTTGGTAAAATAATTTGAAAAACTGTTTTGGGCAAACTGTAAATCAAATTCAACTTAAGGATAATATCGAAAAACTTCAAAAAGTTGGAGAAACTGGGTTGAATGTTGACCTATTTTCTCAGTTTTCTCGCTTTTCCTTCATGAACTCGGGAGTTTTTCAGTTTCTGTGATGATTTTTGGTGATAAAGTTCTGGGATTTTTCTGTATGTGAATGGATTACAGATTGATTCTGAACTGGGTTTAGCTTATATTTGTTTCTCTGGCTTTTCGTGTCGATCTTACTTCCTCAATTCGAGGTAAAAGGTTGCTTGATTTCAATAGTATACAATGAATAAAGGAGTAGGCATAGGAGGCGCCGCTGGTGGCGGTGGACTCACTTCCGCGGCGTCTGCGGCGGCAGCCCAAAAGCAGAGGGTACTTCTTCAGAGGGTGGATGCAGATGTTGAACATCTTGTTGACAACTTCGAGTACCTCGTTAACGTGACTCGGGTACTCTTGAAATCATTTCTTATTTAGCTTTTTTAAAGGCTGTGTGTGTTGGAATATTTGTATAGTTTAGCTACAAGTATGGGTGATATTTATGATGCATGAAACTTTAAATAATCTGATATCAAAGAGTTGCAATTGTTTTGATTCCATTGTGCTTCTTGGAATTTTCAATTGTAAGGGTACATCGCTCTAAAATCTTGGAAATGTGGTTAAGAGCTTCATTAACAGCTGAATAGTGAAGTTGGTGGTGTTGGCCTCTTAGGACTAGACTCACAGGGGAATGCTATCATCCATGATTTACAACTCTTCGATGAGTCTAGCATTAGTGCATAACATCGATTGACAAGCTGAGCATGCTCGATCGGAGTTGGTTTGGCGTAACACTTCAAAAGCAAAGCTAAGCCTCAGAAATGGTTTGTTGGATATTTATTTTGGAAAACAAGGTTGTTTATTGACCTCCAAGAGTAATACTTTTGGTTCTTATTTTTTGGTTTTTTTCTTTTGTTTTTCTCGCCATGAGCCTTGATAACCACCGTGCAGATCCACATAGATATATAGAGATGCATATTATCTAACCGGGAAATGCCATTTTATGCATGCTCCATCCAATGTCAGCCCCATGCTAAAACCTGGAATGGCTAAATAAGTATAAGGGCTTTTCCCACCAAGTTAACTTGGCTTTTGGTCTTGGGTTTTTCTCTTGGGGCTGTGGCTTAATATTGGTGTTAGTCCTTCGTTGAGGGTTGACTTAGCGGGATGCAGTACCTGAAATAGGGCTACCATCAGGACAACATCGGTAACGTGGTCCATGTTCACATGATAGGCTGAAGCTGAATTAAGATGCTTGGACCTGTTACTATAGATGTGTGAAAGTCGTTCAGAGTTGGTTTGTGTAGGCATCAATCTCTCAAGGAGATTATAATAAGCATATTTCCAAATAATATCTGAAATTCTTCAAAACTTAGTTTCATTTTTGGAGTTGGGTCAGTAATATTTGCTGATCAAACTTGTTTTCAATTAAATAGAATGATATCTTGTATATACATCGGCGATAGCTTGAACTTACATCAGAAACTGCAATAGATTGGCTGATGGCATTATTATTGGATCTGCTAGCAATATTATATGCATTGCGTCCTCTCTTTCCTTTTCTGAGAATTAAAAATGTGACCATGATTCTGCATATTGCTTATCCAGCTTATCTTCCTCGTTGGTTGTGTGGCAACAATTTTTGTCTGAGATATCGAGGAAGATGATAAAGATGGGAAAGAATGTACTATAATTAGAGTATTCAAAATAATGGGAGGAAGACAGAGAAGAGAATCAGTACTCAGTAGCAAAGAATGAGAATTGATTTGGTTTTCTTGATTTGTTTGAATGCATTTTCATCTGCTGACTATATATTTGAAATTGAGAATACTTGGGCTAATGATTCTTTAAAAGATTGAGTACACTGATGGCGCTACATATCTTTTAGGTTAATGATGCTCTGGTCCAAAATTCTCAAGAATCTTTCATGATGGAGATGCGTGCAGCAAGAATTGTGGGTTTTGAATTTCATTTGACTTGTATCCACATCTTTTGCGTATCCCGTTATTCGGCTAATTTGATCGTTATGAATTAACTCTATCAAGTTTGGCTATTTGGATTACCAAGTATTTCTGTTAAATAACAGGTTCAAGCAGCTGACTCTTTGCTTAAGTTGGTGTCCGAATTAAAGCAGACAGCAATATTTTCCGGATTCGCGTCTCTCAATGACCATGTGGACCAGAGAACACACGAGTTCAATAAACTTGCAGAAAATACAAATGGGATGTTGGCTAGAATTGGAGAAGAGGCAGCAGCTACTCTCATTGAGCTTGAATCCCAATACTATTCCTCGACCCTGAGATCCTACGTCGGTCAAGAACTGTGAAATGTAAGATGGATTGATTTTCTTGGATCTAGTTGTTGAATTGATTAAGCAGAACACATACTTCATCTTCGTCTTTTTTGTGGCCAGTAGATTTTGTATTATGTTAAGAGTGCAATGAGGAGAAAATGGTTGCTATCTTGACTGATATTATTCAGGGGGCAAATATATCAGAGTCTACAATTAGAATTTATGAGCTCGTTCAATTTTGAATGTGCGTGCCAAATATTTATTGATATTAAAATTGATTAATATTGTCATAATTGGTGTGAAACTGAATCCAACAAAAAAACAAAACTAAACTGATTGGTTGGATTAGTTTCCAGTTTATATATATATATATATATATATATCTGTGTGTGTGTGCGTGTATTTGTTTTACTATTTTGCAGGAGTTGTTTCTTGATATATGTTTTTATAACGAATGACTGGGGGTGTTTCTTTTAAACTAATGTAAATTACTCTCAAAAAAAGTATTTTTGTGCTAAATTTGTGATTTTGTTGTACATTACATTATCAAATAAATTTAATGTGTGTACTGATATTTGTCTATTTATAATAGCTAATTTAGAAATTTTAAATCATATTTAAAAAAGATCAAGATATTTCATTGAAAAAACAAAAGTTTAAAAATTGATGATTCAAACAGGCGAATATTTTGATTTGATTTGTTATGGTATTTAAATTTTAGTGGTTTAATTTAGCTTGGTTTGCTATTTAATAAAATCAATAAACTCGGTTTAATTCGAATTTAATCTATAAACTTTGTTTAATTCGAATTCTTCTTTGTTTTTAAATAAGAAAACTTGTAATTTTATTCATAGCAAAAATAATCCTTGATTACAAGCTTTATTAACCAAATAGGAAAATCCCCAAACTTCCACATAAAAGATGAAAGGGAGGAAATAACAAAAGAAGCTAGTGAGTGCGCAACTCCGTTCGTCGTGCGCAAAACATGTTCTAGCTTTAGATGGCCTAGAGCTGTCAGATTGTTTCTAATGGTTGCAACAATAGCTGCAATATAAACATAGTCGTCCGTTGGGCAAGTGACTGCTTGCACTGCCAACAGAGAGTTCGATGTAACCTGGTGTATCCTTAAGTTTTGATTATGTATCAATTGAATCCCTTTATCAATGGCAATGAGTTCTGCAGCTACCACAGATAGAGGTTTTATAATCTGCTTCCCAAAAGCTAATAAGGGTTGACCTTCATGATCCCGCACAACACCTCCAATAGCATATATGTTGGAATTGTGACATTATAAGCCGCATCAACGTCCAATCTCAAGTGATTAACCAGTGGTGCATTCCATATTTTCGGTGATAATAAAGGATCACGTCTGGCCGTAGCTGTTAGCAGTGAAGATTTTGCCTTTTGGTAGCTACACAGCATGGTTTCACTCCAGTTAACAATAGCCATCATCTCCTTGGTCTCAGTGTTGTGTAATATTCGAAGCCTATCCATCCATATCGCATAAGTTCATGTCAAAGAATTCAAAGTCTCTTCGGTTTAGTTTTTCCTTCATCCATAGAGAAATGTCCACCACGTTCCACAATCGAACCTTCTTTAAAAATGGACAGAACATTGTTTCCTTCCAGCATGATTTGATTGATGGGCATGAGAATAATGCATGGCTCATGGAATCATAGGAAATTTGGCACAATGTGCATGCTCCAATGGTAGGGACATGATGTGCTAGCAAGTTACCTGATATAGGGATACTATGATGCAATGCACGCCACCAAAAAATACGGACTTTTGAAGGGAGCGAAAGAGACCATGATAATTGCCACCACTTTTTTAAAAATAGTTCCGAGCTATGAGCAGGAGGATCATAGAGCCCAATCTCAGATTTGTACACATCCCTCACAGAATATTTACCTTTTGGATCAAACGCCCAATATCGTGAGTCATCACATGTCGAATCAATTAGAGGGATGGATAAAATTTCCGGCACAACATGAGGGGAGAACAGTTCGTTCACTACTTGATCATTCCATTTCCCATTCCGGATAAGAGTGCTCACCTTAGGGTAGGTAAAAGAATTATGTGTAGTATGCTAGTGTACTCCTATTCCCGGATCCAACAGTCGTCAAATCTAGCAATTTTCTGACCATTTCCCACTTTCCAGTACGACCCTTTCTCCAACAAAGGCCGGATCCATAATAAGGATCGCCATATATATGATGGGTTGCTACCAAGAGAAGCATTCATAATATCTTGAGGGCGATAGTATCTTGCTTTAAGGACCTATGCAACCAGAGAATGAGGATTAGAAATAATGCGCCAAAATTGATTTGCTAAGAGGGCCTTGTTAAAAGTCTCATGATGACGAAATCACATCCCTCCCAGACACTTAGGCTGACAAAGAATTTTCCATGATTTACTATGCATCCTCCTCTTATCCTCATCTCTACCATATCAAAAATTTGAACACTCTTGTTCTATTTCCTTGCATATAGACTTTGGGATACGAAAGCATGACATAGCATATGTTGGAATTGATTGGATCATGGATTTTGGAAATGTTTCCTTTCCTCCTATTGAGAACGTTTTTCTCATCCATCCTTGCATACGCTTAACCACCCTTCCACAAGATATCAAAATTGAAGTGTCTTCTTTCGGGCTGAGAACACTGGTAGGCCCAAATACACCTCATGACCCTGCACCACCGGAATAGCAAGCATAGTTTTGATTGAGGTCACTACATTTGCATTGGTGTTCGAGCTAAATGATAGAGATGATTTTTCACAGTCAATTAGTTGCCCTGAAGCTTTCTCATATAAGAGCAGACAATATTTGACTCATGTGCAATTTTCCATGGTTGCTTGAAAAAACATTAGACTATCATCGGCAAAGAAGAGGTGAGTAATCGAGGGGATAGATGAAGCAATTCTTACCCTTTTGATTAGATTTCGAGCTTCAAATGAGAGGATAGCCGAAGATAATCCATGGGCACATAAGACAAATAAGTAGGGAGAGAGTGGATCACCATGTCGCAAACCTCTTCTTGGCGTAATACTTCGAGTAATCTCACTATTCATGGAGAAGAAGCATTTGACCGACCGGACACACCTCATTATCTTCTCAACCCAGCTAAGCGAGAATCCTAGTTGGATCATAATGTCTTCCAGGAAGCTCCACTCCACACGGTCATAGGCCTTATTCATATCAAGTTTTAAGGCGGAATACCTTTTTTGTCCTCCATGTCTACTTCGTATACAGTGAAGTGTCTCGAAATCCAATATGATATTGTCCGATATGAGGCGATCCTGAATGAAAGCACTCTGAAATTCATTTATTATTTGCTTTAATATCGTACGTAATTTGTTCGTTAGTGCTCGAGCAAATATCTTATAACAAACATTGCATAAGCTGATAGGACGAAAGTATTTCATAGTCATGGGGGAATTGATTTTCGGGATCAGAGTGACTATGGTTTCATTCCATTCATCAAGAGATTGCCCTTCATTTATAATTCGTTGGACAGCTAGGACCACCTCCCCTCCTACTATATCCCAAAATTTCTGGAAGAAAAAGATAGACATACCTTCACTTTATCGGGATTCATATCAAACAAAGTGTTGTAAAAAAAAATTTCTAAGGAAGGGGCGTTCAGTGTTGAATTCATGTGCTCATCAATTTTCGGCTCTACGCAATCGAGGATTTGTTGTCTGTCTTCCACCGTTGGGTTATTGGACTCAAATAAAATAGTTAAATAATCCTCAATAATCTCAAACATTTGAGGCCTTTTAGTGTACCAATCCCCATGTGAGGAAACCAGCCCCCAAATATAGTTCTTTTCCTGGCGCATTGATGCAGATGCATGGAAGTACTTTGTGTTCCTATCCCCATGTGCCAACCAACTAATTCTGCTTCGTTGTCTTCAATACATCTCTTGTTTTGTTGCTAGATTCTCGACCTCTGTCTCTAGGCAGCTACTTTGATGCACATTGTGCTCCCAGTGTTCTTTAGTTTTCATGTTGTTTAGCCGTCTTCTTTTACATTTTAGTTGTCGAGGAAGGCTTCTAAATATGCTTTCAGCCCATGTGTGAACAGTTTATTTACACCTCCGAATTCGATTTGTTAATGATAGTGAGATGTCTGATTTTTGCCACCCTTGTTCCACAATAGACTGGCGATCCTCTTGTGTCACCCAATGAGGTTCAAACCGAAACACATAACCCCTTCGAACCAGTTCATGCCGTTTATTTCCCAGCTCAAGCATGATTGGTCTATGGTCTAAGTGAAAAAATTCCAACGATTGGGCCTATGCCACCGGGTACAACAGTCACCATTCTAGAGTTGTAGCATAGCGGTCTAACCGTTCAAATATTATATTCTCCAAAGATCGACGGTTAACCCATGTAAATAGTTCACCTCATCCATGAAGTTCCTGTAGCCCACATTCCTCAAGTGTATCCCGAAATGCTCGAATCTGATTGGCATGCCTTAGATTTCCCCCAGTTTTCTCACTATTAAAGCATATTTCATTAAATTCTCCACCAACTAACCATGGAACACCATGTAGCTCTGGTGTACTATTTAATCTGCGGAGGAGAGTCCACGATAAGTGTCTATGTTGCGTTTCTGGGTGACTGTAGAAGCCCGTAAATCTCCATATTTTTTCCTCATGTTGTAAAATACAAGATCTACAATATTTTTGTTATAAAACTCGTAAGATTTTAAAACTTCCGTCAAAACTTTGACATTGTAATATTTTATATCTCCATCACCTTGCAAATAAATTTATGAAGGTTAAATAAAATGGTTATATCTAAATATTTCTTAACTAAAAGATAAAAGGATGAGCTGAACAGACATAACTTATTACTGAAGATGTGATTTATGATTATTTAAAATATAATATTTTTTAGCTACAGAATCTTAGTCAATACTTAAAAAACTCTCTCTCTCAATACCGATCAGATTATAAGGTTACAACTTTTTTGTTTCAAACAACTCTCGGCACAAATCACAATTATGATATAGTGGATATTTTCTGAAAATTCTCATGAAAAACTACATCGAGCTCATAATGTTAAAGCTGACACCTCAAATGATGCATGTCAGGTGCTCCTTCTTAGCAATAGTATAAATCTTGTCAATGTCGAATCATTTAAAATTTTCTTTTGGTTCCAAACCACAGCTAAGCATAAGTAGGAAATGATGTAAGTGAAGCAATCTTCTGGAAAACTATAAGTTCAAATAGAATAAGACCAGGTCAGCTAAAAAATTAATACTTGTGCATTTATAAATTGGAATTGATTGAAATGATGCAATGAATTGGAAAGATTAAAAAACTCGAAAAAACATAAGATTTGAGGTGAGGATTTGAACCAACTTTGTATAGATATATAGTGAGTGTACTTGAGCAAATTGGTTTAAAATTGATGATTCGAGTGATTGGGAGACAAATCTAATTACAATTTTGTCTCTTGAATGTTTTCATCCATTAGGGTAGTCTCATGAAGCTGAATGAAATGGATCCAAGTCAAGATCGTTGGGCTTCTTTAATTTATGGATATGTCCATGGGCTAGAAAGTCATTTAATTTAACTTAATACATAATTAAAAAAAATTTGCACCCGAGCTACAGCCCAGGTACTCTTACCTGTGGCTCCGCCTGTGCACCTTTCTTGCCCACGACTTGGTTTTGTCGATTTTATCCATGCAGACACTCTCTGTACGGGTTAGAGCACGACATGTGTATTTTTTTACATGTTTGTTAGAGTAGGTGTCCAGCAAGTCAACTTATGACTTAGATTTTATTGTTGCTTATGTAAAATCAATATTAATTTTAATAATATTTTATTGTTTTATCCAATGAAGACGACATTTACTTTATTTATATATTCATGCAAACTGTATAGATAAAGTTATTGAAAATACTACAAGTACCATGAAGTCCACGAGTATAGTGGATCATGAAATTCATTATGAAGTATACTATATATTCTAAATTTGTTTCTAGTCGATTCAACCGTCTAAAACGAGGATAAAGGTCGCTCGAGCTTGAGACTAGCATATGTGATGTAAACGCCACATTTCATTGGTAATAACATAAGGATGTCCATTCATACAAATGGGTGATCATTTGATGAGATACTGAAATATCATCCCTCAAACTTTCCAAGTGGTTATTACTTATTGTGTGGAATAGTCCGTAGTTATGATGTACACTGTTAGTCCTTTGATCTGAGACAACATGTAGGTTTTGCGTACTAGCATGCAATTTGATCCGTCTACCGACTCTATTTAGGGTGATCAAGTGACGAGGTTGAGTGCAGTTTCGAAATACATCGGAGCCGTTGCATTGTAGTTGGAGATTCACTGCTCGCCGACGGGTGAAGATATCTTATGTGATTTGACGAGTTAATAATACAAATAATCTCTAGCAAGCAATACATGTGCTTTATGGAAAAGTGTTTTTTTTAGTTTCACATATGATGTCACTGTCATTACTCAAAGATATATCATATCGTTATCGAATTCGTTTGTAACTCTCGATGAACCAATGCTTGCATATTTGATTAGGATATATGAGTTGAAGGGACTGTATTGTACGTTAATCATAAGTTATTTGATTCCATATACTGGAAATTTTCAAGTTATCTTAACTATTAATTAAGTGAGGAGAGTGAGACTATTTATTTTATTGAAGAAGTTTACAAAACTGACAGCTGTAAAAAATGAATCAGTGGAAAATTCTGGCCTTTGATATTTTTATTTTTCATTATATGAACAAGATTTGTGTCAGTATTGTCTGATCATCGATCATGATTATAATGAGTTCATAATTATTTATTTAGTAAATTAATAATATATATTAATTAAATAATAAATTAGTAGTCGTGATTACGAAGTACAAGATTGTCATGGAATATTCGAGAAGAGTCTAGAAAATACCATTATGCAGGAAATTTCGGCCCCCTCCTTGACAAGACATGACTGTGATTCCACAACACCACCGTGCACGCCGTCGAGCCACCGCCACTGGTTTTTAAAAATTCCGGCGATCATTTCGATGCAAATTTCTCTTAGTTTTCTAGTTCAATCTAGGATAAAAACAAAGTTTTTAATTATGGATCTGATTAAAAGGTTGAAAAAAATTTGTAGTGGATTACAAGAAAATCTATTACCGCCTAAATACTAGAATATTTGGAATCGACATTAAATATGCAAAGTTAAAATAAATCTAAACTCTTTATGAATAATCTTAAATCATATGATGCCCAAGAACATTTTGAAATTCAAACAAAAATTTTAAAACTACTGATGCGTCTTAGGTGCAAGAAAATGTTACACCAACAATATCATTACCTTGTTCAACTTTGGGATTTTGAGCCCGAACATTTTCATTATATGACACGCCATTACTGCCTGCACGGGTATATCGAACAAACCGACTCGACTCAATTTATGTTTTTTTTACCAAAACCTCTTTCTCCTGCCAAGTGCTGCCGCCTCACGCCATCGAACGCGGAGTGCATGTAATATATAAATTTTCAGTTTCTTAACTCTAGATGTATCTTCCTTTAAACAACAATAAAATTGAAAAATAGAGTAAGAAGAAAGAAATGGGAAACACAATGACAAGCGTGGCGAAAGGATATTTTTCTCTATTATTGCGTATTCGAAATTTTTTCCTCTCGTGAAGCTCAATGTTTTATGGGAAGACTAACTGATTGTGTCAATGAATTTCCATTATTTTTTTATGTGTTTATCTTCCTTCAAACAGCCACTTGAAGGCCCCAGACCCGCAAGGTTTGATTCCATGAGATTAAGGCTTCAAAAACCTTATAATCCCAAAGCAACTACTTGAACATGTTCTGTTGCTGAGTACTGTAAGTTTTTTTCATTCATACACCCCATGGGATTTTAAGGTAGAGTGATATGAACGCGACACATCCAACAATATTGGATTGGTGGAAGAATCGAGCTAATTTCAGAAAATGACTTGAGAAAACCCCCTCTTGACTTGGTTGGTAGTTCATGCCTCAATTCCAGATTTTACATTGTTAGAGTTTATTGTCTAAACAATAAATTGTGTGTATCTTTTCAGCAAAAATAAGGCACACGTTGATTGTCATATCTCTGAATCAATCTACAAGCTACAAACAAATTTCACGAACACTGCTTTGTTCATTTGCGTTCATCGAAATATTAGTAGAATATTTCGATCACGTACACAGTTTAAACCTTCAGAGATAACAAGTGATTCTCCAAGAATTACCAGAGAAAGAATTCTATATATTTGTGTGTTGTTGTGTCTACAAAATGGAGGTTATCTATAGATATAGGATTTCCAGCCTAGCCTAACAAGAGTTTAACTCCACTCAAATTTTTGATGCACTTTGAAAGTTCTGTTTCCACAGTGTATGTGTGTGTTGAGAGTTGTGTGTTTCAGAATATAGGTGTTGTGCGTAGGTATTGTAACACTCACGAAAACATGCAGCGGAAGTTATAAGTTTAACACACCTAAACGTAGTTGGAATAACGATAATGATAAGAGAGACGAGATATAAATTATACACAAGTATAAAATACTTGTGCGATGCCTCAGGGCAAAATAATTCACTAGAAAACCTTGTAAGTTTACAAAAATCAATACTAGTGAAAGAAATAAACAACTCCCTTGTAAAGGTGAGTAACAAATTGCATCCAAAACTTCTGACAAAACTTATAACCGGAATACAATGGATGCATTAACCGAGAAAGAAAAAGTCTTCAAAAGAACAACACACTAATCAACATAATGATTAGGTGTTGGCGTCATAGGATGCAAGCACTTCTCGGCAACAACAGTACGAGCTAGCTTTGATCTCCGAACTCTTCTCGAACACCTTTGGCTCTCTAATCTTCCTCTCTCTCACGCCGCACACCTTTTGTTACTTGGAGTCCTATTTAACCTAGACAAAAGAGCAATTTCATTAGGAAGCAAACTCTTTAAAAATAAGGATCATATCTTAAAGATATTGTGAGATCATATCATTATAATATCATATCAAAAACTAGAAAGGAAAAATATCAAGAATAATCATGGAAAGTATTTCAATGAATAAAAATTCCTTTCAATCTCCCCATTTTTGCCTTTCTGGACAAAACAACCCACAAGTGAGTAATTAGGTTGAACTCTCCCTGAATGGATAACTCAGTGACTCCCCCTGAACAATTAGCCAGTGTTGTATGTTAGATGTTGCAACATTCAAGTCATAACACCGAAATAGTTCATTAATCAGGAGGATCAAATCAGAAAAACACAAAGACAACTAAAAGGTAAGGGGTACAAGAACCATCCAGAGAGAAAGAGGAACACAAAAACTCAAAATCTCATTCGTCATGACTGCCATCATCTTCATCTTGGGCTCCACTGGTTTCAGCAGCATCTTCTCCCCCTTTTTGTCCAGAATGGAGGCTAGTAGCAAGAAGAAGCTCATAGTCTGCAATTTGATTTTCATAATAGTCAATAGTCTTCTTGGCATGAGCAATCTGTTGACGACCATAGTCAATTTGAGCTCGAAGGTAGGAGACAGCTAATGTAACATAACCAGGAGGAGGTGCAGGAGGTAGACCAGCCGCGAGAGACTCATAGGTATCAGCAGGGTCAGGCTGGGGCGTCGATGTTGTGTTTCCAGTGTGGCCAACATCTGGAGCAACACTGGAACTTACCCAAGGCAGATCAATCTGTCTATTGCCTTTAAAATACACAGGAGAAATCTTCAAGAAATCTTTAACCTGGCAGAGATCTTCATCAATATCCCGAATGAACCCTTGAGACTCCAGGATTCCATAGCTCAGTGAGGGATAGGGCAGCTTTGTCTTCTTGAAATCCCCTTCAGCATACAGTAATGTTGTCCTGAACACCAACTTACCAAAATTGAAGGGTCTTCCAGTGCCAATATTAAATAGTACCATGGCTTGAGATCTGGTCACTGTGGTGGAATTAGTTGAAGGGGTCCAATTCCAAATGGCGGTCTTATGTAGGACAGAGTAGAAAGAAGTGAGATTAGCAGCACTCAGCTTCTTGGGATAGTCAGGGAAAACGGCAATCACGCCTCCTGTGAGTACAGAGGTGACATAATGTATGTCAAGCTCCTCGTTAGCTTCCTCAACATCGGGTGTGTCATAGAAGGCATTGATCACTGACGGAGAGAAATTGTAAATGCTATCACGCACAAACACCCTTCCAAACTTCACTGAGTCCTCAACTCCAACACTTTTCAGGAGATTACAATAAAATTCCAACACCACATGGCGACAGTATGGTACAACAGTAGTAACCGTGGATAGCAACCTTCTGTTCTTGAGGAACTCAATCAGGTTGTATCGCCCATACGCATTCACACTCTTCTATCAGTTCTCTCTGAATAAATAGCAGCCACAACGCCAAGGCATCCTCGGAATAAAATTTGGGGGAAAAGGACTTACTTAAGTCATAGTCAGTAGAGTCGATGTTGTGCTCGATGTTGGCAACATCCTCCTCAACACCGGCACCAGTAGCAGCATTATCATCAGCAGACTCGCTATCTTCAGAACCAGAATCCTCAGAGTCATCATCACCTTGCTCCTCTGATTCAAAGTCAAACACGGACGAGGAAGAGGAACCAGCAGAGGCTCCAGGTTGATTTTCCTCAAATTCCCTCATCATTTCTGAATCAGGTTCATCCTCATTAAGGGTTTGTTTCTTGGCAGCTTTCTGTTCCTTGAGGTGAGCAAGAAATTCCGCCAAAGATTGTTCATCTTCTTCTGCCTTCTCTGAGGTTCCTTCACCGGCAGGACTTTGGGGATTTTGAGTGGGGGTTTGTTTTCCAGTATCAGAGGTGGAACTTGATACCTTTGCTGCAGCAATTGGTCTGGGACGAGCCACCAACTCAAAATCAGCATCATCGGAGTCGTCCCCCGATGAGAAATCGGTGTCCAGAAGATTAGAAGTTGTAGATGCCCGTGGTTTCTTGGTTGGAACAAAGTCAGGGTCGAACCCTGCTTGTCTCTTTGACATTCTGCGCATGGGGGCAGGGGGAAATGCTCTGTTCAGGGCTTCGAAATCTGGTGGATTCTCAACGTTAATTTCGTTCCCGGGTTCACCAGGGGCGATCATTTCCAATGGAATTGGTTCATCTGCCACACCCACGATTTCCATCCCCGCAACATCGGTTTCGGCTGTGGGTGTTGTGTCAGGTGATTCATCACCCATACTTGCAGCCATTTCACTCCTGATATCTTGAGGATCGAACCCAGCCATCTGCAAAAAAAAAAACGAAGGAAAGAGGCAGAAGTATTTCGAAGAACTCTGAAAGAATGGCGAAGAGCGGAGAAATTTTGCGCAGACAAATGAAGAATTAAAGTGTGCGAAATGTTCGTATGTGAGGGCACAAACCAAACAGTATAATTGATCCTAATTCAGCCCTAATTATTTAAGCAAGGT
This sequence comes from Primulina eburnea, assembly GCF_022965805.1. Taxonomy (NCBI): domain Eukaryota; kingdom Viridiplantae; phylum Streptophyta; class Magnoliopsida; order Lamiales; family Gesneriaceae; genus Primulina; species Primulina eburnea. The sequence continues at coordinate 7,890,035 of NC_133104.1, forward strand.
TTTCCAACGGTAACATTTTGATGAGACGTAACTATGGCAGCTTTCCAACTCTGTTTTTACTCACTCCCAACGGTAACTTACTGAAACGGTGTAATCATTATCTCAAGAAACCAGTTAGAGTAAAACGCCACATCGAATTAACCCCACAGTCAGTTAGAAATCAAGAAAATTCAAAATTAAGTCGATTAGGTTATTTTTCGAATTTCATGAATCGAAAACTGGTACCCTACTGGACATGATTAATTCCCAAAACAGCAGTATGAATGACCTAAGTTTATGCCTAAAATATGATCGAGAATGAAATGCACACACATGTGATCAAACTGTGATCAGTCTGTACACAGGTGTTGGCAACACCTCTTGGCAACACTCACAAGTTGGACTCAACCTTTCTTGAACATTTTTATTCAGACATGGTAGCTCCCACTCTAGAAGAACGGTCTTCATGGGACTCCTCTAGGTAGCTTTTTCCATCTGTATTTTGACTTAGAAATGGTAGCTCTCAATCTAGAAGAACGGTCTTCATAGGACTCCTCTAGGTAGCTTTTTCCATTTTCTCCTTAAACAATTTTTTTTTCTTCTTTTCCTCTTTTCTGTTTTTCACCTTATTGCTCAAAAATTTTCGAAGTCATTATCCGCATGGGACAAGATCATGTAGAACATGAACGCCTTCACAGTTTTATGACTTAGTTTGAGCACACTCCATACTTCAGGGAATTTTGACAGAAAGGTTGATTCACAACTGAGAGTCTACCATTTAGTATCCTTCACCTGTACAGTCTTCACACAAAACAGGATGAATGTAATATGTCTACCATCCTAAAAATAAAATGAACATGCATGCTGAGTGTTGTCCACCGGTGTTGTAACACCGTGGACAACATCCGTGAGTGATCATTGTGCACACAAGCTGAGAGACTTCCTAAGATTGGAAAATCTCTCAAAGTCCAATGGTTTTGTAAAAATATCAGCCAGTTGGTTCTCAGTTCTAATAAATTCCATTCGAATTATACCCTTCTCAACCAAATCTCGAATAAAATGATGTCTAATGTCAATGTGTTTTGTTCGAGAGTGTTGCACTGGATTTTTTGAAATATCAATCGCACTTGAATTGTCGCAGTATACAATTAAGGTGTCACTGTTGAATCCATAATCTTTAATCATTTGATTCATCCACAGAAGTTGTGAGCAGCAACTAGCGGCTGCAACATACTCAGATTCAGCAGTGGACAAAGACACACAATTTTGCTTTCTACTATACCATGACACCAGATTGTTACCAAGATAAAAACACCCACCCTTGGTACTTTTCCTATAATCTAAGTTTCCAGCCCAGTCAGCATCACTAAAGCCCACTAAATTGGTGTTTGTTTCTTTGGTGTACCATAAACCTAAGTCAACTGTTCCAGATATATATCGCAAAATTCTTTTGACAGCCTTTAGATGAGTGACTTTAGGATCAGCCTGGTACCTAGCACACAAACAAACACTAAACATGATGTCGGGACGACTTGCACTTAAGTAAAGAAGACTGCCTATGATGCTGCGATACTGGGTGTTGTCAACACCGGTGGCAACATCGTCTTTGGACAATTTTTCAGTCGACCCCATTGGAGTTTTCAAGTGTTTAGTGTTTTCGGCAGAAAATTTCTTTACCACATTCTTGGCATACTTAGATTGACATAGAAAGATACCATCATGCATTTGTTTAATTTGTAAGCCAAGAAAGAAACTCAATTCTCCTACCATGCTCATCTCAAATGTGGTATACATGCATTTAACAAAATCATCAACATGCTTTTGAGAAGAAGCACCAAAGATGATGTCATCCACATAAATTTGACACACAAGAATATCATGCTTTGACTTTTGAATAAAAAGGGTTTTATCAACCTCACCTCGTTTGAAGCCTAAGTCAAGAAGATATTCAGTAAGCCTACCATACCATGCCTGTGGAGCTTGTTTCAGTCCATACACAGCCTTCTTCAACTTGTAGACATGGTCAGGGTGTTGTAGATCTGTGAATCCTTTAGGTTGGCTTACATAAGCTTCCTCATTCAAAATGCCATTCAAAAATGCACATTTCACATCCATTTGGTATAGCTTTATATCCATGTGACAAGCAATGGCTAGTAAAAGTCGCACTGATTCAATTCGAGCAACAGGGGCAAATGTTTCATCAAAATCAATCCCTTCAACTTGAGTATACCCCTGAGCTACTAACCTAGCTTTATTTCTCACAACAATTCCAGATTCATCGGTTTTGTTTTTAAAAATCCATTTGGTTCCAATAACATTCACATTATCGGGTCTAGGAACTAAATCCCACACATCATTTCTAACAAATTGTTCAAGTTCCTCATGCATGGCATTGACCCAGAATTCATCTTTTAAGGCCTCATTAACATTTTTGGGTTCAATTAGAGAAACAAAACAAGTATGGCTTACCTGAGAGTATACGGAAGTCATGCATACTAGTCCCATCATTTTCCGATAGTCTACCTTCTCCTTTCTTCTAGTTTGCATTCCTCCAAAAGTTTCTCCAATGATCTGAGATGATGGATGATTTTTCTGAATCTTGCTGGGAATGTCAATCCCTTCATCGGTTACACCATCATCATTTTCAGTATTCTCTTCTGGTTCATCATTTGATTCTGCCAATGTAGGTGTTGTCTCAGGTGTTACAACACCGGGTCCAACATCTGTGTTAGGCAGTGTCTCACTTGTATTCAGGAGCCCATCAACATCATCCTCAATTGTTTTTCCTGTTAGATCTGCAAGATCATCAAACACAACGTTAATCGATTCTATGGTCGTTCTTGTTCTCAGATTATACATGCGATATGCACGACTATTGGACGAATAACCAAGAAATAAACATTTGTCACTTTTAGAGTCAAATTTTGCAAGATGGTCTCGGTCATTCAAAACATAGCATACACACCCAAAGACATGAAAATACTTGAGATTCGGCCTCTTTCCCATGATGATTTCATAGGATGTCATAGTAGAACCACTCCTTAAGTACACACGATTTGAAATATGACATGCTGTGTTCAAGGCCTCGACCCAAAATCTCTTTGAAATATTCTTAGAACTTAACATGACCCTAGCCATTTCTTGCAGTGTCCTATTCTTCCTTTCGGCTATTCCATTTTGTTGTGGAGTCTTAGGGGCTGAAAATTCATGAGTTATCCCCTTCTTTTCACAGAATGAAATGAAATGTGAGTTTTCAAATTCTTTACCATGATCGGTCCTTATCTTACCAACCCTCAAATTATGTAGATTAGTAATCTTAGCATGTAATTTCTTGAAAACATCAAATGTATCGGATTTTTCTCTAAGAAATCTTACCCAAGTAAAGCGAGAGAAATCATCCACACAAACACATGAATACTTCTTACCTCCAAGACTTTCCACTTCCATAGGACCCATAAGATCCATGTGCAAGAGTTCAAGGCACCGTGTTGTCCCAAAGTGTTGCAACACTTGATGGGGAACACGTGTTTGTTTACCTTTTTGACATGCACCACAAACATATGGAATTCCAGAGGATAAATTAGGCATACCTCTCACAGCATCATACTTACCAAGATTCTTTAATGTCTTGAAGTTTGCATGTCCCAATTTTTGATGCCACAAGTTTAATTCGCTCACCTTTGAATGATTGCACACTAAGTCTTCTCCAAGTTGGTAGCAATTATCTGCAGACCTTGTACCTGTCAAAATACGAGTATTAGCATTATCAAACACTTCACAATTGTCTTTATCAAACTTAACATGCAAACCGTCATCACAAAGTTGGCTTATGCTTATTAAGTTTGAGTTAAGCCCTTCGACATAAAGCACATTGTGCAGATTGGGCAGTCCATCAACATTCAAGGTTCCTTTGCCAACAATTCTTCCTTTAGCACCACCACCATACGTCACATGACCACTCCTCAGTTCAACATAGTCAATCAAATGGTCTTTAGAACCTGTCATGTGGCGTGAACAGCCACTGTCAAAGTACCATATTCCTGCAATGTTAGTCTTTAATGACGTATAAATAACGGAGCATTGAATCTTAGCCTTTGGTACCCAAACCCTTTTTACCGTCGGTTTTCTGTTGGCAGTGTTGCACCGAGTGTTGTACAACACCTGTGGCAACACCCGTTCTGATTCCCATCTCTTGTAATCATCTCTCAGTTTAAAGCAGTAGGGTTTGATATGACCAGGTCTGTAACAGTAGTGACAGATGAAGTGGCGCTTTCTGGATTTAGACTTCTTGATGGACATTCGACCTTTTGATGGAGCACCCTTTTCAGTTTGTGTAGTATTCGAAGCTTCAACACTTCCTTTGACAAAAACAGTTTGTTTTCCCTTAGTATTGGAAGATTCTCCAATTTCAAACAGACTATTCGGATAACCAAGTCCAGCTTTGTCATTCTGTCCAGTCATCAAAAGTGAATCAAGTTTGGATGAGCTTGAATTCATCTTGGCAAGAATTTGAGTTGCTTCACCAAGTTCCTCTTTGATTTTGCATAATTCCAAGTCTTTCTTGCTTAAGATTACTTCAAATCGTGAAATCTGTGACTTTAGCTCAGCATTCTCTTTAGAGAGAATTGCATTTCCTTTAGTTCTTTTAATCCAGTCTTCATATAATTCTTCATACATCATCTGCACACTTTCTAGAGTGACTTCATCATCATCTACCTCTTGAGTTTCAGACTGACTTGCCTCCGCAAGGGTTGTAGATTTAAGACATACTGATTTCGAAGAGGTGTTGCGGCCAGGTATTGCAACACCGGTGGCAACACCCAATGGGTTGATTTGCATTAAGCGTTTCTCCTTGATCACAGCGGACAACGAGAGATGTTTTTCAGATTCATTTGAATCTTGGTCATCATCAGACTCTTCTAGGGGTGGGCGTAAAACCCGAAAAACCGAAAAAATCGACCGAACCGAATAATTCGGTTTAAATGGTTCGGTTTTATCAGTTTTTCGGTCGGTTGTGGTTTTAAAATATATAAAGTTCGGTTTTTCGGTTCGGTTTTCGGTTTTAATCCCCAAAAAAACCGAAAAACCGAACCGGCCATATTTTTGTTAAATATAAGGTTTTTATGTATAATGGGTCATATTATTGTTAAATATAAGTCTTTTTATATATAATGGGCCTATTAAGATTTAGGAACTTAGTATCATTAACCCTCAATTTTTCAATCCGATCGTTTTCTCTTATTTCTCATCACTCATCAGTCGACGTTCTCTTTTTTTCTGTATAAATTTCTTTAATATTTCGTAAGATTATTTGTGTTCCATTCGAGCTAATTGACACCTTGTTATCATTCTTATTACTGAATATTCCGTTGGATTCAGGCATTTTCCGTGTTTACATGGTTAATTAGTTATATATAGTTATTATATTCGTATGACATGTTTATACACAACACAGGTAATAAATATATATATATATATATATAAATGATCAAGTCTCACAAATTGAATATTTGAAAAATACTATGATTTAGATTTTAAAGACATAAAGTGACATATAATTTTATCTCTCAACAAATTTTAGCCAACCGTATATAACCGGCCGTAAAAACCGAACCGTATTACAAAAAAACCGAACCGAACCGTAATAAAATGGTTTGGTTTTGGACTAGAAATATTCAAAACCGAAAACCGAAAAACCGAACCGTTGTAGACTAAAACCGAACCAAACCGACTGTTGCCCACCCCTAGACTCTTCATCACTTAGAGTGACATTCATGCCTTTGTTTCTTCGAAGTCGATTGGCGCACTCATTGGCATAGTGTCCATATCCCGAACACTCTCTACATTGCACCGAGTCCAGGTTTCTGACATTAGATTGGATTTGCACTTCGGTCTTTGGTCGAAACTGTCCTTTCATAGGAGTAAACTTTTGTGATTTTGCAAATGTGGAGTTATTGGGCAGCTCAGACTTTTGTCCAATTTTCTTCTTTTCTCTCATAGTCTTCAAATAATCACCAAATTTCTTAGTAAAAAGAGAGATCGATTCTTCACCTAAATCAGACTTATCCACCTCTTTAGATATTTGAAGGATTTTATCATAAGATTCAGTTGAGGCTTCAAAGGCTATTGTCTTCCCTTTATCCTTCCTTTGAAGATCAAGATTCATCTCAAAGGTTCTGAGAGAACTCATTAGTTCATCTAAGTTGATTGTTGACGTGTCTTTAGATTCTTCAATAGCACAGACTTTGACATTGAATCTCTCAGGAAGAGATCTTAGGACCTTGTTTACCAATCTTTCATTTGGTATGGGATCTCCTAGGCCATGTGATTCATTTGAGAGTTGTCTCAACCGGCAGTCATACTCAAGAATAGACTCCTTGTCCTCCATTCTCAAACTTTCGAACTTTGCTGTCACCATCCTTAGCCTAGTTTTACGCACACTCGCAGATCCTTCACAGTGCTTCTGGAGTATCTCCCAGGCATCTCTGGCGCATACACAAGTGGTGATTAAATTAAACATCCTTGTGTCAACAGATGAAAATATAGCATTGAGAGCCTTGGAATTGAACTTTGAAGTTTGCACTTCATCGACAGTCCATGTACTTTCAGGTTTAAGTCGTGTGTCTCCATCAGCATCCGCGAGTTTTGGTGGACTCCAACCGTCAAGTACACGTTGCCAAGCTCTTTCATCAATGGATTTAATGAAAACCCTCATCTTTACTTTCCACAATGCATAGTTTGATCCATCCAACACGGGAGGCCTGAAAACAGTATTTGTTGTTCCTTCCATAATTCCTTTTCAATCTGAAAACAAACAAAACAGGATCTCACTTAGTAGCGTCAAGTGGAAGCTCTGATACCAATTGAAAGTTCTGTTTCTACAGTGTATGTGTGTGTTGAGAGTTGTGTGTTTCAGAATATAGGTGTTGTGCGTAGGTGTTGTAACACTCACGACAACATGCAGCGGAAGTTATAAGTTTAACACACCTAAACGTAGGTTGGAATAACGATAATGATAAGAGAGACGAGATATAAATTATGCACAAGTATAAAATACTTGTGCGATGCCTCAGGGCAAAATAATTCACTAGAAAACCTTGTAAGCTTACAAAAATCAATACTAGTGAAAGAAATAAACAACTCCCTTGTAAAGGTGAGTAACAAATTGCATCCAAAACTTCTGACAAAGCTTATAACCGGAATACAATGGATGCATTAACCGAGAAAGAAAAAGTCTTCAAAAGAACAACACACTAATCAACATAATGATTAGGTGTTGGCGTCATAGGATGCAAGCACTTCTCGGCAACAACAGTACGAGCTAGCTTTGATCTCCGAACTCTTCTCGAACACCTTTGGCTCTCTAATCTTCCTCTCTCTCACGCCGCACACCTTTTGTTACTTGGAGTCCTATTTAACCTAGACAAAAGAGCAATTTCATTAGGAAGCAAACTCTTTAAAAATAATGATCATATCTTAAAGATATTGTGAGATCATATCATTATAATATCATATCAAAAACTAGAAAGGCAAAATATCAACAATAATCATGGAAAGTATTTCAAGGAATAAAAATTCCTTTCACACTTATTTGATATATCAAAACTCTAGATATGAAATAATATATTTCGTGATTTTGTTAGTTAAATATAATCCTTTAATTATGGTGTATCTAAAATATCAAACACATAAAAGATCTAAAAATACATCCAATATTTCTCACTTATACACAATTGAGTAAATGAAGCCACTCGCTTCAACATATTCTATAGCATTGTGGCACATTATTTCATATAGGGAATAAAACGCGCGACTGAGCGAGAAAAAAACCTTTGAGGAGACTTATATTAAGTCATCACCAAACTAACATAAGCTCTCAACTCAAAAATTGGCAGTCTATCCCAAATTATGTAGCCACACCTAATCAAGCACCTATGCTCCTTCAATAACAGAGCATGCTTAAATCTTTCGAGATTATATATAAATACCTTCTAGTGACTGTATCGAATATTTTATTTTCGACTTATTTGGCATATCTATGAGCCATATTATATCAGTGAATTACCAACTAAACTTTTCATCGGCCCACATGTCAATTAGCTTGAACTTGACTTGATAGCTTTCCTAGACATGATCCGATAGGTCAAATCATCCATGACCATTGGATACATGCTAAAGTAGCAACATCAAGCTTACACCTCATGACAATGCCCAAAGTCCAAAAGGGCAAAAAAACAATGTGAGGGCTCACACAATGGCGAAGCCGAGAACCATTTGTCATTTTTCTTATCTGTGGTCTGGTCTTTGTTGTTGCAAGGCATGACCACGCATTAATAAAAATTTTCTTTTGGTTCACTACTTCAGTTTCGCCAATAAGACGTCTTAAATTGAAAGGAATTTTATTCCTTGATATACTTTCCATGATTATCTTTGATATTTTGCCTTTCTAGACATGTGCAAATCTTGATTATTTGATATGATATCTTTATGATATGATATCTTTAAGATATTATCATTAGTTTAGAAGAGTTTGTTTCCTAATGAAATTGCTTGTGGTCTAGGTTAAATAGGACTCCAAGGAGAGAGGCGCGGGGAGTGACAAAAAGGACGAATAGAGAATTACATGAGAGACGAAGGTGTTCGTGAAGAGTTTTCGAGATCGAAGCTATCTCGTGCTTTTGTTAAAGTGTTGCTGGGAAGTGTTGACAATATATGCAGACAACACCTAATCACTGTTTTGATTAGTGTGTTGAATTTTTGAAGATCTTTTACTTCTCGGTTGATGCATCCCTTATATACTGGTCATACGGTTTGTTAGAGGTTTAGGATGCAATTTGTTACTCGCCTTTATAAGGGAGTTGTTTTATTCGTTCACTAGTATTGGTTTTTGTAAACTTACAAGTTTTTTAATGAATTATTTTGCCCTGAGGCACCGCACAAGTATTGTATACTTGTGCATAATCTATATCTTGTCTCTCGTTATATTATTATTTAGTTGTGTGTTAATTTGTCAAATTATAATTTCCGCTGCATGTTGTCGTGGGTGTTACAACACTCACGCACAACACCTACTTTCTGATACACACAACAATCACCCTCAACTAACACATACACTGTGGAAACAGAACTTTCAATTGGTATCAGAGCCTCCACTTGACGCTACTAAGTGAGATCCTGTTTTGTTTTGTTTTCAGAGTGAAAAGGAATTATGGAAGGATCAACAAATACTGTTTTCAGGCCTCCCGTGTTGGATGGATCAAACTATGCATTGTGGAAAGTAAAGATGAGGGTTTTTATTAAATCCATTGATGAAAGAGCTTGGCAACGTGTACTTGATGGTTGGAGTCCACCAAAACTTGAGGATGCTGATGGAGACACACGGCTCAAACCTGAAAGTACATGGACTGTCGATGAAGTGCAATCTTCAAACTATAATTCCAAGGCTCTCAATGCTATATTTTCATCCGTTGACACAAGGATGTTTAATTTAATCACCACTTGTGTATGCGCCAAAAATGCTTGGGAGATACTCCAGAAGCACTGTGAAGGATCCGCAAGTGTGCGTAAAACTAGGTTGAGGATGGTGGCATCAAAATTTGAAAGCCTGAGAATGGAGGACAAGGAGTCTATCCTTGAGTATGACTGCCGGCTGAGACAACTCTCAAATGAATCACATGGCCTAGGAGATCCCATACCAAATGAAAGATTGGTGAACAAGGTCCTAAGATCTCTTCCTGAGAGATTCAATGTCAAAGTCTGTGCTATTGAAGAATCTAAAGACACGTCAACAATCAACTTAGATGAACTAATGAGTTCTCTCAGAACCTTTGAGATGAATCTTGATCTTCAAAGGAAGAATAAAGGGAAGACAATAGCCTTTGAAGCCTCAACTGAATCTTATGATGAAATCCTTCAAATATCTAAAGAGGTGGATAAGTCTGATTTAGGTGAAGAATCGATCTCTCTTTTTACTAAGAAATTTGGTGATTATTTGAAGACTATGAGAGAAAAGAAGAAAATTGGACAAAAGTCTGAGCTGCCCAATAACTCCACATTTGCAAAACCTCAAAAGTTTACTCCTATGAAAGGACAGTTTCGACCAAAGACCGAAGTGCAAATCCAATCTAATGTCAGAAACCTGGACTCGGTGCAATGTAGAGAGTGTTCGGGATATGGACACTATGCCAATGAGTGTGCCAATCGACTTAGGAAAAACAAAGGCATGACTGTCACCCTGAGTGATGAAGAGTCTGATGATGATCAAGGATCGAGTGAATCTGAAAATCACACATCGTTATCTTCTGTGATCAAGGAAAAGCGCTCAATGCAAGTCAATCCTTTGGGTGTTGCCACAGGTGTTGCAATACCTGGCCGCAACACCTCTTCGAATTCAGTATGTCTTAAATCTACAACCCTTGCGGAGGCAAGTGAGTCTGAAATTCAAGAGATAGATGATGATGAAGTCACTCTAGAAAGTGTGCAGACGATGTACGAAGAATTATATGAAGACTGGATCAAAAGAACCAAAGTAAATGCAAGTCTCTCCAAAGAAAATGTTGAGCTAAAGTCACAAATTTCACGACTTGAAGTAATCTTAAGCAAGAAAGATTTGGAATTATGCAAAATCAAAGAGGAACTTGGAGAAGCAACTCAGATTCTTGCCAAGATGAATTCAAGCTCATCCAAACTTGATTCACTTTTGATGACTGGACAGAATGACAAAGCTGGACTTGGTTATCCGAATAGTCTGTTTGAAATTGGAGAATCTTCCAATACTAAGGGAAAACAAACTATTTTTGTCAAAGGAAGTGTTGAAGCTTCGAATGCTACACTAACTGAAAAGGGTACTACATCAAAAGGGCGAATGTCTATCAAGAAGTCTAAATCCAGAAAGCGCCACTTCATCTGTCACTACTGTTACAGACCTGGTCATATCAAACCCTACTGCTTTAAACTGAGAGATGATTACAAGAGATGGGAATCAGAACGGGTGTTGCCACAGGTGTTGTACAACACCCGGTGCAACACTGCCAACAGAAAACCGATGGTAAAAAAGGTTTGGGTACCAAAGTCACAGATTCAATGTTCTGTTATTTATACTTCATTAAAGACTAACATTGCAGGAATATGGTGCTTTGACAGTGGCTGCTCGCGCCACATGACAGGTTCTAAAGACCATTTGATTGACTTTGTTGAACTAAGGAGTGGTCATGTGACGTATGGTGGTGGTGCTAAAGGAAGAATTGCTGGCAAAGGAACCATGAATGTTGATGGAATGCCTAATCTACACAATGTGCTCTATGTCGAAGGGCTTAACTCAAACTTAATAAGCATAAGTCAACTTTGTGATGACGGTTTGCATGTTAAGTTTGATAAAGACAATTGTGAAGTGTTTGATAATTCTAATACTCGCATTTTGACATGTACTAGGTCTGCTGATAATTGCTATCAACTTGGAGAAGACGTAGTAAGCAATCATTCAAAGGTGAGCGAATTAAACTTGTGGCATCAAAAATTGGGACATGCAAACTTCAAGACATTAAATAATCTTGGTAAGTACGATGCTGTGAGAGGTATGCCTAATTTATCCTCTGGAATTCCGTATGTTTGTGGTGCATGTCAAGAAGGTAAGCAAACACGTGTTCCCCATCAAGTGTTGCAACACTTTGGGACAACACGGTGTCTTGAACTATTGCACATGGATCTTATGGGTCCAATGGAAGTAGAAAGCCTTGGAGGTAAGAAATATACATGTGTTTGTGTGGATGATTTCTCTCGATTTACATGGGTAAGTTTTCTTAGAGAAAAATCCGACACATTTGCTGTTTTAAGAAATTACATGCTAAGATTACTAATCTACATGATTTGAAGGTTTGTAAGATAAGGACTGACCATGGTAAAGAATTTGAGAACTAACATTTTATATCATTCTGTGAAAAGAAGGGGATAACTCATGAATTTTCAGCCCCTAAGACTCCTCAACAAAATGGAATAGCCGAAAGGAAGAATAGGACACTGCAAGAAATGGCTAGGGTCATGTTAAGTTCTAAGAATATTTCAAAGAGATTTTGGGCTGAGGCCTTGAACACAGCATGTCATATTTCAAATCGTGTGTACTTAAGGAGTGGTTCTACTATGACATCCTATGAAATCATCATGGGAAAGAGGCCGAATCTCAAGTATTTTCATGTCTTTGGGTGTGTATGTTATGTTTTGAATGACCGAGACCATCTTGCAAAATTTGACTCTAAAAATGACAAATGTTTATTTCTTGGTTATTCGTCCAATAGTCGTGCATATCGCATGTATAATCTGAGAACAAGAACGACTATGGAATCTATTAACGTTGTGTTTGACGATCTTGCAGATCTAACAGGAAAAACAATCGAGGATGATGTTGATGGGCTCCTGAATACAAGTGAGACACTGCCTAACACAGATGTTGGACCCGGTGTTGTAACACCTGAGACAACACCTGCATTGGCAGAATCAAATGATGAACCAGAAGAGTATACTGAAAATAATGATGGTGTAACCGATGAAGGGATTGACATTCCCAGCAAGATTCAGAAAAATCATCCATCATCTCAGATCATTGGAGAAACTTTTGGAGGAATGCAAACTAGAAGAAAGGAGAAGGTAGACTATCGGAAAATGATGGGACTAGTATGCATGACTTCCGTATACTCTCAGGTAAGCCATACTTGTTTTGTTTCTCTAATTGAACCCAAAAATGTTAATGAGGCCTTAAAAGATGAATTTTGGGTCAATGCCATGCATGAGGAACTTGAACAATTTGTTAGAAATGATGTGTGGGATTTAGTCCCTAGACCCGATAATGTGAATGTTATTGGAACCAAATGGATTTTTAAAAACAAAACCGATGAATCTGGAATTGTTGTGAGAAATAAAGCTAGGTTAGTAGCTCAGGGGTATACTCAAGTTGAAGGGATTGATTTTGATGAAACATTTGCCCCTGTTGCTCGAATTGAATCAGTGCGACTTTTATTAGCCATTGCTTGTCACATGGATATAAAGCTATACCAAATGGATGTGAAATGTGCATTTTTGAATGGCATTTTGAATGAGGAAGCTTATGTAAGCCAACCTAAAGGATTCACAGATCTACAACACCCCGACCATGTCTACAAGTTGAAGAAGGCTGTGTATGGACTGAAACAAGCTCCACGGGCATGGTATGGTAGGCTTACTGAATATCTTCTTGACTTAGGCTTCAAACGAGGTGAGGTTGATAAAACCCTTTTCATTCAAAAGTCAAAGCATGATATTCTTGTGTGTCAAATTTATGTGGATGACATCATCTTTGGTGCTTCTTCTCAAAAGCATGTTGATGATTTTGTTAAATGCATGTCTACCACATTTGAGATGAGCATGGTAGGAGAATTAAGTTTCTTTCTTGGATTGCAAATCAAACAAATGCATGATGGTATCTTTCTATGTCAATCCAAGTATGCCAAGAATTTGGTAAAGAAATTTTCTGCCGAGAACACTAAACACTTGAAAACTCCAATGGGGTCGACTGAAAAATTGTCCAAAGACGATGTTGCCACCGGTGTTGACAACACCCAGTATCGTAGCATCATAGGCAGTCTCCTTTACTTGAGTGCAAGTCGTCCCGACATTATGTTTAGTGTATGTTTGTGTGCCAGGTACCAGGCTGATCCTAAAGTCACTCATTTAAAAGCTGTTAAAAGAATTTTGCGATATATATCTTGAACAGTTGACTTAGGCTTGTGGTACACCAAAGAAACAAACACCAATTTAGTAGGTTTTAGTGATGCTGATTGGGCAGGAAACCTAGATGATAGGAAAAGTACAACTGGTGGATGTTTTTATCTTGGTTATAATTTGGTGTCATGGTATAGTAGAAAGCAAAATTGTGTATCTTTGTCCACTGCTGAATCTGAGTATGTTGCAGCTGCTAGTTGTTGTTCACAACTTTTGTGGATGAATCAAATGGTTAAAAATTATGGATTTAACAGTGACACTTTAATTGTATACTGCGACAACTCAAGTGCAATTGATATTTCAAAAAACCCAGTACAACACTCTCGAACGAAACACATAGACATTAGACATCATTTTATTCGAGATTTAGTTGAGAAGGGTATAATTCGAATGGAATTTATTAGAACTGAGAACCAACTGGCTGATATCTTTACAAAACCATTGGACTTTGAGAGATTTTCCAATCTTAGGAAGTCTCTCAGCTTGTGTGCGCAATGATCACTCACGGATGTTGTCCTCGGTGTTACAACACCCGCGAACAACACTTAGCATGCATGTACATTTTATTTTTAGGATGCTAAACATATTACATACATCATGTTTTGTGTGTAGCCTGTACAAGTGTAGAATACTGAATGGCGTGCTCTCAGGTGTGAATCGAACTTTCTATCAAAATTCTCTGAAGTATGATGTGTGCTCAAACTAAGTCGTAAAAATGTGAATATGTTCATGTACTACATGATCTTATCCACTAATGACTTCGAAATATTCTTGAGCAATAAGGTGAAAAATAGAAAAGAGGATGAAATAGAACAAAATTTTTGTTTAGAAGAAAATGGAAAAAGCTACCTAGAGGAGTCCAATGAAGACCGTTCTTCTAGTGTGGGAGCTACCACTTCTAAGTCAGAATACAGATGGAAAAAGCTACCTAGAGGAGTCCTTTGAAGACCGTTCTTCTAGAGTGGGAGCTACCATGCCTGAATTAAACATGTTTAAGAAAGTTTGAGTCCAACCTGTGAGTGTTGCCAAGAGGTGTTGCCAACACCTAAGTACAGACTGATCACAGTTTTACCACATGCGTGTTTATTTCATTTCTGATCATATCATAGGCATAAACTTAGGTCATTCATACTGCTGTTTTGTGAATTCATCATATCCAGTGGGGTGCCAGTTTTTAATTCATGAAATTCGAAAAATAACCTAACCAACTTAATCTTGAATATTCTTGATTTCTAACTGATTGTGGGGTTAATTTGATGTGGCGTTTTGTTCTGATTGGTTTCTTGAAATAATAATTACACCGGTTCAGAAAAAGTTACCGTTGGGTGAGCGAAAAACTGATTCGGAAAGGGCTGTAGTCGCGGCTTAACAAAATATTACCGTTGGAGGGTAATGCTTAAATTCTTGCGGGGGTATAGAGACTAGATTTACTGTTTACTCTTTCCCTCACATTCTCAATATTTCGCATACCCTTGCTGTTCACTTGTTTTTCGCGCAAATCATTTGTGAAAATTTCTGTGCAGTTCGAAATCTTTCTACCACTTTGTTTCGTGATTTTGCTGATGGCTAGTTTTGATCCTCAAGATATAAGGAGTGAAATGGCTGCAAGTATGGGTGGTGAGTCACCGGACACAACACCCTCCACCGAAGTTAATGTCGAGGGAAAGGAAATTGTGGCTCTATCAGACGAACCAATGCCACTGGAAACTATCGTCCCTGGGGAACCTGGGAATGAGATTTATGTGAATCCACCAGATTTCGAAGCCCTGAACAGAGCATTTCCCCCTGCCCCCATGCGCAGAAAGTCAAAGAGACAAGCAGGGTTCGACCCTGACTTTGTTCCAACCAAGAAACCACGGGCATCTACAACTTCTAATCTTCTGGACACCGATTTCTCATCGGGGGACGACTCCGATGATGCTGATTTTGAGTTGGTGGCTCGTCCCAGACCAACTGCTGCAGCAAAGGTATCAAGTTCCACCTCAGATACTGGAAAACAAACCCCCACTCAAAATCCCCAAAGTCCTGCTGGTGCAGGAACCTCAGAGAAGGCTGAAGAAGATGAACAATCTTTGGCGGAATTTCTTGCTCACCTTAAGGAAGAAAAGGCTGCCCAGAAACGAATTTCCAAGGAGGATGAGCCTGACTCAGAAATGCTGAAGGAATTTGAACAAAATCAACCTGGAGCTCCTGAAGATTCCTCTTCAACCTCTGTATCTGATTTTGAATCTGAAGAACAGAATGATGAGGGTTCTGAAGATATTAGTTCTGAGGGGAATGAATCTTTCGAAGAAGAAGCTGCCCCTGATGCTGCCGGTGTTGAGGACGATGTTGACAACACCGAGGACCACACTGACTCTACTGACTATGACTTAAGTAAGTACTTTTCCCCCAAATTTTATTCCGAGGATGCTTTGGCGTTGTGGCCGCTATTTATTCAGAGAGAACTGATAGAAGAGAAAAATATTGATGTGAATGCGTATGGGCGATACAACCTGATTGAGTTCCTCAAGAACAGAAGGTTGCTATCCACGGTTACTACTGTTGTACCATACTGCCGCCGTGTGGTGCTGGAATTTTATTGTAATCTCCTGAAGAGTGTTGGAGTTGAGGACTCAGTGAAGTTTGGAAGGGTGTTTGTGCGTGATAGCATTTACAATTTCTCTCCGTCAGTGATCAGTGCCTTCTATGACACTCCCGATGTTGAGGAAGCTGACGAGGAGCTTGACATACATTATGTCACCTCTGTACTCACAGGAGGCGTGATCGCTGTTTTCCCTGACTATCCCAAGAAGCTGAGTGCTGCTAATCTCACTTCTTTCTACTCTGTCCTACATAAGACCGCCATTTGGAATTGGACCCCTTCAACTAATTCCACCACAGTGACCAGATCTCAAGTCATGGTACTATTTAATATTGGCACTGGAAGGGCCTTCAATTTTGGTAAGTTGGTGTTCAGGACAGCATTACAGTATGCTGAAGGGGATTTCAAGAAGACAAAGCTGCCATATCCCTCACTGATCTATGGAATCCTGGAGTCTCAAGGGTTCATTCGGGATATTGATGAAGATCTCTGCCCGGTTAAAGATTTCTTGAAGATTTCTCCTGTGTATTTTAAAGGCAATAGACAGATTGATCTGCCTTGGGTAAGTTCCAGTGTTGCTCCAGATGTTGGCCACACTGGAGACACAACATCGACGCCCTAGCCTGACCCTGCTGATACCTATGAGTCTCTCGCTGCTGGTCTACCTCCTCCACCTCCTCCTGGTTATGTTACATTATCTGTCTCCTATATTCGCGCTCAAATTGACTACGGTCACCAACAGATTGCTCATGCCAAGCAGACCATTGATTACTACGAAAATCAGGTGGCAGATTATGAGCTTCTACTTGCTGCCAGTTTCCATTTTGGACAAAAAGGGGGAGTAGATGGTACTGCTGGAACCAGTGGTGGAGCAAACATGGATGAAGATGATGGCAATACTGATGGAGAATGAGATTTTAAGTTTATTCTTTTGATGTTACTTTTTCGTGATGGTTTCGGTACTTTTTACTTTAGTGCTCTTTTATTTTCTCTTGTATTTGTCACTCCTAATGAACTATTTCGGTGTTATGATCTAAGTGTTACAACATCTAACATACAACACTGGCTAGTTGTTTCTGCCATCAGGAGAAGGCTTAAGTTCAGGGGGAGTCACTGAAGTTAGTCTCTCAGGGGGAGTTCAGCCAAATACCATGTTTGGTTGTTTTGTCCAGAAAGGCAAAAAGGGGGAGATTGAAAGGAATTTTATTCCTTGATATACTTTCCATGATTATCTTTGATATTTTGCCTTTCTAGACATGTGCAAATCTTGATTATTTGATATGATATCTTTATGATATGATATCTTTAAGATATTATCATTAGTTTAGAAGAGTTTGTTTCCTAATGAAATTGCTTGTGGTCTAGGTTAAATAGGACTCCAAGGAGAGAGGCGCGGGGAGTGACAAAAAGGACGAATAGAGAATTACGTGAGAGACGAAGGTGTTCGGGAAGAGTTTTCGAGATCGAAGCTATCTCGTGCTTTTGTTAAAGTGTTGCTGGGAAGTGTTGACAATATATGCAGACAACACCTAATCACTGTTTTGATTAGTGTGTTGAATTTTTGAAGATATTTTACTTCTCGGTTGATGCACCCCTTATATACTGGTCATACGGTTTGTTAGAGGTTTAGGATGCAATTTGTTACTCGCCTTTATAAGGGAGTTGTTTTATTCGTTCACTAGTATTGGTTTTTGTAAACTTACAAGTTTTTCTAGTGAATTATTTTGCCCTGAGGCACCGCACAAGTATTGTATACTTGTGCATAATCTATATCTTGTCTCTCGTTATATTATTATTTAGTTGTGTGTTAATTTGTCAAATTATAATTTCCGCTGCATGTTGTCGTGGGTGTTACAACACTCACGCACAACACCTACTTTCTGATACACACAACAATCACCCTCAACTAACACATACACTGTGGAAACAGAACTTTCAAGCCAAATTCTCTACTGTCTTATTCTCACTTCAAGGTTTTGGCATGTGAAAATTAAATCTTATTCAACACATATATTGTTCTACTTGTAAAATATTTTGGAACTATAAGAAGGCAACAATTAGTATCGATTTGTATATGTGCTGAAAGTATTTGATACTTCTTGATTGTTGCTATCATTATCATTTTGGACTACTCTAAACCTTGTCAATTGTTTATTTCAGGAAATGACTCCTACACCTCGTACCCGTGCTCAAGTCGTTATCTGTATGAAGCAACTCGCCCTCGACAATCAAGATTGATTGATCAAACTCTTAAGTTCTAGGCTAGCCGAAGGTCAACTTGAGAAAGAGATAATGGCCGCGGCCAAGGCCAAAGTAGAGGAATGACTGAACAAGATTTTCCACCAGTCGGAGCTGGTTAGGGGTGATAAACATTGCCTATGAGATGACATTGACATTGGTTGTCACTGAGAGAAAGAACTTTATGGAGATATCGAGCGCTACACCGCAACAGAATGAGAAGAACAAAAAGTTGTCAGAGGTCGCTCATGATGCCGTGATAAAACTCTCTGAGGTAAACTGCCACCTGATCAAATGAACGAACGCTCTTTTGATTGAGAGGCGGCAGAATTTGACAAAGCATGGGCAGTATAGTCAGCAAGCTGAGACACAGATCCAGCAGCTACAAAACACGGTTGAGACCCTCGGTAATGAAAATAACATCCTACTCCAAACCCTTCAGGAGCTGTAGGAATAAGAGGATCCTGAAGAAGACCCATAACAATTAGAACATGATAATGAAACCCTTAAAGGCAGTCGGAAATGGATAAATAGTAGATTAGGATGTTATTGTTGTCCTACTAGAGTTATTTGGGTATTCTATGTTGTTTCAATTCCATTTTAGTTTATCATTTCCTTTTGAACTCAATAAAAAGATATTTATATCTATCCATTGACTACTTGGAAAATGTCATAGGAAAACGGGAGCATGCTTTATTTGTGGAAATTTGGGTAACCATGTTGTTGATTGTCCTGAGACGTTAAAGAAAATGACAAGGTCAAGCATTAATGCTACCACCAACAAGCCGAGGGAGAAAATCCAAATTCTCAAGTGTTTGCCATAACTCAAGAGGAGGCAGATGAAGTTAGCGATGTTGTGAGGGGTACCATCCTAATCGAAAAATTGTCTACTTAAGTGTTGTTTGATTGTAGTGTCACACATTTGTTTAAATCTAAGAGATTCGCTAAGAAATTAGAACTTAACCTACAATTCTTGTTGAACCATTTAGTGTAGAAACACCTACTAGTAAAGTTATTGAAACTCATTAGCTACATTGTGATTGCAAAATCAGTATTGATACACATTCATTCAGTGCCAACTTGATTCAACTTGATAATTGGTTTCGATGTCATTCTGAGGATGGATTGGTAAACCAGGAACCATGCATTAGTGGATTGTCGGAGAAAGAATCTCAAACTCCGAGCCAAGAAAAGATCATGTACTATGGCAAGGCCAATGAACGGAAATCCCTTTTTTCTGCTTCTCTGACCTAGAAAGTCATGGAGTCCGGTGAAAAAGTTTACTTAGCAATGATAAACGAGGTAAAAGAAGGAATAAAAATAAAACTAGAATATATCTCAGTAGTGCAAGAATTTTCTGATGTCTTTTCCGAAGAACTTCTCAGCGTAGTTCCAGATCATGAGATAGTTTTTGGGATATATTCGATATCTGGTGTCGCTCCAATATCAAATGAATCTTACCAAATGGCTGTATCTAAACTCAAGGAGATAAAAGAACAATTTCAAGAATTGTTAGACAAGAAGAAAATTAGACCAAATGTCTCTCCTTGGAGAGCACCAGTATTATTTGTGTAACGACCCGAAAATCAGACTACGTATAAGCCATACATAATTGCTACTATTTAAATTAAAAATTAATTTTATATGAAGTGTTTAAGTCATTTTAAATAATTTTAAATCATGATTATTTATTTTAAAAGTAGATGTTTAGTTTTGTCTTTTCAAGATAAATACGCGAGGCCGGACCGTAATTGGAGATTAGAGATAAGATTAATAATAAGAAAAATATTCCTAAATTTAATTTATGTTAAGTAATAATTTAATATAAAGAAAAATAATGTTTTAGGACTTATTAAATTAATTAGAACTAAGTTGTTAAATAAATTATTTTAGATTCAATATTTGATTAAAGCTTAAATAAAAAGGTTAAAACAATGGAGGATGAATTAATCTATGTATAATATATTCAGGAAATTAAACATAGCATTTAAACATTTAAATTTGAGGTTATGTATGCCATACAAGATTCTAAGCAATATTCTAAACTAAATTAATTTGTTAATGCATTAAAATATATATATAATGAAGGTTTAAAATCTTAAACAATTAAAATGCAAGGTTTAAATAAAAATATAAAATGCAAATTAGTAATAATGACTGTCACGCCCCGAAACTCGGGATTGACACGGCGTCGCTTATCAATCACAAAATCGAAAAACGACCAGCCTCGTAGCACAGTATAAACCGAAACCAGTTTATTTCATAAATTCGCAAAAACAGCCATTGTCTTTACAACTGAATAAATTTAATAAATTGCGGAAGCGTTTACAATTAAAATAAACCTACTAAAATTCTTAAATCTTTGCAGCATAATTCTCGATATTTAAATAATTTCACCAGCCCCAAAATTGATCCGACTCTTCTTCCTCAACCTGTTCCTCTGTTTTATCTTCGGATTTATCTGGGAAGGTTGTAAGGGGTGAGTATTTTGGGGAAATACTCAGCAAGTGGGGGCCGTTCGAGTACACAACAACATGCATAACATTTTCGAAATACATACACACGCACACCATGCATATTTTGACTCATACCACATTCGTATCATTGACCTGACACTGAGATTCCTCTACTTTCAATGGTTTACTGATATCAGTCCCTAATTTTTACTCCTCTAAGGGGACGAGGCCGTATAGCGGTTATCTCCCCCACCGCGTCAGGGTACGTATGGTTGGGATTCCCACCCATATCAAGTTGAATTCTCACAGTGTCAAAACATTTATTCATGCAAAATATCGTAACCAGAAGGGTGTAGAAGAAGAATTGTACTCGACCGAAATTTCGAAAATAAGAAAATAAATGCACCGAAAATACACAGTTTAAAACAAGCCCACTTACCTTAACTTTCTTGAAGAAAAAACGTGAAAACTCCGGTGGCTGGACTGCGGCAGCGCTTCGCTGTGCTCGAAAATCCTAAGGACTAGGGGAGGGAATTCTCGAAAATTAGGTGAGAAATATGGTGTGATTTTCGAGACACTGAGTCCTCCTATTTATAGGGGTTGGCTGCTATCCTGATCGTGGATCAAATCGCGTTTGATTCTGAATCAAATCTTTATCTAAAATCGTGATCAAATCTACATTTATTCTCTATCCTAAATTTCGAAATATATATATATATATATATCCCAAGGTAATTTTCAAAATTATGCCTTGCCCAGTCTGTGAAATTTCGACTTTTGTGTCTAATTCCCAATATTCGGTAGATTTTTGACTTCCTAAAATAATAAAAATTATATTTCTTAAATCCCACAAATTTGCTTACTTAAATCCGAAATTTAGTGGTATTTTTCCACAAATAATATTTGGATTATTTTTCCTAAAATCCTGGTGGCTAAATCTTTTAAATTCTTCCCAGTCTGTATTTATCGCGTAGACTTTCCCTACTATTTTCTAAAATCCTTAACAAAATCTTCCCATAATTTCGAAAATCACATGATATTTTCTTCAAGATTTGTAATCCAAGATTGAGTTATCTTCCTGCTTAAATCTTTATCCCCGTATATCAAATATTAGGTCTATATCTGGTAAAATTCTGCATATCTCAAAATCTGAAAAATAATATACACGATGTTATTTAAATTCTTGAGTAAAATTATTGTACACGGTAGAATTATCCAATTAAAAAAATTACAACTACTATCACGATAAAATCGAGATCTTGGATTTTACATCCCCCCCTCCTTATGAGAAGTTTCGTCCTCGAAACTTGGGTTGGCTTGGTCTAGGAAGAGGTACGGGTATTGGTTCCTCATCATTTCTTCTAACTCCCACGTGGCTTCTCTTTCGGTGTGGTTAGACCATTGTACCTTGACGTAGGGAATGATTCGTCGTCTCAGTACTTGGTCCTTGGTGTCCACGATTCTAATGGGAACCTCTTCGTACTTCAGTTCTTCTCCCAAGTTACTTTCGGCTATGAGCGGTTCTACTTCCAACACGTGACTTGGATCCGAGATGTATTTTCGTAATTGGGACACGTGGAAAACATTATGAATTCTAGACATGTTTGGCGGCAATGCCAATCTGTATGCCAGTGTACCCACCTTTTCCAAAATTTCGAAGGGTCCCACATAACGAGGGTTCAGCTTCCCGGCTTTACTGAATCGGACCACTCCTTTCATTGGCGAGACTTTTACGTAAGCCTTTTCACCAACGTTGAACTCCACTAGCCTTTTTTTTTCAGATCTGCCCAACTCTTTTGTCGATCTTGAGCTGGCTTGAGCTTCTCTCAGACTACTGTAACCTTGTCTATGGTTATCTGTACGAGCTCGGGTCCTACTATTTCTTTTTCTCCCACTTCATCCCAATATAAGGGTGATCGGCACTTCCTCCCATACAGAGCTTGCCTCGACTTTGGTAATCCTATCTACAATTACCCATATTCCTATCTACAATTACCCAGGAAGTGTGCAGATTTTGTAAGTCTATCTACAATTACCCATATTCCGTCTTGACCTTGCCTCGACTTTGGTAATCCTACCACAAAGTCCATGGAGACGTGCTCCCATTTCCACTCGGGTATCTCCAAAGGTTGCAATAATCCTCCAGGTCGCTGGTGCTCTGCTTTAACCTGTTGACACACTTGGCATTTTGAGACAAATTCTGCCACATCTCTTTTTATTCCATTCCACCAAAAATTACCCTTAAGGTCTCTGTACATTTTTGTACTTCCTGGATGGACTGAAAATTTGGACTTGTGTGCTTCTGATAATATCTCTTGGCGGAGGTTATCGCTGTCTGGTACCCACAGTCGTCCTTTCATCCAAACGACTCCCTTGTCATCAATTTGCAAATCTTGAGACTTCCCGCTTTCGACTTGTTCCTTACGTTTCTTTAGCTCGGGACCTCGGTCCTGATTTAACTTGACGGTCTCTTGCAGACATGGCCGTGCGGAGAGTGAAGCTAGAGTGATCTTGCCTCCATTTTTCCGACTCAGAGCATCGGCCACTTTGTTCGCTTTACCTGGATGGTAACTTATAGTCAAGTCGTAATCCTTCAGTAGTTCGATCAATCGCCTTTGCCTCATGTTTAGTTCTTTTTGGGTGAACAAGTACTTGAGGCTTTGGTGATCCGTGAAAATTTCACACTTGGCACCATAGAGGTAGTGTCTCCAAATTTTTAAGGCGAAGACAATTGCTGCTAACTCAAGATCATGCGTAGGGTAGTTCTTTTTGTGCGGTTTCAACTGCCTTGACGCATAGGCGATCACTCTTCCCTCTTGCATGAGTACGCATCCTAGACCTTCTTTAGATGCGTCACTGTAGATGGTGAATTCCTTATCTTCAGTAGGTAAGATTAGCACTGGCGTGGATGCAAGTTTTTCCTTCAATGTTTGGAAACTTTTCTCGCAACCTTCGTCCCAGATGAACTTGGAATTCTTCTGAGTGAGTTTAGTCAGCGGTATAGCTATGGAAGAAAAACCTTCGACGAACTTCCTGTAATAACCTGCCAGTCCAAGAAAGCTCCTGATGTCTGTGGCGTTCTTAGGTTTTGGCCACTCTGTAATTGCCTCAACTTTCTTGGGATCCACTGATACTCCTGCTTCCGAGATCACATGTCCTAGAAAGGATACACTCTTAAGCCAGAACTCACATTTCTTAAACTAAGCATATAGCTCTTTCTCCCTCAGTGTCTGTAGTGCGAGGCGGAGGTGTTCTTCATGTTCTTCCTCGTTGGGAGAATAAATGAGGAGGTCATCAATAAATACCACTACGAATTGGTCCAGAAATGGTTTGAACACTCTGTTCATTAGGTCCATAAAGGCTGCAGGCGCATTGGTCAACCCAAAAAGCATCACTGTGAACTCATAATGCCCATATCTTGTCCGGAAAGCTGTTTTGGGGATATCTTCAGCCTTGACCTTCCATTGGTAGTAGCATCTTCTCAGGTCAAGCTTGGAAAATGTTGTAACTTCTTTAAGTTGATCAAAAAGAATCGTCTATCATTGGAAGAAGATATTTATTCTCGATTGTGATCTTATTGAGTTCTCTATAATCTGTACACAATCTCATACTTCTGTCTTCCTTATTCACAATCAGTACTGGAGTTCCTTATGGAGACGTACCCAGTTGAAATTGCTTCTTGTCTAGCAATTCTTGGAGTTGTTCTTTTGGCTCTTGGAGTTCAGTTGGCGTCATTCGGTAAGGTGCTTTCGTAATTGGTGCTGCACCAGGGACCAGATTAATTTCGAACTCAACTTCGCGGTCCGGGACTATCCCTGGGAGTTCTTCTAGATAAACGTTCGGAAATTCTCGCATTATTAGGGTATCTTCCAACTTGAGCTCAATTTCTTCCTGCACTTCGTTCACCATTGCTAGGTAAACTTTTTTTTTTTTTTTGCCTGATTTAATGGCTTTCCAAGTCTGGGAAGCAGAAAGAATGTATTTCTGTCTCTTGGCATTGCCATGATACCTGATTTCTTCTTGGTTCACGTTTTGGATCGTGAAATTTTTACTCCAGCAATCTGCTATTGCACTGCTCTTAGATTACCAAACCATCCATACGATGACATTGAAATCTACCAAAGAACTTGGAAAATATATGCGAATAGATGATGATTTTATTTTATCTTGAAATTATCACAATTATTATCTCAAAACTTAAAACCCATATAAAATCTTGGAACTTAACTCAATATAAATCTATACTCTATTGATTTAAATCCCAAAAATTATAACTCAATCGTCATAAAATAAAATCTTATTCAACCTCGAACAAATGAAATAAATCCTCAATTAATTCTTTTGTTAAATCTTACTTGCACTAAACCTTACCTTCCTCGAGACCATTAGCTTAGAGAGCTCTAACACAAACTATTTTTATTGAATGTCATTCTCCTTGAATCTTTCCTAGTACCGAAAAAATTCAAAACTTATTATGTTGTACCTTCCTCAATATCCATCAATAATCTCATAACTTATTTTATTCATATAAGATCGTAATCTACTAGTTATCCCAAAATAATATAAATTACTTAAATCTTAAGATATTGTTTCACAACTTCATCTTAGACCAGGTAACCCAAAATTATACATATTTAAAGTTAACGCTTAGCATTCTTAAGAACCCAAATTAATGTTTACACATTTAACTATTGCCCAAAATCAACTTCCATATTGGAATATCCAAAACTTATTACAACTCTTATCTCAGATTTTCACATACTAGTGTTTTTTTCTTCCCCAAATGAAATATTTCACCTTAAATCAAAAGCTTAAGTCAACTTATCTCAAATAAGTACAATCCCAACGATATAGGTCAATACTAATTGTTTCCCTAATAAAATTCCGTAAAAATCCGATAAGCACTACAAGAAACGCGTTGAACGAGATTTTTCGAGATATCTACCAAAAATAGAAAGTCTAGGGATAAACATATGGATTGAAAGATTACGTCGAGAGGGTTTCACATCAGTTGACGGAATCGAATTCGGAGTTTCCTACGAAAAAAAAAATGAAGAACACATGCTGGCGGGTTGACTCGTTGACTCGGCCGAGTTGACTCGCCGGGTTGACTCGCCTGAGTATGGTCGGAGTAAAGGCGTGTGTCGGCGAAGTGGTCACGATCACGGAACCGGTGGCAGCACGGAAGGAATCGGCCGGAAAACGTCCCAATTAGACCGAAAACTCGCGCAACTCGGTTGACTCACTCGAATTTGGGCGTTTCCGATTGGTTGATCAGAATGCCAAATTGATGATTGGGAAACGTTGCCCATGGATTGCGTATCATATAGGTAAAATTAATTTAAAATCGGAGTGGGAATGGTAGGGTAATTGGACGAAAATGTTTTCGGTGTTTTAGGGTTTATACCCAAATTCCTAGATCTGAAATTACGGCTTCACCCGAACTCTAAATCTTAAATTGATTCAGGGCTTTTGTTCATTTCGTCGAGACGATTCTAGAACAGGTCTCCGATCGAATAAATACTATCGTACGCGGCCGGAATCGGCGGAAAACGCAGCGGTGCGCTAAGGCGTTGTTTGGCCGAAAATTTCCGAAAAAATTTCTGAATTTTTTTTTTTTGAAACTCGATTCTTCCACTCGGATTTTGAACCTGGCGGCTCTGATACCACTTAAATGTCACGCCCCGAAACTCGGGATTGACACCGGCGTCGCTTATCAATCACAAAATCGAAAAACGACCAGCCTCGTAGCACAGTATAAACCGAAACCAGTTTATTTCATAAATTCGCAAAAACAACCATTGTCTTTACAACTGAATAAATTTAATAAATTGCGGAAGCGTTTACAATTAAAATAAACCTACTAAAATTCTTAAATCTTTGCAGCATAATTCTCGATATTTAAATAATTTCACCAGCCCCAAAATTGATCCGACTCTTCTTCCTCAACCTGTTCCTCTGTTTTATCTTCGGATTTATCTGGGAAGGTTGTAAGGGGTGAGTATTTTGGGGAAATACTCAGCAAGTGGTGGCCGTTCGAGTACACAACAACATGCATAACATTTTCGAAATACACACACACGCACACCATGCATATTTTGACTCATACCACATTCGTATCATTGACCTGACACTGAGATTCCTCTACTTTCAATGGTTTACTGATATCAGTCCCTAATTTTTAATCCTCTAAGGGGACGAGGCCGTATAGCGGTTATCTCCCCCACCGCGTCATGGTACGTATGGTTGGGATTCCCACCCATATCAAGTTGAATTCTCACAGTGTCAAAACATTTATTCATGCAAAATATCGTAACCAGAAGGGTGTAGAAGAAGAATTGTACTCGACCGAAATTTCGAAAATAATAAAATAAATGCACCGAAAATACACAGTTTAAAACAAGCCAACTTACCTTAACTTTCTTGAAGAAAAAACGTGAAAACTCCGGTGGCTGGACTGCGGCAGCGCTTCGCTGTGCTCGAAAATCCTAAGGACTAGGGGAGGGAATTCTCGAAAATTAGGTGAGAAATATGGTGTGATTTTCGAGACACTGAGCCCTCCTATTTATAGGGGTTGGCTGCTATCCTGATCGTGGATCAAATCACGTTTGATTCTGAATCAAATCTTTATCTAAAATCGTGATCAAATCTACATTTATTCTCTATCCTAAATTTCGAAATATATATATATATATCGCAAGGTAATTTTCGAAATTATGCCTTGCCCAGTCTGTGAAATTTCGACTTTTGTGTCTAATTCTCAATATTCGGTAGATTTTTGACTTCCTAAAATAATAAAAATTATATTTCTTAAATCCCACAAATTTGCTTACTTAAATCCGAAATTTAGTGGTATTTTTCCACAAATAATATTTGGATTATTTTTCCTAAAATCCTGGTGGCTAAATCTTTTAAATTCTTCCCAGTCTGTATTTATCGCGTAGACTTTCCCTACTATTTTCGAAAATCCTTAACAAAATCTTCCCATATTTTCGAAAATCACATGATATTTTCTTCAAGATTTGTAATCCAAGATTGAGTTATCTTCTTGCTTAAATCTTTATCCCCGTATATCAAATATTAGGTCTATATCTGGTAAAATTCTGCATATCTCAAAATCTGAAAAATAATATACACGATGTTATTTAAATTCTTGAGTAAAATTATTGTACACGGTAGAATTATCCAATTAAAAAAATTACAACTACTATCACGATAAAATCGAGATCTTGGATTTTACAATGACCAACATTTAAAATATTTCAAAAGGTTAGTAACTCCCCATTCAAGCCACCTCTAAATAGACTTCATGGTGTAGGCATCCCTCATTTTAATCCTCTAATTATTAATAATTCAAATAATACAATTCCACTTCATTCCCCTCAACCTATGAGCCTAGAATATGAACTGATCGGACAGCAAAAAAATGAGAACAAGAATCGGCTAATAAAGAATGAGAAACAATTCAAAAAGTCATTCAAAGCCTTCACTTGTAACCTCCCATCTTAATGTATATTATGGCACTTTAACACCTCTTATAACCATCACCTCCATTACATAACATTCCTCTATCTCAATGACCGAAATAATCAGAAAAGAAAGCAGCTTAGAATCGGCTAAGAGCAGCAGAAACAAGAAGATAGAAACCAACTCCGTTCCGCCGCGCCGTATTGTCGTATTGGTTTGTTCTTCTTCAAAACGATTTCCAGGCATGTATATATTACTTCTTTTCTCTTCAATCAAGTTATATTAGCTATTTTAAAACAATATATGATCAAGAATCATGAGACATCACAAAATTACAGCAAGGTTTACCAAGCAAAATCTGCACAGATTTTTTCATAAACTCTTTTGTTTCCAACTTCACGGGTTTGCAAAGTTTTGTTGATTTCAGGATGTTGCTCGGTTCCAGGCTCATAAGGCTGCATTTATACATCATTTAGAATGTGTTAGGGTGTTTTTGGTCCATTGGTTTCGATCCATACACACACAAACAAGGAAATGACAGCAACATTTTCCCCAAGTGCAGAAATAGAGTCACGGTTCTGTCATCAAGTTGTTTAATGGGTGGGTTCAAGTATTGGCTGTCCTAGGGGCTGTAGCCATGATTATAACTCTACCTTAACATGTCAAGGACGTGACCAAATCATCCTTTCAAGGTTTGGTTCACGGCTTCATCAGATTTTTACAATTACATGACACATGTTCCTCGGTTTTAAAGTTTCTGAAATCTGTAAGAGTGTGCTTCGGTTTTGGGGGTTTGAATGGATTGTGGTTGGCTTCTAGCCCATAGCCATGGTTCATAAAACACTCCATCATGTCTAGGTTGAGCCATGGTTGATCAAATGGCCATTGGAACGACCCAAGACAGTAAAACAAATTAATACATCTCAAGACACAGCAGGATGCATTTCTCGGCTAGCATGTGCATTGTCCTAGGTGTTGGCTCGGTTTGTGGTTGGCTTTTAGCCCTTAGCCATGGTCCAAGCCATGACTTAGGATGTTGGTAAGAGTCTAGAGTCAATGGTTCAAGCCAAGAGTCATTATTTTCAGAGTTTCATCACAAATAACCAACACAGCCGCTGCTGTATTTTGTGTTCTGGACAACAGTTTTCATTTCGGTTCAGATGGGTGGTTTGAGTTCTTGGTTGGCTTTTAGCCCATGGCCTTGGACTGGACAGTACCCCAATGAGTTAGGAAGGTCATGTTTTTGTCCGTTCATGATTTGGTCGAGTTTAGAGGTCATACGAGAATTTACGGTGAAAGGTGCCAAAATGACTCTCGAAAGAGTGTTTTATGTTTTTGGATTCCTTTCACCTATTTTCGTGTCTTGCAATTCTTATGCATGTTTTTCAGTATGTTTGAGGTATTTTAATCATGGTTAAACGTCGGTTTAATGTTGGTTCGAGTTGGTACGATACCATGATTTAAAATCAGGTGGTTGGTCCTCATAGTCTCATTGTTGGTTCTATTGTTAAGGTTTTTGTTAGATTGTTAAGTTTTTGTCAAGTTAAAATTATTTGCATGTGTCACATATTAGAATTAAGTCGCAGCGAGCCTGGGAGCGATCCAACTCATCCGGTAAATATAAGGTTATAATTATATTACGTGCATAAAAATATAAAATGTTTATTTTTGAGATATATGCGATATGTCTTGTGGCCACCTTACGCTTATGGGTTTGGAAGTCGGTAGGCGCAACCGAGGACCTCTCCGCCCGGTGACTTACGACCGGTTTATGATTATGTATGGGTACGGACATCCAGTCCAAGGGCTGTGATTGATCTCTACCGCCCAGTATACTGTGGTTTAGTCTGATCAGGCGCTTACGCTATGTTATGGGCCACTTGCTTAGAAACATTATCTCTACCAGAAAATTATGATATGCTATGACAGAGCTCTATGGAGCAAAGCTTTTACGTATGATTTTCAGATATGCACGTAGTTATAATTATTCATGATACGATTTTTACCGTACGCTTTATGATACTTTATTTTTTACGTTGCATGCGATTTTACAATATATTTACTTGTTATTCACGATATATACATGTTGAGTCTTTAGAATCACTAGACTTGATTGTTGTAGGTATTGATGAGGTCGGGACCGCAGACGGAGACCAGTGAGCGATCTTGGGACAGCAGTAGTAAACCCGAGGACCTTATGATTTAATTTACGCACCTTTTATTATTCAAACTCAGTTTTAATACGTTGAATTATTTTTAAGTTAATGTTTACGTTGGATTATTCTTAAATTGTTGGTTGAAAACAATATTTGCTTCAGCTGTTAATTTAAAGTTAAAAATATTTACATGTTTATTTTATTAAATAAGACAAGATAAATATTTATTTAGAAAATTTTTAATAATTCCGCAAAATTATGAACACGAAATACGGGCCTTCACAATTTGTAAAGAAGAAGAATGAAAGTTTGAGATCGTACATCGATTATAAAAAATTCAACTCAAAGGAGCTGCAGTATTTTCCAAACTCAATCGGATGTCAGGTTATCAACTAAAGGTCAAAGTAGAAGACATTCCAAAGATAATCTTTAGAACAAGGAATGAACATTATGAGTTTATGGTGACGCCATTTGGATCGACGAATGCTCCAACGGCCTTCATGGACCTCATGAACAGATTTTTAAAAGTGTCATCAACAAATTTTTATTGGTGTTTATAGATGATGTTCTCATTTATTCACCAAGTAATGAAGAGCTCAAAGAGAATTTCTCATTCCTCAGACACTAAGGGGTAGAATTTTATTCCAAGTTCAAGAAATGTGAATTTTGGCTAAAGAGCGTGACTTTCTTGAGACATATAATTTCACAAGTAAGAGTCTCTATAGACCATAAAAAAGTTAAAGAAATCTCAGACTGGCCAAGACCAAGGATAGTGACATAAATTTTAAGCTTCTTAGGATTAGCATGTTATTATTGAAAATTCATCGAAGGATTTTCCTCGATAGCAATAACATTTACAATATTCACACAAAATAACTCTAAATTCTAGTGGAGTGAAAAATGTCTTCAAAGTTTTGAAACTTTGAAGAAAAGCTGGAAACTAAACCAGTATTAGTGTTACTCGATGAAGGCAAAGATTTTGCCACTTACAATGAAACGTCAAAGGATGTGTGTTCGTGCAAGAAAGAAGAGTTATTGCATATGCTTCAAGGCCATTAAAAGATTATAACCAAAATTATCCTTCCCATGTCCTCGAACTAATTGTAGTGGTTTTTGACTTACAATTTTGGAGGCTTCATCTCTACGAAGCAAAGTGTTAAATATTCACAGACCATCAAAGTTTCGAGTACTTGTTCACTCAAAAAGAATTAAACAGGAGACAAAGAAAGTGTATTGAACCCTTGAATGACTACGACTTGGCAATAAGCTTCTATCCAGATAAAGCAAACAATGTGGTTGATGCTTTGAGTAAGATGAACACTAGTAAAGTTATTATAGCTTCAATCTCTGTGAAACCATGTATTCGAGAAAAATTGAAGCTAAATCATAATTTAGATCTTGTTTTGACAAAATTTAAAGAACAAGTAAAAGAAAAACAAGTCACAAGATCTTCAGACAGACGACAAAGAATTTTGTGGATGAAAAGACGACTGTGTGTACCAGATATCGAAAACTTCAACAAGAAGTAATGATTAAAGCACATAAAACAAAATTTTCGGTCCACCCTGGCGGTACAAAGATATACACAGATTTAAAGGAAAATTTATGTTGAAGTGGATGAAGACAGATGTAGCAGCATTCATGCCAAGTCTGTCAATAGGTCAAAAATTAACATCAACACCCTGGAGAACTTCTTCAACCCATGTAAATCCCATAATGAAAATGAGAGCAAATTTCTGTAGATTTTTTTAATAGGTTTACAAAAGTCAAAACAAACTCATGATGAGATATAGGTAATCGTAGATAGACTCATAAAATCTGCACAGTTCCTACCCGTCA
Organism: Primulina eburnea; assembly: GCF_022965805.1. Classification (NCBI taxonomy): domain Eukaryota; kingdom Viridiplantae; phylum Streptophyta; class Magnoliopsida; order Lamiales; family Gesneriaceae; genus Primulina; species Primulina eburnea. Next base: position 7,922,503 of record NC_133104.1, read on the forward strand.
GCATGAATTATAATCTGGACAAATTAGCGACTTTATACATGAATAATATTGTGTGATTACATGGAATTCCAACAAAAATCCTGTCGGATAAGGATCCAAGATTTGTATCGCATTTCTGGAAAATCTTTCAACAATCTATTGGGACTAAGGTTACTCTCTTTATGGAATATAACCTCAAACTTAGGGCCAAAATAGAAAACAATACAAACACATGAAGATATGATGCCAACAGGTATCTTAGAATTCGGTGATAATTGGAGTGAACATCTATCTTTATTAGAATTCGTTTACTGTAACAGCTACCACAACAGCATTGGACTGGATAGATATGAAGTCTTGTAAGAAAGTGTCGATCACCTCATTAGAGGGATGATGGATGAGAGAAAGTTATCACTGGCCCCGAGCTTGCCAAGAAAAAAGTGGACAAAGTACAGATCATAAAGAAAAGACTCAAAGCTGCTCAAGAAAGAAAGAAAAGTTGGGTTGACCAAAAAAGGAGGCTAATAGAGTTCATAGTTTGAGAAAAAGCTTATGTAAAGGTTTCTCCAATGAAAGGATTATTCCGATTCAGCCAAACCGAGAAATTGAACCCATGATATGTAGAACCTTTTAAAATTTTGTAGAGAGTGGGAACACTTGCATAAACATTAGCATTACCACAGAATATTTGACGGATCAATAATGTCTTTCACGTGTCGAAACTGAGAAAATACATTCCAGATCCGAGTCATGTTCTTGAAGTTGGACAACTACTGATTGAAGGTAACTTGAATAAAGAATTGAGGTACGAAGAAGTTGCTATATGGATTGTGGATACCAAAAACTAGGTACATAGACAAAGAATCATTCCAGACATGAAAGAGCAATGGTCAAATCGCGCTGAAAGAAAAGTTACTTGAGAACTTGAAGAGAAAATGCACAAACAATATCCTTACCTCTTTGAAGATCAAGTGAAATCAAGTGTTGAGGACGAAACTTCCAATATGAAGAGAGAGATGTTATAACCCCACAAAAGCCACAAAATCAAGGATATGAAAACCACAAAATTAATCATGGAATAATGTTGAATCTTGCAGAAAGAACGAATTTGTGCATATAAATTTTCAGCCAATCGAGTCACAAAGTTTGACCCAAGAATTATGCTACATTCATCCAAAAAACAAGTGTTGTGATGTCTGAGAATCTCACTTGTTTTAGATACCAAATTTTCTGCTAATCAAGCTGCCATTTTGCCACGAGAATCGCGCTAAAACCAGCCAAAATCATGTTGATTCACGGCTACATTAATTCTAGCCTTATGATGAGCCTAATTAATTTGTCCTTCAAGCACTATAAATGCATGTCTTTCATTTATGAAGAAATTACACATTATCAAGCACAAAACCCTCCAAATTCTCATAACCTTCAACAACCACATTCTACATATTTTTTTGAGCAACTCATGTTAGACCATCAAATGCCAACGGTCTTATGTTTTAGAGTCTATGTGCGTGTGTTTGAAATTATTTGAAGGCACTGTCATGATTTGCATTTGAAATGCTAAGGAATTTCTGACATTTGATATTTGATTTGTTATGACCCTGCTACGGTGGAATATAATAACCAAAAAATTGGCTTGTCATTTAGAGGATTAAAAATTAGAGACTGATTAATAAACCATATAAATTAATATGACATTTAGTAAACCATAACAAATAACAAGATATATATATATATATATATATATATATATATACACACGATTATAAGACACTACAACAAAAATGCAAAACGACAACGGATATAGCTGCCAAAAAACTTTTGTAATTGACACTGTTGTTGAAAGCGCGCTCAATGACAACGGTTTTGGAAAAAACCGTCGCTAAAATTAGCGACGGTTTCTGACTAAGGTGTCTCTAATTTTAGCGACAGTAAATCTTAAACTGTAGCTAATTAGCGATGGTTTTTGACTAAGAAAAACCGTCGCTAATTAGCGACGGTTTAGACATAATCTGTTGCTAATATTTTAAGTAAAATAAAAAAAATTAGTTTTATAATTTAATAAATATACCAAAAAAACTTACAATCTGACTAAGCTAATAATATTCATGATCTTAACTAACACTTAGAAATTTACCAAGATTGAAGCGAAAAAACTTACCCTAAATCGAAACTAAAATCGTTTAAGAGAGAAAAATTTATCGTAGATGTGGAAGGTGCAGAGGAAAATGGCGGAAGTATTTATAGACAATTTGCGACGGTTGTTTGTTAAACCGTTGCTATTAGCGACGGTTAACCAAAACCGTCGCTATTAACGATGGTTGATTATTAAACCGTCGCTATTAGTGACGGTTAAGAAACACCGTCGCTATTTTAAAAAACCGTCGCTATTAGCGACGATTTTTGTTTAAATTGTCGTTATTTTAAAATTTGCAAAATCGTCGCTAAATATTCTCCAAATCCATCGCTAATTAACAACAATTCGCTAAAACCGTTGTCGTTTCTCCAAAAAACACGCTAATCCATAACGATTTTCTAAAAACTGTTGTCTTTTAGCATTTTTTTGGGGTCAAAGACAACAGTTTTTCCAAAAAAATGCTCAATAACAACGGTTTTCACTAAAAACGTCGTTAAATGTTGTGTATTCAGTATTTTCTTGTAGTGAGAATAGCATGTCAAATTCAATAATCCAAGCAAAACAAAACGAATGACATTGAAATTCATATTATGTTTCATAGTTTATTAATTAATATGTAATTTTTAATCCTCTAAAGGACAAAGCCGTGTTAACAGTTATTATATTCCACCGTATAAGGTTCATAACAAATAAAATATCAAATTTCGAAAATTTATTTACCATTTTAAATGGAATCATAGCAGCGCCTTCAAATAATTTCAAACATGCCTTCAAATTAATGATCTTATCGAAGCGAAACGAGGAAATCCGTTATATATAAAATTTAAGGAATGTATCATGTAGAATATATTTTCAAGCACATAAACATATACTTTAAAACATAAATCCACTTACAATTGATGCTCTAAACGTGAAAGAAACTTGTTGTTGGTTGCTCAAATAAAATATGTAGAATGTGGCTGCTAAAGGTTACATGAATTTAGAGGGTTTTCTGCTTGATAATTTGTAATTTCTTCATAAATAAAGTTATAAAAGATATACATTTATAGTGCTCGAAGAAGGAGCAATTAAATAGGCTCATCATAAGGCCAGCATTAATGTAGTCGTAAAACAACATGCTTTCGGCTGATTGTAGGGTAAACTTGAATGTTTTATTTGGATTATGAGAATTTGACGAACATATTATTTTCTTCTTTACGCTTGAATTAACATTTGACGTTATTCCTAGAAGGAAAGTTTGTACAAATTTTAGGATCTCGTGGTGGAACTTATAGGATGAGAGACAAAATGCCTTCAAGGATAGAATAGGAGAACAAAATTTCGAAGTATACCCGATCGAGACATGTATTTTAATAAGAATTGGGAGAAAAGGACACTCCATGTGAAAACGGTGGCTAAGAGCGTTCTTGGAATAGCAAAAAGACGAGTATCACCAAATTAACAATCTTCGTGATGGGAAAAAAAGTACAAGAGAAATTGAAGGTCAGATTAGCCATCTATATATTACACTACACTTGTATGAATCAGGAAAACCTGAAAAAATTTGCTCTTTTATTTCCCTGTCATTCATAATTAACACCCTATATATTTGACTCGTTTTTAGTGTATCTTAGTTGATTGAGATCCCTTGTTTCCCTCTATCTTGCTTTAGCTATTCTATAAATCTTCTCTTCCCTTTCTTTTTTTTTTTGTCAAGTTGTCGATAAACATCTTCGAAAGCTTTATCATTAGCTTCTTGCACGGATTTCATGGCCTCTTTCTTGTGTGCTACGTTTGAGTAATGAATGAATTTGGTTAATAGTCAATCCGCGCGCATAGCCGAATGATCTTTCAACGCTCTTACTGGTAAATTTTGTGGGTTGTCACTTGCGTCAAAAATAGTTTTAGAGGCCTTTCCAACGTCAAATCAGTGATCACCTCAAGATATATATACTCAGGAAACAAGAGTAAAAAATATGAGGGATAAACAGGCAAAAGTGTGTTATGTATAGAGTTATTGTAAATTTTGTGGGCTGAGTCAATCTAAAGTTAATATTTTTAGTAAGGGTTTCATCAATAATCTAGTGAAAGTTAATTAAACCAATTTTATTTTTAATAAGCCAACCATCACTATAATCACGTTTTAAAATTAATTTCAAGATTTCTAAATACACACATATTATCCATTTAAATAGCACACATATATATTTGTATCAAGTTAATGCTTAGTTAAATGTGTCAAATGATCAAAGTCTTAAAATATTTAAAGGAAAACAGTGAAAAACAAACTTAAAACGAAATATTTATTTTTATCTATGAAGACCCGAAAATTTTAGCTCAAGCAAGACTAACAACATTTATTACCAAGTTTTAAACCATAATTCAGTCTTTAATTTATATTTCAATATATAGTCTCTTTAACTAACTGTCATATTAACCATCATGCAGCCTTATAATGGCTAAATTATGATCATAAAGAGGCAAGTTAAGGATAATTATCGTAATTGAACCTCGAGTTTATATACACTCTATAAATGTCTCTACCTTGTGCGCGAGGGCACAACGTAAAAAGGCTCATACCCTTCTAAATTTTAAGTCATGTCAGCCATGTACCAAGCCACCTGAATTCGAATTCTTGAACCATATTGATCAAGCATTTCAGTCATCTTAATGCCTAGAATTGAATAGCCTTGTAAAATCCATATTAATAGCCATTACAAGCTATTTACAGCCCTTAAATTCGATTTTGATTGTTGCCCTTTCAGTCATCTCCTTGACCTATAGATAGAACTCTCAAGTTATTTATGGGACTACTTTGTTTTTATATTGTACGTTTCTGCATTACGTTTGATTTTTATCTCATCGTAAAGATTATTATTTTATTTATGTTGTAGACCGGTTTTGGCAAGAATTGTATTGCGAGACATGTTGTTTTACAATTGTATGATTGTTAAACAACACTAGTATCGATACATCCCGGTCTCAAGGTGTGTATTATCACCAAGTCTGGTCTTGGTAAAAAGAATAAAATATTTGTTGGAATTAAAGTGAGTATCAGATATTGAAAATGAAATAAAAAATGATATAAGAGTAAAAGTCACCAAAAGTTGTAGGCAGGAGCATTAATGCATGTCGGGAGATTTGTCAAACATTGCATTCAATGAATTGTGAAAGAAAAACGTGGGCTGCACAAAATGAAATGTCGTGGAAATTTCAGAAGACGCTTTTTATACGCGTCTTCACACTGACAGGAGGCTCTATAAATAGAGCTCCCCCTTCATTCTGAAATCATCCCTTCTTCGAGTTTTCTCTCATCTTATAAGCATTTGAATGCTTATTTCTATAATATTTGTGAGGTGTTTTGTTCTCCTGTATTAAGAAAGTGTGTGTTCTCTTTGAAAACACAGTGAGTGAGTTGTACACCACAAAATATTATAGTGGAATTCTTTTCATATTTCCCGTGGTTTTTACCCTAATAATTTTTAGGGGTTTTCAACGTATATCTCGGTGTCCAGTTTATTCTTTATTTTCGGGTTTTATTATCTCAAATTCCGCACGTGGGACCAACAAGTGGTATCAGAGCCTTGGTTTAAAATTTTTTAAAATTCTGAGTATGCTCTGTGGTTGCTGATAAGTGCAAGATTTGCACTTAATTTATATTTAAATCCATTTTGAATTATGCTTGTTTCGAACAGAATTATGCGTTTTTGGTTTGTTTTTGTTGTCATTTTAGGAATGGAGAAAATAGCGAACACGAAGCCAAGTGGACCAAGAAGCGCACGACCACGAGCACATCACCGGACAGATGTGTGCGCGCGGCCGCGCCACTTCACGCGCTCCCACGCGCACACCCATATATGTGCAAGACCAGAGATGCGCGCGCCGTGGCGCCAACTTCCGCGCAGCCGCGCGTAATGACACCCTTTCGAGCAGGACATCTCGCGCCATCGCGCGACATCTCGCGCTAGCGCGCGCACAGAAGAGGCGAATGATCAGAAGCTCGCGCGCGCCAGCGCGAGACTACGCGCTGCCGCGTGCACACATGCACGGCCAAACACAGTAGATCGCGCGCCACAGCGCGATCTCACGCGCACCTGCGCGCACGGCGTTCCAGAAGTCATTATATAATGCGCGCCGCTAGGTCAGATGAGGGGGAGGCCGTTTTGGACGAAAAAACAGAGAGAAGACTCAGAGCGAAGGCGAGACGAAGGAAGACACGCGAAGATCGATTACAAAGACGAAGAGCGACGAATCTGGGGACAGAGACGACACTTCGGATTTGTTATCTGTCTTTTGCATTTCTATTTTCTCATATGTCGATGTCTAAAACTTTGAATATTCGTCGTTTTTATTTAGATTTCGTGATGAACTAATCTCCCTTTCTAGAGAATGATGTAGCTTTGTGGACACGATGATTTGACGTGGTTATTTTATAAGATTGAATTCTATTTTATGTTTACTTGTGTTTCTCTGTGTTTACTGCACTGCAATTTACTGGCCATAAATTGTTTGTTGTTTGATTAATTCTACAACTCGGGAGAGGGACTAGGATTATAGATCATTAGAACACATCGTTAAATGTTTATAGCGTTCGGAAGGCGTATAACTTTAGCGAGGCTTAGTAAGGACATTGTTTGCATTTATCCATGAAACGTAGATTCTAATTAGGAATAATTGAATCGAAGTTGATAGATACAGTTATTCGTCACTTGGGAAAGGGGGAATAAAACAATCTAAGTGTTCTTGGCCATTAAATGATTGGAATTCAGGAATATAAATTCAACTGTGAACAATTATCGTGGAAATTCTGTGAAATCATTTCTCTAGATATTTTTTCTCAGTATTATTTCTCAATTCGGTGATTTAATTAATTCATTGTTTTCAGTAATTCGTTCAAGCAAACCAATCTTTTAATTGATTTCTCTAAATAAATTCTTGGCTATTTTAATTACAAGAATTGATATACAATTTTACACACACTCCTCGTGGGATCAGTATCTGTACTCTAATCATTACTAAAACTTGACATCGTACACTTGCGGTAGGAAAACGCGCAACAAGTTTTTGGCGCCGTTGCCGGGGGTCAATAATTTCGAATTGAAGCCCGCTCTAATCAATATGGTTCAGCAAAACCAGTTTGCTGGAACAGCCACATCTGATCCTCATGTTCACCTGAGAACTTTCTTGGAGATAACGGACACGGTTAAGATTAATAATGTTTCTGATGATATTATTAGACTGCGTTTGTTTCCGTTTTCTATCAGGGATCAAGCACGAGGATGGCTACAATCGCTTCCCTTGGGAAGCATCACGACATGGCATGAGCTAGCCATGAAATTCTTAGCGAAATGCTTTCCCCCCTGCAAAATCTGCCTAGTTCAAGATTGAGATCAGCACGTTTAGGCAGACTGAATTCGAGCAATTGTATGAAGCATGGGAAAGATACAAGGAGCTGTTGAGAAAGTGCCCAAACCATGGCTTCGAAGACTGGGTGCAGATTGAGTTATTCTACAACGGTCTAAATGGGCAAACAAGAGGAACAGTGGATGCTGCAGCTGGTGGTACGATCTTTGCCAAATCTCCGGAGCAAGCTTATGACTTGCTCGAACAGATGACAATAAATAGCTACCAGTGGCCGTCAGAAAGGGCAGGAGTAAAAAGGACAGCTGGAATTTATGCTGTGGATCCTATTACGTCACTCACTGCTCAGGTATCTGCATTGACCACTCAAATAGCCGCGATGAACAAAGTGAGTACATCTGAAATCGAGGGTCCATCGATGGTTGCTGAAGAACTATCCACCCCTGAAGAAGCAAAGTATATCAACAACAGAAATCAGGGTGGATATGGAGGATATAGAGGTAACCCTCCCCCTAACACTTATCATCCTAGATTAAGAAATCACGAAAACTTTTCTTATGCAAACAATAAAAATGTGTTGAATCCTCCACCGGGGTTCAATACATCAAAGGGGGAGGGAAAGCCTTCATTTGAAGATTTGGTAGGTACATTCGTTGCTGAGTCTGGAAAAAGGATGGCGAGAACTGAATCTCGTCTTGACAATATGGAGACTCACATGGGAAACATGGGTGCCACAATGAAATCTTTGGAAACGCAAATCGGACAGTTGGCCAATGCTCTAAAAGATCAGAACAAGGGGCAATTTCCCAGTAACACAGAGGTGAACCCAAAAGAGCTGTGCAAGGCAGTCACTTTGAGGAGTGGGAAGGACTTAGAAGTACAGAGTCCCAAAGAGAGAGTGGACAGTGAGAAGACAGTTGAAGAAAGTGAAGTGGAGGGATCCACGGCTGAAATCAAAGTTGAACCACCTCCAGTGTATAATCCGACTCTACCCTTTCCTCAGAGATTCAAGAAGAAGAATTTAGATGATCAGTTTGCCAAGTTCTTGGAAATTTTCAAGAAGATACACATCAACATACCATTTGCTGATGCTTTGGAGCAAATGCCGAATTATGCAAAGTTTATTAAAGATGTGATGTCTAAAAAGAGGAAGCTGCAAGAGTTTGAGACAGTGAAGCTTACTGAGGAGTGCAGTGCCATCCTACAAAAGAAATTACCACAAAAATTGAAAGATCCAGGGACTTTTACTATTCCTTGTTTTATTGGTGGTTCTCATTGAAGTAAAGCTTTATGTGATTTAGGAGCAAGTATTAATTTGATGACATTTTCTATTTTCAGGAAATTGGAGCTTGGAGAAGTTAAACCAACTACTATCACCCTACAACTTGCAGACAGAAGTCTCACGTATCCGCGTGGGATCGTCGAGGATGTACTGGTAAAAGTGGATAAGTTTATTTTTCCTGCTGACTTTGTGATTTTAGATATGGAAGAAGATCATGATGCTCCATTGATCTTTGGGAGACCATTCTTGGCGACTGTAAGGGCATTGATTGATGTTCATAAGGGTGAACTCACCTTGAGAGTTGGTGGAGAAGAAGTTATTTTTAACATCTATCACGCCATGAAGGGATCGAATGAGGTAAGCACTTGTAAAAGCATTAATGTTATAGACTCATGTATGTCTCTTGATTGTGCAGGAATGAGGGATCCCTTGGGGAGCTGTCTGATAGGTACGGCAGGAACTGTTGATGAAGATAATTGGGAAGGGAAAGAGCAATTGGTGGCTCTTGAAGCACTACAAAAAGAAAAGAGAAAAATGCACCGCATGAGGAGTTGGATGTAAATGAGAAACTAGAGGCAATACCACCTTCCCCTGAGTTGAAAGAGTTGCCAAGCCACCTGTGTTATGCTTTTTTAGGTAAGAAGTCGACGTATCCGGTAATTATCTCTTCCTCCCTTTCGTGTGATGAAAAAGATAAATTATTAAGAGTGCTGAGAGAATACAAAACTACTTTAGGATGGTCGATATCTGATATTAGGGGAATTAGCCCCACTATATGCATGCATAAAATTTTGATGGAGGAGTCGTATACTCCTTATGTGGATCACCAGAGGAGGTTGAACCCAGCAATGAAAGAGGTTGTGAAGAATGAGGTACTGAAATTATTAAATGCTGGTGTAATTTATGCTATTTCTGATAGTAGCTGGGTATCTCCTGTACAAGTAGTACCAAAAAAGGGTGGAATGACAGTGGTAAAAAATGAAAATGATGAATTAATATCTACTCGTACTGTAACTGGTTGGCGAGTATGCATTGATTATAGAAAGTTGAACAATGACACACGAAAAGATCATTTTCCATTGCCTTTTATTGATCAGATGCTTGATAGACTTGCAGGTTATTGTCACTACTGTTTCTTAGATGGTTATTCAGGTTATAACCAAATTGCTATAGCTCCGGAAGATCAGGAGAAAACAACATTCACATGCCTATGGCACGTTTGCCTTTAGGAGGATGCCTTTTGGGCTATGTAATGCACCTGCCACTTTTCAGAGGTGTATGATGGCCATATTTGCAGACATGGTGGAGGAGATAATGGAAGTCTTCATGGACGACTTCTCGGTATTTGGCTCGTCATTTGATCATTGTTTACATAACTTATCCCTTGTTTTGCAGAGATGCCAAGAAAAGAACTTAGTTCTTAACTGGGAGAAATGCCACTTTATGGTCCAAGAGGGCATAGTCCTTGGACATAAAGTGTCGTCTCGGGGATTAGAAGTGTACAGAGCCAAGGTGGTTGTCATTGAAAAACTTCCTCCACCAAAGAACATCAAGGGAATAAGGAGCTTCCTCGGACACGCGGGGTTTTATCGTAGATTCATTAAAGATTTTTCTAAGATCACTAAACCCCTGTGCAATTTACTTTAAAAGGAGTCCACTTTTATATTTGATGATAATTGTTTGCAGGCATTCGAGAAGATAAAAATGGCATTGGTGACTGCACCAATTATGATAGTGCCGGACTGGAAGCAGCCCTTTGAGCTGATGTGCGATGCAAGTGACTATGCAATAGGTGTAGTGTTGGGCAAGAGACGTGATAAATTCTTTAGATCAATCTACTACGCAAGTCGTACCATGGATGCGGCACAGCAAAACTACACAACTACCGAAAAGGAGATGCTTGCAGTAGTATTCGCCTTTGACAAGTTCAGACCCTACTTGGTAGGTACAAAGGTAATCGTTTTCACTGATCATGCAGCTATCCGATACTTATTTGCCAAGAAGGACGCAAAGCCACGCTTGATAAGGTGGATCTTGTTGCTCCAAGAGTTTGATTTTGAAGTAAAGGATAGAAAGGGATGCGAAAATCAAGTGGCTGACCACTTGTCAAGACTTGGGCTAGAAGAGAAGGAAGAAGAGGGAGCCATACAAGAGACATTTCCAGATGAGCAGCTTTTTGAGGTAAACTCTGTACTTCCTTGGTTTGCTGACATTGCTAATTTTTTGTCTTGTGGAACCCTTCCCCTAGATATGAGCTACCATCAGAAGAAGAAATTCGTCCATGATATAAAGTTCTTCTATTGGGACGATCCGTTCGTGTATAAGAGGTGTGCTGACCAAGTGATTAGGAGGTGCGTGGAAGGTCTTGAAGCACAACAAATTTTGGAGAAATGTCATTCTTCACCATATGGTGGACACTTTGGAGCGTCAAGAACAGCGGCTAAGGTATTGTAATCCGGTTTCTACTGGCCTAGTTTGTTTAAGGATAGTTATACCTTAGTAAAATCATGTGATAGATGCCAAAGGTTAGGAAACATCTCTAGGCGTCACGAATTACCACTGACAAATATTTTGGAAGTGGAACTTTTTTACGTTTGGGGCATTGATTTCATGGGACCTTTTCCCCCTTCCTCTGGTTATTCTTATATTCTGTTAGCTGTTGATTATGTGTCGAAATAGGTGGAAGCAATCGCCACCAGTACTAATGACTCTCATGTTGTAGCGAAATTCGTACAGAAAAACATTTTCACCAGGTTTGGAACACCGAGAGCCATCATAAGTGACGAAGGTACGCATTTTTGCAATAGAATTTTCAACTCACTATTTGCCAAATATAATGTGAAGCACAAGGTGGCACTAGCATATCATCCGCAGTCGAATGGACAAGCTGAAGTATCCAATCGGGAAATTAAGCAGATACTGGAAAAGACTGTCAACACAAACCGGAGGGATTGGGCTATGAAGTTGGATGATGCGCTATGGGCTTATCGGACTGCATTCAAGACGCCTATTGGGATGTCTCCCTATCGGCTGGTATTTGGAAAAGCATGCCATCTACCATTGGAGTTGGAGCATAGGGCATTTTGGGCTGTGAAGAAGTTGAACTTTGATTTGAAAGCGTCTGGCGAGGTTAGAAAACTACAATTGAGCGAGATGGACGAATTCCGAAATGATGCATATGAGAATGCCAAGATCTACAAAGAATAGACTAAGAAGTGGCATGACAAAATCATAGTTCGAAGAGAGCTCAAACCAGGACAACAGGTACTGCTGTACAACTCTCGTCTGAAGTTGTTCCCTCGTAAGCTTAAGTCGCGATGGTCGGGGCCATTTGTTTTGGAAACGGTGTCGTCCTATGGAGATGTCGAGCTAAAGTGCAATGATGGAAGAACCTTCAAAGTGAATGGACAGCGGGTTAAGCCCTACTATGGAACTGAAGTAAGGAATATCGACAGTTACAAGTTGATCTGATCAGACAGGGTACAGTCGGGTTGTCGACGTTAAACCAAGCGCTGTGTGGGAGGCAACCCGCATTTATTTATTTTCGCAATCGCTCTGCTTCATTATTTCATTTCAATTTCATAGTTAATATTTTTAATTTTTTATATTTAAGTATTAATTTGAATCATTTTATTTTTGCAGGTTATTATTTAAGAAAAAAAGAAAAGAAAAAAGGGTAGAATACAGAGGCATGCGCGCCCCAGCGCCAACTCTCGCACGACCGCGCGCATATCATTACCGAAGGAAACCAGTGGCGCGCGCACGGCAGCGCCATATTACGCGCGATGGCGCGCACTCATATATTGGCAAAATCCAGTGGCGCGCGCGCGGAAGGGCAACATCTCGCGCAGCAGCGCGCGCAGGAACAGTGGGCAGAACCCGAGAGCAACGCGCGACCGCGCAAAATCTCGCGCTACAGCACGCACCCCGAACACTCTGAAGAACAGAAGCCAGCGCGCAGCAGCGCCATAACTCGCGCCACTGCGCGCACACAAGCATACGCGGAATACAGAGGCTTGCGCGCGGTAGCGCGACTTCTCGCGCGACCGCGCGCAGCGCACTGAACTTTTTTTTAAAAAACCCTACCCCCGATTTTTTCACACACAACACACTCTCACCCACTCAACAGCCGCCTCCTCTAAAATTTCCTCTCCTCCATACACTTTCCTCTCAAAAATCCATCTCCCCACCAATCCATCCTCTTCCCCCTACACAAATCATCTACAACCTCTCATAAAACACAACCCTCCACCCCCAAAACTCTCCCTCATCACAAAATCTCCTCCTCACCATCACACCTCTAAGCCGCCGCCGCCGCCGTCTCCTGCCGCCGATTCTCATCTCAAATTATTTTCTTGAAGAGTACCTTTCTTCCTCATTATTATTGTTTGGGGTCAATTTTCAGAATTCAAGCTTTGTTGGTGGCATTGTGCTCTTTATTTGTTGATTATTGGTGTGGATACAAATTGTTGAAATTTATGCCGCCTTGAAAAAAATCAAAGGATGGGGCTTCCTCGTCTCGTTCCTACAATGCTAACAAATTTTGGAACGAGGAAGCCTTTCGGGTATATGAGAGTACCGTGTCTCGATCTATCATTCCTGAAAGAGGGCTAGATATGACCCACCTTGATTGTAATATAACTGCGGAAGTTGTGCGACGTGGATGGGTAGATATAGCACAATCTCCGCCAGACGCCGTTACACCCGTAGTCCGTGAATTTTATGCGAATTTGAAAATCAAACATGAGGAATACGGTGTCTTGGTGAGAGGGCAACTCGCTTTTTTTTTATTCGGCCACCATTTATGCAATCTACAATTTTCCGGAGTTTGATAATGACGGGTACACAGAGTTGATCACTGGGGATGTGGACTACGATCAGATTATAAGGACCTTATGCATCGAGGGTGCAGAGTGGCGATTGAATCAGGGCTCCCCGGTTACGCTGAAGAAGTCTGATCTACGTCGTGACCCACGCCGCTGAGCATCTTTTATTCTCTCACGGATCATGCCCTCCTCCCATCAGACTGAAATTACAAAAGACAAAGTGGCGTTGATTTACGCCATCATGACTGGGCGAACCGTCGATCTTGGGAAGCTCATTCACAGCTATATCATGCGTGTTGGCACGGGACTCATGACCGTCAGCCTCCCTTGTGCACATACTATCACCGCCTTATGTCTTCATGCCGGTGTGCAATGGGGCGCCGATGAACAGGTCTTGAAAGCCAAGGGCCCAATCACAGTATTTGAGGTCGAGCGTTCGCGCTTTAGCGACGAGATAGAACGACAAGAGGCTAGGGCAGCTTATAATAGGAGGGCCAGAGCACGCCAGCCACCACCACCACCTTCGATCCCTCGATCAAGTTTGGGAGATCGCATGTTCCGACTGGAACAGGATATGCGGGTCGAACGCCAAGAGCAAGCTGAACACCGACATACTACTGGTGTCTTCATGTCTTTCATGATGGACTTCACATCAGTGCTCGCCCAGGCGCTTCCCACCTACTGGACCCGCAGATGTTCCATACCCACCACATCCAGTCTGGCCACCACAATATCCACCACCAGAGCTTTCACCACCGCAGGACATGGATGAGGATGAGAATGCCGACGATACTGGGAATGATGATTCAAGCCCCGTGTTCTGACACTTGGGAGCGAGGTATGTGTTGTCATGTTTTTCATTTCTATACATTGAGGACAATGCATACATTAAGTTTGGGGGGGTGCAATTGCTTTGTTAGTTAGTTTTTTTTATTTATTGCGTATTAGAATTTGTTAGGTAGCGTCATGGATAAGCAAAATGTATGACCAATGATGAAAATTGAATTGCGATCCTGAAATAATATATATGTGTTCATGATAACCTCGGAGTCACAATTATTTTGCACGGTCGTGTTGTTGATACTGTCATTGCTCAGAGACAAGTTGCATGCCTATGATGCTAAATAGATGAGGGAGATCCGATTCTTGGTAAATCTTGCATGACATTGATTGACACTTTTGCAGACTTAGAAATGATCTAGGCAGTCTTTCACAACACCCTTGGGCCTGAGTTCTTTGTTTACTACCAATTGTTGCCCTTTGAGCTTAAAAGTTAATTGAGATGCTTACTTTTTCTTCGTGCACCTAGTTCATATATCATTTTGATAAAAAAATTGCATGTGACTGGTTTGTATGAGATGATTAATGGATTGACGGTAATCTAGAACTTGGTTGAGCATTTTTTGAGGCGAAATACGGATAATATGTGACATAGGAATGATTTAGGCGATCTTTGAAACTGTTGAGCCTTCGAGCCTACCAAATGAACATGAAATATCTCTAGTGTCCCATTTTGAGCTTACTAAAAATCAAGTGACGTGTGTCAATGACATACAACTAGCCCCCACTTGTATCTATTCTACATCCCACAACAACTACCTAATGAAGCTTATACACTTATTTTCCTACCTGATTTTGAGAGAAATAAATTCATTGGCGTTGTAGTGATTCAAAAGCTCTTTGAAAAGAAAAAGAAAAATTGAAGTGAGCAAAGAGGGAGTTGAAAATAGAAAAAAAAAAAGAAAAAAAAAAGAGAAAAAGTTCAATCAAATGAAATATAAGGGAGATGAAGGATATGAATGAAAAGAAAACAATAAGTGGATGGTGAATGAAAAAGAACATGAAAAAGAGTGAAATTGATGAAGATTTGATTATTTCTCTCAAATTTTGAATTCCATACCTTTATTGTAGCCATGAGCCGTAGCCTGACGTTACAAGCTTACAAGACCTATTAACCTTGTCACATTTATCCAATATACTAGTGGAGAAAAGCTGTTCAAGTCAAGCCTATGGATACCTGAAAAACATTGTCATCAAGTTAAACTTTAATCACTTGCATGCGAGCATCTCAATGGGTGATTTCTTCTTTGGTTTATTTTTTTGTTGAATATCTATTGAGCCAATAAATCACCGATAAAGTCCTTTGTGATCTATGAATGTGAAATTGTATTTTGATGAATTGTGAGTTGCACTGAGCTGATGATCTCTTGAGTCTGTAAGGCGAATGGGTATAACAACTCCATGTGAGCATTCGATGTGGTAAACGAACATTGACTTATCACACACACACGTGACTCTTGGGAAATCGTGAATTACATTAAAATAGATAAATCTAAGGCCAATATCACTTTTTGTGAATCCATGACTGCTAAGAGTTTCATTATTTGTTATTTGACTTCCGGTTTTTATTCTATTTTGCTCGGGACTAGCAAACGTTCAAGTTTGCGGGGTTTGATAAGTGCAAGATTTGCACTTAATTTACATTCAAATCCATTTTGAATTATGCTTGTTTCGAACAGAATTATGCGTTTTTGGATTGTTTTTGTTGTCATTTTAGGAATGGAGAAAATAGCGAACACGAAGCCAAGTGGACCAAGAAGCGCACGACCACGAGCACATCACCGGACAGATGTGTGCGCGCGGCCGCGCCACTTCACACGCTCCCGCGCGCACACCCATATTTGTGCAAGAACAGAGATGCGCGCGCCGTCGCGCCAACTTCCGTGCAGCCGCGCGCGCAATGACACCCTTCCAAGCAAGACATCTCGCGCCATTGCGCGACATCTCGCGCTAGCGCGCGCACAGAAGAGGCGAATGATCAGAAGCTCGCGCGCGCCAGCGCGAGACTACGCGCTGCCACGCGCACACATGCACGGCCAAACACAGTAGATCGCGCGCCACAGCGCGATATCATTCGCACCCGCGCGCATCATTATATAATGCGCGCCGCTAGGTCAGATGAGGGGGAGGCCGTTTTGGACGAAAAAACAGACAGAATACTCAGAGCGAAGGCGAGACGAAGGAAGACACGCGAAGATCGATTACAAAGACGAAGAGCGACGAATCTGGGGACAGAGACGACACTTCGGATTTGTTATCTGTCTTTTGCATTTCTATTTTCTCATATGTCGATGTCTAAAACTTTGAATATGTGTCGCTTTTATTTAGATTTCGTGATGAACTAATCTCCCTTTCTAGAGAATGATGTAGCTTTGTGGACACGATGATTTGACGTGGTTATTTTATAAGATTGAATTCTATTTTATGTTTACTTGTGTTTCTCTATGTTTACTGCACTGCAATTTACTGGCCATAAATTGTTTGTTGTTTGATTAATTCTACAACTCGGGAGAGGGACTAGGATTATAGATCATTAGAACACATCGTTAAATGTTTATAGCGTTCGGAAGGCGTATAACTTTAGCGAGGCTTAGTAAAGACATTGTTTGCATTTATCCATGAAACGTAGATTCTAATTAGGAATAATTGAATCGAAGTTGATAGATACAGTTATTCGTCACTTGGGAAAAGGGGAATAAAACAATCTAAGTGTTCTTGGCCATTAAATGATTGGAATTCAGGAATATAAATTCAACTGTGAACAATTATCGTGGAAATTCTGTGAAATCATTTCTCTGATATTTTTTCTCAGTATTATTTCTCAATTCGGTGATTTAATTAATTCATTGTTTTCAGTAATTCGTTCAAGCAAACCAATCTTTTAATTGATTTCTCTAAATAAAGTCTTGGCTATTTTAATTACAAGAATTGATATACCATTTTACACACACTCCTCGTGGGATCGATATCTGTACTCTAATCATTACTAAAACTTGACATCGTACACTTGCGGTAGGAAAACGCGCAACAAGTTTTTGGCGCCGTTGCCGGGGGTCAATAATTTCGAATTGAAGCCCGCTCTAATCAATATGGTTCAGCAAAACCAGTTTGCTGGAACAGCCACATCTGATCCTCATGTTCACCTGAGAACTTTCTTGGAGATAACGGACACGGTTAAGATTAATAATGTTTCTGATGATATTATTAGACTGCGTTTGTTTCCGTTTTCTATCAGGGATCAAGCACGAGGATGGCTACAATCGCTTCCCTTGGGAAGCATCACGACATGGCATGAGCTAGCCATGAAATTCTTAGCGAAATGCTTTCCCCCCTGCAAAATCTGCCTAGTTCAAGATTGAGATCAGCACGTTTAGGCAGACTGAATTCGAGCAATTGTATGAAGCATGGGAAAGATACAAGGAGCTGTTGAGAAAGTGCCCAAACCATGGCTTCGAAGACTGGGTGCAGATTGAGTTATTCTACAACGGTCTAAATGGGCAAACAAGAGGAACAGTGGATGCTGCAGCTGGTGGTACGATCTTTGCCAAATCTCCGGAGCAAGCTTATGACTTGCTCGAACAGATGACAATAAATAGCTACCAGTGGCCGTCAGAAAGGGCAGGAGTAAAAAGGACAGCTGGAATTTATGCTGTGGATCCTATTACGTCACTCACTGCTCAGGTATCTGCATTGACCACTCAAATAGCCGCGATGAACAAAGTGAGTACATCTGAAATCGAGGGTCCATCGATGGTTGCTGAAGAACTATCCACCCCTGAAGAAGCAAAGTATATCAACAACAGAAATCAGGGTGGATATGGAGGATATAGAGGTAACCCTCCCCCTAACACTTATCATCCTAGATTAAGAAATCACGAAAACTTTTCTTATGCAAACAATAAAAATGTGTTGAATCCTCCACCGGGGTTCAATACATCAAAGGGGGAGGGAAAGCCTTCATTTGAAGATTTGGTAGGTACATTCGTTGCCGAGTCTGGAAAAAGGATGGCGAGAACTGAATCTCGTCTTGACAATATGGAGACTCACATGGGAAACATGGGTGCCACAATGAAATCTTTGGAAACGCAAATCAGACAGTTGGCCAATGCTCTAAAAGATCAGAACAAGGGGCAATTTCCCAGTAACACAGAGGTGAACCCAAAAGAGCAGTGCAAGGCAGTCACATTGAGGAGTGGGAAGGACTTAGAGGTACAAAGTCCCAAAGAGAGAGTGGACAGTGAGAAGACAGTTGAAGAAAGTGAAGTGGAGGGATCCACGGCTGAAATCAAAGTTGAACCACCTCCAGTGTATAATCCGACTCTACCCTTTCCTCAGAGATTCAAGAAGAAGAATTTAGATGATCAGTTTGCAAAGTTCTTGGAAATTTTCAAGAAGATACACATCAACATACCATTTGCTGATGCTTTGGAGCAAATGCCGAATTATGCAAAGTTTATTAAAGATGTGATGTCTAAAAAGAGGAAGCTGCAAGAGTTTGAGACAGTGAAGCTTACTGAGGAGTGCAGTGCCATCCTACAAAAGAAATTACCACAAAGGATTATAGTCATTAGAAAACATCGTTAAATGTTTATAGCGTTCGGAAGGCGTATAACTTTAGCGAGGCTTAGTAAGAACATTGTTTGCATTTATCCATGAAACGTAGATTCTAATTAGGAATAATTGAATCGATGTTGATAGATACAGTTATTCGTCACTTGGGAAAGGGAGAATAAAACAATCTAAGTGTTCTTGGCCATTAAATGATTGGAATTCAGGAATATAAATTCAACTTTGAACAATTATCGTGGAAACTCTGTGAAATCATTTCTCTAGATATTTTCTCTCATTATTATTTCTCAATTCGGTGATTTAATTAATTCATTGTTTTCAGTAATTCGTTCAAGCAAACCAATCTTTTAATTGATTTCTCTAAATAAAGTCTTGGCTATTTTAATTACAAGAATTGATATACAATTTTACACACACTCCTCGTGGGATCGATATCTGTATTCTAATCAGTACTAAAACTTGACACCGTACACTTACGGTAGGAAAACGCGCAACAGTTGCAGCCTAGACTGATCTTCCACGTCAGAAAAGATTTTTTGAGATTTTTTATTTAAGGCGGGATTATTTTGTCCGGTGTACTAAAATTGTTGTAGACATAATGGTGGGAAGATACGAAATAGCAAAGTTCAATGGAAGCAATTTTATGCTGTGTAAAATAAAGATACAAGCAGTTTTAAGAAAGGAAAATTGCTTGGCGGATATTGGAGATAGACCGGTGTAGATTACAGATGATGGAAAGTGGAACGAGATGAATGATAATGATGTTGCCAATTTACACTTGGCTATAGCTGACGAAGTTTTGTCGAGTATCTCTGAGATAAAAACAGCCAAAGTTATCTGGGATACTCTGACAAAGATGTACGAGGTCAAGTCGTTACACAACATGATTTTTCTAAAGAGAAGGCTTTATACTCTTCGGATGACGGAATCCTCATCGATGACCGACCATATCAATACACTAAATACTCTATTTGCCCAACTTACTTCTATGGGGCATAAAATAGGGGGAAATGAACGTGCGGAGCTTCTACTTCAAAGTCTACCAGATTCATATGATCAACTTATCATCAACATAACCAACAATATTCTTATGGGCTTTCTAAGATTCGACGATGTCTTAACTGCAGTTCTCGGAGAAGAAAGTCGGCGCAAGAATAAGGAAGACAGGTTGGTTACTTCGAAGCAGGCAGAGGTGTTACCGATGATAAGAGAAAGATTTATGGACCGTGACTCCAGTGGGAGCCAAAGGCGAGGTAGATCAAAGTCGAGAAGTAAGAAGAAAAATATTTACTGCTTTAAATGTAACGGTAAAGGACACTTCAAGAAAGAGTGTACGAGTATCGAGAAGAGTTCTCAAGGAAATGTGACCAGTACTTCAGGCAGTGGTGAAATATTATTCAGCGAAGCGGCAACGGTTGCAGAAGGCAGACACAAATTTTGCGACACATGGATTATGGATTCAGGAGCGACGTGGCACATGAAGTCTCGGAGAGAATGGTTTGATCATTATGAACCAGTCTTAGGAGGATCTGTATTCATGGGAAATGATCATGCCTTGGAAATCGCTGGGGTCGGTACTATCGAAATTAAAATGTTTGATGATGGCATTCGCACCATACAGGAGGTACGACATGTGAAAGGACTGACGAAAAATCTTTTGTCCTTGGGGCAATTGGATGACATCGGGTGCAAAACACGTATCGAGAAAGGGATCATGAAAATTGTGAAGGGTGCGCTGCAATTATGAAGGCAGAAAAGGTTGCTGCAAATCTATATGTACTTTTGGGAGAAACACACAAAGAGGCAGAACTAGATGTTGCATCAATTGGTTCAGGAAAAGAATTAATGGTGTTATGGCATAGAAAGCTCGGGCATATATCAGAACGAGGGTTGAAAATTCTCTCAGAACGGAAGCTGCTGCCGGGACTTACAAAAGTGTCACTACCCTTTTGTGAGCACTGTGTTACCAGTAAACAAAACAGATTAAAGTTTGGCACTTCTACTGCCAGAAGCAAAAGCATGTTGGAGCTAATTCATTCGGATGTTTGGCAAGCACCGGTTGTATCCCTAGGAGGAGCGAGATACTTTGTCTCGTTCATTGACGATTTTTCTAGGAGATTTTGGGTGTATCCAATCAAGAAGAAATCAGATGTTTTCCAGATCTTCAAAGATTTCAAAGCGCGGGTTGAACTTGATTCTTAAAAGAAAATCAAGTGTCTGAGGACTGACAATGGAGGAGAATATACCAGTGACGAATTTGATACATATTGTCAACATGAGAGCATCAAAAGACAATTCACGGCGGCTTACACACCTCAACGGAATGGAGTGGCGGAGCGGATGAACAGAACTTTGTTGGACAGAACAAGAGCTATGTTGAGAACTGCGGGTCTAGACAAGTCATTTTGGGCAGAAGCAGTCAAAAACGCTTGTTATATTATCAATCGTTCTCCTTCAGTGGCAATTGATCTGAAGACTCCGATGGAGATGTGGACCGGGCAGCCGACAGATTATTCTCATTTGCATACATTTGGAAGTCCGGTGTACGTTTTGTACAATGAGCAAGAAGGATCAAAGTTGGATTCGAAATCCAGAAAATGTATCTTCTTGGGTTATGCTGATGGAGTAAAGGGGTTTCTCTTGTGGGATCCTACTGTTCACAAGCTTGTCATCAGCAGGGATGTTATATTCGAGGAAGATAAAGTAAAGTGAGACAAAGGCACACCGAATTCAGAAACTACTATTTTTCAGGAGGAAAATAAGATGGACGAAGGTCAAGTTTCTTGTAAAGCAGTACCAGAATACGAAGAACAAGAACATGTTGAGTCTGAGGTTTCCAATTTGAGGCAGTCAACTCGAGACAGAAGACCACCAGGTTGGCTTTCAGATTATGTCACTGAAAGCAATATTGCATATTGTCTATTATCAGAGGATGGTGAACCATCGAGTTTCCACGAGGCTACTCAAAGCTCGGATGTATCTTTGTGGATGATAACAATGCAAGAAGAGTTGGAGGCATTAGACAAGAATAAAACTTGGGATCTTGTTACACTACCACAAGGGAGGAAAGCCATTGGAAACAGATGAGTCTATAAGATCAAGCGTGATGGCAATAACCAAGTGGAGCGGTATCGTGCTAGATTGGTGGTAAAAGGGTATACTCAGAAAGAAAGCATTGACTTCAATGAGATATTTTCTCCTGTGGTTCGGCTTACAACAGTCAAAGTGGTGCTGGCATTGTGTGTGGTGTTTGACCTACATCTAGAACAGCTAGATGTGAAAACGACATTTTTTTATGGAGATCTTGAAGAAGAAATCTATATGCTCCAGCCAGAAGGTTTTGCGGAAAAAGGCAAAGATGACTTGTTTGAAGGTTGAACAAATCTCTGTACGGTCTCAAACAGACGCCGAGGTGTTGGTACAAGAGATTTGATTCCTATATCATGAGCCTTGGATACAACAGACTGAGTGCAGACCTTGTACGTATTTCAAGAGGTCTGGTGATGATTGTATCATTTTGTTGTTGTATGTGGACGACATGTTGGTAGCAGGCCCCAACAAAGATCAGGTCCAATGATTGAAGGCACAGTTGGCTAGGGAATTTGATATGAAGGACTTGGGACCAGCAAACAAGATTCTAGGGATGCAAGTTCACCGAGACAGAAGTAACAGAAATATTTGGCTTTCCCAGAAAAATTATTTGAAGAAAGTCTTGCAACACTTCAACAAGCAAGATAGCAAGCCAATATCGACCCCTCTTCCTGTTAACTTCAAGTCATCCTCCGAGATGTGTCCTAGCAGTGAAGCAGAGAGGATGGAGATGTCTCGAGTACCATATGCATCAGCAGTGGGAAGTTTGATGTTCGTCATGATCTGTACAAGACCGGACATTGCTCAAGCAGTGGGAGCAGTTAGTCGGTATATGGCGAATCCTGGAAGAGAGCATTGGAGGACTGTTAAGAGGATCCTTAGATACATTAAGGGTACCTCGAATGCTGCATTATGTTATGGAAGATCGGATTTTACACTCAAAGGCTATGTTGATTCAGATTATGCAAGTGATCCTGATATTTTACGCTTGCAGGAGGAGCAGTAAGCTGGGTTTCAAAACTGCAGACAGTTGTGGCGTTATCTACAACAGAGGCAGAATACATGGCAGCTACTCAAGCTTGCAAGGAGGCAATATGGATTAAAAGGTTATTGGAGGAGATCGAACAAAAACAAGATAATGTTCCTTTGTTCTGTGACTGTCAAGGTGCCTTGCACATCGCAAGGAATCCAACCTTTCATTCAAGGACTAAACACATTGGAGTACAATTTCACTTTGTGCGGGAAGTAGTAGAGGAAGGAAGCGTGGATATGCAGAAGATCCATACAAATGATAATATAGCTGATTTTCTGACAAAGCCAGTGAACACTGATAAGTTTGAGTGGTGTAGATCCTCAAGTGGCCTAGCAGAAACGTAAGCAGCAGGGAATGACAAGATTGAAAAGATGTGTGGAGAGGTGTTTGATTCTCATTCAAATCTCCAAGTGGGAGAAATGTAGGCAGGAGCATTAATGCATGCCGGGAGATTTGTCAAACATTGCATTCAATGAATTGTGAAAGAAAAACGTGGGCTGCACAAAATGAAATTTCGTGGAAATTTCAGAAGATGCGTTTTATACGCGTCTTCACACTGACAGGATGCTCTATAAATAGAGCTCCCCCTTCATTGTTAAATCATCCCTTCTTCGAGTTTTCTCTCATCTTATAAGCATTTGAGTGCTTAGTTCTATAATATTTGTGAGGTGTTTTGTTCTCCTGTATTAAGAGAGTGCGTGTTCTCTTTGGAAACACAGTGAGTGAGTTGTACACCACAAAATATTATAGTGGAATTCTTTTCATCTTGCCCGTGGTTTTTACCCAAATAATTTTTAGGGGTTTTTCACGTAAATATCGGTGTCCAGTTTATTCTTTATTTTCGGGTTTATTATCGCCAATTCCGCACGTGAGACTAACAAAAGTCAAATGAGCACTTGTTTTAGCAAATTCTAGAGGTCCAGGCCCTATATCTGGAATTGAGCCCTCGCCATTTGAGGTAAGTCAATCAACTTACTAGATTTTGTCATACGGGAGATAGAATTATCTACCTTGTCCTATGTAACCAGGTGGTATATCGACGACCCTGGTTGTCTAGCCGACCTCGGGAAATTGACATTTCTTTATCAAATACCACACTTTTTCGTGTGTGGATGTAGAAATGCGTCCAAATAGTACAAATCATGAAGGATATAATGTTTCCTTTTAGGGCATGAAGGTCACAATAGACCTCAACCCAATGTAGGCCCTTGAGCACATTTCACTTAGATCTTCTCGATTAAAACATAACCAACCCTTGTCATTTGCAGAGCCGAGCTCTGAACCCCCAACTAAAAAAAAAAAAAGGGTGACCCCACCCCCAAGGGCTCCACACAGAGCCACCCCAAGCCTTGACATGAAGGGAGGTAAATCAGGGTTATGCACCGGCAGCAAGTACCCAGAGGAGAAGTTGGCAGGAGAAATTCTCCATAAAGAGGGAGCCGAGACTCGATCTCTGATCATCAACATGGATTAAAGTTTCCTTCACTCCAGGCCCTGCCTATGTCCATGGGGCTCTGAACCCCCAACTAAGCTGTAGGCCAAGCGGTCGAGCTCGCCTTGGATCTTAGCTAGGAAGTCGTCCCGTGGAGGACCTGCTCGGCTGATTGCTAGTTTATCCAATCTAGGCCATCCTTTGTCATTTGGGCACACATGAATTGGCTTGACCTTTGGGCTTTTACATGGGCTCGTCCTTACGGGTATCGTCATGAGTAATTAATCTCATTATTCTTTAAATTAAATTTTATTTACCAGAATGTGATAGTAGATCTTCATTAATTATAACATATGAGCCCGTTCATAATCCTTATGAACTCCAACTACATAAATAAGAAGACGACAGATGATAGGGAAAGTAATGCGTAGAAAGTGTATTCCAATAAACAAAATAAATGCTAAAAATAACCTGAAAATGTGAAAAATCCTAAAAAATTCTCAATGGGGACAGACCAAACCAAGCAAACCTACGGTACTCACAACAAGTGAAACCGCAGACACCAAGAAAACAGGACCGAATTCCGATGGAGCAAATGAGCGTCGTGGCGGCTGGCCGCCACTTCCATTAACTCCCGGAGATGTATCTCCGATGCCAGGCGACACTGGTGCAGGCGATGTATATGGTGACTGATCAGCTACTGGTGGAGGTAATTGCCACTCGGGCGCTGGAGCAGTGGGACGTGGTGCCTCCGCAAGAGGCGGGGGTGAGAGTCCGTTCCTGACGGATAAAACCACGACGATCAGCTTCTGCCCTTTGTCACAGTTGGATTTCTTGCCCGATACGAAGAAGAAAGGGCCCGATCGATCAAACTTGAAGACTGAATCCCCATCATCCAGCTTCAAGATGGGGTTCCCCGAGCTGCATTTGTCGTAATCATCCTGCTTCACAACCAGCACGGAATCCAATCCCTTCTTATACTTGAACACTACACAAGAGATCAAATCAAGCCCAGAATTCCTTCTCTATTCTTTTAAAAAAATCCAATAAACAATAATCCAAAACACTTACAGAGGGTGTCATTAACTTGAAACCTCATTCTTTCAGCCCAGTGACCGTACTTTTCCGAAGGGTTAATAGTCCATCCATCTTTACCTCCGACTCTGAACTGGAAAGCGTCCACGGAACACGTAAAAACCAAGAAAAAAGAGATGAAAATATATCTGTTATATTGATAATACGCCATGAAATAGATGACGATAAGAAGTTTGGATAAATTTTCCTGAACTCAGTCGAAACTGTTATAGAGGAAGAGTGATCCCAAATGGTAACTGATGAGTGAAGGAAAGAAATTTCTTGAATCGGAACTTTATAAAGAATTGCTATACAAATTGCCGTTGCCAATCCCACAGGAAGTTATGGTATAAATGGCTGTATTAATTTGGACATAACTGCGTTTATATTTTTGACCAAATGGGTTTATGAATTAAGTTAATTCCAGATGACCAAATCAAAGTTATTTATGATCAGAAATATCTATATTAAAATTAAAATACAGCAAGAATATTAATACCAGCTTTTCATATTCTCAAAAAGAAAGAAAAAATGGTTAATGTTCTTATTTGTTACACAATATTCTTTATTTTTAGTTTATTTTTTTCTTGGAATGCTTTTGTTGAAGTGGCAGAAGTCATAGTTTAACTGAGTAAACTTATAATTTTCTTTTTTTAAAAAACTTTTTGACATTATAGAAATTTATATAAAATTCCATGCTTCGTGCAATCGCGTTTATGCAGGGAAAATTCTAAAATATGTTCCCGTAAGTTGACCTACGTGGTTTTTTAGCTTTCTGCTTCGTCAAAACTCAGTTTTAATACGATAAATTGATTTTATTTATGTATAATTTGTTTTTTGTCGGATTTTCCAATTTTAGCGATACAGGTCTAAAATATCCAGCACTATATCAACATTTGATCGGAGAAAGACTAAATGTCAAATTTTGAATGACAAAAATTTGTGTGAGACGTTCTCACGGGTCATATTTGTGAGACGGGTCTCTTATTTGGGTCATCCATGAAAAAATATTATTTTTTATGCTAAGAGTATTATTTTTTATCGTAAATATCGGTAGAATTGACTCATCTCACATATAAAGTTCGTGAGACCGTCTCACATAAGACTCATTCATTTTGAATACCTAAAATAACCAAAACCCACTGCACCAACTTATAAAAAATTCTTGGAATTTTCCTAGCTCATTGACTCTCTTATAACATGATGGAAATACAACTCATGCTTAATATATTGAAACTCTACTTTTAGCATGCAAATTCATTACATTATTTCTTTGTAGATTTAGATTATTCAGCTATATTTAGCATAAATGAACGGATATAATAAGATGTGTACATGGATATATAGTGCATTTTGAAAATTATAATAATTAACATTTTTTTAGCATGAAATTAAATAATAGTAAAAAACTTGTGTGAGACCGTCTCACGGGTCGTATTTTGTGAGACGGGTCTTTTTATTTATATCATACATGAGAAAATATTACTTTTTATGCTAAGAGTGTTACTTTATAATATTGCGAATATCGGTAGGGTTGACCCGTCTCACAAATAAAGATTCGTGAGACCGTCTCACAAAAGACCTACTCAAATTAATATAGGGAGATCAAATAATATAAGGAGATCAAATATCTATGAAAGGGTTATTTGGTGTATTAATTTTTTTTTAGAGATTTCATAATAACTCCATATTAAGTTAATTCCTAATTGATGAAAATTGTGTTGCCATAGTTGTTACGACCAATAAATAAGAGACTCGATATTTTAACAAGACGCAGTGTAACTTACCACACAGAAACTACACTGTGTGAATAATCGACTAAGGCCTTCTTCAACCCTAAAAGAAAATTGGGTGAACAAGGTTATTTGCTCCAACAGAAGCACAAAAGTACCACAGACCAATATTCTAAGAAGTGGAACTAAGCAGAATTAAGGGATATTATGCAATAATCTTAATAATTTAATCGAGACAAAGAAAAAAAATGGTGTCATAACTATGATTGCTTGTATTAAACGACCTTAATGCACAAAAGAGGTGAACTTTTTAATTTCAATATCAGTATTATATACAAAATTTAAATTTTATTAATAAAGTAAACTATTTTTTTAAAAAAAATTATTATCTTAATATTTGAAATTTGCTCCGGTGAAAAACCTGTGAGCTCATTTTATGCTATACAAGACCTGATTTTGTTAACACTTTAAAAAAGGTCGTGCCACATATTTGTGCGGAAAACAATCTGATGATTCTTGTGAAAATTATGTAATCAAATATAGCAATTTAATAAGATAAATAAATGCTATAAGAAAATAACCTAAGTATTTCTATAGATGTTCGGAGACTCAAGCTCCTATGTCACTCTTTTTTCCACTTAGAAAGAATCTCACTAGAAGACTTTGGTTTTATAACAATTTGTAACAACCCGCTTCAACCTGAGAACTTATCAACTGTCCAAGTTGAAACTCCTAGTATTCTTATAAACGGTTGAGACCCACATTCTAACAACCACTACAATACAGAAGTAATAAAGTGATGAATCCTCGTATTCAAACTGTCAAAAAATCCTCAAACGATCTTTGCAAGAAACGGTCGAGTATTTTGACAGAAGCCCTTGATGATCCTTGATGGTCTGATAAATGTTATTTGAATCGAGATCTGATGAGTAGCAGTGAATATTAAGGTGATGAGTGCTCAAAAATCGTTTCGGAGAATGCAAACTTGAATGATTTTTTCTTAAAAAATGCATGTTAGCTTTTGTGTATTTAATTAAACTTTTTTTGTCATTCTCTATTTATAGTACTTTCTGCATTTACCGTTCAACATCCGTCTGTATCTCATTAAATGAGCATTAATGCAAAAGAATTGTTGTCGTTGTCCTTTCTTACTCTAACACACTCTTCAAGTAATGAGCAGATTGACATTTACCACTTACCAACTATGATAAGAAACGACCTGTGACAGCAAAAGTAACTAGCTCCGCGCGTAGATTTTTGTGCAAAAAATTCTGATCTTCTGACATCATGTTTGTTGGATACGATAAGTCTACCAAGTTTTCTGATAAAGTAGATGAGATCCTTGTAATATATGTGATTTGAATCTGAAGACAACTTTACTCGACCCTTATTAATGTTCTTGAATAGAGTGTACTATCAAGAAGTTTATATGACACACTGGTGCACAAGAGGTCGAGTAGATAAAATATGCTACAGATGATGAATAAGTTGAATAGCTTAGTATTATGAGACCGGTTAATGAATTCTTCTTAAGCGGTCGAGTACATGCAATACAAAGCAAACGACAGCTTGTTTTAATGCAATAAATTATTATTTTTTATCATCAAAACTAAGGGATTTAACAATTTTCTCATTTTTTATGATGACAAAATCTAAGCCTCAAAGATAATATACGACATGGGAAAAATGAAATTCATTGTTATTGTCTCAATGAATTTCATTTTTACAGAGAGTAGGAAGGCAGTAAAAACCTATTGCCCCCGGGTGCATACAAAAATATTCTATTATTCTCCTAAACCAAGAGTGTAACATCCTATGTTAAAATAACTAATACTACTTTAAATTTGTGAAAAAAAAAAAATTCTTGTTTAAATGGTAACACTCGCATTCTGTATTAAATAAATTTTTTGACTAAATTATTTAAATTAGTCCAAATACAAAAATATTTCCAGGTCATAAAACTATCATTCATAACAACTGAAAAATCATTATTCAAAAAAGAGCATAAGAAAATACTTGGTCGCCAACAAAACGTGAATTAATAAAATCAGAGTAAATATTCTATTATTCCCTTAAACCAAGAGTGTAACATCCTATGTTAAAATAACTAATACTACTTTAAAATTTGTGAAAAAAAAAAAAAATTTCTTGTTTAAATGGTAACACTCCCATTCTGTATTAAATAAATTTTTTGACTAAATTATTTAAATTAACAAAAATATTTCCAGGTCATAAAACTATCATTCATAACAACTAAAAAATCATTATTCAAAAAAGAGCATAAGAAAATACTTGGTCGCCAACAAAACGTGAATTAATAAAATCAGAGTAAATATTCTATTATTCTCCTAAACCAAGAGTGTAACATCCTATGTTAAAATAACTAATACTACTTTAAAATTTGTGAGAAAAATAATTCTTGTTTAAATGGTAACACTCGCATTCTGTATTAAATAAATTTTTTGACTAAATTATTTAAATTAGTCCAAATATAAAAATATTTCCAGGTCATAAAACTATCATTCATAACAACTGAAAAATCATTATTCAAAAAAGAGCATAAGAAAATACTTGGTCACCAACAAAACGTGAATTAATAAAATCAGAGTAAAAATGTATATCATGCATAAGATTCAACCCATCTTCTAAACATTCCAACTACAATAACCGATCCTATCAGTAGGGGAGGGAAGTTGATCATCTTTTCAACTTATGTTATAGGTGTTTTGTTCTCTTAGTCTTGTTGACATGGTATCACCATTACTAGATTCCACAGTGCAAATGTGCTGATGAAATTCAACTGAGTAGAAATTATCACACAACTGACTGATGATAATCAAATTATACCACATATTTTCAACTAATAGGACATCTTTTTAATGATTACTCTACCATGGATAATCTTACCCTTCTCCATTTTTGTTTCTGATCATGTGCCTTGAGCATCCACTCTCAAGGTATCAGGTTTGACTCTTCGACCATTTTTGCCTTCTATACATTTCAACAACACATCATTTTTGTTACCACATCTAGTTGGGTCAAGATTGGACTAATCCTTTTGAGACAACACTTTAATTACCCTAACGGTTCTACCAGTGTGTGTGTCAAGAAATTCATGAGGTCGAATAGAGTTATGTTCATAATGTTGTGTTCTATATTTAACCATATTTTGTTTAGGTCGTTTATCTTTGTTATCCAGTCTGTAAATCTTTTGAACCGGTCTACTATTAAAGTAATGTATTGGTTTCACCTTTGGAGCACTTTTCCTAGATTGAAACGGTTTCTTCCAAAACAGATTCGAACTCGACCAGTTACCCTGTCTAGTTCCATTTGATCTTGGTTTTATCCATGTATTTCTAGACTTAGAGCCTTGAGGTTCAACATATCTCAATCCTCTACGCTTAGCCTTTTTCTTATAAAACACTTTCTAGTCTGTTTTGATTTCGAGTTTGTCATGTTCATATATCGTACTGTACCGGAAAAATTTTATCATCTTAAACTTTCCTTTGTCCAGATAAAATTGAGTACCTGTTTCAAAAATAATGCAATCATAATTGCCAAAGCCTAAGCCGGTTCTATCACCAGCTTGATTGTAATGTCCGAGATTTTGATTCTGTTAATATGAGATTATTGATTATGAACTGATGTGATTATAGACGGGCCATTCCGAGATCAGATGGGGCAAAGCATATGAATTGTACAAGTTATGGACATAACTATTGGCGCCCGAGTGGTAGAAAGTGATCGCCCGAGCGCCCATGTTCAACAAAGTATGCTTCGGATAGAAATTTTGGTGCCCGGGAGGTATTTTCTGACCGCCCGAGCGCCATTGAGTAATGCAAGGAGGTAGAACACCCCGCGCCCGGGCGGTAAGTTTTAACCGCCCGAGAGCCCAGCAAGCGCCCAAGCGGAAATTCATGACCGCCCGAGCGCCAACCAGGATTAAAGAAGGACAAGACACGTATTCTTTCATGCAGCTTAGGATATATATATATATACATATAACTTAGTTCTTTCAGTGAAATGAGAGAAAGAAACGAGAAAAGGGAATTCCAAAGTCCTTCGAAAAGTTTAACTCGATTTGTTCAGAATCCGTCCGTTAGATTTTGAATCTGACTGTGGTACCATGTTTCTTTCGACAAGAGCTTCGACTGGGCGTAAGTTTTCTTATGTTTTGTGATGATTTGAAATTATGATACTGCCAGAATAAGATATGATCCATATATGTTGTTCTTGTGATATCAGACATTGTATAACCGAAATCGGATCGAAGAACAGACTGTTTATGTAATTGTTATGAATTTCAGAGTTGATTTGATTGTGATTAGATTGAATTGATATCAGACTTGTGTTGTTATTGATTATGAGGTGTTGGGATTGACATCTGATTGATATTGTATTGCTGGGTATATTGATATTATTCAGATTTGGATCAGATGAGTTGTTGATTCGTATATACTGATATTAGATTGCCGATATTGCGAGATTGTACAGATTTGAGATTATAATCTGTTATTGTGACGAGTATGGGTTGTACTGATATTGATTATGAGCCGTTTTATTATATCTGTGATGTGGAAATTGACGGGGTTATTGAGATTGTATTGTTATGCCGTCGAAATATCAGTAGATTGATATTAGTCAGATTAGTTATTGATTGAGATTGTATCGTTGTATCATTGACATTGATCAGATTATGTCTCGATTTGAGTATTGATCAGAACGGTCCTTGAATTGAGCTGTATATTGACACAGTCTATTCGATATTTTCATTTCAGATTGGGTATGGACAGATTTGACTTCGAGACTACGACTTCGTCAGACCGAGAAGAGAAAGGTATAAATTGATGCTGATGCGGTCCGATCCGACTTGAGTTTCCAAAATCACATAATTCATCTTATTGCATTGATATTTGCAATTGATGTGATTGATATCTTTGGTTTATTGATTTATATATTGAGTCATAGGCGGATGCGCCTGGTCGTAGACGATTGATCTCGTGACAGGGGTACCTGATAGTGATGGAATCGTCACTAGGCTCATTGCACATTGTCACAGAGATTTGGCAGGGTATGCCAGGGCTGATACGCCTAGTTATTGGTTGATTCTCGAGGGCGGAGGTGCTCAGTCTGTGGCTGATTCTCCAAGACATCGGATGTTTGGTCATATCGAAGTGGATAGAATTGGAGTTTCTTCTATTACTGATATTCGATATGGAAAGGGCCAAAGTCCGTGAATAAGAACGTACCACCACCCCGATCAGGAGTGTAGGTGGGTGTGTGTTCTTATTCATATCGGGATCCCTAGATTAGGATGAGTCGAGTCAGAGTCTAAGAATCACGGAGTGTGATTCAGAGTTTGTATCGATTCATATTTCTTATTTAATACATGTTATGAGATATCTATTTCATGTTTTTATATCTGGTTGTATGAAATGCATGTATACATGATTTATACTGGGAATGTAATTCTCACCGGAGTTATCCGGCTGTTGTTTTGTTTGTATGTGTGCATGACAACAGGTGGGACATGATCAGGATCAGAAAGAGGATGAGAGATTATAGTTAGCGTGGAAATCCGGGCCCAGAAGCAGAATATGATTCAGCACTGGATGTATAGTCGTTGAACCTAGTTGAGATAAAGACATGTAGTATATGACTTGTACTTTGATATTGACATGTATATCAGATAGATTACTATTATGTTTCCGCATTTATATTTTAAAAAGAAAAAATTTAGTCCCACTTTTATTAATTGTTATATTTGATTCTTAATAATGATTAAGACATGAATTAGCGTCCGGGTCCCCACATTCATATTGTTTTTCATGCAACTTATTTAGTGAACCTGAATATTGGTTCCAAGTGTTGATTACTTTAAGAGACTTTGATTTTTAATCAAAATCTCTTAGAACATTCTTCTCATGTTATCATTCTCAGTGGAGAGTAGACTTAGTTTTACCTTAAGATCTCCAAGTGTCGAGTTCATTTCGCTGCAAGCAGCTAGATTCACTTGACTTATATTTCAGACTTAATATCTCTATCTTTACCTCCTCAAATGATTGAGAAAGAATATTGTACTCTTTTTTCATATCATGAAGTATAGTGACAAGGTCTTCTTGTATAAATTCCCTAGAACATAAATGAAATACCTCATCATCATCTTTTTCTGGTTTTGATTTTTCCATCACGCATTGGACTGGCTCATCATCATTGTCACTTGAGTAGACTTCCGATCCATAAGGATCACTCTCCAATTCTACCAGCTTGATCTTGTTTTAATCAGAAAAAAGAACCTTCTCATCTTTCTTCTTCTTGAAAGATATTTTCTAATCATTTGACGGTCTTCTTTAAAACGTTTCTTTCTATCCTTCTTTGAGGTCAGCAAACAAGTCGTGCAACTCTAGTTTGATTAGATCCATGGATTTTCTCCTGAGCATTGTTTTTACTTCTCACTCTCTGGACAGAGCTCGCATTAACTTCAAAGGAATTTCACTATTAGAATATTCCTTACTTGGATGTGAAAGTTCAATAATGATATTGTTAAATCGTTCATCAAACTTATTGAGATTTTCTTCATCTTCGTCTTGGTACTATTGAACTTCTGAATGGCCACAATTAGCTTGTTCTTCTTTGTTTGGTCATCTCCCTCACAAAGTTGAGTCAACTTCTTCCAAATTTCTTTAGCTTTAGAAAAAGTTGTAATTTTACTAAACATATTTTTATGAAGAATTTTATAAATGATATCTTTGGCCACATTATCAAGATTAACCTTCTTCTTATCATATGTGGTCCACTTGGACCGGTGCTTCTCCACCATTTGTGGAGCACCTTCATATACTTCAACTATTGTGTATGTTTTTAAGATCTTTATGGTCCTTCAGTGATGTCATACGACATGTCAGCTTTCTTTGCAGATAAGTGTGATTACACAAGAAATTTTCAGTCGTCATAACATTCTATAGAAAACATTGTAATCTTATTAAAAGAAGCCATTTGAGTATATAAGAGATCGAGAAAAACCCTCTCTAATACCACTTGTTAGGATTGGTAATGTATTTAGAGAGGTGAATAAACAATTTTAAAATTTTCTCTAAAACACTGTCCAATAATGCGATAGGTCTTTATTATGTTAGCTATACAATACCAGATTTTCTCAATACTTTAATAAACAACTGGACAACGGATTTGTGCAAAAAACGATGCAATGATTTTGTGAAAATTATGTACTCAAATATATTAGTTTAATAAGATAATAAATGTGGTAAGGAAATAACACGTCTTTTTATGGATGTTCGGAGACTCAAACTCTTATGTTGCCCCTTATTCCACTTACGAAGAACTTTACTAGAAAAATTTGGTTTTACAACATTTTGTAACAACCCACTTCAACCTTAGGATTTATCAACTGTCTACATTGAAACTCGTAGTATTCTTACAAATGGTTGAGACACTTATTCTAACAACCACTTCAATACATAAGTAATAAAGTGGTAAATCCTCATATTCAAACTTTCAAAAAATCCTCAAAAGATCTTGGCAATAAACGGTCGAGTAGTTTTGATATGAGCCCTTGACGTTCTCTGATGATCTGATAAAAGTTCTTTGAAGCGAGGGTTGATGAGGAGTAGTGACTATTAAGGTGATGAGTGCTCAAAAATTATTTGGAGAATTCAAGATTGAATTATTTTTTCTTCAAAAATGTGGATCTTTTATTTGGGTCATCAATGAAAAAGTATTACTTTTTATGTTAATATTATTATTTTTTATTGTGAATATTGATAGGGTTGACGTAACTCATTGATAAATATTCGTGAGACTGTCTCACAAGAGATTTACTCTATTTTAGACTTTTTTAAAATAATATAAATTAAACAACTATTTATTAAATATTACAAAACTGAAAATTTTATGAAAATATTGCAAGCCGGGACTTTTTCTTCCGAATTCTATTTTTTAAAAAAAGTGTAACAAAATAAATTTGTGACACATTGTCGTGAATTCTGAATCTTTGACAGGAATCACGGATTCCATGAATCCATTGTGCCCATTTCTTCGATTCATTTGCGCAAACATTTGCGCAAAATTCTTAAAGGTTGTCACGGATTCTTGTTTTCGGTTTTGTTTTTCGACTACGCTGAGTTATTTTTCGAGCATCGTTAATTTTGAAGTATTTAACATGTATTAATTGTATTATTATTGAAATAATTTTGTTTTATAATTTTATTTTTTGATAAGAATATTTAACATTGTTAGATGATAATATTATTTATTGATTTTGTCATCAATTTCATTCGAGCGACTCTTAAAATGTAACATTATTATTTTTGTTGATAATGTTGAAATTATTTTTTTGTTTAATGTTATTATTATGAGAAAATAAAAAATATTTATTTAGAGAGTTGTTAGTTATACAGGATAAATTATCAATTTTTTTGAAATAAGTAATTATGAATCATTATTTTGTTTGCAATACGAGATAGATATCGTATAGTTTAAAATAGTTTATATATATTTTTTTATTTAAAAAAAATCCTACAAATTAAAGAGAGATTTATTTTTTCCATTAATATTAAGTAGGGGTGTCAAAATGCAACACGATCCGTCAATCCGACACTACCCAACACGGAAAAAATCAGGTTTGGGTTGGGGTTTTTTGGGTTCGGGTTAGTGCCAGGTTAGACGGGTTTCGGGTCGGGTCACGGGTTGACCCGAATTTTTTTTTTTGAAAATATTACCTATATTTTTATATTGTATGTTTGAACGAAATTTATTGTATATTTATATGATAAATTTTCATCGAATTTATTTTGTATATATTTTTTTTAAACAATTGTTTATTTGATTTATTATTAAATATACTTTTAATTTTCTACAATTAAACTTCAAATTTAAATCGAAAATTTTGTTATTATGTGTTTAAATTAAAATATTATTTTTATTTTTATTTTTTCGAATTTTTTTCATTAATTTTTTTTAAAGAAATAAATAAAATTCGGGTTAGACGGGTTCGTGTTCGGGTTGGGGGTTTTCGGGTTGCTTCGGGTTCGGGTTCGGGTTCGGGTTGAAAAAAAATAAAAAAAAATCGCGGGTTGACCCGAAACCCAACCCACGCGACACGATTGACACTCCTAATATTAAGTACAATAATATTAACTCATTCTCATATTAAAATAAATAATTATATTCAAAATACTAACTTTGATAAATATTTTCAAAAATCACAAATTTATATTAATTATTATTTTCTTATTAGTATTCATATTATTATTTTTATACCGTGATTAATATTAAGAATATAAATTTAACATAATTACACTTATTCGTGTAATGCAAATGAAAAAAATTATAATTATATGAATACAATATAAATAATACAATTAGGCTGTGTTTGGTAGTATTGATTAGTGTCGGATTACGGAAGGATTAATAAATAATCCGTTGTTTGGTTGGTTTTTTACTGAACTGACGATATCTTCCAGCCCGTGATTGAGTCACTGTAGGGGCATGAAAAGAAGAGACAATAGTCTCCACTTTTTGGCGGTATTAAGAATCCCGAAATGAACAGTACCATCTTTTTCATCAGGCCCTACCGAAAATAGCCTTTTCTCTCACCAACGTAGAAGACCAAACTCTTGTCAACACCTTTATCTCAACAACCCCGAAGACCGAACTCTTCTCATCTCTCTTGCAAATGGCGTCCTCGGGTATCTTTCCAAGGTGCAAAAGTGTTGAATGGTGAAGTACAGTTCTGTTCTCTGTAGCAAATTTTCAAGTATCGCTGTGTGGAGGTAAATGTTTGTTGGCTTTTTTTGGGAGAAATGCTTCATTTTACCGCTGCTTATTCGTGAACTGATATTGATTCCTGCTGAACTCTCGTTTAAGTTCTTTCTATCTGTGCCGGTAAAGAAGCTTCTGCTATGCTACGGAAGTGAGTTTTGGATAGTTGTCAATTTCCCCCCTAAGTTTTTAAGCTTCTTTTTGGGCATTTCGTTAGGAGAGTGAAATAAAGCAATTTCCTTAATTTTATCTTCGTAATTCCGTAGACTTTCATTTTTTTAAAGTTTTACTTTGTGACCGAATTTTGTTTTTACTTTTTGTTAACTGAAAACAGAAAAACAAATCCGATTTGAGTCTTTTGATTTTGGTTATCATTCATGTCCTCTAACCGGGTATCCATGATATAAGTTGTTAGTTTACAATGTTCATGTCACTTGTTTCTTAATCAGACATAAATTTTCAGTTTTCTGTTGACTTTAATGATTACATGGAGCACGGTAGTAAACTTGTAATCCTTCTGCTGGTCTACCATATGTTCTGTCGAACATATATCATGTTATGTCTCCTAATACGAGAGCATACCCGAATGGTCTCGATTACCCGTCGTGTCCGTCGAAGACAAGCTGCTTCGTACAGCATGATCGAAAGGGTCCACGCTCAAATGACCAATTTGCATAGGATTATTGAAGTCGGTGATATCCAATGTGTGAGTAACTTGAGGATGAATTGTAGCGCGTTTGCACGACTATGTTATTTGTTAACAAACGTAGGCGGGTTATCTGACTCAAGATACGTACGAGTCGAGGAGAAAGTGGCCATGTTCTTGTCTATATTGGCACATCATAAAAAGAATCGTGTAGCTGGGCATGATTACATACGTAGTGGCCAGACAGTTAGTGCTCATTTTCATGATGTTCTTAAAGCGTTGTTAAAGTTACATCCACTACTACTTGTGAAGCCTTCTCCTGTCGATGATGATTGCAGAAATGAGACATGGAACTGTTTTAAGGTAATACCTCATTTTCATTGTTATAGTTTAAGATTTTGTTTCCTTTATTTGTGGTTGGATAATATAATTATTTACACATTGCTTACAGGGTTGCCTCGGCGC
Source organism: Primulina eburnea (assembly GCF_022965805.1). Taxonomy (NCBI): domain Eukaryota; kingdom Viridiplantae; phylum Streptophyta; class Magnoliopsida; order Lamiales; family Gesneriaceae; genus Primulina; species Primulina eburnea. The sequence goes on from NC_133104.1 coordinate 7,960,729, forward strand.
ATTGGATGGAACCCATGTCGGTGTACATGTACCTTGCCGAGAGAAAGCAAGATACAGAAATCGAAAAGGTACTATTGCTGTCAATGTGTTGGGTGTATGTGACCGCAATATGAATTTCATCTACGCTCTGACGGGCTGGGAGGGATCCGCGGCAGATGCACGAGTTTTAAGAGATGCGCTAAGCAGGGATGATTCATTTAGAGTTCCACGAGGTTTGATCTGTATTTCTTAACATTTGCTTTCTTTCTTTCTTTTGTACCAAGAATTGAAACCAAATATTCCCTTACAAAGGTTGGTGAAACTCATCATTTTTTATGTTACCAAAACGCAGGTTGTTATTATCTATGTGATAATGGTTATGCAAATGTTGAGGGTTTCTTGACTCCGTATCGTCGTGTCCGTTATCATCGTGATGCTTGGGGCAATCGTGCTTGCGGGCCACAAGATTACAAGGAGTTGTTCAATTGGAAACACTCTCAAGCTCGGAACGTAATTGAAAGAGCATTTGGTTTGTTGAAAAAAAGATGGGCCATCCTTCGAAGTCCTTCTTTTTACCCACTAAAAGTTCAGAACTATATAATTTTGGCTTGCATTCTATTACACAATTTCATACGAGGTCAAATGGACGAAGATCCATTGGAAAATGTAGTAGAGTATGTTGGGAGCCCAGTTAATGACACACAAAATGGTTACATTAACAGTTTAGAGTCTTCAACTGGGTGGGATGCTTGGAGAGACGAGTTTGCAATGTCGATGTGGAACATGAACAATTAACTCGCTTGTATTTCATTTTAACTAGTTGATACTGTACTTTCAATTTGTCTGTATTGTATTTGATATTTTAATTTTTACAACTTCGTACCAGAAATCACTTTTATGCATGCAATGTTCTCTTTTATATACTTGTTCAATACTTTTTTGGCCACTACAGTTTGCTCCAATATTTCGATGAAAATGTAATTCGTGACATAGTATGACAAAGTTTAATGACGTTGCTAGTTTCTTGTACACAGGACTAGAAACACCTCAATCAACTCTACATGGATAGTGGAGCATCGTCGGCCAGCTTTGTCGGTAGAAGCAACAAACAAGACAAAACACGACGTAGTTGGAATGCTCGAGAAGAAGAAGTTCTAATCCAAGCACTAAAAGACGTCATAACAAAGGGATGGAAAAGTGAGAATGGATTTAAGGCTGGGTATTTAAATTTGTTGGAGAATGCAATGCAGGAAGATATCCCCGGGAGTAGCTTACATGGAAATCCACATATCAACTCGAAGATCCACGTGTGGAAGAAAACATATAGTGCTTTAGCTACCCTACTAAGCAAAAGTGGTGTGGGTTGGAACGATTCTAATAACACAGTCGAGGTGACGGACGAAACATGGGAAGCACTCGTGAAGGTATTGTTTTGACTGTGTAGTTAATAATTAATACATTCTTGATTTATCTTCTTTACTTCTTCTGTTTTTCGTAGACCGACCCAACTATACGTTCAATGAGACACAAGCAGTGGACACACTACCACGACTGGTGTGAGATATTTGGAAATGATCGTGCGACTGGTGAGCGCGCAACCTCATTCGATAATGCACTCCATGAGGTCCTCAACATAGATACCCAACTACCTACTGCTGCGTGGATTTCCGACACACCTACATTTAACACAGTGCACGATGATGAAGACTCTAAATCTGACACGAATACGCCATCATCGAAACGTAAGGAATGTGCAACTTCGAAGACTAAGAAAAGGAAGAAGACTACTGACGACGAACATACCATAGTTGATGCCATCAAAAACCTCGCCGACATAACGAGAAACTCGATGACAGATTTGATCAAAAAACTTGATTCAGAGGACAAGCTTTCAGATGCACAAGATGAGGTGTTGAGTGCGTTGGATGGGATGACTCATCTTTCATAGGACAGGCAAGTTCTTGCTGCTCAGATGTTGTTTAACAACCACAACGACTTGGCTTTGTTTCGACGATTAGGTCATCGTGGCAAGATTTGTTTGGTTAATCGGCTTTTGGGCGGACAGTAAAGGGTGACGAAGATGTGTGTTTTGCGAACATGATTATTTGTGAATCGTACATGTAAGTAGTCTATGCTTGTACTCTGTATCAAGGGCATTGTACGAGTCCTTTTGTCGGGTATGTGGTATTGTCCAACTGTAATATGTCTCGTGTGCGAATACATTTTGCTGTTGTAACACATTGTACATCTACTTGTACATTTTCGCATATGTTTTTCAGTGATGAAATTATGTATGTTGGTACGTGAAAAAATTGTGCTCAGTTTTTATTATCCTTCACATTTACGCAGTCGTGTCAAAAATATCGAATGAAGGCACTGCAATTGTTTTACGTGGACTGTGCGAGTATGACGTTACAGAGAAAAAATTGCAACTACCGCCCAACATAATATTAAGAATTTGTAGGCTAATAACAATACTTTCGGATAACTTGGCAACGTTAATTTACAAAATGTTTATCAAATATGATCTTCCCCACTTTGGAGGCTGTACTACCAAGGTGCCTAATATACTAACATGGCGTCAAAAGGGTTAGTACAACATAATGGATTCAAAAGAGTGGGGAAACAAAGAAAATTTTTCACAACGTTAACCTGCTACCCACTTCACTCAGTGGTGAGGTCAATTACGAGGATTGCCGATCCGCCAGGGTCTGCCTTTTTCGTCTTGCAAAACTCACCTGTGTTACAACGAGGAACTTGGACTTTGTCGCTCTCATCTTCTTCTTTACATGCCTTTTCTCGGCCCATTGTTGGGTCATAAAACTTCATTTTCTTCCTCTTCTTGAGCAAATCAGACACATGTTGGGGCATTTTAACACCATTGCAAGTAGCTTCACACTTGTCAGCGTTAGGATTCTTGTTGCTTTCATCGTCGGAACTCAGATCAATCACCGGTATAACGTATGGGCTTGTGACAGTATCTTCAGAACACAAGTTTTGAGTAACAGACATGTTTTCCAGACTGACCACACATACAAACGAGTTTGGAAGGTGTGTAAATGAGAGCATCGGTTGCATGAGTTATTTATAAAGAGACAATTAATTTAGCATACACTTACCCAACTACTTGTAGTAATTACTAGTCTGTCAACATGTTCCCTCAAATGGGATAGAAACATAGGTCAAATCAACAGAAGATATGCAAATCACAATTTAATAAAAGGACCCAGGGTGGTAGATATTAGACATAAATAACTTTGGCAAAAATTTACATTTCATAATAACGTTCACAAACAAACCATATTCGCAGTTGTTTGTCGAAGTCTACATGATGGTACACCTCTTGGAGCACACGGGTTTTAATAGAGACACTGTCACCACTAACCTGCAAAAAAGAAGTAAGCTCACTTCAAATGATCCATTCTCTAATCTCCCGAACAATGAAGTAGAAAGTTGTACGATATATTTCACACGTTGAAGAGAAGTAAACATAGTTGTACCACACAAACTTACGTAAGTAAACTACCTACTCAAAAGTCAGCTTTTACTATTCCTTGAGTTCCATTTGCTCCAACAACAGAGCTATGTCTTGGGAGTTCTTCTCCATTCTCTTCGCTAGATTCTGATTTTCACGACTTAAATCTGATATAGTCTTCAGTAAATCACCAACTTTCTTACAAGCCTTACGTTCATTTTCACCGGTATCAGTCGTGCTTGAATTGGACATATTTGTCTGCGAGGATGAAGAGTCAGCAGACGTTGTTTTCAGGAAACTATCAAATGCTTCGTCGGCCTCTTTCCTACTCTCGTAACCTTTGAAACAAGCCCCCCGAAATCTATTTACTTCGGAATTTGCTTCAGACCACTTGTCATACACACCAGCTTTTCTTCCGACAAAAACAACATAGTATTTAGGCTGCATTGAAATATTTTTCAGCACTCACACGGTAACAGATTATCATAAGAAGGCTAAGCGACAACGAAGACAGTAAATATCCAAAAAAAAAAAGGTCTCATTTGCGAATCCGCAAGTGAATAATAGATGTATGCAAAATTGGTTGAAGAAACGTGAATTATAACACATCACCATGTCTACAGAGAAATTCGTTTTACAAGTAGCTGGTATTCTTGACGGACGGCGGTATGAAATCAGGACAACACAGGCAGGACCTTCGAAAATCCAATGAACGAACACAAACAACAGGATGCACAAGAAGGACGCTGTTACAAAAAAAAAATTCAAATCGTTCAAACCCAGTAACTAGTGCAAAAAACTTAAATTTAGGTATGCACAAACCGTTTCAGCAGTTTGTCTGCAAGAAATTGAACTTCTCAATCGTGCTACGTCACAAAACTCTGCGCAGCAAGGATGATGAAATCATAAATCGAAATGAGATTAACCCACCGACAGAGGACGTAAGGGTTTGGATTGGGGGTGAGGAAATAAATCTCGTGGGTCTCAATTTTTCCCAACAATTAAAATTTTGACTATTACTAATACAAACAAATATTGTGTACACTGCAATGTATTTTTAATATCTAGATTTATGTATTTTTTTAAAACAAATGTAAGTGTATATTTGAATATTTAATTATGAAATCTCCCAAGTTTAACAATTTGTATTTAAATAGCAATGGGGGCATTTAGGTCATTACATCAAAATTTACAGAAATAGTCAATCATTTTAAAAACAAGCCAAACACCATATTATTAATCAATGCCTTACTATTAATCTATATCTCTCATTTTTTAATCACTCTCATAACTAATCATTTTGTTATCCAATCACTACTACCAAACACAGCCTATAAAATATACAAAAATTATTTAAATTATCTTTTCTAATGTGGTTGTACAGCTTTGTAATAAAATCAATGAACGATGTTAGCACCTAAAATAAATGACAAATATTATCAGAAATATTACATAAACAAAATATTGTAATAAAAAAGTACTTTAGACGTAACAATATTACCTCTTGATATATAGTTATAATATTATCAACAAAATTAAACATTACTTTTTAAAACTTTCTCGAATGAAATAGATGACAAAATCAACGAATAATATTAATATCTAATAATATTAAAAATTACGATCATTAAATAAAATTACCAAAAAAAATTAATTGAGTAATAATATAAATTTAAGAAATATCTGTGAAATACCTACAAAATCCAATCTTAGTTGATAAAAATTTTTAATATATGTCACATATTGCAAAAATGCTAATGCTCCGACGCAGCATAATCAGAGTTGAGAAGAATATAAAAAGAGAGATGAATGATTTTGCACAAAATCAGATCCGTGACTATCTATCACAGATTCATTTGAATCCGTGACTCCACTTTCTTTTTTATTTTTTATAAAATAGATTCCGGAAGAAAAAGTCATGTATTACATTATTTTCATAAAAGTTTCAGTTTTATAATATTATAATAAATAGTTTTTAAATTTATATTATTTTTTAAAAAAAAGCCCCTCTATTTTTATCATTGTTATTATTTGTTTTTAAATATTATTTAAATAATAGTATAATATTTGTTTATAATTTTAAATATTAGATATATAAATATAAAAATTAAAAATATTTAATCAAATAAATTTATAAATAGAATTTTAAATAAACAAATAAATATTTTTTTATTAATTAAAAATAATTAATCAATGGTTTGATTGAATGATTTATAGATAATATAATAGCCTAATATAAATACTAATAATTAATGCAACAATATAATTTATAAAAATACAAAAAAATAAAAATTAAAAATGATATTTCAAATACACACAATCGCTGATAAAAACAAAATGTAAGTTTGTAATAATGTTTGATTTCGATTATAACCAAAAAACATATTAATGACAAAAGTCAAAACCTTACGGCATCATTTTCAACGAGCAAACCGACTCTTCACGCAGTGGCGAGCGTAATCAGTGTTCAAAACTTAGCCCTTTTCATCTCATGCTGATCCTTTTCTTTTTCTACAGTTTCTTTGGTTTCAAATTGCTCAGCAGGGCAGGGGTAAGAATATGAGCCAATTTTTCTGACTGTTCTTTCCGTCCGCTTGGTGGGCTCTAGCTCTAGGTGATGGATTGCTTCATTTGCAAGTGATGCGGACAGAAATATGTATTTAATGAGGGGATTTGGTTTGTGAGTTTTACAAAGAAAATCTATTTTTCCCATTTATGTCTGCAAATTGGGAACGTCGGGATTTTTGAATCAAAAGAACGAAAGGTTATGCTGCAAGTCGTTTGTTGTGCTTCTTTTTCTCCCGTTATTTTTTAGGTCTTTTGGGAAGTGGGTTTTAGTTTCTGTGAAGAGATGGTTTTGATCCGTTTAGAGTTTTGAATCTCAAGATTTTTGGCTTGGAAAATGTATCTCAGGGAGTGAGTTAAGATTTTAGTTCATGTGGGAGACAGGGGATCTTAATTGTTGCTTCCCTTAGAAGTGTTACGATTTGACCCTTTGTTGTTTCTGAGGCTTATAGGTTGTGAGTTGGAAAATTTTCATAATTCGGATTTCTTCTTCATTCTGAAAAGTAGGGAGATCAATAATTTTTTAGAGTTCTTGGTTTTTGTTAGCTTTTACTTTAGCTGGTTCTCTGCTTGCCGGATAATTTTCGTGATGGGTTTTTTTACTTTGGTGTTCTTGGCTTTTTTTTTCTGCTCCTCACCGAGTCTTGGATCGCCTACCCAAAACTGTGATCCAAATGATTTGGCAGCATTGAAGGAATTTTCTGGCCATTTGATCAAGGGTTCTCTAAATTTTTCGCGGTCTATCGTATCAAGTTGTTGTGAATGGGAAGGTGTTGTCTGTAAGGATTTTGTTAATGGGTCTGGAGGAAGAAGAGTGATTGCTTTAAATTTGTCTGGAAAAGGCTTGAAGGGCGTAATTTCCGAGTCCTTGTGCAGATTGGATCTATTGGAAAGGCTTGATCTTTCGCTTAATTTTCTCGAAGGCAGCCTTCCATTGTGTTTATCTAATTTGAAGCAGCTGGGAATTCTTGATCTGAGTCACAACATGTTAAGTGGATCACCGTTCATGGCTATGTCCGGCTTAAAATTAGTTCGGTCCCTCAACCTTTCTACCAATATGTTCACCAAAAACCTAGCTGATCTTGGGATATTTCCGAATCTTGTTGTATTCAATATAAGTAACAATCTTTATACCGGTGAACTCAGCTCCAAATTATGTACTTCCTCATACCAGATTCAGGTTCTGGATTTGTCATCTAACAATTTCTCAGGGGGGCTTGAAGGCTTGAAAAATTGCAATGCATCGCTCCGTGAGCTGCATTTGGATTTCAATTCATTTTCTGGTGACCTTCCGAATTCCTTATACTTGTTATCATCGCTACAGCACCTTTCAGTCTCTTCAAATAATTTTTCAGGACATGTGAGCTATAAAATCAGTAAGCTTTTAAATCTTAGAACCTTGATTTTGACTGAGAATGGGTTCTCAGGTTCACTTCCTAATGTTTTTGGAAATTTAACTGAACTAGAGCAGTTTGTTGCACCTTCGAATCTGTTCTCTGGTTCATTACCCAACACTTTGGCACACTGCTCTAAGCTGCAGGTGCTTGATCTACGGAACAACACTCTCCGGGGTCCCATTGGTCTTGATTTCTCTGGAATGTCTAAGCTCGGTACTCTTGATCTTGCTAGTAATTATTTTTCTGGTTCCTTGCCAGAATCACTATCTAGTTGCCAGGAACTAAGAATTTTGAGCTTTGCCAGGAATTATTTAAATGGACAAATCCCGGAAATGTACACAAATCTCTCCTCTCTTTCATTTGTTTCTTTGTCTAATAACAGCCTTGTGAATTTGACGGGCTCATTATCTGTCTTGAGGCATTGCAGAAATCTGACCACTCTTATACTCACTAAAAATTTTCACGGTGAGGAAATACCAGGAAACATGACTGGGTTTGAGGGCTTATTGCTTTTTGCACTGGGAAACTGTGGCCTGACTGGTAGAATCCCTGATTGGCTGTTAAATTGTAAGAAGTTGCAAGTTCTTGACTTGTCGTGGAACCATTTACAAGGCAGCATTCCTTCATGGATAGGTCATATGGAAGGCTTATTCTATTTGGACCTTTCAAATAATTCGCTAACTGGAGAAATTCCAAAAGGCATTACAGAGCTCAAGAGCCTTGTTTCTGTAACTCTTTATTTTCCGAGTCTTAATATGTCCTCTGGTATTCCACTTTTCGTCAAGAGAAACCAAAGTGCCAGTGGCCTGCAGTATAATCAAGCTTCAAGTTTCCCTCCTTCCATATTGTTGAGCAATAATAGAATTAATGGATCAATTTGGCCTGAAATAGGATGCCTAAGACAGCTTCATGTGTTAGATTTGAGTAGGAATAATATAACTGGGACCATCCCGAGTTCCATTTCAAATATGGTAAACCTGGAAATATTAGACTTGTCTTTTAACGACTTTCATGGATCTATTCCCTCATCTTTCAATCAGCTCACCTTCCTATCGAAGTTTAGTGTCGCTAATAATCATCTGGTAGGAGCAATTCCAACAGGGGGCCAGTTCCTTAGCTTTCCCAGCTCCAGCTTTGATGGTAATCCTGGACTTTGCGGAAAAATGATTTCTCCTTGTTCTGTCAATGACATGGAGCGCCAATCGCCGACTCAACCACCTAATGCACATGTCAAGTTTGTCCGAGGCAGTATATTTGGAATAACAATCAGTATTGGCACTGGAATCGCTTTGATCTTGGCTTTTATTTTGATAAGAATATCAAGAAGAAATACTCGAGTTCCGATCGAAGAGGTGGAGGAAACTTGCCAGGCTCCAAGATTTTCCTATGCGTTTGGATCTCCAAAGCTGGTGCTTTTCAAGAAGACAGATTGCAGAGATCTCACAGTTTCAGATTTGCTCAAGTTAACGAACAATTTTCACCAATCAAATATTATTGGCTGTGGAGGATTTGGTCTAGTTTACAAGGCTAATCTACCAAATGGCTCAAAAGTTGCTATCAAGCGACTTTCTGGAGATTGTGGGCAGATGGAACGTGAATTCCAAGCTGAAGTGGAAGCTCTGTCCAGAGCTCAGCACAAGAACCTTGTTTCTCTTCAAGGCTACTGTGTTTTTGGGAACGACAGGTTGTTAGTTTATTCATATATGGAAAATGGAAGCTTGGATTATTGGTTGCACGAAAGGGTTGACGGGAGTTCGTTTCTTGCATGGGAGACAAGATTGAAAATAGCTCAAGGAGCGGCACACGGGCTTGCTTATTTGCATAATGAGCCGAATATAATCCATCGAGACATCAAAACTAGCAACATTTTGTTGGATGAGAAATTTGAGGCCCATTTGGCCGATTTTGGACTTTCAAGGCTGCTACATCCACATGATACACATGTAACAACGGATTTGGTTGGCACATTGGGATACATTCCACCCGAGTATAGTCAGACATTGACGGCAACATTCAAGGGTGACATTTACAGCTTCGGAATTGTTCTTCTTGAGCTTATCACAGGGAGACGACCTGTTGATGTTTGTAAGGGAAGGAATTGTAGAGTTTTAGTGCCGTGGATGTATCAGAAGAAGCTCGAGAAAAAAGAGAAGGAAATATTCGATTCGAGTATAAGGCATAAAGATTGTGAAAAACAACTCATGGAGGTGCTGTTTGTTGCTTGTAAATGCATAGATGAAGATCCTAGAAGAAGACCGTCGATTGACGAAGTTGTTTCACTACTTGATGCAATAGAATCAGGAAATTCTTGAGAACGAGTTCCATCCAGCCTTTTTGATACATACCTGCTTGTAAATGCATGCATGACTGTCAGAAAATGAACTTAAATTGTACCTCGAGGGTTGTAACAGTAATAGGACACTGATGATTTGAATTTTCTTTTGTACATTGCTTCAGTTTTGAGGAACTAGAAAGTTTCCATGCCGTGTTGCTCAGCATCCTATAGCAGTCTCTTTGCATGTAAGAATTCTGCAGTTCCTTAGATACGATACACATATTCGCTTTTACACATCCTCCTTTCATATTTTGCATCAACTCGTCAAGTTTCTGGTTTCTTGAACTGGTACAATATGGTATCATATGCTTCTGTCCAATTTCTTTGTTTCTTGTTCCCTTGGTTCACACTTGCTCCTCTGTAACTCAACCAGGCTTGGACTCTGGTCTAGAACCAAGGCTTTGTGTTAAGCTCTTGAAAACAACTCCATATACTTGGTGTTTCTAGTGCTACTCTAAGTGATATATATTGTAACGCATACATTAACGTTCATGTTCATGAGAATACAAAAAAAAAAATTGATCCGCATGCAACCTTGGACTGTGTTTGGATTTATGGATTTCAAATTTCTGACTCAAATTTTCCGTGAATGTTTAGGCAAAGAATTTTGCTACATACTTTGGATTTTTTTCCTGGTATAAATTTTGAAATAATCCCAACTGACATCTAGCTATATTTCTTTTCTAATCTATAAGATTTCGAATACTTTAATTTTACGTCTGTCTTCCTCACTTGTTCTCGTGAAATTGTTCTAGATAATTGTTAAATATCGAACTCATGAAAAATTTGCTGTGCGTGGCTACTTTTTCTGAAGTAAGCGAGAGATTGGATTTTTAATAGTTTACAAATATTTATATTTAACAATTTTGTTTTGGAATAGATATCATGCAATTACAAGATAATTCTCCCTATATATATATATATATATATATATATATATATATATATATATATATATGTTTGCACAATATTTGATTTTGCGGACGTGCCAGGTGCGAAAATGCACCGATTTGTGTGAAAATGATAAAATCTAACTTCTAAATATTCAAGCGACGTGAATTCTAAATTCGACCGTCAGTTCTAGTCTCCTAAAACAACTATAACACCAAAATGAAGAAAATTACTGGAATTTGAAGAATAAATGCCTGACATTGTTTTTCAATAAACTATAGAAATTTACAAGACTTAAAAATATAAAAATAGATTTGTTGAATCTAAAACAAGAAGACGTAAAACGCTAGAAATATACTGGAAAGCTTGAAAACTAGTGATTGAAGATTGAAAATTAGCCGAGAGTTTTTTGCAGATTTTGTTTGTGTAGAGAGTTGTTTCTGTCCTTCTGTCGGATCCCTTTCCCCCATACACGTATATGCATTTGCACTTCAGTCGGACCTCTTTCTTACATACACGTATATGCATTTGCACTTCAGTCAGACCCCTTTCCCACATACACGTTTAGTTACTGTTCTTACATGCGATGATTCCGCCTTTGATTTGTTGACTGTTGATTTGGTGTTGTGGTTGTTGGGTGATGGATGTGGAATGAAGTGGGTTTGTATGTGATGTTGTGTATTGGATGTTGGGAAGGAATTTCTATTCGTTCTTAATCCAATTAACCCAACTCATTTTAATAGCTTCAATCAAAACCATGTGTTGGCTTAAAACTCCCCACTCGAGATTATTTCCTCTCTTCATTCTCTATCGAAATACAATGGATCCAATATGATAAAAGTGGCCTACTGTCCAATTTTTAATTGATCGTTCTCATTTTTGAATCATAACCAACAAATATTTACATTAGTGGCCCTACGGCCTACTTCAAATAAAATCTTACAACATGAACATGAAGCTAGAACATACAAAAATGGCTGGTTAGTCTATTTTTCTTCCAAAGTCAACTTCTGGGTCCTCTTGGGGTTCGCATAACACCCTTGTTCTCTTATGTTCTTCCTTTATTACTCGTTATCCGCTTGGTGAGCTCAACTCCCCGCTCAGTGTGTTTCTTGCCTGCCGTATTCTAAGTGGCCTCAAGGCCTACTTCATTGTTTTGTCACTGCACATGCAAACAACCGATTTATATAATGGTGGTACAGTCTACTTCACCATGATTTCTCGTACCATAAAAACATTGGAATTCCAATATCGACCGAATCCACATATAATAAGTGGCCATAAGGCCGACTCCCTAGTGAAACAAAGGGCCTTCAAAATAATGAAAGTGGCTTACTGTCCCACTTTCTACAATCAATTTTATTGTTGAATCATGAACAACAAATATTTATTTTAGTGGCCTTAAGGTCTACTTCACATGACATCTTGAAATAAGGAACTTAATATATACAAAAGTGGCCCCGAAGGCCAACTCCCTACTGAAGAAGGCCAACTCCCCACTGAATATCAGCCTTCCTGATTGCTTCACTCGCTAGCTTTTTCCATTTCATCCCTCATACTTGGAAAATAAGGCTTGAGATACTTGCCATTTATGCATCTTTGTGTGGATGGCCATCTAGACTTGATAGCCAATATGCATTTCCGTCTACACCTTATGTACTTTGAATGGTCCTTCTCAATTGGGAGACCACTTGCCCAGCTCCCTATCCTTTGCTCCTAAAGGCAATATAACCTTCCACACTATTTCCTCTTCATGGAAGCTTTTCTTGTTAACCCTTTTGTTGTAGATTCTTGCAACTTTCTATTTCTGTAACAGCAGAGCATTGTACGCCTTGATTCTCAGCTCATCCAGTTCCTCTAACTCCATGAGCATTGCTTCATTATAATGTTCCAGGGAAATTTCATTTTGTCTTGCCACTCGCATTGATGGCACCATAATCTCCAACGGGAGTACTGCATCGTGGCCAAAGGTGAGGGAAAAGGGCTCACTCCAGTGGCACTCCTTTTGGATGTTCTGTATGCCCACAAAGTTTCTGATAATAACCGTGGCCAATCCCTGGGATTTTCTTCCATCATTTTCTGTAAAATCTTTATTAAAACTTTGTTCGATGCTTCGGCCTGTCCGTTGGATTGTGGGTAATGAGAGGATGAATTTCTCAATTTGACTCCATATTCTTCTGCGAATTCCTTCATATCTGAACTAGTGAACATAGTTCCTTGATCCGTGGCCAAGGACTCCGGAATTCCAAATCTATTAATAATATTCTCTTTCACAAAGTTAATGACATCCCCTTGTTCTGCTTTCTTCAAAGGCACTGCCTCTACCCTTTTGTTGAAAAAATATGTGGCCACAAGGATGAATGAGTGGCCTTTAGATGATGCCGGGTAGATTTTCCCTATTAGGTCCATGGCCCAACCCTTAAACGGCCATGGTTTGACAACGCTGTGGAGCTCGTCCGTCGGAATTCTTTGGATGTTCCCGTGTTTCTGACATGGCTGGCATCCTTTAGCATATTTGATGGAATCTTTCAGGATGGATGGCCAATAGTAGCCATACCTCCTTATCAACCATCTCATCTTTACTCCAGATTGATGCGCTCCACACACTCCCTCATGAACTTGCTTCATGATCTCCAATGCTTCTGGGAAACCTATGCACCTAAGGAGCAGACCATCTAAACCTTTCCTGTATAAATCTCCCTCCACTAAAACGTAATTAAGAGTTCTCATTTTCAAACCATGTGGAATATCTCTCCCTGTTGATTCTAGCACCTGTTTCATGTCATCCCTCCAGTCACCAACTAAGTTTATATTCAAGTTAAGCGTGTCTGCTTGAATCCCTCTTTGCTGAATTGAAGGGTGGTTTTTCTTCTGAATCAACACTAGTCTGTGTGTAAGCTCTGGAGGGTGGTTTTTCTTCTGAATCAACACTAGTCTGTGTGTAAGCTCTGGAGACATCTTCAATATCGAAACAACCTGTGTCAACTCGTCTGCCTCCCAGTTTTCTTGTCTTGGGACGTGTACTAATGATACTTCTTCAAAATCATCTAGGAGTTGGGATGCCGCAGTATAGTATGGAGCCAAGGACAAACTTGTGCATTTGAATTCCCCTGACAGCTGTTTGAGTAACAGCTGAGAATCCCCTGATATTAACAATTCTTTCGCCCCTAAATCTTTCAGAATTTCCAATCCACTAACCAATGCTTCGTATTCTGCCTGATTGTTGGTGCATGGAAAATTCAAATTAAAAGATAGAGCGGTTTTTACACCTCTTGGGGAGGTGATCACAATACCAGCTCCAGCTGTTGTTTCTGTATTTGATTCATCAAACTTCAACTCCCAGGGTTGAATTCCCACTCCACAAACTGGAAATACCACCTGTTCTCCAATAAACTCATCGAGTGAAGGATGATCAGCTAAAAAATCGGCAATAGCTTGGCCTTTTATTGAATTTTGGGGGTAATAGGTCAATGTAAACTCGGTCAATGCTAAAGACCATTTACCAATCCGCCCCGAGAAAATGGGTCTATTAAGCATATATTTAATCAAGTCGGTTTTAGTCACCACAAACACTCTTGATTGAATAAAATAATGTCTTAACTTAATACATGCATAATACAGTGTTAAGCATAGCTTTTCAATCACAGAGTATTTCACCTCTATTGGAGTAAGGAATCTACTCAAATAATAGATGGCTTGTTCATTTCTTTCATGATTATTTTGAACTAGTAGACATCCAATTGATTCATGAATAGCAGAGATGTATAATTTAAGGGGCATTCCATACCTGGGAGACATAAGAACGGGTGGGTTAGATAATATCTCTTGATCACATCAAAAGCTTCTGATGCGACTCTTCCCATTTGAACTCCCCGCTGTCTTTGAGCTTCAACAGCTGTGAAAACTCTTTTGTCTTCCCTGCAAGGTTAGAAATAAAATGCCTCAATTAATTCACTTGCCCAAGGAAGCGTTGCAACTCTTTCTTGTTTCTAGGCGGATTTACTTCCATAATAGCTTTGGCTTTGTTTTTATCCACTTAAACTCCCCTCTGATGTACAAGAAATCCCAAAAAGTTTCCCGCTTTCACACCAAAGGCACATTTCAATGGATTTAACTTTAACTCATGGTGTCTCATTCGTTGGAAGCTTTTCCTCAAGTGTTCAATGTGATCAGCAGCTTGTTTGAATTTCACAACAATATCGTCTATATACACTTCAATATAATGTCCTATCATATCATTGAAATATCGAGTTCATAGTCCTTTGATACGTGGCTCCTGCGTTTTTTAGCCCGAATGACATAACAAGCCATTCAAACGTACCAACAGCTCCTGGGCATCTAAATGCGGTTTTGTGAGTGTCAGTTTCTGTTATTTTGATCTGATTTAACCTGAGAATCAGTCCATGAAAGAAAACAACTCATGTCTAGCCACTGAATCAATCAACATATCAGGTATCGGCATCACATATACATCTTTGGGAGTTGCACAGTTCAAGTCTCGGAAGTCAATGCATATTCTTACCTTGCCATTCTTTTTCATGACTGGCACAATGTTCGAAAGTCATTCGGTATATCTGATTGTTTTATAAACTTGGCCTTTAACAATTTCTCGACTTATTTTTTCACTTTAAACTCGACTTCTTTTGACATACGACGAGATGGCTGTTGAAATGGTTTGAAGCCTTCTTTGAGTGGAAGTCGGTGTTCGACCAATTTTCGGTCCAACCCTGGCATGTCATCATAACTCCATGCAAAACAATCTTTGTATTCCTTCAACATGCTGATCAAGTCTTGCTTCAGCTGCTCTTCCAGTAGCTTACTCACATATACCATTTTTGGATTCTCAAGCTCCCCCAAGTTAATCTCTTCCAATGGGTCTTGAACTTCGTGTTGGCCATCTTCCATTTGAGATGGCGCCATCAACAACTCATCGA
Source organism: Primulina eburnea (assembly GCF_022965805.1). Taxonomy (NCBI): domain Eukaryota; kingdom Viridiplantae; phylum Streptophyta; class Magnoliopsida; order Lamiales; family Gesneriaceae; genus Primulina; species Primulina eburnea. The sequence continues at coordinate 7,976,305 of NC_133104.1, forward strand.
CTTGGAGCTCATCCTCTTTGTATTCTTCTTCTTGGACAACTTCAGTTCCATAAGTGTCCCATTCTTCCTCTTCCTTTAGTTTGTCAAGTACTTGCTGCACATGTGCCTTCCATATAGAGGTTGCAGCTACCTCCTTTTCTCTTTGGTTCATATCAATCATCAATCTCCTTAATCAGCGGCTGAATTATCGGCCTAGACGACACGATAACAGTAGGTTTGAGGATTCTTTCCAACACCGAGCTCGGAGTTGGTGTTTGCATGTACAATGGACTTTCTTTCTTGCTATTGCTACGAATTTTGATAGGCCCAAAATCCCCATTGTAATATCTGGCCTCCACTAAACTTGCACTTGTTTGGAACGGCTGTCCATCCGCTTCTACAACCTCCACATCATCCCCTTTCTAAAATAACAACAGTTGGTGCATTGAGGATGGGATGCACTAGTTTGCATGGATCCAGTCTCTGCCTAACAATGCTTGGAAGTTGGCGGAAGAGTTCACCACAAAGAATGCACATAAAGACGACATGCTCCCTACATTAACATCAGCGGGGAACACTCCAATGGTCATGGTGGTTTCCCCGGTAAACGAAGCAACAGAAACCTCAGTAGGGATCAAATCTTCTTAAGTTTTGCCAAGACTTTTTAACATTCTTACTGGAAGGACATTCACAGCTGAACCATTGTCAATCAACACCCTAGACACTGGCTTCCCATTCACGTGGGCTTTGATGTACAATGGTCTTATGTGCTTGTTCATGGCCGGTGTAGGCTTCTCAAGTATCACTTGTTTAGGCTTATTTGGGTGATCCTCCTTTATTTGCCTGATCTTCTTTTTGAGATGATTTCTGGGGCATCAACTCCCCATTCCCTTCTTCCATCATTTTAAATCTCTCTGGTAGTATCACCACTCTCGTGGCACAATCCACAGTGATATGAAATTCTCCAACGCGAAAATTAATTGTTTTTCTTACTTGATCATCCTCTTCGCTTAACAAATCATCATCATCTTCCACAAACTTATCCTCAGTAGCCGATCTTCCAAACTTAGATTTACTCCCCACTGGCTTCCTGGAGACTGGAACATCAATTGTGGGTTCATTTCTCAACTTAGTGGACTCCTCTCTTCTTGCAATAGCTCTTTCTCTCAACAGCCGTCTCTTTTGAGTCCTAGTCGGTGGCCTAGGGAACTTTTTGTGTTGGGCCACTCTCCAAGACTAACTGAACTCCCCTCTGGCTGGAAGGACGTATCTGGGCTTTGCTCTCCGTCTCTCAATCATTTTTCCTTTTGAGATTTCATATGCACGCCGCTCTATGCACTGATCAGCTGATATTTTCCTGGTTTCCACCTTTCGTGACTCAACTCTACATATGTTTCTCCTATCCGAGTATCTCTGGACCTGCTCACGAGATGATTCCCCTCTGAACTTTTGATTCTCAGGTACTGATCTTCCAAGGAAATGTTGGTTCCTCGGCCGATAGGCCGCGGATTCACCTACATTTCTAGGGAAACGCTGTTGAACTGTTCGTATTCGATCGACACTGTGCCTTCCATGAGCTTCAAATAATTAACCCTTCAGGATCCAGTATTTCTTGATTACTCGGTCTTTCACTGCAAGGTATCGACTTCTTTTCTCATTGAGAAGATCCCTCAAATCTGTCACATTCACATTAACCAAAGCTACTGGGGGAAAAGGATCATCATCCACCGCCATAGAATCCTGTTTATTAGGGAACGTCACGACTCCCTTGTTAATTCTGTCGTGCAAAATGTTCTTGAACGCCCAACAAGATTTAGTAGCATGATTGTAGGAGTTGTGGTACTTACAATACTCTCGTCCTTTCAGCCCTTCCATGCACTACAAGAAAAACGCCTAACGACAACGCACCTACGACAACGGTTTTTTTGAAAAACCGTTGTCGTATAGTTTTTAACAACGATTTTAGTGAAAACTGTTGTCGTATGTGCGTTTTGACAACGGTTTTCTAAAAACCGTTGTCTTTTAGGGGGTCAAAGACAACGGTTCTATAAAAACCGTTGTCTTTTAGGGTGTCAACGACAACGGTTTTCTAAAAACCGTTGTCTTTCAGTGTTTTTTTAGGGCAAAAGACAATGGTTTATGAACTGTTGTCTTTTGGCATGTTTTTTTGGACAATCGACAACGGTTTTTGAAAACTGTTGTCTTTTAGGGTGTCAACGACCACGGTTTTCTAAAAATCGTTGTCTTTCAACGTTTTTTTAGGGCAAAAGACAACGGTTTTATGAACTGTTGTCTTTTGGCGTGTTTTTTTAATACAATCGACAACGGTTTTTCAAAACCGTTGTCGATTAGCGTTTTTTTTTAAAAAAACAACAACAGTTTTTAAAAACCGTTGTCTATTAGCGTGTTTTTTTGGACAAATGATAACGGTTTTTAAAAACAAACTTTGCCATATTTAGCAACGGCTTTTCTAAAACCGTCGCTAAATATAGCGACGGTTGTCATCACCCATCGCTAATTTCAAATTCGCGACGGTTTTTACACAACCGTCGCTACATACTGCGACTGCTTTATCTCGTGATAGCGACAGTTTTCAGTACATTCGTCGGATGTTTAAAATTAGCGACATTTTTAAAACATCCGTCGCTCAATATAGTGACGGTTTGGTAATAACCGTTGCTACTTTTAGCAACGGTTTAGATATTTCGTCTCTAATTTGAAATTAGCGACGGTTTAACCAAATACCGCGCAAACTCTCTATAAATATCTCCATTTTCTTTCCATTTTCCCCCACAATACTTAAAATTTTTTCTCTCTTACACAATTTTATCACTTCACACAACACTTAAATTTTTTCTCACTACTTCATAACATTTAAAATTTTTCTCTTTTACACAATTTTATCACTTTACACAACACTTAAAATTTTTCTCACTACTTTATAACACATAAAAATTTTCTCTCTTACACAATTTTTATCACTTTACACAACACTTAAAATTTTTCTCACTACTTCATAACACATAAAATTTTTCTCACTTCTTCATAACACTTAAAATTTATTTCTCTTACACGATTTTAGTTTCGATTGTTAGTTTCTTTTAGATTTATTAAATTATTAAAAGAATTTTTTTTATTTTTCGAAAAATTTTAGCGACGGAAATAATGATAGAAGACAGTCGCTAATATTAGCGACGGTTAGCATATAAAGACCGTCGCTAAGTTAGCGACAGTTTATATAACCGTCGCTGAGTAGCGACGGTTGGGGATAAAACCGTCGCTAGAATTATTAGGGACGGTTTTCAAAAACTGTCGCAAATTCTACCTACCACAACAGATAAAAACCGTTGTCGTTGAACGGACTTTTAACAACACCCTCAGTTACAAAAGTTTTAAAAAGACTACGACAACGGATTTTATCCGTTGTCGTATGCCGTTTTTGTTGTAGTGATGGATGGCATCCTGTGATCTGCTGGAAAAGTGATGAATTTTTCTTTTACCAAGAAATCAAAAACTTCCTCGGTTTTTGATACATCAAATGTATACTGCATGTCTTTGGAGAGTTGGGAGCTGTTCTTCTTCTAAGTTCTGTTGGCTTCTTTTTTAGTAGGGGAACTGTACAAGAACCAGCTGATCGAATTTCTTCTAATACCACGTCTTCCACCTCCTGATAATAAGACCCCATAGCAGTTTTCTTCTTGTATGACTCTTCCCGCAAGAGTTCTTCGTATTCAGCCACTTTGGCGGCTAGCTCAAAGAAATCCCTGAACTCCATACCTTGGAATTTCTTCCTTAATTCAAAATCCAGCCCTTTTTGTGCCATCTTCACGAACTCGGTCTCATGTAGGAATACCTTGCGCCTATTCTTTATGAAACATCTACTAATTTTAAAAGCGCGGAAATAATTTTTTTAAAGAAAAACTCGCATTTTAGAAATAACATTTAAAAATGTCTTAAGTATTTGACAATATAAATAATACGTAAACATAAACGAGTAAAAATTGTAAAAATCATCAGCGTATCAAAACCAGCATATAAAAATGTTCATATCATCTCAAATCTCATAAAAACAAAATGCGAAAAACATGTGGTCCTCGGGTCGTGTCACCCCACCAGGTCTGTCTACTCGGTGTTTAGCACCTCCAGTCCTCTCAATAACAAGCTCACCTGCATCACACACGCCTAGTGAGTCTAAAGACTCAACACACCTGTACCGTTAATAACAAGTACATATACATAGCACACATCAGTGAAAAATATCATACTCAACATATATTTCATTAACTTAAAAGCATAACGTAAACGTGTCGTATAAAATCATGTCGTGTCAACTCATGTCATCTCATATCATCATATACGTGTCAAAACATCTCATCGTGTCATAAACTTAAACATTTTCTTTTACTTGAATTCAGTTCATTAGTAGTGACTTTCGTATCAGCTCTATCGTATCTGCTCTATCGATGGATCAATCTATAAAAACCGTGGTACCCGGCGGCGGGGGACATCAGCGACAGCATTACCCGCCCACTGAGCCCGGGCCTCAGCTCATCATATCTCATGTCATCGTATACATATACATCGTCAGTCACAACCAAATCACATCATTCAAAAAATATCATCATTTTCATCACTTAATAAAAACATGCATATGCGTAACTTTTCCTTTAAACCAAGCATACAACGTATTTATCATAGTTGCGTAAAATCGTAAAAATGATGCATAAAAATTTAAAATATCATATATTTGTGATCAGGGCGCTGCCAAGACCAAAATTTCACCCCGGGTGCAAAATGACCATTTTGCCCCTGAAAACCCGAAAATTATCGTTTCACCCCTGGACTTCTAAAATTGACCCCAAACATACCAAACTCCTTAAAATGTCCCAAAACACTTTTTTTAAGCGTTCCTAGACGTAAACTCGAGTCCATTTTACAACTTAACCGATTCGTTTTAAAACTTGGACCGGAGTCCCGGTTTTAACCTGAATTGACTCGAAACTTAACCAAATTTTTCCCAATATTTTGTCACACCTTATAACCGTCTAAAAGGCCCTGAGACCTCAAAAATCCAGCCCTTAAACCCTTCGGTCAGCCCTTGAAGGCTGCTGTAAAATTTCCTCACCACCCTACTCTATCTTTAAACACCTTACCCAAACACATTTGTGTATCTAGACCAAAACCAAGCGGTCCAGCCATGACCCAACCTCATCTCAGTCACCCTAGGAACCTACTGGATGCCCTTGACCCAAGCTTACTGCCCCATGCAAGCCTCCAAGGCTCACACACACAAATTCCCCAAAAGAAACCACCACGCATCTAACTACTCATCTCCCGATCGATCTCGCCTTCCAGCAAGTTCCGAGCCTTTCCAAGCCCTGTCTCAGATCCTCAAGGATCTAATCCATGGCTCAGATCAGTTCTTGTGTTGCTGGATCGGCCCTTGGCACGCTATCTACCCCAAAACCGAGGACAACTCCTTGCTGCCTTCCACCCCTCCTAGCTTACCGCCCCTATAGCTCAATCCCAACCTAAGGACAACATACTCTCGACATAAGGAGCCCCTCAGCATGCCACACAACAGCCTCCTTGCAACAATACCAACACTTAGGAATCTAGGTACTTATCCTGGAGGTCCTAGGTTCAAGTGTTGGGGAAGGCGAAAGAAACCACTTTCCAGGAGTGGGATATTCTGTTAGTGGCGGTGCATGGGCATGAGCCGAGGCCCATGCTGGACCATCCTAACGACCCATGACCAGTAGTGGTGCGTGGGTATGGGCCGAGACCTTTGTTGGTTCAGCCTAATGGCCCATTATCGTTACACTTTATCTTTTTGAACATGTCTATGAAATATTCCACAGACTCTCTTTTCTTTTGAGTGACTTTGGATAAGTCGGCAATGCACACTTCTGGCTCTGTTCTATAGAATTGAATGTGAAATTGTCTTTCCATCTCTTGCCAATTAATCACTGAATTTCTGGAGAGTGAGGCATACCAAGTGAACGCAGTCCCTGTGAGAGAATTTGGGAATAGGCGCAACTTTAAATTGTTGAAGTTCTCTAAGTTGGCTATTTCTCCGCATTGGATGGTAAATCTAGCTATATGTTCCATGCTGGACTGGCCATCCTCCCCAGAGAACAAGCTGAAATCATGAACTCTATAACCCCTTGGATATGGATTATTCACGTCTATGTATTCTGGGTAGGTTTTGTGGAATTCTGGGCGGCCTATCTGCCTCAAAGCCGGCCCATATAGATCTTGATACAGCCTCTCTCACCATTTATGGATCAACCACGTGAATATTCTGAGCTGGGAGTTGGTGATGGTAATGATTTGCCCCCCGAGCTTGGAACCATGCGTTTAAACCAATATTACCTCCTGGGAAACCTCCATCTCTTCAGGATAATCCATGTGCGATATGTCATCATAAGCTCCCGGTTGGTACAACAGATTGGTCACGCTCTACACTTGAGTAACTGGTTGTTTCGAGCTCCCCACTCCGTGAACACGTGAATATGACTGAGCTCTCCCTCCTAAGGTTTCTTCTCTCTTGTGAGGTAGTGTATACCTTCTTTCGGGCTGATTTGGGAGAGTAAACTCCGGGTGGCGAGGATCGCCAGCCCTTGAGTTTCCCACTCCCTGGTCAAATTCATGAACTTGGTTACTTCCTTGGATCCCTTCTTTATCACTTACATTCTGCTATTTGTTGGTTGACTGGTTCGGTTTTCCCAATACCGTCTTCAAGCAATCAGACACAGCCTTGGACAGTGCTTGTGATATTTCTTCAATTTTCATAGCAGTCAACTCTTCAACCAACCGGCTTGAGATATGAGCATACACCTCTGGAACATTACTTGGATGCAAGTTCAACTCCTTGATAGGCTCTTCAGCGGCTGGCTGCTCTGTCGATGGAACGTGAACCTCTTCCTGGCTTGGTTGAGACTCCCCATCCCCTTAATTGATGTTTTCTTTTCTCCTTGGCGGCATAGTGATGGTCCCACCGGGCGTGCCAAAAATATGTTTGCACAATATTTGATTTTGCGGGCGTGCCAGGTGCGAAAATGTACCGATTTGTGTGAAAATGATAAAATCTAACTTCTAAATATTCAAGCGACGTGAATTTTAAAATCGACCGTCAGTTCAAGTCTCCTAAAACAACTATAACGCCAAAATGAAGAAAATTACTGGAATTTGAGGAATAAACGCCTAGCATTGTTTATATTTTCAATAAACCGTAGTAATTTACAAGACTTAAAAATATAACAAATAGACTTGTTGAATCTAAAACAAGAAGACGTAAAACGCTAGAAATATACTGGAAAGCTTGACAACTAGTGATTGAGGATTGAAAATTAGCAGAGAGTTTTTTGCAGATTTTGTCTGTGTAGAGAGTTGTGTATGTCCTTCTGTCTTTGCCGATCCCTTCTTTTTCTTTGCTGTGAAAGGTGGTTTCTTTCACTCCCCCATGATCTCCTCCTATACGCTCCACGATCTTTTCTGTCTTTTCACGATCTCCCTCTTCTCTCACGATCTTTTCCATCTTTAGCGCTTTGTGGCCGGTTGGACTCGATAGGAATTAGCCCGCTATATTTGACGGATCTATAATTTAATTAGGCTTCATAATTTAATGTGAGCTTCAGAATTTAATTATTTTAGCCCAAACAATATATATATATATATATATATATATATATATATATATATATATATATATATATATATATATATATATATATATATATATATATAATATCACCTATGTACGTGTTGTATGTCTATATAGTCGTTTTTTGTTAGTTTCAACGACTTTCAAAATGAGCTCGTGGAGTATGATGGATAATTATGTAATTCGTCGTGAAACAAGATAATTTAAGAATTTATATGTTATAAAATTTGATCAATATCATAGTTATAAAAAAATGATGTGGATGATATAATAATTTAACTATTGACCATGAAAATATGATAATTATCAAAACTTAATAGGGATCAAATGACAAATTAACAAAGACAAAAACTTGTGTGAGAAGGTCTCACGGGTCGTATTTGTGAGACGGATCTCTTATTTGGGTAATCCATGAAAAAGTATTACTTTTTATGCTAAGAGTATTATTTTTTATTGTGAATATAAGTAGGGTTGACTCGTCTCACAGATTAAGATCTGTGAGACGGTCTCATATGAGACCTACTCATTAACAAATTAGTTATACTAGAAGACAACGAATATTATTTATATATGAGTAGTAAATTAAGCAACTATAATAATAATTTATATAAGTTTTTTTTAAATTTTATTAAATGTTTACTTTAATAATAATTGATATAAATTAGTGAAGGGTCATAATTCAATTTCAGATGGTTATTAAAATTAAGTTGCAATGATAATTCTGAAGAAAAAAAAGTTTGTGTAATGACAATTTGAGAAATAAAAAATGATGTATTCTATGTGACAGATTCTTTAAGTAATAGTTTAGATTACTTGTGACATATGTGTCGTATAATAAATGGTTTCATTATTTAGGATGAAGCGGTTCTACATAAAGGTGCAAAGTGAGAAATTTTGTGCTATTTGTAAAATAATATTTTTTGATAAGAACGAGAATTACGAATGTGGTCGCCACGAAATTTGGGAAAGGTGAAGAATTTTAAAAAGAGTGGGTGAGACCTTTTTATGGATCTTAATCTGTGAGACGGGTCAACCCTATTCATATTCGCAATAAAAAGTAATACTCTTAGCATAAAAAGTATTTTTTCATGGATGACTCAAATAAGAGATCCGTCTCACAAATACGACCTGTGAAACTGTCTCACGCGAGTTTTTGTCTTTTAAAAAAATGAAATGGAAAAAGTTGATAAGATATTTATGTAGTTTCTAAATTGGATGTGATAATGGATTCAATGATGAAGTATAATTTTTATTTTGACCTCTTTGTCCTTCAACAATGGAAATATATGTGTATCTTCCTAGGTTAGATGTGTAATTTGATGGTATTATTTTGAAGGATCATATCAGTTAGTATAAGTGCCTCATAAAATAATTTATCCTTAAATTGTGTTTGTTAAGCTTAATTGCATTGGCATATGATGAAAAATAAGTGCTAAAATGGGGGCAAATATAAAAATATAACATTTATTGATACATGGAATAGGGCTGTAAACGAACTAATACAAACAGTATTACAAACAATATTAGGCTCGAGCTCGACTCATTTATGATATATACAAGCTCGAGCTCGATTCGAACTTTTATTAATATCCAATGTTACATTAAACACACATTAGTTAAAATAAAATATATATATTATTATTTTATTAATATTTATTCCTTTTTTTGTATTGCGATGTTAAAGGGACCATTTGTATTTCATAGGCGTCATTAAATGCTGTAATCTAAACTGTATTGTCAAACATTAACTATTAAGAGAAATAATTAACGGACGAATATTCAAAAAGATTATATATTTAATGAATTACTAAATTCTTATATTGAAAAAAATATTAAGAGAAAAATGCAGTGGAAAATACAGTGAATGTAGAAAGTTATGGTTTTCATCATATAAAATGTATATCATATTTTTGTAACAAATACTACTTCAATTTTCTTAACCTTTAGATGGTTTGGAAATCAAAAAACAAATGGAACAATTTAATATAGGTTTTGATTAAATAAAATTTCAAACAAGTTATTATTATAAAATAAAAAAATTATATATATATTTATTGATAAAGCACAATAAAAATAATATTTATACCGAATTGATAAAAAAAATATGACGAGTAAAACTATCCATTTTGAAATAGAATAAATCTTTTACGAGACAATCTCATGAAATTTTAATCCATTTTGAAATAGAATAGATCTTTTATGAGACAATCTCATGAAAATTTATCTGTAAAACAGATCAATCCTATCGATATTCACAATAAAAAGTAATATTCATAGCATAAAAAATAATACTTGAATGACCCAAATAAAAGATTCGTTTCACAAAACAGAACTCGTGTAAATACATATTGCAGTTGATTTTAATTATATAACAATACAATAAAATTTATAGTGCAATTTTTATATTATCACAAAAAGTTTGTTGAAAAACAATAGCAAAATATTGCATTGCAGATAAGGACATGCTGTAATACATATTCGAACTCTAATTTTGTCACAAAACTGTAGAAAAAATTCATTTTATTAAAATTCTAAACAATATAGATTTTTGAACAAATCTGACGAAATTGTTAAAAGAAAATTTCAAATGACACCAAATACTCTGTTGCCCAACACAATACATCCCAACCAGGATTTCTTGAAGAAACTAAGCCACCAGAAATCAGAATCAAAGTTAAAATCACTCCCGAAGGTACCAAAAGCAACATCAAACATCACAATATTCCAATACCACTACATTTTAGTCAATCAATGTCATCACCCAAACCTAACAATTATACAGGAAATATCATCAGTGCTCTTCCTATTCAGTGCCTCTTCGTTAAGTCGCTTCGCCGCCGCTTTAGCATCTTTGATGTTCCTGATGCAGTCCACAGCCTCTTGGTTCGACATAACCTGGAATCACATCACAAAGGATGTGGGAACAAAGGGTCATTCATTCCTATATATATTTCTAATCTTAACCAAATTCATGTATTTTTACATGCTAGCACGATTTTCGGGTAGTTTTTTATGTGAAAACCTATCAGAAACAAAATACGAAACAAGCATTGATTAAGATCACCGTTCGTGTGATAAAAAGCACCAACCTTCCAGATTCCATCACTAGCCAAGATCACGAATTCGGTGTCATCGTCTATAAGTTCAAGAGTTATGTCAGGTTCTGAACTAAGATGATCCTTCAACTTTTTATCACCAAATGCCCTTGCCACTGCCAACTGCCCATCCACTCGTGGCACATCGCCTAAGTAAGAACCAGAATTATCGATGGCCGAAAATCGAATGCACCTAATCAAAATATATGGCGATATTTACCTGGATATTTGAGTACAAAGCCACCTCTGTTCTCGATATTCTCCCTTTCCTTACCAGGCTCGTGATCAATCGATAACTGCTTTGCCTTTCCATCCTTGCATATCACAGCACGAGAATCTCCGACATTAGCGACGAACAGCTTCTCACAGTTTATCAATATAGCCGTAACAGCAGTGGAACCTCCTTTACCCAAATCCTGGCTTTTTTCCAAGATGTTGCCATCTGTAATACGATATGCTCTTCTAATTGCCTTCTCCGTGTCACTCCAAAAGTCGGGCTGATGTACAAGTTTGAAGTTAGGCAAGTCTACGTTTCAGTCATTGTTACTTGGGATTTTATGCAAATTATGAAAAAATGACCAAACATTCTTCATCATTTAATGACCTTAAATAATAAAGTAAGCATCTTGGTGTTGCATACCACTCAAACAGACAGACGTACGTCTGAATTGAAAAAATTGTCATCTGTATTCGAAAATGGAATTGTCTAAGTTTGACATATATAAGAGTTAATGCTATAGCCTATATTCCCCTGTATTAATAAAGATACATGCACACTTCCCTAGTCAAGCCAAAAACTAACTATTTTATTGTATTCGAGCTCGAATTCGAATAAAATGATTAGCTAAGCTGGGCTTGAATCAGGCCTGATTCTTAAGATCCAAACATCGGCTAAAACTTGTCAAGAAGTTGTTTGATTTCAAATTATCAACACCAAAAATCAGTAATTTCGAATACAGATCAGATCATCCGAACCAACTCGATTCGTCCGCACAGTTACAAAAATCTTACCTCTTTCAAGATATTGTTGAAGAGGTGGGACTTCAGGTAAATGGGAACTTGGTGACTTAAATGGCCATCGAACACCGCAAACAACCCAAGTTCATTGTCGCCAACTTGTTTGAATTGCGCGAAAACGTAATCTTCCATCGTATGAGCTGATTTCCCCTCAACCATATGGTATCCATGCGTGACGTGCTTCGACATCTTACTCTTCCCTTTCCCTGCGCCGGGCTCCGATGAAGTTAAACCAATTTTCTCCTGCATTCACACTAGCAAATTAAAGATCGGGCTCCAAGAAAAGGAAAACAAAACAAATCAAATTCGCCAGATATCAAACAAATCTCGAAATCATCTCAGGAATCTTTGATAAACCAAAATCCCAGAAACGTATGCAAGAATCAAGAATTTAAACAGAGGGTAAAAGCCTACACACCTTCACCTTGCTTAGGATTTCTTTCCCAGCCATGGTTGAAAAGCAGATAAATGAATAACGTGTGGATAACTACGCAGAAACCAATGGGTGAATCCCAGATATGTAAAACTGCATCAAAGAGGACAAGTGTTGGAGGAAGGAGAATGACGAGGCTCTCCACGGCTGACACGCAGCCCCCTACGTTTTAAAATATTGTTAAAATAAAATTCATGCATGACGTGTTGACACCACCTATTCAACTATTTTATTTAAGTTCTCTGCGACTATATATTACTTTTTCTGCAGGTGGTGGGTGGTTGTTAATATCCTTATCGCTAATTAACATATTCCCCACTTAATTTAGGAGTTTCTATATGTAGAAAACCATCGTAAATAAAATAAAAATTCGTGTAAGATGGTTTTACAGATCGTATTTTATGAGATTGATCTCTTATTTAGGTCATCTATGAGGGGTGTTTTGTTTTGTGACCCTGGTCAAATTTTTTTTAAAAAAAGAGCCTCATGTAATGTATTATTTGTTCACTATATGAGGGGCTATTTTTTTTAAAAAAAATTTGACCAAGTCTATTTCCCCAAATATCCCCATCTATGAAAAAGTATTACTTTTTATGCTAAGAATATTATTTTTTATTTTGAATATCGATAAGGTTGACTTGTCTCATAGAAAAAGATTCGTGAGACCGTCTCACAAGAAACCTACTTCGGAAATAATATACAGCAATGATTTTTGAATTTTTTGAAAATATGATTTTATCTTATCTATAGTAAGTTCTTTCATATTTAATTTATTTTTGTGTTTTCTTATAAACATCTGTACTTTCTATACTATTTATCTAATTTTGCCTCTAATTACTAGCTAATTTGATCGTACTAAAGTTTTCTCCCAAAATACTAACTTGTAGTATTATTTTTGGCGCAAGGGGAATTTGTAACTTTATTTCAAAACGTGTTGGTTGTCTCGTATCGACTTTAATAAGTTTTTGTCACTTGTATATATAGTTGAGATAATGTTATTCGAGCAAATTTTTTTAACAGAGTTAGGTTCAATTCCATGAGTTTAACATGATATCACAGCTCAAACTCATCGTTATGTTATGGATTGCTCGCATTGGCCATTGACTAATATTTTGTAAACTTGTTGTTCATTTTTGATCACGAGAAAAATGTGTTAGTTGTCTCACATCGATAGAGTAAATTTTTGAAAGTTGTGTAAATATATTTGGACAGTTTTTCATCTTTGAATTAACTAGCTTTTGAAAGATGAGTTAATCTAAAATCCTTGATCTTAACGAAAAAATAGAACGGTCATTCGAATATGAGCCATAGGAGAGACCAATCATTATCTCATGTTTTATTAGTAGTAGTATTAAATATAGTGTAGCATAAGATTTATGAAGCAATGCATATATATAGATTGATTTTAATATAGATATAATTTTATATATTAAATTTTTGTGTGAAATATAATGATTTCAGATTACTTCACAATTTATTAATAATATTAATAGTATATTATAAGATATATACAGTGACACGTGATGAATCATGAATATATAATTTTAATATGAATATAATTTTATATGTATTAAATTCTAATAAAAACTTGTGTGAGACAGTCTTACGGATCGTATTTTGTGAGACGGATCTCTTATTTGGGTCATCCATGAAAAAATATTACTTTTTATGCTAAGAATATTATTTTTTATTGTGAATATCGTTATGATTGACCCGTCTCACAGATAAATATACGTGAGAATGTCTCACAAAAGACCTACTATTAAATTCTCCGGTGAAATATAATGGTTTTATATTAATTTCCAACTAATGTGTTACCAAACAGGAGAACACAATGTAACCAAATGAATGCATGTAATCCGAGGTAGGCTTTCATCAAGAAACTAAACCACTAAATTCAAAGTCGTAAATTCTTTATTAAACAAAAAAATCAAAGTTATGATTAACATAGAGTATTTAACCTTTTTTTCGAATGGCTTTAAAGATTTATTGGCTCTTCTTAAAGTAGTAGTATGATAATCTCTTTTTAAGAGAATGCTTAGATGTAGGTTATTAAGTTTTACATATATTATGCACTATTCATTATGCTATGCTCTATTGATTTCTTTTACATACACTATTGATTACTTTTTCAAACACTGCCCACTTTATTATAATATTCAACAGAAAGACTAATTTAAGTAGAATAGATGGTCTTTTAAGAATGAGTAGGTCTCTCTCTTGTGACTCACGAATCTTTATCTGTGAGACGGGTCAACTCTACCGATATTCATAATAAAAAGTAATACTCTTAGCATAAAAAGTATTTTTTTTTTCATGGATGACCTAAATAAGATATCAGTCTCACAAAATATGACACGTTAGACCGTCTCACACAAGTTTTTGCCTTTAAGAATTTAATAAGGCAAACAACATCATCTTCATTTAGGTCTTGAGCATCTTGAGTATGATCAATCGTATCAGTATTTCCAACAATTTAGTCTTTCCTTTTGGAAGAAGAAGATTGCGAGGAGGGTTGAGAGATTCCTCCAAAAACTTGGTCCATGTTTCAGAAATTGTATTTTTATCAATGTGTTGAAAAAGTTCTTTTAATAAAACAACATAAGTAGCAGTTTCTGTATTAAGAGTCTTCATTACTTCTTTTGCATGACGTACTGCAATTATGCCATGACTATCATATGATTTTTTTTCAGCAAAAAAATCTTCTTTTCCCCGTCATTTGATTGAAATATTTTGGACCAAAATAATAGGAGTGAATTTTAATTTGCATTTTTATATGGCTTGATCTTGAAGATCATATTCTCATTAGATAATCCAAGGAACAATATAATTATTTGTGATTGTAATATGGCCGGAAGTCCTTCAAACTGATTATTAGCTTATTGGAATTTTCTCTAAATGGTTTTAACAATACGAGGTAAAATGTTAGGCATTAAACCCCATGAAAAGAAAAAGATTTTGAGCCAAATTGGTAAAAATTGATTATTATCATCTAATTAGATTTTAATCCAACAAAAAAAATTCTTTGAAAAGTTTCATGAATAAGAATTTTATCCTAAGCATTGATATAATCATGATAATTATATATATTAGGCATAGATTGTAATGAATTTATTTGATAAGTGGTTATCACTGATCGAGTGAAATAGTCCACGGTTATGGTTGTACATCATGAGTCATTTGACCCGTGAAAACGTAAAGTCTTTACGTACTAGCATTCATTGTTATCTGTTTACCGACTCCATCGAAAGTCATCAGGTGACGAGGTTGGATATAGTTTCAAAGTACGTAGGAGTCAATGTGTTGTAGTCGTGGATTCACCACTCGTTTATGAGTGAAGATGTCCTATGTGATCTGATGAGTTAATAGTGTAAGAAGCATCTGGCCAGAGCAAGACATGTGCTTTAGAGAAAGATGTTTTCCTAGTTACACATACGATGTCACTATTATTACTCAAAGGTATATAACATCGTTATCGAATTCATTTGCAACTCTCGATATTCTGATGGTTGCAGATTCGATCGAGATATATGAGTTGAAGAGACCGTACTGCATGTTAACCGTAATTTAAGGTTCTTGTAGACACTATCATTGATACCTAGAGGATCATGAAACGATGCCAATAGATGCTTTTACCATGATCCAATAGGTGCAATCAGACTAGAGTTCTGACGTTCTTGATCAATGGGTTGATGAAAATAATGAGACTAATTAGGGTAGTCCTGAATAAGAAAAAATGTTGTTCTGAATCACATGAAGTTGTGAATCTATGGCTAGCTGTATCCCTAAGCCATTGAGATCACACAAGTATTGGATTCTGTGTTTTCGTTGAGATTGTCAAGTTCAAGGAGTTGAATTTAGCTATAGTTTGATGGAGATCAAACAGATTGCTTATAGATGAGTTTATAAGTTGATCTCATGAAATTGAATATGTTTAATTTATCTTAACAACTAATTAAATAAGTAAAGTGAAACTATCTGTTTTAATGTCGTAGTTCAAAAAACTAACAGCTGCTAAAAATTGGTTTTGTCTGATCGTCGATCAAGATTATAACGAGTTCAAAATTATTTATTCAGTAAATTTAGAATGTATTAATTAACTAATAATATTAGTAATAGTGA
Organism: Primulina eburnea; assembly: GCF_022965805.1. Taxonomy (NCBI): domain Eukaryota; kingdom Viridiplantae; phylum Streptophyta; class Magnoliopsida; order Lamiales; family Gesneriaceae; genus Primulina; species Primulina eburnea. The sequence continues at coordinate 7,992,617 of NC_133104.1, forward strand.
CTACTAAATGAAAATTTCATATTAAAACATTCTAGAAGAGTCTAGAATATATTAATTAATTAATTGAGCAACTAAATAAAAGTATATATATATATATATGTGTGTATGTGTGTGTGTATGTGTGTTTGTGTGTGTGGAGATTTATGTTGTATTATCAAAAGTTGATAATAATTTAATTATATATGATATTTTTAAGAGTAGAAAATATATGAGATATTTTGAATAATAGAATTACAATATCCTGATTCAAGTAGGATTCATGATTGATTGAAACGACAAGCACAGGTAATGGATGACCAAGGGGTTGATCAAGAGGTTGTTCATCCTGAATAGCACAAAGGCCAATGCCATTATGCGGATGGAATTGAGTTAAGTTGGTTTTGAGGGTACTTGAGAAAATGGGCCACCTCGATATACAAAGAAGGGATGCGAAACCGGAGATCATTTTTAATTTGGTCCCAGAAGAAAGTATAGAAGCTCTCGAGGGGCTGATAAGCACAGCCCGAGGGACTGGAAATAATAAGCTTGAAGGTAGAAGGGATGGATCCGAGAACACGGAGGTCCTCCATCAGAGTAGGGTCGCAGGGTGCTGGTTGTGGTAGAAAATCAGGAATCACCTCTGTGAGAGCCCAGTCCAAGTACACCAAGCCCAGCCCAATTTCATTAAGAAAGTTTTAAATAATAATAATAATAATAATAATAATAATAAATAAATAAATAAATAAATAAAAAGAAAAAAGATAAATGTTAAGCTCTTTCTCTCTCCCCCGTTTTCCTCTCCAGCACCGAAAGCTTCATTTTTCTTTTTTCTTTTTTATTCAATTTTGAAGCTTTGACCATCGATTGTGGCCACACTGGTGATCGAAAAATAAAGTAAATATATATTCGGAATCCTCTCGACAAGGGCTATCCAGTAATACCCTTTTTGCTAAGAAAACTTGCGACTCTCGGAAACCCGTCGGAGACTGCCGCTCGTTTTTCACCGGAATTTGTGAGGAAACTCTCGGTTTAAGTTTCCTAGAGCTTTACGTCGGAGCCTTGAGGTATTTAGGGTTTCGAAATTTTGGGTATTTTGAATAATTCGAATTCCAACAATTGATATATGTTGTCTTATTGATTGTAAGTGAATTATTGAGTCGATTCGAGGTATTTATCGACTTTTTCACAATTTAGTTTGCTGAATTTTGAATTTTCAGATTTATAAATTGGGATATTTAGACTTTTGAGCTGTACATGCGCTAGTCGGACACCATTAAGATGTTGTGAATTGAAATTATAAGTTCTGGAAATTTAGTGTGAATTTTGGAATTACTTTAGATAAATTCCTTGATTATTTAACTAAGATAAGAATTGATATGCAATAAATAATTTTGTAATAGGATTGGAGTTTCGAGAAATATTTAAGATATTTTGTGGTAAATCAAAATCAGTTGAGGTACATACGAACTGTTTTCATTACGACGCCTATTATGACGTGAGATGACGTTGAGTATTCCGTAATGAGTTGTGGCGTGCTTTATGTGATACTGTGGATACGTGATTGCATTCATGCATTTATTAGAGTTGATCTTATTAGTGCATAACATTTCGAGCCTTGACTCCGTTGATTGCTATTATTACTGATCTATTGAGTTGTTGTGTCATCGATGGAGCGGGTGGGTAGGATTAGCACTCCTGATGACTTGCATGAGGGCTGAGCGGGTAGCTCCCGTACCCTCGATGCTACATGCATGGATGAGTGGTTACTTGATGTTGCGTTGCTATGTTCCTAGCATGGGTGGCCACTGTTACTGTTGTTGATGAGATTCATTTGGACTCCGTTTGGTATCCGTTATCGGTTGTCACCTTTCACGCATTGCATTGAATTACATTGCATCGCATTTTACTTGATTTTATTTCATGTCAGTTATATTTTTTGTAATATTACTGGTTCGTCGTACTGGGGCCCGACCCCTTGTTTCTTTTTATGTTGTGGTTGTTTTTAATGCCATAACAGGTTATCCAAGAGGATTTGACGCGTATGGTGGAGCGTCAGGTAGTGGTGCCTAGTCGTCGAGTCATGGTTAAGAGTTCCCATATATATACGATATTATGGAGTCATACATTTACCGAGGAGATGCCCCGTTTAGCTGTACTGTTATTTTTACGATGTTTTGAACTGATAGTTGTGTGAACAAGCCTTGTCGAGTCTACATGTGTTTAGTCCTGGCCAGTGCGTCTATAGGTTGTGAATTGATGTTGTGACTTTATTTCGAGTATATAAATATTATTTGTGATGTTTTGATTTTTTTGGGATGTCTTATTTACGAATCGATCATGCCGAAATTTCTGTAGGCCCAAAATGGAAAATTTTAATCGCTTTCGTTGTTTACATTAATAAATCCTGGTTGTTTGGTCATTAAATATTAATCAGAAGCATGGGCCGCCACAGTTGCTTCCTGTTCAAAGCATCATCAACTTGATTCAGTCGCCCTGGTTGGTACTGAATCTCACAATCAAAGTCCTTAAGCAATTCCAACCATCGACGCTGTCTCATATTCAAGTCAGACTGTGTGAAAAGATACTTCAGACTCTTGTGATCAGAATAAATCACAAACTGTTCTCCGTACAGATAATGACGCAATATCTTCAATGTAAACACAATGGCAACTAACTCCAAATAATGAACTGGATATCGAGTCTCATGTGACTTCAACTGACGAGATGCATACGCAGTCACTCGCCCATTTTGAATCCAAACACAACCCAGTCCATTTAGAGAAGTATTTGTACAGACAACAATTCCACCTGAGCCTGTAGGCAAAGCTAGCACTGGAGATGTGGTTAACTTTTCTTTCAAAGTCCGAAAACTAGAATCACATTCTGCAGTCCATACAAAACGTCGATCTTTCTGTGTCAACTGGGTCATAGGCCTAGCTATTCTAGAAAATCCTTCAATGAAACGCCTATAGTACCCAGCTAATCCTAAAAAGCTTCGAATCTCAGACAAATTTGTTGGTTTAGGCCAATTGATAATAGCTTCGACTTTACTAGGATCAACAGATACTCTTTGTGCAGATATAACATGGCCTAAAAATAAAACTCTGTCCAACCAGAACTCACACTTAGAAAATTTGGCATACAACCGCGTTTCTCTGAGTGTTTGAAGGACTAGTGTCAAATGTTCTTTATGCTCTGTTTTTGACTTAGAATAAATCAAGATATCATCAATAAAGGCAATAACGAATCTATCGATGAATTCTCGGAATACACGGTTTATTAAGGTCATCTCCAATCCACTGCACTACATTGGTGTTACACTAAAATAATCTCCAACCACATTGCACTACATTTTACACTACAATAGAATATTCCAATAATATTCTTTTTTTTTCAATATTAATATTTTTGTTTTATGTTAATTATTTATAATTTGATAATATAATGATAATTAAATATTATAATTTATATATTAAAATTTATATAATGTTTATTGTTTCGTAATTTTTTTGTTTTTTGTTCGTAATTTGTACCATTTTAACGCATTATTAATTTAATCTGTGTGTTTTTTTAATTTTACACTTAATTAATTTCTAATCAGAATATTAAAAATTTCAAAAAAATATTAATTAATTAAATATTAAACACTTATATTAAATTAATCAAATTAAAAACTAAAAAAAAAAAAAAAAATTGTGGCGCAGCAATTTAGCAGCCTGTAGAGCTGCTCCAATCCAGCGCCAGTTTTGGTGCTGGATTGGAGTGAAAAATCATGGCACCACAATGGTGTGGCACCAATGTGGTGCCATGATTGGAGATGGTCTAAATCCATAAACACTGCGAGTACATTAGTCAAACCGAAAGGCACAACTAAGAATTCACAAAGCCCATATCGTGTCCGAAATGCTGTCTTAGGAACATCTTCCTCTCGGAATCCAAGCTGATGGTATCCAGAACGAAAATCAATCTTTGAATACACAGATGTACCCTGCAACTGATCAAACAAGTCTTCAATACGCGGCATATGATACTTATTCTTTACAGTAGCCTGGTTCAACTGCCGATAATCGACGCACATTCTCATCGTTCTGTCTTTCTTCTTTACAAACAATACCGGAGCTCCCAAAATGACATACCGAGTCTGATATAGCCTTTTTTCAGTAAATATTGAAGCTGTTCTTTGAGTTCTTTCAACTATGTTGGGGCTCAACGATATGGTGCTCTAGAAATAGGATTTGTCCCTGGCATCAATTAAATGCTAAGATCTATTTCTCTTTGAGGCAGAAAACCTGAATCTCATCAGGAAATACATCAGGAAAATCCTTGACAATAGGAATATCGGAAACTTTCAATAGTTCTTCTTGTGTTGCATCAAGAGCATAGATGAAAAATCCTTCATTGCCGATTGACAACAACCTGAACATTTCCATTGCTGATACTAACGGAATGCGAAACTGTGAATCATACCCGTAAAAGTTCCATTTGCTGCCATAATACGGTCTAAATCTGACAACTCCATGGAAACAATCCACAGTAGCTCGATAATTCGTCAATATATCAATATCGAGGATACAGTCGAAATCAGACATAGTTAACTTGATTAGATTAGTTATCATAATATTATCCTCAAATCTAATAACACAATTTAAGACTATCTCGCGAGACATCAAGTATACACCGGCAGGAGTAGCCACAGACACAATATCCAACAATGAAATAGTAGCAATCTCATGCTCATTAACAAATGCAGCAGATAAAAATGAATGAGATGCTCCAGTGTCTATCAATATACGTGCAGGATAATCGAAAACATAGCAAATACCTGTCATCACCCTCCTGGTGCATCCTGAGCCTGATCCTGAGTCAATGCATGAACTCGAGCATGTTGTGTCACTGGAAATGGCTGCTGAATAGGACCTCTAGGTGGTGGATAACCGGACTGCTGAAATGACTGTGCAGGAGCATATGGCCTGAAAGCTGGTCTTCGGGGAACCTGTCCAGACTGTTGTCGCTGAAATTGCTGTCTTTGTGCATTAGGGCATACCTTGGCATAATGCCCAACTTGACCACAGACGTAACAAGACCCATGAATTCCTACACATTGGGAACTAAAATGTCTACCACCACATCGGTCATGATGCACAGTGCTATACGACCCAACAGAACCTCCCCCTCGTGCACTGCCTGAACTGGAAGAGCTGGATTGAGACTTCTTCTTGAATTGCTTTCCTTTTGTCTTGTACCTCTGCTGTTTGGGTTGTTGGTATGACTGTACAGGCTGATATGGAGGTAAATCCACTGGCATAGACATACTACTCCCAAATCTCTGAGAAACAGATGATGGACCTCGCTGTGGGTCTTCTCTGAGAAAACTTGCTTCAATTTTCTTCACCTTTTCCACTGCTTGAATATACGTATTAGGCGATCCAGTCATTACCAAAGTATGAACAGTCCGTTGCAACCCGTGCAGAAAACGTGATAGTTTAGCCTGATCATTCCTAGCAACATGTGGAACATAGGGCAAAAGAGCAGAAAACTGTGAAGCATATTCCACCACTGATTTATTTCCCTGCACCAACTGATTGAACTCTTCTTCTTTAGCAGCATAATATGATGGTGGTGCATATTTTTGGGTAAAGTGAGCACGAAAAGCATCCCATGTAATAATTTCACCACAGTCCTTCATTGCTTCCTCTATGGCTTCCCACCAGAGTTGTGCTCGCTCTTTAAGTTGGTAGATGGCAAGCTTCAATCTAATATCTTGGGAATACTCAAACAAATTAAATAGATGATTTATACTTTTCAGCCAGCCTGTCGCTTTTCTCCGCTCTCGTTGCCAAAGAATTTTAGAGGACGTAATTCTTGGAACTGAGAAATTATTAACTGCATTCCTCCAACTTTCTATGTCAGTTGTTCCACTTCTTGCTCAATCGCTACCTGTCTAGCTCCAGGTCTTTCAGGTCGAGGAGGTTCTTGGTTCACTTCTTCTTCAACATTTTGAGCGGCTTGTCCTCGAGGTCGACCACGTCTACCTCTAATGATATCTGCAAGTCCTCGAACATTTTGTGTCTCAGATTCTTGCGCTATTTCTTTTCCTTTTCTACCTCTTCCTCCAGGTGCCATTCTACAAGACACGAGGATTAAATCCACAGGCAGATAACATGTAAAAGAAAGTTATAAGCAATTTCTAAACTACATACCATACCTAATTAGCTAGTCGTTCTAACGCAGGTAAATTCAAGCAAATCACACAAAATAATTCAAATAAGATCAAATAGTCAAACACATCCACAATCATGTTATTTGTGTCTAGACTCAAGTGCCCTAGACTCTAATTCGAGCATATCCTAGTTACGCTCTGATACCAACTGTAGCGGCCCGTGCTCTTGATTAATATTTGATGACCAAACAACCAGGATTTATTAATGTAAACAGCGAAAGCGATTAAAATTTTCCATTTTGGGCCAATAGAAATTTCGGCATGACATTTTCGTAAATAAGACATCCCAAAAAAATCAAAACATCACAAATAATATCTATATACTCGAAATAAAGTCACCACATCAATTCACAACCTATAGCCGCACTGGCCAGGACTAAACACATGTAGAGCCGGCAAGGCTCATTCACACAACTATCAATTCAAAACGTCGTAAAAATAACAGTATAGCTACACGGGGCATCTCCTCGGTAAATGTATGACTCCATAATATCGTATATATAAGGGAACTCTCAATCATGACTTGACGACTAGGAAACACTACCTGAAGCTCCACCAGACGCGTCAAATCCTCCTAGATAACCTGCTATGGTATCAAAAACAACCACAACATAAAAAGAAACAATGGGTCGGGCCCCAGTACGACGAACCAGTAATATTACGACAAATATAACTGACATGAAATAAAATCAAGTAAAATGTAATGCAATACAATGTAATGCAATGTGTGAAAGGTAACAACCGATAACGGATACCAAACTGAGTCCAAATGAATCGCATCAACAACAGTAACAGTGGCCACTCGTGCCAGGAACGTAGCAACGCAACATCAAGTCGCCACTCATCCATGAACGTAGCATCTAGGGTACGGGAGCTACCCACTCATCCCTCATGCAAGTCATCAGGAGTGCTAATCCTACCCACCCGCTCCTCCATCGATGACGCAACAACTCAATAGATCAGTAATAATAGCAATCAACAGAGTCAAGGCTCGAAATGTTATGCAGTAATAAGATCAACTTTAATAAATGGATGAACGCAATCACGTATTCACAGTAGCACATAAAGCACGCCACAACTCATTACGAAATACTCAACGTCATCTCACGTCATAATAGGCGTCGTAATGAAAACAGTTCATACGTACCTCAACTGACTTTAATTTCACAAAATATCTTAAATATTTCTCGAAACTCCAATCCTGTGACAAAATTATTTATTGCATATCAATTCTTATCTTAGTTAAATAATCAAGGAATTTATCTAAAGTAATTCCAAAATTCACACTAAATTTCCAGAACTTACAATTTCAATTCACAACATCTTAATGGTGTTTGACTAGCGCATGTACAACTCAAAAATCTAAATATCCCAATTTATAAATCTGAAAATTCAAAATTCAGCAAACTAAATTGTGAAAAAGTCGATAAATACCTCAAATCGACTCAATAATTCACCTATAATCAATAATACAACATATATCAATTGTTGGAATTCGAATTATTCAAAATACCAAAAATTTCGAAACCCTAAATACCTCAAGGCTCCGAAGTAAAGCTCTCGGGAACAAAAATCACTGGATAGCCCTTGTCGAGAGGATTACGAATATATATTTACTTTATTTTTTCGATCACCAGTGTGGCCACAATCGATGGTCAAAGCTTCAAAATTGAAAAAAAAAAAAAGAAGAAAGATGTAGCTTTCGGTGCTGGAGAGGAAAACGGGGAGAGAGAAAGAGCTTAACGTTTATCCTTTTTCTTTTTATTTTTCTTTTTATTTATTTATTATTAATATTATTATTTTTTAAAACTTTCTTAATGAAATTGGGCTGGGCTTGGTGTACTTGGACTGGACTCTCACAACCTGAGTTCTAGACCCGGCATTAGGAGCCATTTCGAGTTTTCTCTTACCTTTTTCTTTTCCCAGGTAATAGAGGGCCAAGTACCCATGTGGGAAAGTTTAGTTTCTTCGGATTTTTTGGAGGTTTGGCTTAGGATTCTTACAGAAGGGACGAGGATGGGTTTTTGGAGGTAACAGTAGAGCTGGGAGGAGGAGAAGCTGGGGCGAAGACAGAGCGCATCGCGGACTCATACCTAGTTGAGCCACGCATATTGCTCTGATGTATAGTTAGATATTTTGGAAAAAACAAAGAGCGAGAAAGCTTACGAGGAGTAGAGGAAAGATGGTGGGATAGTCTGGAAATAGAAACAACTCATCGGACTAGAGAAGTGCATCTGAGAAGCTAAGATGGATGTCGGTATGCATGGAAGATCAAGGTTTTGCGAGCGTGAGAAATGATGAAGGCAGTCAAATACTATAGGGGCAAGAGGAACCGGGTTCGTTAATCGGAGGATGAGCAAACGATCAGGATTTACCTTGGAAATTGAACCGGGTCACCCGAGAAGACGAAAAGTCGGGTCGGGTAGTTGAAGCAACGTCTGACGTTACATCGTCTTTTCAGTTGCTAGGGCTTATGTCAGCCCTAGTCGTCCGCCTACAACTCAAAACAGAGTTGTTTTCCTGCCTTGATCCAAATCTGACTACTCGGGACAGTGAGCAGAACTCTAGCTCGACTGTTTAAAGAGAGAGTGGTGATACCCAAGTAAGAGCTTTGTTCATCCTTGGACTCGGGTGTGGGAGTAGAAACTGAGTCAAGGCCAGCCCAGAAATGGTCCCGGGAGTCTTGGGGTTGGTGGAAATTAGCCTCGATAATGTCAACGCTTACTCGAGATCACAAGCGCTACCTCGGTCACATAGCCAACTGGAAAATCCGCACGTGTATGGAAAGAGTGCTATGTCCGTATCAGCTCAGACTTGCACTAGCTCGGGTAACTTATCATATCGTTACAAGTTCACAAAGCTCGTTTGTATTTGAGCTTGGGCAACATAAGAGGACCAAGTCAAAATGATCATATACCATGTCCACCGAAAATCTAGAGATCTGTTCTCACCCCACGTTCACAAATCTTGTGGAAATCATAATATGAGCCACCTTCTCACATTGTGGCCACTACCCGGGCATCTCGGGATGATCCACGATCTCAGCACCCTATAAATACCCTAATCAGAGGTAAAATCAAGGCGGAATAATGGCACTCATTGTTGAAAAATAATATTTAAAATGTGTGTATTGAATATTTGAATGTTGAAAATAAGAGGTGTAAATATTGAAAATTAATGTGTGATGTTGTAGGTGATGATGAATTTATTTTTGGATTATTTGTAAAGATTTTCTATAAATAGATCTCTCATTTGTGAAGAAAATCACAATTGAGTAGAGAGAAAAATATTATAAAGTGTGTAGTTTTGTAAATTTTGAGAGTTTGAGATTTTTATTTTTACCATAAATTTTTACTTTTTCACAACACGTTATCAGCACGAAGCTCTAAAAGTCCTCCATACTTTTCCAAGCTCCAAACAGAAGAAAAAGGTAACAAAAGTAATAATATTTATTTTACTGTTATTTATTTATTGTGTATATATTATATAATATAATGTTATTATTAGAAATAAAAAAATTAAATTTTTCAAAAACTTGTTATAAATCCTGGAAGGATGTTAAGACGACATCCTACACTCCCGTAAGGGATGCGACAAGTATAAAAGCCTATAAGGTTTTTAAACAAAATAACTTATGACACCTCATTATAATAATATGATATGATATACATAATTATTTAAACATGACTAATATTATATACACCATATTATTACCATAAAATTATACAAATACATACCTTTATTTTTTTGTACACCAACAGTCATAAACGGTAAAAAAAAACGGCTAGTTTTTGCCCTATAAATATGATCTCACAAACACATTCAATCACTCCAACTTTCTCTTCTTCTCTAAAAATTATTCTTCATCAAATTTTTCGAAGAAAAAAGAAGATGACTTTCTCAAGGTTATTTTTAATTATTTTGGTTATCATACTCACGAATCTTGTATTTATCGGAGATTATCCTCCTCGTGTGTGTTTTTTTTTTTTTACAAATATTTGTACTTGTTGTTTATCCATTACTTTGTATTGCAATATTCATTAACTAATAAAATGCATCGTAATTTTTTTTAGTACCACCATATCAAATTTGACAAAGCTCGAATTTGTTGCGCTCGACATCACGGGAAAAAATTATATGCCATGGACTCTCGATGTAGAAATGCATCTTGAGTCATTGGGTCTAAGCGAGACCATTAAAGAAAATGGTATATCTTCATCACAAGAAAAAGCAAAAGCTATAATATTTATGTGTCGACATCTCGATGAAAGTTTAAAATGTGAATATCTCATCGAAAAAGATCTCGTGGCTCTGTGGAAAGGATTGAAAGAAAGATTTGAACATATAAGGGAAGTTATACTTCCGACCGTCCGTGATGAATGAAATATATTAAGATTCCAAGATTTTAAGAAAGTCAGTGATTACAATTCAGCGATATATCGAATAATCTCGCAGCTAAAATTTTGTGGACATGAGGTCACAGAATCGGAAATGCTTGAAAAAATATTTTCCACGTTTCATGCATCAAATATTACTCTACAACAACAATATAGAGTACGTGGATTTGCGAGATATTCTGAACTCATCGCCTGTCTTCTTGTGGCGGAAAAGAACAACGAGCTATTAATGAGAAATCATCAGTCCCGACCCACTGGATCAACAACATTTCCAGAAGTAAATGTTGTAGGTAAAAATGAATTTAAACCTGGAAACCAAAATCAAATTCAAAGACAAGGTTTTGGTCGAAGTCGAGGTCGTGGACGTGGAATTGGTCGTGGTCGTGGACGCGGCCGTGGTTTTGAAAATAATCGAGATAGTTATTTTTATAACTCATCTCAAAAGAGCGTCCCAAACCATCTACTGAAAAGGCATCATGAGAATACAAGTGTTAATGAGAATCACTCAAAAAGATATAAAAGTTCTTGTTTCAGATGTGGTACTCCAGGACATTGGTCCCGTATTTGTCGAGCCCCTGAGCACCTTTGTAAACTTTATAAAGAATCATTAAAGGGGAAAGGAAAGGAGACCAACTTCACTGAACGCAGTGATCGTTTGAGTGATTCAACTCATTTTGATGTTGGTGATTTTATAAATGATTTATCTGGAAATGATCAATATGTTGGTGGGATAGAAATGAAAAATATTGATTCTGCAGATTTTCTCAATAATTTCTCTGAAAATGAACAATATAGTGGTAGAATATAAATGTACAATAATTTATTTTTCATGTATTCATATAATAATGTTTTATTGTATAATTATGATATGTGTTATATTTAAATATATTGCCAGTAATTTTATTTCATTGCATATTTTTTTGAAGTTCAAATATAGATAAATGCTATGAGCAAAGCTGAAGTTTGCATATCCGATAGTGGTACAACGCACACTATCCTCCGAGATAAAAGATATTTCTTGGAACTAAAACCAACAAAAACAACGGTGAATACAATATCAGGTCATGTAGACTTGATTAAAGGATGTGGTAAAGCACAATTTTTGTTACCTAATGGTACAAAATTTTTGATCAATGATACTTTATATTCACCACAATCGAAAAGAAATTTGTTGAGTTTTAATGATATATATTCCCATGGGTATGATACTCAAACAATGAATGAAGGGAATGAGAAATATATGTGTCTTATCACATATAAATCAGGAAAGAAATATGTGATTGAAAAACTACCAATGCTCCCTACTGAATTGCATTATACACATATAAGTCACATTGAATCAAACATGGTAGTTGATAATTCTTCAATATTAACCAATTGGCATGATCGATGAGGACATCCTGGTTCAACAATGATGCGAAGAATTATAGAAAATAGACATGGTCATCCGCTGAAAGACCAAAAGATCTTTCAGAATAATAAGTTTCAATGTAAAGCATGTTCTCTTGGAAAACTTATTATAAGACCATCACCAGCCAAAATCCAAACTGAATCACCAATGTTTCTTGAACGTATTCAGGGTGATATTCGTGGATCAATCCATCCACCATGTGGACCATTCAGATACTTTATGGTATTGATTGATGCCTCCAGCAGATGGTCACATGTATGTTTATTGTCAACTCGAAATGTTGCATTTGCAAGATTACTTGCTCAAATAATAAAATTGATGAATCAATTTCCCGATTATACAATCAAGAAAATTAGACTTGATAATGCTGGTGAATTTACTTCCCAGACTTTCAATGATTATTGTATGTCTATGAGAATCATTGTTGAGCATATGTTGCTCATGTACATACACAGAATGGATTGGCTGAATCATTGATTAAACGTCTGCAAATGATTGCTAGACCAATGATTATGAAAACAAAGCTCCCTATTTCTATATGGGGACATGCAATTTTACATGCTGCTTCATTAATTCGCATCAGACCAAGTGCATATCATAAATACTCCCCATTGCAGCTTGCATTTGGTAAAGAACCAGACATTTCTCATCTGAGAATTTTTGGATGTATGGTGTATGTGCCTATTGCACCACCGCAACGAAAGAAAATGAGACCTCAAAGAAAGGTTGGAATTTATATCGGTTATGATAGTCCATCAATCATTCGATATCTTGAACCTCAGACAGGCGACGTGTTCACAACACGTTTTGCTGATTGTCATTTTAATGAGGAAATCTTCCCAATGTTAGGGAGAGAACAGAAACATACCTTACATCTGGATCCAAGAACAAAACAAAGTGAAAAAGATGTACAGCAAATTGTACACTTGCAAAGAATAGCAAATCAAATATCAGATGCATTTGCAGACACAAAAAAGGTAACTAAATCATATATACATGCTGCAAATGCCCCTGCTCGAATTGAAATTCCGAAGAAACAATTTGAATATACTCATGATGTCATTAAACGCCTAAAACGTAGAAGGCCAGTCGGTTCCAAGGATAAAAATCCTCGAAAAAGAAAATTCATAGAGAAACACGATGATCACAAAATAAAGAATGATGTTCCTGAAGAAACACATGATGATCACAAAATAGAGAATGGTGTTCCTGAAGAAACATATGATGATGAAAATATTCTGTCAGAACCACAAACTGACGAGAATCATGAAATCTCTATCAATTACATTAATACTGGAAAAATATGGAACCGAAAAGATATAGAAGAAATTGATGATATATTTTCTTATTATGTGGCAATCGACATCATAAATAATAATGAAGATGATCATGAACCAAAATCTTTTGGTGAATGTAAAAATCGGCAGGATTGGATAAAATGGAAAGAAGCCATCCAGGTTGAATTGGATTCGCTAAATAAACATAATGTTTTTGGACCTATAGTCCGTACACCTGAAGGTGTAAAACCTGTTGGATACAAATGGGTTTTTATTCGAAAGCGAAATGAGAAAAATGAAATAGTAAGATATAAAGCTCGACTTGTTGCACAAGATTTTTCTCAAAGGTCTGGAATTGATTATGAAGAAACGTATTCTCCCGTGATGGATGCAATTACGTTTCGGTATTTGATTAACTTGGCGGTATCTGAAAATTTAGAAATGCGTCTTATGGATGTTGTTACAGCTTACTAATATGGATCACTTGATAGTAATATATATATATATATATATATATATATATATATATATATATATATATATGAAAATCCCTGAAAGATTTAAGATTCCTGAAGCACAAAGTTCAAAACCCAGAGAATGTTATTCTGTGAAATTACAAAGATCATTATATGGCTTAAAGCAATCCGGTCGAATGTGGTATAATCGACTAAGTGATCATTTGATGAAAAAAGGATATGTAAATAATTCAATATGTCCTTGTGTTTTCATTAAGAAAACAACATCCGGATGCGTAATTATTGTTGTATATGTTGATGATTTAAACATCATTGGAACGAATAAGAAAATTCAAGAAGTTGTGTCATACTTGAAGGAAGAATTTGAAATGAAGGATTTTGGAAAGACCAAGTATTGTCTGGGTTTACAAATTGAACAAAAAGAATGTGGAATGTTTGTTCACCAGACAAATTATACAGAAAAGATCCTTAAACGTTCTAATATGGATAAATCAAATCCTTTAAGTACTCCAATGGTTGTTAGATCATTAAACATAGAAAAGGACTCATTCCGTCAATGTGAAGAAGATGAAGATATTCGTGGTCCAGAAGTACCATATCTAAGTGCTATCGGTGCCCTTATGTATCTTACAAATTGTACAAGTCCTGATATATCTTTTGCCGTAAATTTGTTGGCAAGATTTAGCACATATCCAACAAAGAGACACTGGAACGGAATTAAACATATATTTCGTTATCTACGAGGAACGACAGACTTGGGACTTTTGTATTCAAAATATGCTAATCCAAGTATAATTGACTATGCCGATGATGGATACTTATCTGATCCACACAAGGCACGTTCCCAAACTGGATATGTATTTACTCGTGGAGGCACTGCAATTTCTTGGCGTACACAGAAACAAACGCTCGTAACAACTTCATCAAATCATGCCGAGATTATTGCACTACATGAAGCAAGTCGTGAATGTGTGTGGTTAAAATCAATGACCCAACATATCCAAATCTCATGTGGATTATCATTCGATGAGAAGCCTGTGATACTATATGAAGATAATGCTGCATGTGTTGCTCAAATGAAAGAAGGATACATAAAAAGCGACAGAACTAAACATATTCCTCCTAAGTTCTTCGCATTCACCAAGGAGCTTGAGAAGAATAAATGTATTGATGTTCGTCACATTCAATCAAGTGAAAACTCATCAGATCTCTTCACAAAGGCACTTCCTACGACAATATTTAGAAAGCACATATATAGTATTGTGATGCGCAATCACGAAATTTGTGAAGAATTGTTCATGTCAACATCAGAAGGAGTTTACGTGACTGCACTTTTTTTCCCTTACTATGGTTTTTATCCCAATGGGTTTTTCATAGTAAGGTTTTTAACGAGGCAGTACAAAAACACGTAATGAAGACATCATCGTATCATGATCATCATCACAAGGGGGAGTGTTGAAAAATAATATTTAAAATGTGTGTATTGAATATTTGAATGTTGAAAATAAGAGTTGTAAATATTGAAAATTAGTGTGTGATAATGATTTTTGGATTATTTGTAAAGATTTTCTATAAATAGATCTTTCATTTGTGAAAAAAATCACAATTGAGTATAGAGAAAAATATTATAAAGTGTGTAGTTCGATAAATTTTGAAAGTTTAAGATTTTTATTTTTTACCATAAATTTTTACTTTTTCACAACACTCATTATATTTTCATTTATATTGCATTTTCTTTCCTTTGCGTATTTATTTAACTGACTTGAGCGTTTGAGTGACTACGATGAAAAACCTTCCGGTACCCTACTAAGGTGTCTTCTTCTCAGGTGTTAAGAATATATAGGCAAGGTTCATCTCACTCTGACACCGCTGCATATAAGGATGGACAATTCCTCAATCCTATAAATTGTCCATCAGAGTTCACCCAATTTACCCGAGCTCATTCACATGTTTCAAATTCACTTTTTCCCCCTCAACCATATGGTATCCATACGTGATGTGCTTCATATCTCTTCCCTTTTCCTGTGTGTATCGGACTATTGTTATATCAAATTCAGAAATTGAAACGAACGAACAATGAAGAAGAAATCGGAAATATTTACCTTGTTCTCCAATACTCATGGTTAAAAATAGATGCACGAGGAAAGCATAAATAAATCAAATTAAATAGACTTTTATTTTGAGTCAACTTAAATATTAAACATGTTTGCAAATACATTCAGAATTCGAACTCAAATTTTGATTCGAAAAATTGTTAAACGCAGCATACCTTCCCTTTCCTGAATCAAAAAAAGTCAATAAATATACACTAAAACATTTATATATCAATATTCGATAAATTAATAATTTTTCAAAAATAATTATTTTTTTTTATCCCGATTTGAGTTAATTTTCAAAATTAATAATATAAACAAAGAACTAATGATAAAACATAAAATAAAACTATAAATGAGTAAACGGATTTAAAAATAGTTATTTCTATAATCTGCCAATATTTATGGAAATCAAATTCATATTGACCAACAAACATTGAAATACATAAAATGGAAATTTTCTAACAGACAATTCAACAACTTCAGACCGATAACGTTACTGCCGGAATTGCCTCCGGGCCAGAGCTGGTGCCCGTTTTGGTATGTAAACCTTATAGTTCACCTGGTAAAACATTCCCAAAATTGATATCAGCATAAGAAATAGGGAAGATAGCACAATCAGTCTAGCATTTCATGGTATAAATCCTAGCATGTTATGATATAATTCTTACCTGTACCATTTCACCACCCCTGATTACAGACATTGTTTTCTGCTCGAATTCAGACCCATTCTTAGCCTCATCTCTCTGTTCTTTCGAGCTATGCTTTCCAGTTGCTGGATTAGTGTCATCAACGGCCAAAACAACAGGAGCTTCAGGTGCATCAGTATCCGTATGTTCAGCACCTGAATCTTTTTTAACCTCTGGGAGTGTGGGTCTACTCTTATCCGTCTCCTGAGCAAGAAAGCTATTCAGCTTGGTAGATTTGTTTTGAATATTATCGATCCTCTTGATGGGTGATTCATTAACATTTTCATTCTTGAAGTCGAGATTCGTACTTTTTTTAGGAGCTTGAAGTCTCCCTTTAAACCTCCTTAGATTTTCCAGAGCTTTTTGCCTCAAAATTAACTCTATATCATCGCCGACACCATGCTTCTTATCCCCATCCAAAGGGGCAGAATTAACAGAAACATGAATCTCCTTTTCATTCTCAGAACTATTTGTATGAACCTCATGTGACTGAGAATCATCAGCATTATATCCTTCATTTCCAATATTTCCAGATTTCATCGGCAAAATCACTTCACTTTCAACATTTTCTACAAGAATTCTCTTATTGGATGCACCATGTGATTGATCATCCGGCTCCTTACTATTCACTCCTTCATTACTGTCCATGCTTTTGGGAGATGGATAATCATCATGATCAAATACAATTTCTTCTTTTTGAGGATCTTTCTCCCATCTGTATTCCTCTTCATCAGTGGGTCGATTGACAACAGAAATAACTGATTTAAGCCGCCTAGAATTATCCACAGGAACTAAAGCCTCGACACTTCGGTCTACATTGATATCATGGTCTAAAGCGTCGTCACTTAGCTCTACACCGGCATCATGGTCTCTACAGGTACTACAAGAAGAACCACTTGGAGACCTTGCTTTGCGCTTTCTACGAGCCCTGTGAGAATCTCTACCTCTTGAACTTTTTATCTTTTTATCGAGAATCATTTTACTCCTTCGATGTTTACCATCTCCCGTACTGTTTCTGCTTCTACTATCACATGTGGAGCAGCTCTCTGAATCAGAGCTCAAAGAACTAATAAAATGCCTTCTTGCATTCTTCTTTAATGGTTTGTTCCTCGACTTAACAACATGATGTCTCCTAGATCGTTTTCTCCTTCTCGACTCTGCGTCAGAGTCGGGACTTTCGATTTTTTTTCGAGGCCTTTTCTTTCTGCCCTGAGGTAGGGCTTTCCGCCTTTTATAACTCTTGTTATCATGCATGGACAAGGAATCAGAAGCTGAAGTCATTGAATAATCATCACAATAGGATGAAGCTGAATCATCACGACGGCGCTTCTTAGATTTATTTTTCCTGGTCCTAAAATCAGATTCTGAAGAAGCGGACGAAGCAGATTTGGAACTTAAAGAAACAGAATCAGAATCAGGACGGTGAAGAACCTTGGATTCCTTTCTCCTAATCTTCTTCTTCAATAACTAACAGTTTGAATAAAGAAAGACTCGGAGTTAAGTCATGTACAATATAACAGATGATAAATTACGGCAGAACACATCTAATTGCTCATTGTCACACAAAATCGACTTAAATCTTGGTTGTACGAATCCATTTGAAAGCCAATTCCAGACAGATCGACCGAATCACCTAATTAAATTACTGGGTCTACCATAGCACATCTATACATCTTTTCCATAAACTCAAGAAACCCTTGAAATCCATGTTCAATTCAGTTCACCACATGCACTAAATTCCAAGATCCCATTTTTTTTAATTCCCAGAGAAAACCCAAAAAGAATAAAGCCCAACAAATCAGAATTTAAAAGCTCAATTCAATTAATTAGGAAACAATCGACATACAATTCGCAAAAACCAGACAAGAAGCGAGGGCTGAAGACATACCTTAGAAGAAACTTTGTTCCTTTTCTTCTTCGAGGATTTTATCCCCGAGGAAGAACCTTTTTCTCCCATGGAGTTTTGGGATATTCGGGTTCTTGCGTCGCTTGCTCGTTCAAGCAATCGAATTCGGTGTGTATTTGGCAGGAATTCTTCCAACTATGAGTTGTTAAAGCAATCGAATAACCTTTTAAGAGTCGCGTTTCATCAATGTAATAATATAACTTGTTTTTGCATGAATTGTAAACAGAATCAAGTACAGTGAAACATTAATAATTTCGAACTTAGTTACTCTTCGATTCATATTGAAAATTTTATATTACACCAGGTCGAATATATAAGCTACGCATCTTCAGTATCAGCCAGATTAGGGGTAGGATGAGTATCGATAGAGAACTCCTAGTCCGCCCCATCAATTATATGTTGGCATATCGTTTTCTCATATTCAAGATGTAACAGAAGTTTTAAAAATTTAGTTTTGACGTTCAAAACGTTTTTTGTGTGTCGTATGATTTAAAAAATTTATAGGGTATTTAGATCTGATTTACCTTTGCATATTTAATGTCAGCTCCAACTATTACGAGTTTTATGCAGATATAGCTCTCCTTGTAAATCCTTACGAACGGATATCCCTCATTCTATGATAGTCAATCAAGTCCACAATCAGAAGTTTTGTTCGTTGTATAGATCGCACTAAATATCCAAACGAAGTTTGCATTGGAGATTGAATCTTTGTTTGTTGTATAATTCTCACTAAATATCCAAACGAAGTTTGAATTGAGATTGAATTGCCTAAATTTAAGAAACCCAGCAGCGGCACGTGGAAGAGTGGACGAAAAAATTTCCCTCAAATTATCGGATGTCCGAAAATTGTCTGGAGAAGAGAAAGGAGAAAAATTTGTGCACAAAATTTTCTATATTTCATCACATCCAATAGATGAGTGACACCTCATCGGCGGTCACGTAAGTGTGCACGGTAGGTGTGCAGCATATCAAAACTATATATACATATATATATATATATATATATAGACATATAGTAAATTAAATTATCATTATTTTATTTCTCAATTAATTGATCAATTTTAGACCTTTTTATAATATTTAATAAAAACATTTCACATAGTAGTCACAATTACAAATATTATTATTTAATTAGTATATTCTAAATTTACTAAATAAATAACGATGGACTCGTTATAATATCGATCGATGACAAGACAACGTCGATTTATCGAGGACACAAATCTCATTCATGGAATAATTTTCAAAGTACAAAATTTTCCAGATATCCACTTTTTACAACTGTCAGTTTTGTGAACTCCTTTACAAAAACAAGCACTTCTCCTCTCTTCACTGAATTAATTGTTAAGCTAACTTTCACATTTTCCATTACATGGAATCAATTTATAAACTCATTTATAAGCAAATTGTTTGATCTCTATCAAACTACAATCGCCAAATTTAGTTCATTGAACTTGACTATCTCAACGAGAACACATAATCCAATATTTGTGACCATAAATGGTTCATGGATTCAACTAGTTGTGAGTTCATAACTTCATGTGATTTAGAACAATATTTGTTCTTATACGGGCTTACCCTAATTAGCCTCATTCTTTTCATCATCCTTTGATCAAGAATGTCAGAACTCAAGTTTGATTGCACTCAATGGATCATAGTAAGAACGTCTAGTAGCATCGCACCATTATCCCCTTAGGTATCACTGATAATGCCTGCATGAACCTTAATTTATTGTTAACGTATATTATGGTATTTTCAACTCATATAACCCGATCGAATCTGCAACCATTGATATATCGAAAGTTACAAATGAATTTGATAAAAATTTGGTATATTTTTGAGCGATAATAGTGACATCGTATGTGCAACTAAGAAAACCACTTTCTAAAGCACATGTCTTGTTCTGACTAGAGACTCCTCACACTATTAATTCATCAGATAACATAGGATATCTTCACTCGTAGGCGAGCATTGAATCCCCGACTATAATGCATTGACTCCTACATATTTCGAAACAACACCCAACCTCGCTACCTGATAACCCTCAATGTAGTGGTAAACGGATCAAAGTGCATGCTATTTTGTGTCGTATCTGATTCATTAAACATCTATATGCAAGCATTCTTTTTTGAATGTTTCAGGAATTATCAATTCAATGACATGTAATATCCATATATGAAGAACTTTGCTAATAGTCAATCCAAACATCCGAACATTCTATTTAACTAGCAATTTTTTAATTAATTCTTCTTTGTGTTCGATAAATAATTTTTTAAGTGTGTTTTAATGTATTTCATGGGATAAATTTAAGAAAAAGATTTGCACTTGTTGAAAAACCAATTTTCAAAAGATAATTTATCACAAAACTAAAATAAAGTTGTTCAAACGCATAATATCTAGTCGTTCTCTAAATTTAGATTTGAAGAGAATGTAGACATTTGAGTTTGATAACAATCAATATCATTTTCCACCGAATGACTTTTCTCGAAATGCCGCATTAAAGTTCCATAACTATTTAATTGTTGAAAATTGTAAGTTTTAGAAAATCATTTGCATTTGGCTTGCAGATCATCGAAGGGAAACGCCACATTTACGAAATATTTGGTGAAGATATTAGATGTGTGGCGAGGCACTACTCGAGTTTTAGGCATCATCGAATTGCTCATACTTTCTTGACATGGATGGTGATGTGTTTGTTAGGTCGCCTCTTGTTATTGATGTTGCTCATCAATGGAAAAACAAGATCATAGTCCTCAACATTGAATGAAAAAAATCGTGATTCTCAAACTCGGACATGATTCTCCTTCTTTTGCCCTTAACATTACCATTTGAAACGTCATTTGTATAAAAATAAAATTGAAGTAATTAGAAAAATAAATGAACAATTGATAATAATTAACGATTGATATTTTGAGAATGGAAAAATAAAGTTTAAATTGAAAACTAGATATTGAGAATTTATAGATAATTGTGCAGAAAAGAATGAAAAGAGATTGAGGGTATTATAGGGTTGAATTCTCAGCTTGTCAATCACAAAATCTTCTTCCTTCTTTTAATTTCTTTTAAAAAAAATTCAAATAAGGGCCGACTCACCGAGTTGATCAACGGTCACTTTCCGTGGTCATTTATCTCCAACAACTTGATACGGTAATCGTGGCCGTCCATTTTAAAAAAAGTAATAATTATTAAATATTGCCAACTTGACGGGCTCAACTCGTCTGACCCAATGAGTTGACGAGCTTTAGCATCTAGGTCAAATCTGTTGACCCAGTTAACAGGCCCGCTGACCACGAGTCGGATTGTGATCGGAATGGGTTCGGATCCAACTCGATTCGTGGCCAGGTCTACATAGTACGTAATACTCAAAATACTTGTTTTTACTCTTCAAAAATATTTATATATATAATTTTGATATGTTGTATATCCATCGTACACATTTATATAAATATGGATGAAGTGACATTCATACGTTGAGCGTGATGAAAACTGATTGTATACTTGTTCTTAAAAAGTTAACAAACACCACACGCGAAAACTTTCAAAATGGAAAGTCAGTTTTCATCCATGTTGAAAATTTTGATACTGCTTTATTAAGTTATAAAATTAGTGAAAATAAAACTGCAGCAATAAAAGTAACAGATAATCTTGAATGATCTATAAATGTCCTTAACAACAATAACATTACATTAAACTACTCGAACATCAAACCTCAGCACATCAAGTAACTGATTCGTGCAGCGTCTTCTTTCATATCTACAGGGCTGATTATGATCTATTACACCTGGTCGAAAATAAAAGCTACGCATCTTCAGTATCACTCAGAGTAGGACGAGTATCGATATAGAATTCCGAGTCCGCTCCATCAATTATCCTCCCTCTGTTGGCAAGATTTTGAGTGATAAACGATGTCAAACGATAAACACAAGTCATCTATGAATCATGGATTCGAAAAAAATATGATCGTGAAAATTAGAGTGAGAATGTACCTTTCAATAACAAATTTTCCTTCTTTATATTTCTGGCTGTTCTCATGTGCAGTCTCCTGAAAAGGCAGGATGAAAAGTTCGGTAGTCAAAACTTGAAAGAATGTGAGAGAATAAGTAAATATGGAAGTATATGGCGGACGAGATTACATATTTCCAACCAACTATTTGTCCACAATAACAGCAAAATATATCTGCAACAGTATGCGTTCCGGAAAGCATCATTCTCTCCTCATGAGGTCCGAATGTGATATTCACTCTGAGATCAACATTGCAGAGATCAAGAAAACTCAAAGACATGCACGTAATTAGAAAGTTTTCCTGGGCAGAACCAACACGGAGAGGAGTGTAAAAAGTAATTTTTCAAAAACTTCATATATGACTTTCCAATATTTCGTCTTCTCCCGATTTCTTAGGGTCGACCCTGGCTGGTGTGGCTAGTAGCATACAAAAGCTGTTGGAGAAGTATCAATTTGTGAGCCATTATGATGTGAGTGAGCTGTAAATCATGAATGTTGATGTGGTAGTAGTTTCATCAGCTACAGAACTACTCTCAACTTTATGAAACTAAATCGATTCAAAGATGATCAGACCATATAGTACGAAGAAAATATATAGAATATGTGGATGGAAACATAGGTAAGGTAGGTCTATGTTATGATCCAACATCAGTTACCAGAAAATTGTGGACTGTTTGATAAATTTCAAAACCTCTCGTACCTAATATGATAGTCCTTTGAATCTCCTAGTCTATGATACCCCACATAATGAGTGACAAATACCTAAACACATACAGAACTATGGCATAATACATGGATAGGACACAGCATCTCAAAGTTGTTCAGGTCCAACAAGAGTACAATTATCCCGTAGTCGACTCATTTCTAGATCTTAAACTGGTGATTACTGGCCAAACTGAAAGTCTTGAGGAGTCGTCCAAGTTGCCTGATCAACTTTCCAGGGGGTCCTGACCTATTAAACTCTCGATACTAAACCTCGCATCAAATAAGCTTGGTCCAACCAGCTGATTCTTTAACCTACCTGGCACACTCTTAGACATTTCAGCTATAACCCGAGTTTTCAATCAATGAGGGTCCTGGGTGCAGGGCATATATTTCGCAAATCTCAGGGTCAAACAACTGTCATATGGAATCCCGATAAATCCAATAAAATTTAATGAATAAAGGAAAATTACATGAAATCAAATTGGCGGATAAAGCAAGTTGCAATTTTATACTAACACTAGTCCCCTAATCCTATAAAGACCCAAATATAGTTCCCCCAATCGAATAAAGACCCAAACATGATGCAGGTAAATGGGGGTCATTCATAGCCTTACAATTCTATATTTTAGTCTCCACACTTTCCTCTTTTTCGACCATCTTTGCCTTGAGCAATGGAGGAGCTACGTTGAAAAAGTTTTTGGCATACTTTTACTTGTTTGTTCATGTTTTCACACCCTTGTTAGCTGGGAAATTCATCAAAATCAATTAAATGGAACCACATATCATAATTGAGAAAGTAATTAACAACTAACATATACCATCCCTTATTATTTACAATAACATGTAGATTTCAGTAGTTTTAGAGTCTATACTCTGCAAGGTAGTCGGTCCCTGTTCCCACGTCAATTGAAAAAGAAAAAAAACACAGCTGTTATCAAGTCCCCACTCTTCTCCCAAGCATTTTCGCCAATACTTATACTTCACAAATAAATTGCTTCGAATAAGATTAAACCTGCACTGTGTTGAACATCTCACAACTTCACTTAATGCTGTAAAATCATCAAATCTTATGTCAATACTTATCTTCTCCTACATATCACTTAACCGGATCAACCACTGTTCTATTCAGTTGGAGTCCACATTTCACCCCAAATTGTAATCTTGTCTCATAAATTTTACTTCTCCAAACAAAACCATCAAACACGCAAGAACCATTCACCTCCACAAAATTAAAACAAAATGCTGAAACAAAAGATGTAAAGAGGCTGAGTTGAGCACACACGAATTAATATTAATGAGCTTGTTTGTTTCAAGAAAACAATTATAAAAGCTTAACCAATCTTGTTATACAACGAATTTTATAATAATCACGAGGAACTTACGCGTTATTAAACAGATAAGCCTTCCCCCTGCGACAATGAAAGGCCTGGACATATGAATAAAACAAACCAAATAGAACAAGTCAATCGAACAAATCAAGATTTAGCAATAAAGAAACAGAGCCACATCCCAAAAAAAATTGAACAGAAACTTCCAGCATACACATAACTAAAAGTTCAATTAAATCTTCTAAAAAAAAGCTCGGTACAGCCAACTCTCCCACCAAAAGCAAGAAACTTACCCGCGAAACAAGATCATCAGCAAGAGCTAAATGGGTTTTGCAGAATTTGCATTTGTAGGTTCGGCCCTCAAGATCCACCACAAATATCCTACCCATATCCACCTTTTTACGCACACGCTTTGCACGAGGTGCCGAGCTTGACGTAAACCTAAGAACCTTTTTAATCCCTTTAATTGTTTGTTTAGCCGATGTACCAGAAAGCGGCAAATGCAATGTTTCGGTTTCTATGGTCTCGATGCTGTGGGCAGCTGGCAACAGCCACGGTTGATACTAACTGGATTCGTCACATGAAAAGTTTATTTTATTTTATTTTTTTTAAAAAAAAAAAAGAAGAAAGAAAAAGTACATGTTAGAAAAACTTATGTTTGATATAAGCTTTTATTTAAAAGTATGTTTTTTATGAGACGATTTCACGAATTTTTATATGTGAGATCGGTCAACCCTACCGATATTTGTAATAAAAAGTAATATTCTTAACATTAAAAGTAATATTTTTTCATGGATGACTCAAATAAGAGATTTGTCTCACAAAATCTAACCCGTGAGACCGTCTTAAACAAACTTTTACATTTATTTAAAGATCGGGATGAAGTCAGAAAATAAAGGTTAAGAGATTAAAAAAAAAAATTAGAGGTTCAAGAGCAAATATTAAGAAGAGAGCTCCCCTGGCTCCGTCACAGTTTATACGAACTGTTCCATTTTATTACAAGAAGAATCTCAACTACTTTATTGAATGTGAGAATTGAGAGGATTAGAAAAATTATTTTATCATTAAAATCATAGTTAAACTTGTCAAAACGAACTAAACCCACTCCACAACGTAAAATAGATATATTAGATTCATAATTTCTTGACTTTCCAGCATACCTAGTCTCCTCGTATCACCCCTCCAAATATAGTTCAAAATTGGTTAGGACAGTCAGATTGGCTCGTTTCACCACATAAAATACAAAGGTTGAATCAACAATTTATCGGTCGTTGAAATCATAGGACAGCTCGTCTCTCTAATTCGTTTTGATATGCCTGATTATAATCGAAAATATTATGGTATATCCATTTTACGGTTGGGATTTTACCTATTTCCCTTTGTACAGAAGGCAAAATATGTTTACTAGAAAACTGCATACAAGAGAGGATGATTAGGTTAAGGATTTCCAATAACCGAAATGCATTAGTCTAACGTGACCACAAAGCGCACCAAAAAGAAATGTCTAAGATTTATTAAAATTTGCATTTGTATAGAATCAAATGGTATTATTTGAAATAAGGAATTTGATTTATAGTGTGTTTTAATTTAAAGAATAAATTTAAAATGACATTTATTTTGAATTTATTTCAATTATCATTACAGTTAATTAAAATTAATAAAAAAAAATAGATTTGAAATTTAATATACATTAGTAAAATATACACACGCGTTGTATGTATGTGTTATTATTATTTTTAATTTTATTAAATAATAATAAACAATTAACACGAAATTATTTTCAATTTAGAATAGTAGTTTGATTTAAAAGAGAAGTTTTGTTTAGATTTTTGAGTATTACTCCTAGCCAACATAAAGTATTACTTTTTATGCTAAGAGTATTACTTTTTATTGTGAATATGAGTAGAGTTGACCCGTCTCACAGATTGTGATCCGTGAGACGGTCTCACATGAGACCTACTCTTTTTTGATATAAATCAGTTCTTGAGAAAATGATTCTGCAAATCTTTTATGTTTATATCGATCAGTTAACTAATAATAACGTGAAATTAAACTGAATAATAGATTGAATATTTTGGCTAGGGTACTGTGATAATTGAATGAACAGTAGATTTAAACACACATATTTTTATGGATGTTCAGAGACTTCAAAATGATTTTATGTCACCCATTATATCTCAAGAATATGTTTTCACTAAAAAACTTTGGTTGACTACAACAAATTGTAATAATCCACTTCAGTTGGACTTATACTGAAACAACCTCAACATTTTTTTCTAATCATAAATCATAAACTCGAAAATACTAACTAAATAAAATAATTTAACATTTCTAACAATCATTATAAATTAACATATGAAATCTCAGGTACATAAAATAAAATATTAAATTATCAACTAACCAAAATCATATATTGACCTTCACAAAGATCAACTAACAATGAAATAAAGTATAAAAATATCTCTAATAAAATCATTAGTATAAATCTTTAAATAATTTATCTATCTAACTAGTGCGGAAATAAACGGTCCTCGGATGCGTACTGCTGCACTCGATCCACTCAATCGTCAGTGCCTCCCATAAATCATCAAATCATGTATCATACAAAACTAGTGATTCTAATGATTCGGCACGTTCTAAACATGAATATCAATTAATACATATATAATCACATGCATTAAAAATCATATTTTTTTTTATTAAAAATAGCTTCTAAATATAAATAAATCAGTTAAAATAAATTATGCATAATTAAAGCATAAATCGTAAAATCATTTAAAAAAAATTTGATCATAATTAATTCATATATCATAAAATCATTTTACTTGTAAATCTTTCAATCATATATCATTTTGGGTGACGTTTGATCCTTTAAAGTGACTAGCTTTTATCCTCCGATCGACTGATTAGTCTTCAGCTCCACATGATCCATGGGGTGGGTAATAGGCTCCACCATGGAAATACGAACGTCGGGGTCCTCTGGGGCCTTTTCTCATAAATGGGGTCTCTCTGGGGCCTTGGCCCGTAAACGGGGTCCCTCTGGGGCCTTGACCCTCACGACATCTCCACAAAATTGTAAGTTCACCGTTCTCTCAAAAAACGGATCCCCCACATATCGTATATCATTTTTCACAGTCAATTCACATCCTTCAAAATATTTTTTTTTCTTTAAAAATCATAAAATAACACAGTTTTCGAAAAATAGCATTTTAAATAGTAGAAATTATACGTCTTCACCATAAATCATAAAATATCATATTTTCATAAAAATCAACATTTTTAAATCATACAAAATCATTTAACACGTATTATGATCATTCGGGACGCTATCAAGCTTTTACGTATTTTCTTAAGTGTAACATTATCGTTTTGTCCCTAGACATAAACGTTTTCGACTTTATCTTTTTCTCACTTTCAATGACACAGGCATATTCCAAATAATTATTTAACCTTAAATATAATTTTTCATAATTTTATTCCGCTTAAATATTGGCATCTCAATTAATTCTTTAATTAACGTTTCAAGAGGCTATTAAATCCCGGATAAATTCAAAACTCCATAATTTGATCCCAAATTTTAAACATAACATTTTTAATACCTAATCTACCCTTATGATCCATGAACTAAACCCGTGGACCCATATTTCCAATTTTATTATTTTAAATCTCGAAATTGACCCTTACTCGAACACATTGAGCCATCTCCCAATTTACTCGAGCCACGCCCGAGCCACCTCAAGCCAAACCCGAGCCTACCTACCTAAGAACCCTACTGACCAAGTCCAGGCCATAGAACCAGCCCCTAAGGCGCTCAAATACTCCTGGAACCGAGCTACAGAATCTGTGAGTGACTCATACCCTTCACCAAGACTCCTAGCCAACTAGGAAACTTCCAGCCAAGCCACCACCAAACCAACCTGACCCTAACCGACCCTAGACCACACCTAGACCCAACCAAGCCCAGCACAGACCATAGATCGCACTTGCAGCGAACCACTGAACAAGACAGCAGTCGCGCGCCCTTGCTTCTCACGATCCCACGTTTTGCTCGTTCCCTCCCTGAACCAAGCCACACCAACCCCTGCCCCAGCCCTTGACCATCTCCCTGGGACCATGACAAAACACCCTGGCTTGCCCCCAGGCCAGCCGCAAGCCTCCTAGCTGTGACTCTCCTGATCGCGCATTGGGAAGAGTCCCAACTCCCATGGACTCTTCCCTAGCGTTTCCCTTGCTAGGACTCTACCTGGGACACAACCACGAACCTTAAAACTCAGCCTCCAGACCTGGTCAAACCCCCTTGCCCCATGCACCCTAACCGAGCCATGAACCAATGCAAACCACAACAAAAAAACCCACGGATCTCTCTGATTTTTTCTGGGCTTTTCCAACTTTGTTTTCTATTGAATTTTATCATGTTTCAATCACAATTCATTCATATTTTATCACGTATTGTCAGTATGTCCGTTGGGTTCACAACGTTCTTCATATATACGTAAAATCGTCGTGTTTCTGAAAATATACGATCTATCGTAAAAATAATCCAACAATCATATTTTTCATGCATAAAAAATTAGCACACACATTATGATTTTTATGATGTTTAAAAGGGTTTCGAAAACATGCCTTTGTGTCTATAACGCTCGAACATATGATTGTTGGCGAGGGTGCGACTAGGGATGGCAACTTTCCCCAAGGGTTTGGGGCCCCGCGGGGAAAACCCGAAACGAGGATGGGGATCCCCGATTTTTTCGGGTTCGGGTTCAGGTTCGGGGATTTTTATAAATCCCCGATGTAATTCGGGGCGGGTATGAGATTACTATCTCCATCCCCGAAATCCCCGAACCCGTTCCGAAAACAATATCAATAATAAAATAATAGTATTATTAATATTATTTTTTAAAATATTAATAATCTTATTATTATTAATATTGATATTAATATTAATATTAATATTAATATTGTCTCTAATAATAATAGATAATAATAACTTTTGGTTTGAGAAAATCTCCGAATTCGTCACCGTCTTGCTATATTAATATTTTTGAAACGGGGATGGGGACGAGGATGGGAAGTTGATCTCCGAAGTTTCGGGTTTGGGGATTCTCCGAACCCGAAAAAGCAGGGATCGGGGCTGGTATGGGCCATGGGGGTGGGGATGTAATTCGGGGATGGGGATGGGGATGGTAATGGCAAACCCGCCCCGGCCCATTGCCATCCCTAGGTGCGACGTTGGACGACGAAGAACACAAGCCTTTCTTCCTTCCTATTTTTTCGAAAATTTTAGGTGTGTGCAACGTGTGATTTCGGCTGCTGATGTGATGAATTGTGGTATTAAAAGGACTTAGGTCGCATATTTATAATTCAATTAACAAGCTAATGGTCTTTAGTTTTGGGCTTGCAAATTTAAGAGAAATTAGGCCTACTTTAAATAATTAAATTGAGCCCAATAATGTATATTTAATTAAAACATAAAAGTTTGTAAAATTAGTTTCTCAAAAATAATATTTTTGATCTTTTAAAACTCCTTGTTGCCCAAAACCGACTTCCCGAGAAAAATCAAGCTCGACTCGTAAAATAATTCAAACTCTAACATTTTTAGGAAAATTAAATCATTTTTAATCGTATTAGGTAGCCTTGCCACTATTTAATGAAAATTACATATTCTTGTCTTGGTCGTCACCGGTCTCCTTTCCTGTCTATTATCGAATATTCGTGTAAAATTCTTAAATTTCATGTAATAATGTCATATAATCATTTAATCATGCAATCATACAATTGACCATATATTAAACATCACCTTAGCATTTAAAATCAATCAATTAAAACAATTTGCATGCATGTGGTTTACGTAAGTTGGTTTTTCGGACTTTACATATACAATGCCAAACAGAAACTCTATATTTTCAACAATTGTCAATGGATAACTGAATAGCTCTAATTATAACTAGCCTGAATATTACGAATAAGTACAATGAAGTAAGAGCTCATTGTGCGATTGTAAACTGAATAAACTTGAGAATTAATCGCAAATGATAGTTGTTCGTGGATAGTTCGTTCACTGTGTATCAACTTTCTTCAATTAAATTCATTAATTCATTAGCTATATATATAGTCTTCGATTCCAACGGTCATATTGAATGCATTTAATAATTAATATCCGTTGAATCGTCGTTTAGTCCATGTAGATGAATATTTCTGACAGAGGTACGATGTATCAGATTGTTCTGCTTTGGTACGGATTGTCAGTTTGTCTACTGAGATTCAAATTCCAACTGCTGACGTGTCTAACTGATCAGGAGTCAAACTGATTTGATCAGTTTGGCAAGACTACATCAATTAATGTCTTTTCAGTTTGAACGCTTCAGTTCAGTTTTGCGGAGCCTTTAGTTCTGATCTTCAATCTGTTTCACGAACTTCGAATCATCAGTTTTACGACTTATTTATACTTGTAAGAACTTTAGTCTATTTACTTCAGTTCTTCATCAATTTTAGTCTGATAAGTCTTCTTATTCTATGATATCAGCTACGAACTTTCAGCTATGTCAGTTTAATTTGGTTCTTTAGTTCTTTTACCTATTTGTTTGTCAAACTATAAAACATATAAATTCCAACAGTATAATTAGCATATCAAAATATTACAGTATACCGATATTTCGGTACGGTATCGATATATACTGTTTTATATCGAAACCATACATTATATTTTTTTAAAAAAATTAACTTTATTATTTAAAATATTATATATTATCTCGGTATTTCGGTATATACCAAAAATTTCAAATTATATATTGTTATTGTACCGAAAATTTCAGCATCGGTATCATACCATATCGAAAATTTCGACATGCAAAAAATTTCAGTAAATTTGATATTTTTCAGTATGATAACTTCATTTTACTAAAAATTTGATATTTTTTCCACCCATAGTGTAATGCCCGGAAATTTAATTCTAGTAATATGTAATTATTGATTTATAATTTGAGGTGATTATGAAAGGATTAACCGAGACACGATTTGAGATAACGGGTGATAATGTGTATGCGAGGACAGTACCATTCGCGCACATGCGCGACAAGAAGTGCGCACATGCACGAAATGGGCAGAGGGTCTCGCGCATAAGCGCGAAGTGAGGGCGCGCATATGCGCGAGCCTGTGCAAGGGAATGGGTGATGTCCAGAGAACCTCGTGCATATGCGCGGAAGTAGTGCGCGCATATGCACGAGTCATCCGAGAAGCTAAATGGAATTTCCAGAGGACCTCGCGCATATGCGCGGAGATGAGGCGCGCATATGCGCGAGCTGCCGATAAGCTTGGTGCGGAGACCAGTAGGTCTCGCGCATATGCGCGGGTTGAATATTACGAATAAGTACAATGAAGTAAGAGCTCATTGTGCGATTGTAAACTGAATAAACTTGAGAATTAATCGCAAATGATAGTTGTTCGTGGATAGTTCGTTCACTGTGGATCAACTTTCTTCAATTAAATTCATTAATTCATTAGCTATATATATAGTCTTCGATTCCAACGGTCATATTGAATGCATTTAATGATTAATATCCGTTGAATCGTCGTTTAGTCCATGTAGATGAATTTTTCTGACAGAGGTACGATGTATCAGATTGTTCTGCTTTGGTACGGATTGTCAGTTTGTCTACTGAGATTCAAATTCCAACTGCTGACGTGTCTAACTGATCAGGAGTCAAACTGATTTGATCAGTTTGGCTAGACTACATCAATTAATGTCTTTTCAGTTTGAACGCTTCAGTTCAGTTTTGCGGAGCCTTTAGTTCTGATCTTCAATCTGTTTCACGAACTTCGAATCATCAGTTTTACGACTTATTTATACTTGTAAGAACTTTAGTCTATTTACTTCAGTTCTTCATCAATTTTAGTCTGATAAGTCTTCTTATTCTATGATATCAGCTACGAACTTTCAGCTATGTCAGTTTAATTTGGTTCTTTAGTTCTTTTACCTATTTGTTTGTCAAACTATAAAACATATAAATTCCAACAGTATAATTAGCATATCAAAATATTACAGTATACCGATATTTCGGTACGGTATCGATATATACTGTTTTATATCGAAACCATACATTATATTTTTTTAAAAAAATTAACTTTATTAATTAAAATATTATATATTATCTCGGTATTTCGGTATATACCAAAAATTTCAAATTATATATTGTTATTGTACCGAAAATTTCAGCATCGGTATCATACCATATCGAAAATTTCGACATGCAAAAAATTTCAGTAAATTTGATATTTTTCAGTATGATAACTTCATTTTACTAAAAATTTGATATTTTTTCCACCCATAGTGTAATGCCCGGAAATTTAATTCTAGTAATATGTAATTATTGATTTATAATTTGAGGTGATTATGAAAGGATTAACCGAGACACGATTTGAGATAACGGGTGATAATGTGTATGCGAGGACAGTACCATTCGCGCACATGCGCGACAAGAAGTGCGCACATGCATGAAATGGGCAGAGGGTCTCGCGCATAAGCGCGAAGTGAGGGCGCGCATATGCGCGAGCCTGTGCAAGGGAATGGGTGATGTCCAGAGAACCTCGTGCATATGCGCGGAAGTAGTGCGTGCATATGCACGAGTCATCCGAGAAGCTAAATGGAATTTCCAGAGGACCTCGCGCATATGCGCGGAGATGAGGCGCGCATATGCGCGAGCTGCCGATAAGCTTGGTGCAGAGACCAGTAGGTCTCGCGCATATGCGCGGGTTGATGTCGCGCATATGTGCGAGACGTGCTGCTTAAAGGGTGAGCCACATGGATGAAGCATGCAACGTATGTATATATATATATATATATATATATATATATATATATATATATATATATATATATATATATATATATATATATATATATATATATATATATAAAGGGAGGAAACGAGAAAAGCTTCCGAGGAAAGTTGTGAAAAATCCTTACGCCTTTTGTGAGAAATCCATCCGTTCGATTTTCAATCCGACTTCAATACTGTATTTCTATCAACGCAGGCTAAAACTGGACGTAAGTTTTGTGACGTTTAGACATGTCTTGAAATTATGATATTGTCAGATACGAATAGAATTCATATATGATGTTCTTGGCATGCTAGACATCGTAGAATCGAAGTCAGATTAAGAAACGAACTGATTATGGAATTGTTATGATTTTCTGATTATATTGAGTTGAAATCGGACAGATTTGGATTATGAATGAATTACAGATTATATCGAATAAGAGTTATGATTTGTAATTGATGTCTGTTGATATTGTATTGACGGGGATACTGAGTTTTTACCATTATGCCGATGATTTGAATTAAATCCAGATTAATCAGATTCAGTGTTGAATTAAGAATGGAATATTGATATTATGATTCTCTATATGTCGTTTCAGATTTACAGAGACAGCCTTGAGTTCAGAATTGATATTGCTTCAGACCGTGACTACAAACGAAATGTATAAGTCAATGTGGTATTGGGAGATCGACTTGAGTCGGTTTAGACTTGAGTTTCCCTAAATCACATACTTTACTTTATTGCATTGATATTTGCATTGATTTGATTGATGTACTTGTTCTATTGAATTATAGATAGCAGGTATTAGACGAGTAATCTTGTGACAGAAGTGCCTGATAGTGGCGGGATCGCCACGAGCACATTGCACTATGTCATAAGATAGTATAGAAATCTTGGGACAAATGTGCCTGATAGTGGGGGGATCGTCACGGGCACATTGCACGATGTCACAAGATAGGATATTGGCGATAGGGCCACAATCCACGATGGTTAGGTCAGGACACTGGATGTTTGGTTATATCGACGTGGATAGAACTGGAGTCTTTTTTATTACTGTTGGTCGATATAGGAATACCCACATCTGGAAACCGGGATCCCTAGACTAGGATTGAGTCTAGTCTGAGTCGTGGAGTCACGAGCATTGTCGACAGTTTGATATTGATTATATTTCCGCTTTTGATATATATTGCTGTAACTATTTATGCTTTTATGTTTATCATATGATTGCATGTTTCGTTGATTTATACTGGGATTATATTCTCACCGAAATTATCCGGTTGTTGTCGTGTTTGTATGTGTGCCTGACAACAGGTGGGACAGGTTCAGGGTCCAGGAGATGAGAAGAGATCGTGATTAGAGTGGAGGCTCCGGACTTGGATTAGAGATAGGGTTTGGAAAATTGAGATTAGTTGTTAAACCTTAGTTGAATAAATGTATGTGGTACAAGACTTGTACTTCTAGACTGAGATGTATATACGTTTTATTTCACTATGTTCCGCATTTTTAAAAAAAATATTGTAGACACTGTTTTATAATTGTTTAATTAGTCCCAATGATGATTATGAACATGATTAGCGTCCGGGTCCACACAACAGGTGGTATCAGAGCGATAGATCCTTGAGACTGAGATATGAGCTAGTGAGCGGGGTAGATTGAGGTTTCCTTTCCTGCTTTTGAATGCTAGCATGTCTTACTGCTTTAATACATGTTACTTGTTTATCTGATTTTGATATGGTGATGTGTATTGTTGAATATGGATCAGAACCGATTCTTGATCAGAGGTAAGATGATCAGAAAGGGGCTGAGACATATTTATTATGTGATTGCTAACCTTTTTGATATTCAGATATGCCTCCGAGAAGAGTACCAGAGCAGGGTAGCACCTCGAATCCTCGAATGAACGTTACAGCTACTCCAATGGAGACATTGTTAAAAAGGTTTCAGTCTTTCCATTCACCGACTTTGAAGGGTACGGAGAATTCCGTGGAGCGTGAGAGTTGGTTGGACGATATTGAGATGATGTTCGAATCTTTAGAGTATACTGACGAGCGGAGGGTGAAATTGATAGGACACCAGTTACACGACGTTGCTAAAAACTTGTGGATCACAACAAAACGGGCATTGGAACACCGAGGTACGACCATTACCTGGAATGTGTTTAGAACTGAATTCTATCAGAGGTTCTTTTCAGTGTCTTACAGAAAGGACAAGGGAGCCGAATTTGCTAATTTGAGACAGGGCCAGCTTAACATTGAGGAATATGTGGCCAAGTTCTCTTCACTATTGCGATTTGCTCGCCACGTAGCCGAACATGATGAGGCCGTTGCGGACCAGTTCATAAATGGCCTAAATCCGAAAATATTTACGCTGGTAAACACTAGGAGACCGAACAATTTTACCGACGCCTTGAACAGAGCCAAGGGAGCCGAAGCCGGTCTGATGAGACAGAGAGGAGCTTTGTTTATGCTTCCAGCACCGAGACGACAACAAACACCTCCTCGATTTGAAGGTGGCATCAGCAGTAGCAGGAAGAAGGATTTCTTGAAGGCTAGAGGGAAGCAGTTCAAGAAGTCCGGAAGCAATTCTTCTAGCTCTGGGAGTCCTCGACAGAGCCAGAGCTATACTGGACCTATTTGCAATACTTGTGGAGGGAAGCATCCCACTGAGCAGTGCCGAGGAGTGTTTGGCAGCTGCCGTATCTGCAAACAACAAGGACACTTTGCTCGAGTGTGTCCACAGAGAAGTGCCCAAGGATCCCAGGTAGCTGAGTCATTGGGATCAGTGGCTCAGACAGGTAGACGACCATCTGCTGTTCATTCTTTTCAGCCAGCACCATCTACTCAGTCACAGCAAAGGCCAGGAGGAAGCCAGACAGTGAGCCAGCCTCCTAGACAGCAGGCCCGAGTTTTTGCTTTGACCGAGGAGCAGGCACATGATGCACCTGATGATGTTGTGGCAGGTAACTGTTTTATTTTTGGTTATTCTGCATACGTATTGATTGATACTGGTGCATCGCATAATTTTATTTCTGAGAGGTTTGCATTGAGTCATGCATTACCTATTGAGTCATTGTCTACGGTAGTGTCTGTTTCTTCCCCGTTAGGGACATGTTTGATATCGGTGAAGTCTGTGAAATATTGTATACTGCAGTACGATGGGCATACGATTGAGTTAGATTGTATTGTGCTTGGTTTATCTGATTTTGATTGTATTAGCGGTATCGATATGTTGACCAAGTACCGAGCTACAGTTGACTGTTTCCACAAGATAGTGAGATTCAGACCTGAAATGGCTGAGGAGTGGAAATTTTACGGTAAGGGTTCTCGAGCTAGAATTCCTTTGATATCTGCGATAAATATGACTCGATTATTGCAGAAAGGAGCAGATGGATTCCCGGTATATTCAGTTGATTTACTGAAGTCGAGCCCATCATTGACGGACTTGCTAGTGGTGTGTGAGTTTGCTGATGTCTTTCCAGATGAGATTCCTGGATTACCTCCGATTCAAGAGATAGACTTCAGCATTGAGTTGATATCAGGAACAGTTCCGATTTCGAGGGCTCCGTACAGGATGACACTGATCGAGTTGAAAGAGTTGAAAGAACAGTTGGAGGATTTACTGGCCAAGGGGTATATCAGACCGAGTGTATCTCCTTGGGGTGCTCCAGTACTGTTTGTGAGGAAGAAAGATGGGTCGATGAGACTTTGTATCGACTACCGGCAACTGAACAAGGAAACAATAAAGAATAAATATCCATTGCCTCGTATTGATGATTTATTTGACCAGTTGCAGGGTTCTTCGGTGTATTCCAAGATCGATCTGAGATCTGGATACCATCAACTGAGAGTCAGGGATTCTGAAATCTCAAAGACAACATTCAGAACCAGGTATGGACACTATGAATTTATTGTCATGCAATTTGGTTTGACAAATGCACTAGCGGTATTTATGGGATTAATGAACCGTGTCTTTCAGAAATATCTCGATGATTTTGTGATTATATTCATCGATGATATTTTGATCTATTCAAAGAATGCGATGGAGCATGCTGAGCATTTAAGAACTGTGTTGAGAATTTGAGGGCAGAGAAACTGTATGCTAAACTGTCGAAATACGAATTCTGGTTGAAACAAGTGGTATTTCTGGGGCATATTATATCCGGAGACGGGATATCCGTTGATCCCAGTAAGGTTGAGGCAGTGATTTCTTGGCCGAGACCGACATCTGTACCAGAGATACGCAGCTTTATGAGTTTGGCAGGATATTATCACCGATTCATTAAAGATTTTTCGAGTATTGCTAAACCGATTACGCAGTTGACTCAGAAGAATGCTCCATTTGTTTGGTCAGAAGACTGTGAATCCAGTTTTCTGGAATTGAAGAAGAGATTGACCAGTGCTCCAGTGTTGACTATCCCGTCAAGTACTGGTGATTTTATTGTGTATTGTGATGCATCTCACCGCGGATTGGGTTGTGTTTTGATGCAGCGGGGGCATGTGATTGCTTATGCCTCGAGACAGCTGAAACCCCATGAATCTCGTTATCCAATTCATGATCTTGAATTGGCAGCTATCGTCTTTGCATTGAATATATGGCGTCATTATCTGTACGGTGAGAAGTTTTAGATCTATTCTGATCACAAAAGCTTGAAATATCTGTTTTCACAGTCCGAATTGAATATGAGGCAGCGGAGATGGCTTGATTTGCTTAAAGATTTCGATTGTGAAATCAAATACTACCCAGAAAAATCCAATGCAGCAGCTGATGCACTGAGTCGAAAGGTATGTTCTCTATCCTTATCGACTATGAGTGTTTCGAATTTGATTGAAGACTGCTGTTTGTCTGGATTAGTATTTGAGATAGATCGGAGATCTATGAGATTATATACTATTCAAGTTGAACCAGAGCTGATTTTGAGAATTAAAACAGATCAGAAAGTTTATTAGAATATACAGAAGTCGATTGCTATGGTCAGAGCTGGACATCGATCGGAATATCAGGTTCAAAATGGTATTTTGTATGTGAATAATCGTCTTGTTGTGCCGAATGTTTCGGATTTAAGACAGCGAATACTGACAGAAGCGCACAACAGTCATTTTAGCATTCATCCTGGTGGCAGGAAAATGTATAATGATTTGAGGACACAGTATTGGTGGAAACAAATGAAATCTGATGTTACTGAATTTGTAGCCAAATGTCTGAATTGCCAACATGTGAAAGCTGATAGGAAGAAACCAGGAGGGCTGTTACAGAGTTTATCCATTCCTGAATGGAAATGAGATCACATTTCCATGGATTTTGTGACACAGTTACCAAGATCCTCCCGAGGTAATGATGCAATTTGGGTCGTGATTGATCGATTGACCAAATCTGCATGTTTCATTCCATACAAGATGACATACCGATATGATCAGATGGCCGATATTTATGTCAAGGAAGTGGTTAGATTGGACGGAGTGCCGAAGTCAATTGTCTCCGACCGTGATCCTCGGTTTACTTCGCACTTCTGGCAGAGTCTGCAGCAAGCTCGCGGTACGAAGTTACATCTAAGTACCGCATATCATCCACAGACTGACGGACAGTCAGAGCGTACGATCCAGACATTGGAAGATATGATGAGAGCTGTAGTGCTTGACTTTAGTACTAATTGGAAAGATGCATTGCCTCTCTGTGAGTTTTCGTACAACAATAGCTACCAAACGAGTATTGATATGGCACCTTTTGAAGCGTTGTACGGAAAGAAATGTCGATCCCCTCTATATTGGGATGATATCTCTGAGGTACCTGAAACTGGACCGGATATGATCAGAGATATGACTGAAAAAGTGAAACTGATGCAGAAGAAAATGAAGGTAGCTCAGGACCAACAGGCCAAGTATGCCAATGTTCGACGACGACCGTTGGTATTTGAGACTGAAGATCGAGTGTTTCTAAAAATTTCACCTTTCTGAGAAATTGTTGGATTTGGCAAGAAAGGTAAATTGTCTCCACGATACGTTGGTCCATATGAGATTCTCGAAAAAATAGGAGATCGTGCCTATCGACTCGCCTTACCGCCTTCATTATCTGGGATACATGATGTCTTCCATGTATCTATGCTGCGGAAATACCTCCCCGATGATTCTCATATTATGCAGCCAGACGAGACCGAGTTGGATGAGACATTGAGTTATGTCGAGAAACCGATTCGGATTATCGATCGTAAAGAAAAACAGCTCAGAACAAATATAATTCCGCTTGTGAAAGTTCAATGGACTCGTCAAGGCACTGAAGAAGCCACCTGGGAGACTGGATCAGACATGAGACAGGATTTCCTAGTATTGTTTCACTGATGTAAGTTTCTATTCGGTTTCTATGGCATGCCTTCTTATTTATATGATTGATTACCTGTGATTTCAGAGACGAAATCATATCTTAGGGGGGAGAAATGTAATGTCCGGAAATTTAATCTTAGTATCTGTAATTATTGATTTATAATTTGAGGTGATTGTGAAAGGATTAACCGAGAGACGATTTGAGATAATGGGTGATAATGTATGTGCAAGGACAGTACCATTCGCGCACATGCACGACAAAAAGTACGCACATGTGCGAAATGGGCAGAGGGTCTCGCGCATATGCATGAAGTGAGGGCGCACATATGCGCGAGCCTGTGCAAGGGAATGGGTAATGTCCAAAGAATCTCGCGCATATGCGCGGAAGTAGTGCGCGCATATGCGCGAGTCATCCGAGAAGCTAAATGGAATTTCCAGAGGACCTCGCGCATATGCGCGGAGATGAGCCGCACATATGCGCGAGTTGCCTATAAGCTTGGTGCGGAGACCAGTAGGTCTCGCGCATATGCGCGGGTTGATGTCGCACATATGTGCGAGACGTGCTGCTTAAAGGGTGAGCCACATGGATGAAGCATGCAACGTATGTATATATATACAAGCCTTATTCAGAAGGAAACAAAAGGGAGGAAACGAGAAAAGCTTCAGAGGAAAGTTGTGAAAAATCCTTACGCCTTTTGTGAGAAATCCATCCGTTCGATTTTCA
Organism: Primulina eburnea; assembly: GCF_022965805.1. NCBI lineage: Eukaryota > Viridiplantae > Streptophyta > Magnoliopsida > Lamiales > Gesneriaceae > Primulina > Primulina eburnea. Next base: position 8,032,956 of record NC_133104.1, read on the forward strand.
ATCCGACTTCAGTACTGTGTTTCTATCAACGTCGGCTACAACTGGACGTAAGTTTTGTGATGTTTAGACATGTCTTGAAATTATGATATTGCCAAAATTGAATAGAATTCATATATGATGTTCTTGGCATGCTAGACATCGTAGAATCGAAGTCAGATTAAGAAACAGACTGATTATGGAATTGTTATGATTTTCTGATTATATTGAGTTGAAATCGGACAGATTTGGATTATGAATGAATTACAAATTATATCAGATATGAGTTATGATTTGTAATTGATGTCTGTTGATATGGTATTGACGGGGATACTGAGTTTGTACTGTTATTCCGATGATTTGAATTAAATCCAGAGTAATCAGATTCAGTGTTGAATTAAGAATGGAATAATGATATTATGATTCTCGATATGTCGTTTCAGATTTACAGAGACATCCTTGAGTTCAGAATTGATATTGCTTCAGACCGTGACTTCAAACGAAAGGTATAAGTCAATGTGATATTGAGAGATCGACTTGAGTCGGTTTAGACTGGAGTTTCCCTAAATCACATACTTTACTTTATTTCATTGATATTTGCATTGATTTGATTGATGTACTCGTTCTCTTGAATTATAGATAGCAGGTATTATACGAGTAATCTTGTGACAGAAGTGCCTGATAGTTGCGGGATCGCCACGGGCACATTGCACTATGTCATAAGATAGTATAGAAATCTTGGGACAGATGTGCCTGATAGTGGGGGGGATCGCCACGGGCACATTGCACGATGTCACAAGATAGGATATTGGCGATAGGGCCACAGTCCATGACGGTTAGGTCAGGACACTGGATGTTTGGTTATATCGACGTGGATAGAACTGGAGTCTTTTCTATTAGTGTTGGTCGATATAGGAATACCCACATCTGGAAATCGGGATCCCTAGACTAGGATTGAGTCTAGTCTGAGTCGTGGAGTCACGAGCATTGTCGACAGTTTGATATTGATTATATTTCAGCTTTTGATATATATTGCTGTTATCTATTTATGCTTTTATGTTTATCATATGATTGAATGTTTCGTTGATTTATACTGGGATTATATTCTCACCGGAATTATCCTGCTGTTGTCGTGTTTATATGTGTGCCTGACAACAGGTGGGACAGGTTCAGGGTCCAGGAGATGAGGAAAGATCGTGATTAGAGTGGAGGCTCCGGACTTGGATTAGATATAGGGTTTAAACACTTGAGATTAGTTGTTAAACCTTAGTTAAATAAATGTATATGGTACAGGACTTGTACTTCTAGACTGAGATGTATATACGTTTTATTTCACTACGTTCCGCATTTTTTAAAAAAAATTGTAGACCCTGTTTTATAATTGTTTAATTAGTACCAATGATGATTATGAACATTATTAGCGTCCGGGTCCCCACACATAGTCATTTCTACTAGCATAGAAAAAATAATCATTATGATACTATAAAAAGAATTTATGAAGTTTTGAATTAAAATAAAGTGAATGTGAAAGTGTGATAATCAATTTGGATGAAAAATAGTACCCCTCTTAATGTAAAAAGGATATTTTAAACTCTTTATATTAAAATTTTATTCTTCTTAAAAACAATAAATATATGTTACCGTTTAAAATAATTTTGATATAAATGGACATTTACATTATACAATTGAAAATTTTGTTTTATGCTATATTTTATATTTTATGCTATGTAAATGTATACGGCATAACAATTTCATTTATGTTATAATTTAATAGTAGAGGGATAGTGTGGGGAGCCGGACGCTAATCAAGTTTATAATCGTCATTGGGATAATTTATTCAATTATAATATACAAGGTCTAAGTTATTTTTTTTTAAAATGCGGAACGTAATGAAAATCTTACTATTATACATATCAGTATAACATAAGGTACAAGTCCTGTACAACATACATTTAATACAAACTAAGGTTCAACAACTAGCTATCAAGTGTTCAAACCCTATTTACAGCAACATCAAAGTCCGTGGTCTCCACTCTAATCCTGATATCTCGTCATCTCCTCGACCCTGTTCCTGTCCCACCTGTTGTCATGCACACATACAAACACGACAACAGCCGGATAATTCCGGTGAGAATATTATCCCAGTATAAATCAACGAACATGCAGTCATATAATCAATCTAAAGCATGAGGCAGATATCAGATATAAATCAAAGTCTGAAACATAATTCATATAAATCTGTCAATCATACTCGTGACTCCACGACTCAGACTAGAATCAATCCTAGTCTAGGGATCCCGGTTTCCAGACGTTGGCACTCCATATCGATCACCAGTAATAGAAGAAACTCCAATTCTATCCACATCGATATGGTATCGATCACCAGTAATAGAAGAAACTCCAATTCTATCCACATCGATAGCCAACCGTCTGGTGACCTATACGTGATACACTCACTATCTTGTGATATCGTGCAATGTGCCTGTGACGATCCCACCACTATCAGGCACTTCTGTCACAAGATCACTCTTCTAATACATGCTTCCTATAAATCAATAGAACAAGCATATCAAATCAAATCAATGCATATAATAACAATAAGTATGTGATTTAGGGAAAAAGTCAAGTATATCCTACTTGAGTCGATCTCCCAATACCACATTGACTTATACCTTTCGTTTGTAGTCTCGGTCTGAAGTAATAACCGTTCTGAACTCAAGACTGTCTCTGTAAATCTGAAACGACATATCGAGAATCATAATATCAATATTCCATTATAATTTCAACACTGAATCTGATTTAATCTGGACTTAATTCAAATCACGACATAACGACACAATCTCAGTATTCCCGTCTATACCATCCCACCAGACATCAATTACAAATCATAACTCATATCCGATACCATCGGTAATTAATCCATAATTCAAATCTGTCCAATATCAATCGATATATTCTGAAAAATAATAACAATTTTATAATCAATTCATTTCTCAATCTGACTTCAATTCTACGATGACTAACATGCCAAGAACATCATATATGAAGTGTATTCGATTCCAACAATATCATAATTTCAATACATCTCCAAACGTAGTAAAACTTACGTCTAGTTGTAGCCTGCGTTGATAGGAAAACAGTACTGAAGTCAGATTTAAAATCTAACGGGCGGATTTTCTTTAAATAAAATTCTCGTATCAAAATTTACTAATTCCCTTGGAGAAGCTCTCGTCCCTTTTTCTTGAAGTAATTGGGGATTTCTTATCACTTATCATATATATATATATATATATATATATATATATATATTTTGCATGCAAGTGATACGTGTCTTCCTCAAAATTCGTCCAAAGCCTTTCGCGCATATGCGCGACATCATCCCGCGCATGTGCGCGCAACGTTCTGTTCTCGCATCCCAGCCTTCGGCAGCTCGCGCAGATGCGAGTGCAACCTCCGCGCATGTGCGCGACATGATCTGGAAATCAATTTTTGCTACTGGACATCTCGCGCATGTGCGCGCTCCCCGTCGCGCATGTGCACCTACTTCTCTGGAAATGACTTTGAACCCTCGCACAGCTCGCGCATATGCGCGCACACCCACCGCGCATATGCGCGAGACCCTCTGCCCATTTTGCGCATCACGTCGCGCATGTGCACGAGAGGTATTGTCCTCGCACATACATTATCACACATTACCTCAAATCGTGTCTCGGTTTGTCCTTTCATAATCACATTAAATTATAAATCAATAATCGTCAATTAACAGCGATTAATTTTCGGGCATTACAGATAGACAAATGAAGAGAGAATTGAGTGATCTATTATTTCAACTAAACACATTAATTTATAGGGAATGAGGTTATTTATACTGTAAAGGGGTTGGTACATAAAGGAAGATTATAATGATTTATCAATAAAATCAATTATCTACATATCATCTATATATAACACGTTCTCTTAGATATAGTAGTGTTCCTCGTGTAAACACATAACCAATTTGAGATTTGGATTTATATGGATCTGAAAAGTAGTCTACATCTGCACATACTACTAAAGATGGATTTGATTTTGATGAATAAAACAGTCTCATGTATTTCGTACCACAAAGTATCTAAATATATGCTTTAAATGTCTTTGGGTTGGAGGAGAGCTATATCGTGTAGAAAGTTAACTGAAAATGTTATATCTGGTCGAATATATTTGCATGATATGATTATGCACCAATTGTACTAAGTTATGGTACCTCAAGACCAATTATATTTTCTCCATCTTCTAACTTATGAAAATGATTTTTCTTAATGTCAAGTGATTGAAGAACTATTGGTGATGTCAATGAGTGTGATTTGTTCATGTAAATTGTTTTAGTATATTTTCAATGGATGAGGATTGATGAACAAATATTCATTCTGGTAAATGTTCAATTTGCAATCCAAGACAAAATTTGGTGTTTGTCAAGTCCTTCAGCTCAAATTCACCTTTTAAATAACTAGCAGTTTTGGTAAAATCTTCTGAAATCTTTATAAGAATTAAATCATCGATATAACCGCCACAATTGCAAAACCATTATCCATATTTTTTGTAAAAACAAGTGGACAAATAACATCATTTGTAAAAAATTTTGTACTAATATTCATTAATGTGATTGAACCACATATGCTCCTGAGACGAACCGTATCTTAAAATACTAATACTTTAATATTTGTAGAAAAATTTAAAATTTTCTTATTAAATAATTTATTAAAATTATAGCTCTTAAAATAAATTATGGTCACTACTCATACTAAAATAAAATTAATATTAGAGCTCCATCATTTAAAATAAATCACCAACATTTAGTTAATCCTGAAATCCAAAAAAATTACTAATTTAATTTAAAAATAGTCTAACAAAATTATAAATTTAATTTGTTTATCACTAATTCTAATAAATCAGAAGTCAGAGTAATTAGTTTAAAAACGTGTGTAATAATATAACTTAAACTACAAGGTCATCGGGTTTGCACTACCACTGGCCCGAACCTGATCACTGGTCACCACCTCCCGTCTCCTCAACTACATCATCTGCATCGATCAAGTCTAGCGAGTTTAATGACTTAGCATGCATAAACCGCGAATAACGGGTAATACGTATTAAAAATCCATCTAATATAAACTTAGCTTGTACATAAAATACTATAAACACAAATATGTATAACGCGACTTTCTTGCATAAAAAATTTCATAAAAATCATAAAATCATATATTTTCATACTTGTTATGCATAATCGTAAACATAAATCATTAGCATAGAGTCGTGTTCAATGCAAGTGATACATACACATAAATCGTTTGATCAAACTAAACCACGGTACTGGGCCGGCAGGGATCACCAAAGCTCTTGGACTGGATGTCTGCTCCCTAACATATCATAACCTTTCGAAGAGGTTACAGAGGCCTCCAGACACGTTCTCCGGCTTCCAAACCCATAACATAATTTAGCCACAAGACAAATCTCATAGCTCAAAAATAATTATTTTGCACGTGATACATATATACGAACATCGTGGACTTCGTTGGAACACCGTGGACTTGCTGTCATAACCTTAAAATTTAAATAACTAAGCTTAGCACAAAAGCTCAAACGTACACATGCGATTCCTGAATTAATTAAAATAGCTTACGACTTACCGAACGACTCGGGACTCGAACCATATATACTCAGCCCACTTCCTAACCTACTATCCAAGCCCATAAGACAGCCCTGAACTATGACTAAGGCCCAAAATAAACGTGAACAACAGCTACTTGAAGAGAACAACCCAAGGAACACAATATGACGCCTATGCGCTTCTCTGGACTCCACGCCTAAACCAATGGGAGCCGGACCGAACCAAGACCTAGACTCGAGCCTTAGACACCACTTAAGCCCTTGGTTGAGCCTTTTCCAGCCCAGACCCGCATCCCAGCCCCTAAACAAGCCAAAGCCGTGACATCCTCTTCCCACGAGCCTTCCTGTGCACAACTGCACGTTTTTGGTTCCAAACATCTACCCAGCCAACCAGCCCCTGAATCACACCATCTAGGCTCACCCTAGGACCCTAAGACATGCCCCAAACCATAGACAACAGTCCTTAACCAGCCCATGCACTGAACCGCACTAGCCATGGTTCGCCGTCGTGGTCGCGGAGATCGGAACGGATGCTACCGTTTCAGTTACAATGAAATTTCGCGGAACGGTTGCGGAACGAGTATTTAAAAAAAATTATAAATATATAAAAATTAAAAATTTTGGAAAATATTTAGAAATATGAAAATTAAAATAAATATTATTTAAATAGATTATTTGATGTAAATAAGTAATTAAAATATTTTTAAAATTTTATTAACAATTTATTGAACAAAATTTATATCGTCATTATATTTAAAATATTTCCAACCATATCAAAAATTAAATATACTATTAAAAATTATTTGTATTTAATTAATTAAAACTTTAAAATATTTTCAATTGAATATATATAAGTTCGCACAAATTTGAATCAATTTAGAGTGATGGAATAATAATAGGCATGAAATCTTATATACAGTGATGTTACAAATTATTAAACATCAATTAAAATAGAAATATTTTATAATTAACTTATTTTTTTCAGACTTTGTATTGAAAATTTTCAATAGAAATAGTTGACTTGCGGTCTCTTCTTTATTAGTCTTTCATTGATGGATGCAGTGGGAAGAAGACTCAAGATTCACCATCTCACATCAACCGATGTGCTTTGCTTTCCAATGTTCCTAGTGAAATTAATGTTAAGTTTATTAAATAACTCATATCATATGATAATAAAATAACAATGAGAAATGAAATATAAGTTGATGAAAACAAACATTTATATAGAAAGGTACCTGTAAATGTTATATCATCGAGGATAATACCATGAGGAATGAGTGGAGGAACAAAATCATTAGTGTATTCTTCTTCGGGATTCAGTTGAGAAAATTGATCTCCACCATATGGTTGCTGATATAAACCATTGTTAAATTGTCCTAGTGGATATGCATTGAATAGTGGATTTGAAACTGAATGTATATGGTGTAATGAGGGAGAATTTAATAATATATCGTCACGACGATGGTAGTCTCCAAATTCTTGATGTCCAAAAGAATTACTGGCCTCACTTGAAGATATAGAACCATGACCATCATGTCTAATACCAGTGGCTGTTGGTGCTTGAGGATTATGATATATATTTCAGCCACTATTAGAAAATCTCTCAAATTGATTATTCCTAGAACCGGTATATTGAGACGATCCATAATCATGAGATGATAAATTATCATGTCTTGTGCTATAATCATGAGAATACCCGAAGTCTGGTTCATTATACCCAAAGTCTTGTGCTATAAATCATCCGTTCTGTGCCGTTCCGCGTGTCACGTTCTGTTCCACCGTTAAATCTCCGTTTTGGGTATATGAAACGCCGATAGAAGCCATCAACCTACACACCCCGGAACCTCATCAAGGTTGCTTGCGTTCCGGCCGTTCCGTTCCGTTCCCGTTTCGTCCAACCATGGCACCAGCAAACGGCCACCTACAGCCCCTTACATGCACCTGCGCAGCTGTAGTTTTTCTAGTTCCAGCTCTTTCCCTAGCCAACCAAACCATGAAACACCTTAACTAGGCTCATCCTAGGACCCTTAGAGACTGCCTAAACCATAGCCCCGAGCCCAGGTCCAGCCACATGCCAAACCCCATGCTCGAAGCCGTGCCTTATCACTTTCGTGCAGCTTGTGCGTAAGGCCTCTTCCATGTGTACCATGCCGTGTCTAGCCCTTACCAGTCATCGTGCATGACTTAAAACACCCCTAAAGCTTACTCATAACCAGCAGCAATGTCCCAGGAGAGACCAACCAAAGGCTTCAATCAAGAAACTCAAGAACACATATGAAACATGCCACAATTTTCAGAAAATGGTTTTGATTGTTTTAATCGCATGTTTGCATATAAACAATAAATTTTCTTGCATAATTTGTATCAACACACATAATATGACAAGATCGATGAGGATGAAAACATGCTTTTGCGTTTTTAAATGCTCGAACCGTCGAATATCGTTGCGAGGAAAACAGTGGGCGATCGGAGCGATGTTTCGGTTGTTTTTCTTGCGTAAACGTGACCTTACACCAGAGTGATACGTGTGGGTGAGTGATCGGTGATGATAGAACCAAGAAAATAGCAAAACAATTGAGGCTCCTAAGCTCAAGAAAGTCACGGCTGTTTGTGTGTATAGCCAAGGTGTTTTAATGTGTGTGACTGTGTGCGTGAGTTTAAAGTAGGAAAAGATAGGATTCTTAATATTTAGATGGATCAATGATTAGGTGTTTTAGGTAGATTAAAACTCTAATCAATAATTTAAACAAGCACAACAATCTCACCCCTTCAATTTAAAAGTAAGTGCCAAATTTACAAAAAAAATTAAATCCCCAATTCAAAAGATAATATCTCCTCTATTTATTTATTTTTGTTAATTAGCTGGTTTAAATAAAAGGCTTTAGTTTAGGGTTTAAATCATTAGTAAACAATTAGATAAACACTAGATAATTAAATAAAAATCTCATCCCTTAATTTAAAAAATTGACCCAAAATTTTGAAGATTAAAAATTTATATACTTGAATCTTAATCCAACGTGAATACTAATTAAATAAATTAATTATGTCATAGAAGTCATTATAAAATATTTTACCCCAATTTTAAGGAATAAATCTATACTTTTTAAAATTAACATTTTAAACGCTTAAAATCTTAAAATTCGTCAATTAAATTAGACTTTAAAATACTAAAATTCGTAAATCATTTAAAATAATTAATTTTATTGGCTTAAAAAATAACATTCAATTTTAGCACCTTAGTAGTCTCTGATCTCTTTCCTGGGTCTGACATCGAATATTCATTTGAAAAGCTAAAACTTGTGTAAACATTTTAAATTGCATAAACATGAGTATATAAACATTTACAATAATTTAATCATGTATCATGCACCATTTAAATCATTAATTAATTAGATTAGATTTTATAATTATGCATGAAGTTTACGCGTACTGGTTTTTGGGCACTACAGCTCAGATTGATTTAATTAATATAATGACTCCTGCAAATTTATTGAGTATATGGTCCTTTGCCTTATATGCTTCTCGGAGTTTAAATTCTTCAGGGATTTTTACGACTATCAAGTGAACCATATAAATTTGCAGTGACCATATTCAAATGTTGCATGTTTTTCTGATACAACTAAACTAATCAAGAATCGAAAAATAGTTTTCTGATACATGGACATCAATTTTCAATGGAGTATCCTATATTTTTATGTGTGATTTTGTCACATTTTTTGTATTAACAAAAGCAGTGAGCGAGCAATTAATTATCAATTCTTTGCAAGTGAATTATTCTTTCAACCTTTTGTTCAAATTGATTATTTTTAGGATCATAATGAGATATTCTTTTCTCATTCCAACAAATATTTCTTTGTTCTTCAGGATACAACTTTGCTCCCCTTAATCCTTGAAAAATTGTTTCATCAAAGTGGCAATATTCAAATCTTGCAGTAAAAAAGTCACATGTTAAAGTCTACAAATATCTATTGATGGATGGTGAATTATATCCCACGTAAATTCCAAATCTACTTCGTGGGCCCATTTTGGTCCATTGTGTAGGTGGGATGTTTACTTGTACTGAACAACCGAATACTCAAAGGTGAAACTTCAGGTTCTCGACAATATAATAGTTGAAAATGTGAATTGGTGATAATTAGTTGGTCTTACACGAATCAATGATGTAGCTTGTATTATAGCATGACACCAAGCAGAAGATGGCAATTTTGTTTTCATGAATAGTGCTCTAGCAATTAATTGCAACCATTTAATAAATGCTTCTGCAAGGCCATTAAGTGTATGTACATAGGAAACTGAATGCTATAATGAAATCCCGATTTACATACAAGATTAATCAAATGCTTGTGATTTGAATTCAACATAATTATAAAAGCGAATTGTCTTGAATGAGTAATCAGGAAATTATCTCATAATTTAATAATTTGCCCAGGTAGCCTAGCAAGAACTATATTTGGAGAACATATAACCACCTAGTTGATGCATCAATCAAAATAATTATGTATTAAAATGATTCACATAGTGGGTGTATGGGTCCACAAATATCACCATGACTTTCCTCCAATAAAGTTTGAATTTCAACATCAGCCTTAGGTGAAGGTCTTATAACTAGTTTGCCTCGTGAATAAGTCACAGATGAAAAATCATCATGTTCACGTGAATTATTTATTATTCTTCGCATAATTGATGTCCCAGGATGACCAAGTCGGTCGTGCTATATATGAAACTTTTTGTCAAAAAAATTCCGATTTGTGATTGTGTTTGCCTCAACTACTTTTATTATTGTGTCATACATCCGGAAAAGAGTGCACGTAGGACCAAACGCTTGCCGCTTTACCAAAAGCTATAGCTAGTGGTAATTGTGCAACTCAAATCTTTTAACCGCACAACAGCTCAAGCATCACGGTTCGATCGTTTTACCAAGCAGGGACAATTATTGCACTCTACAATCTCCCTCCCAATAATTACACTCCTTGCAATCAATGAGAATCGAACCCGTGACCTTGACTCTGATACCAATTGAAGGACCGAGCACTTGCCGCTTTACCAAAAGCTATAGCTAGTGGTAATTGTGCAACCCAAATCTTTTAAACTGCACAACAGCTCAAGCACCACGGTTCGATCGCTCTACCAAGCAGGGATAATTATTGCACTCAACAGTACATATAATTTTTTTTATTTGCTTCTAGCCAGATATGATAGACGTAGTGCAAAGGTGTTCAACATTTTTTCATTCAATGTTTCAATATGATATTCATTTTGGTAGATATCTTTAAAGTTAATAAAATTTATATCAGATTTTCTAGCATATTGTGCATCTTCATTATATAGACTTTGATAGGACCCGTTATAGTGTTTAAAATGAGAAATTTAATAAATACTAAATATGAATTGCTTCTTTAAATTTAATTTATCCAAGTTGACAACTGAATTATATATTCTGGATTGTCAATATCCGTTTACTAATAAATATGTGTAAAAAGAAGCGAAACTGAAATATTAGAGCAAATCAAATAATGGTTTGGCTTTGTAAACTGAATGGTAAATTGAAAAATGAAAAATACGAAATTTTATTTCTGTATATTCCGAGAACTCAAGCTCTTACGTAACCTCTTCTTCTTTTTCGAAGACTCATATTAGAAGACTTTGGATAGTAAAAATAATTTGTAAAAACCAATTCAGTTTGGACTTAAACACTGCCAAACATAAACTCCTAGTATACCTCAACTGGACGGATAATAGTATACAAACATTTATCAAGTATAATGAATTATAATACTGCAATATCCTATCACTTAAAGATCTTCAATGATAAGGTACAATTATTTGTAAAGTGTGCTCGACCTACTGAGTTTAGTACAGATACTTGAAAACTTAAATGCTTGAATCTTTGTAAACGGCGTATAACTTTACTAAACTGAACTCCTTATCTATTTATGAACTCTGAATCCAAGGGTCTCGAGTTTCAAAAGTATCCTTTCTGAGAAAAAAATGTCTGTTGGCTTGTATTTTGTCCACGTCAATATTTTCTGACAATCGTACATTGCTACAGTCTGTTTTGTAAAAAAAATAAATAAATTATCCAAACATCAGTTTAGCTTTCTTAGACGTAAACTGATGTCTTTGATAATGTATGAAGATTTCATCGACTGATAGACTTGGTAAACTATAAAATTTTAGTCTGCATCAGTTTAGTCTTGACTTAGTCTGGTCTAGTTAATTCAATTTAACTTGTGGACTTGGTTACTTCAGTTTAACATAATTCAACTTTTCCTTAAAAAAATTTTAACACCAAAATATTAATTGATCCAATAATTCCCCTTTTTGGTGTTTGAAGAAAAAAAGCACTAAGTCCATTTATCTTCATTCAAAACTTGTACTGATATAAAATTCTGATGAACTGATAAAATAAATATCAGACAATACTGATGAAATTTCTGTAAAAATAATAGAAGCAAATACAACTATATTTTGTCTTATCTCTTTTTATCTCACTTCTTTGAAGAGGATTCCCCTTTAGATTTATCGTTTTTCATTGAGGCTCACTTCTTTTTTTTTGTCAACACTATGGGAAGATACATATCTTTACAGAATATGTACGAATGAAGTCATTTGTGCAGACGTAGTGTCGAACTTTGCAGAGAGCTACGTGTGAATTGAATCTATCTTCAAATTAAAACTGTAATGAACTAAATCCATCTTATTGTAAGAGCATAATGAGAACTGGATAATTGTGATGATGAAGCACAATTCTTTCTCATGGATTCCAGCTTGATAAACAATGTGTTGAAAGATTTAGATAGGCCTAAGAGGTCTTTGAACACTTTGTCTTTCAGATTCTAAACATCAGTCAGTCATTCTCTGTCATGCCTTGACTTGAGTAAGCAGCACATTGATTCCATTTAGAATTGACAGAATATTATCTATATTAAGATCTTCTCCAAGCTTTAACTCATGTGAATCAGCAATCAAATGATCTTTTCGATCAGGAAGATGATCAACTGATGCTTGATTCTGGAATACCAACTTTCTCAACTGAAGTAGTTGCAACTGGTTCAGCTGATAGAGTGACATTTTGCTCAACTAACGCAACAGTTTCAGCTTGATTTGCCACTCAAAGTGACTTTTCAACCATTGATTGGTTTGGAGTAAGTTGGTCCCTCACAGATTTAGAAAAAAAATGATTCAAGGATCATGACTGTAGCAATTGGGACTTCAACTAACTGAACTGGTGTTGGAACTGATCGTGATGCTAAAGAAACAATTTCGTGCACAAATTCCACTTCAATTTCAACTGCCATCTGATTCTCTTGATCTAAACTGAAGCTTCCAAATTTGGTTATTCATTTATCATAAATGTTGTGTCAATTATCTTATCGTCATTTTCAAAAACCTCTGTAATATTTGCAGTTAAAGTATTGAGGTTCTCATCACAATTTAGTAAAGACATGTCCTCAGCTGGTGCAATTGTCAGTTGAACTTCTGCTGCTAAACTGATTGTCGGTTCAGTTGAGTCAACTGCTCGCTCAGCCAAACGGGATGATGGTCCACCTTGGCTTGACTCCTGCTAGACTTGTACCGAAGAACCCTTTTGAACTTGTTGATTTTTGAGAGAGTCATTGGAATTCTTCTTTCTTTTGGAGTCAAAATGTATGAATAATTGTTGGTCCATCTCCAAAATTTTCACTTTCATTTGTAAGGAGCTTAAATCCACATCCAACCGAGTAAATGTTGCTCTGTCATCATCAGCATAATTGACTTTCTATAATTATGTATGAATAATATGTTTTATTACCATACTTTATTGACTTGGAATTGAGCAACACATCGTCAACATAATTGATTTTTGACGACCTTTTGTTCTTCATGTTCCTCTTTATCAGAAAAATCAAGATCATATCTGTCAACATTGAATGAAGGAAAATCGTGATCCTCAAACTCGGGCATGATGTTCTTTCCCTTGCCCTCATTATTACGACTTGAACCAGCCATTTGTATAAAAATAAAATTGAAGTAATTAGGAAAATAAATGAACAATTGACAAAATTGACAATTGATATTTTGAGAATGGATAAATAAAGATTGAATTGAGAATGAGAGATTGAGAAATGTAAAAGAATTGTGTGGAAAAAAATTAAAGGAGTGGGAGTATTTATAGTGTTGAATTCGAATTTTTTTTTAAAAAAAATCTAACGGTCTACCCTCTGATCTGGGTCTGGGTCGACCATTTCATAGCGGTCACGTCATCATGACCGTTGATCTTCAACAATCACAAAATTGTGGTCGTTCTTTTAAAAAAATCAAATAAGGGACGACCCATGGCCAGCGGTTCAAATATTTGTGGCCATTTTTTAAAAAACATTTCAGATAAATGACGACCTAGCAGTTCAAACCCTTTCAAACTTGTCGGATTGATCAATGACCAGTTGATGGTCGTTAATCTCCAATGACCACTTGATCCATTGATTGTGGTAATCCATTTTAGATCAACAACCACTTGATCTATTGATCGTATTCTTCTTATATTGTTATTGATAATTTTTCCTTCAGCTCTACCATTTTCATGATTTTGAGTTGAGTTAGCATTCAATTTAGGGAATGTCATTCCAATTGCTTTAGAAATTGGTGTAGAGCTATTTGGGCGCAATTGGTGATTTTTTTTTTTTGAGTAACTCGTTATTTTGTTCAACAACTAGTAGGTATGAGATAAGATCAGAGTATTTTTTGAATTCACACTTAAGATATTGCTGTAGGAGCTCATTTGATGCATGAAAAGTTGATAAAGTTTTTTCTAGAAAATTTTGATCAGTAATACCTGTCTCCACAAAGTTTGAGATTGGAACTAATCTTGAAATCGTTCACATATTTGTAATCTTGAAGGCTAAGATGAATCCATTCATAACAGGATTTTGGGACAATTTCAGTTTTTTGATGGTCAAACTTTTCTTTCAAATTTTTCCAAAGTTCTTGTGTCTCTTTTACAGTGAGATATTCAACTTTCTATCGATAATCGAGATGGCGATAAATAAAAATAAGTTTTTTTGCACGGTCTTCCAGGGATTCTTTGTTTTCTTCTTTTATCGTGTCTCCCATATTCTTAGAGACAAGATGAATTTCAGCTCCCAAATCAATGAAAAGTAGCTTTTTCCCGTTAAATCATGTGTTTCAAAATCAAGTTTGATGATATTAGCCGTGACAACCATTATATAAAACAAATAAAAAATAATTAGTATAACGATATTTATAGAAAACGTGAGAAATGTTAATGCATGATTTGTTGTCATATGTAATATTAAGATTGAAATAAGACAATTTATATTTAAAGATTTATTCGTAATTTAAGAAATTGATTATAAACTTATAGTTAGAAAATTATACCAAAAAATCGTATTTACTCACATCTAGCTATGTTACCATAGTAATGAATTAATCAAATATTTATTATTATCCAAAAAATATTTAATTTATCATAATCTTTCTATAATCTAAAATAAAAATAAAAAAGATAAATTTTTTGTGACTACTTACGAGTCGGATCTCAAAAAATCATGGAGATTAATTCATATCGATCAAAATATAATTTTACATATGTGACATGTATTTATTATTGAAGTGTATTCAACACTAATTATAGAAATAATTCACTACTGTATTCAACACTAATTATAGAAATAATTCACTACTGTATATAAGTATAAAAGCAAATGTAATTCTAATTTTCATTTAATAAAAATTCTTCATGAATATTGACAAACTTTAGATTCTTGACAAATCTTATATCAAAAGAATTTTGACAAATCTTGGAAGATCAATATTCTTCAAGAATAATGACTAACTTCTGATCTTGGATTAATATTTTTTGAAAATATTGATAAATTTTAGACATTTATATTAATTTGTAGATATATCAAGATTATCAAAATAAATTAATGTGTTATTTCATGAGCATCAATATAAATAAAAGTTGTCCTTCTTCACGAGTATCAATATCAATCTAGAATTTGTGCTATTTCGAGATAATAAATATTAAATTTAAAAATTGTTTTAATTCAAGAGCATTAATAAATAATGAACAAAAATATTAACATAAAATCTAATATACGCTACTACAAAAGCATCAATATTAAATCTAAATATTGTGATATTTCAGAAGCATCGGTATAAAACTAGAAGTATTAACATAAAATTAAAATTTGTGCTATTTCAAGAACCTCAATATGTAACGTAAATATTTTGTTTCTTCTAGAATATCCATACAAAGATTAAGAATGAAATTGTTTATGAGTTTTATTATGGAGAACACTTGTGCCGATAACGTGCTATAATTTAATAGTAGAAAAAGAGAGAAACGAAGAGAGATTTGACCGATTTATTATTTCAACTAAACACCTCTGGTTATATAGGATGTTTGTGTTTATGCATAAAAGAAAAAATCAATTATGTACCTATAACTATATATAACAATTTATATATGATAATTTATGTTGATATTTAATTATCATTTCTCAAATAAAAAAAAAATTATTTTTATAAATTTTGGAAAACGCGGGACATTCTTATGTGATATGACCCGTCAACCCGACACGACCCAACACGAACAAAATCAGGTTCGGGTTGGGTTCGGGTTGGGTGGATTCAGGTCAGTGTCATGTTACGCGGGTTTCGGGTTGGGTCGGGTTGACCCGCAGACTTTTACTTTGAAAATATTACCTATATTTTTATATATGGTATGTTTGACCAAAACTTATTGTATATTTATATGATAAATTTTCATCATTTAATATTTATTTTGCATATTTTTATTTTTTAACAATTTTTTATTTGATTTAGTAAAATACTTTTAATTTTCTACGATTAAACTTTCATTTGTTATTATGTGTTTAAATTAAAATATTATTATTATTTTTTATTTTTTTGAATTTTTTTAAAAAAATTTAAAAAAAATTAATAAAATTCAGGTTAGGCGGGTTAGACGAGTTGAGTCGAGTTATACAAGTTCGTGTTCAAGTTGGGATTTTCGGATTGCTTCGAGTTCAAGTTGAAAAAAAAAAAAAAAAAATTCGCGAGTTGACCCGAAACCCAACCAAACCCCACGATACTGTGTCGAACGCTCAGAGCTTCATGGTTATTGCATCACACACGCACAAGCTCCCGCCGAGAGTTCGTGCCCACCGATTTGGAGGTAGCCTGTCCATTGCCATTTGTACAAATGGAGGGATTTCCTGTGTAGAAAGAAGCCATTTTTCTTGAAGATAGCTTGGAACTCAGCTCGTTTCCAGGTTTTGTTAGCTTTTGTGACGAATATGCTTCCATCCTCGCTCTTTGTGTTTGTTGATATGTTTCTTTGATCATTCTCTTATTTCTTTTACGTCTAAGCTTGAAGCTCGTGTGCACGTTATTGGGTTACTTCATTTCATCCCTTAACCTGGATTCCGTTCAATTTTTATTGCTTTGTGGCGAATCATAAACCTCATATATTGATTTGGTCGCCTTGTGTTTTCTACGGTAAAGATTGGTATGGCTGGTAGACAATTACATGATCCTTAAAATTCCACTGATCTTGCGCCAAAGGAAGGCATGATATCCCACGGGATGGTGTTGGGGGCTGCTTTGTTACTGTGTTTACCTGCTAGATAACTTCAAGCAATTGACCGTTCCTCTCCATCCTTCTCATCATAGTGAGTAATCGTTCGGATTTCGTGTTTTACTCACCGAAAATTTGAATGAAAGATTTGTTTTTTTACTTTTGTTCTCGGAATATGAGAATGGGTTAAACACAGAAGGTCAAGGAAGATAGTGATACAAATGGTTGTCACAGAAATTGAGAAAGTTGGTACTTTTTCTGTACTTTTGCTAATCAAGAAAGTTTGCCCAGTTTTTTCTACTTCAGACCTGAGAAAATAACTATATTTGGTGGCAGTCTAATTATATATGGTGTTTTTCACTTGAGGAAAATTGACATAGTTTCCTCATAGCTCTTGTCATGAGATAATCAGACGAATACATAGCCGGAGAGAGGGAATAGGCGGATTACGGAAAATACTATCTGCGCTATTCTGTGAATCCGAAGGTCCAGATTCCCAGCTTGGATATGAAGGTATGGGGGATCCGGAGTATCTTAGTCAAATAGATGGCTCTCACGGTTGACTAGGCCACGGCTTTAGCCTAAAGCTAGGTTGGATTGGATAGAGTAGGAATGATAGAATTCTGAAAAAGCCGTTTCTAGGGATTTTTTTGGTTCTTTCTTGTCCAAATCAAAAAAGTATGGAACTGAGGCTGGCTGTAGTTCCTTTTCAAAATGAAAAGTATGTGAAGTATAAAGGTGCGAAACTTCTACCTAATGAATTCGAAGACTCGAGCCTATCCCTCTCCTCTCAAAATATCCATAACCACTTGCCTAAAAGTGCTCGATTCATGAGCTTTACAGGCCGGAGACCCTTCCTCCTCTTTTCTACCGGAAATCTCTCTTTCTCTTTTCAATCCTCGCCCGAGGATGGAATGGTAAATAATGAAAGATAATATGTAGGAAGGCTCGCTAAGGGTGAGTAAGAAATGGTTGTCACAGGAATTGAGAAAGTTACTTTTGCTAATCAAGATAGTTTGCCTAGTTTTTTCTACTTCAGACCTTTGAAAATAAGTATATTTGGTGGCAGTCTAATTATATATGGTGTTTTTCAGAGAGGACAATTGACATAGTTCACTCATAGCTCTTGTCATGAGATAATTCAACCGGTATCGGTCTCCACTCTCCACAAAATTTTTACTTAAAAAAGATGCTTTAGTTACTTGCTCATAAACCTATCAGAATATTGAATTCGTGTGTATCTTGTTCAGTTTCTTGATTAAGAATATTAGGGCACGTGTCATTGCTAGATGACTGTCTTACATGATGAAAATCTTGTTTGTTGAATGCATTCCTTGGCTTTCTTTTGTAAATCAACACGCTATATTGATAGATAATGAATCGTATTTATGCTTAGCTGGAAAATGTTCATTGTTGACTTGAAAACGTTACTTTGTCTTAACTGTTTTGTTTGATGTGGAAAGACATCCTAGGGATTTGATGGGTTCAGGGAAAAATAAGAAAAAAAGAAAATAAAACTGATATATATTTTTTTAGATTGATTCTTTACAAAAAATAGAGAAAAACAAAGACAACCCTGTAATTTGACTGTGGTCACCAATCCTCTCCGCAGCAACCATTGAAGCTCCCAAGCCACCGCAACCATTGACACCGTTGCATGCGCCGCTAGCACTGCATGATCTACGCTTGAAGATTTACCTCAGTTGGTGAAATCTAATTGCAGTCAATGCAGATATACCTTTACTGAGTGTTTTTTTCAACTGGCAAGCTTCATCTTCAACTTTCAATATGAATTTCTCATTCAGGCGATTGGCAAAATTATCCGGGCACCTTCATTGTTTACTAAAACGTCCTCATGCAGTTCATGCCGTAAACAAACCATTTATTTCTCCAAAATTCCTTTTTTCTTCAGTACTTGTCCAACATTACCATCAAATTAATTCATGTGATTTTACGACTGATCACAAACCCACAAATTCATCTCAGCAAGACCTATGTGGAAACTTCACTAATGATGAGGCTCTCAGGTTTCAAACCGTTCTTAAGCTTCCTTCACACAAGTCTTTGGAAGAAGTGGAGCAATGTCTCAACCAATGCTGTGTATCCTTATCCAAAGATTTGGTTCTCAATGTCCTAAGAAGATATCGATCTGAATGGAGGCCGGCACACATTTTCTTCAAATGGGTTTGTAAAGTCAGGAATTCAAGTGGGTTTTTTCCTGACACTTGCATCTACAATGAAATCCTTGATATTCTTGGGCGAATGAAACAATTTGACGAATTTTTTCAAGTGTTTGATGAAATGTCAAGGGGAAGGAATTTGATTGATCAACGTACTTTTGCTATTATGGTAAGTAGACTTTCCGGAGCCCATAAAGTCGATGAAGCAATTGGATTTTTCCACAAGATTGAAGGATTTGGCCTTGAGCGTGACTTAGTTGCATTTCAAACACTTCTGCTGTCACTGTGTCGGCATAAGCATGTGGAGGAAGCTGAGGTATTATTCCGCAATAAGAAAAGTGAATTTAGGGATGATATTAAGACTTGGAACATTATTTTAAATGGATGGTGTGTGTTGGGTAGTTTACGTGATGCGAAGAGGTTCTGGAAGGATATTTTGGCATCAAACTCCAAGCCGGATAAATTTACTTATGGGAATTTCATCAATTCATTGAGCAAGTCCGGAAAAATCAGCACAGCGAAGAAGTTGCTCCAGACAATGTGGGAGAAGGGCTGTGCACCAGATGCAGCTATTTGCAACTGTGTTATGGATGGATTGTGTTTCAAGAAGAGGGTTCCAGAGGCTCTTCAGATTTTTAGCGAGATGAGTTTAAAGGGTTGCACACCAAATACATCTACTTATAATACGCTTATCAAACATTTGTGCAAGATTCAGCGGATGGAAAAAGTTCATGAGCTGTTGAATGAGATGGAAGCAATGGGAGAGAGTTGTTTACCAAATGCTTTGACGTATAATTATTTGATAAGTTCTGCAAAGACTCCAGAGGAAGTAGATAAGATTTTGGAGATGATGGAGAAGAATGGATGCAAGCTGCTTGCAGATACTTACAACTTGATCTTGAGGTTGTTTATGAAATGGGGAAATGAAGCGAGGGTGAAAAAGATTTGGGATGAGATGGAGAATAGCAGAACGGGACCTGATAATCGATCCTACACGATCCTGATTCATGGACTATATTATAATGGAAGGATCAGGAATGCACTCAAATATTTTAATGAAATGATGCTAAAGGGAATGGTGCCAGAACCTAGAACCAAGTTACTAGTGGATGATATCAACTTTAAATTGAAAGAAATAGACAAAACCGGGGCACAGATGGGGTGAAAGAATGGCAAGGGACATGCAATGCATACTGACCTGCTCATACAACTTACATATCAACGCCGGGAAAAAAAGGTTAGCAAAATAACAATGGCCAAACTTATTTTATAAAATTAACCCTCTCAAGTGTATTTTAAAACACACTCGAATACACTTGGGCATGGTAATTTGATCCTCGGGATATGCAATCTGTTCTGTGTTTACATATGCAGTACGTCGAGGAATCTGGAATCACTAAACTGATTGCTGTGTGTCTACTCGATAAGGCACCATCATCAGCTTAATCAGCAAATCAGCTTAATCAGCAAATTGGATGTTCTGGACTGCTCCATATTTTCTTGCCAAACAATGTGAATCCACTGATACTTGCAGTTCTATCACAACCGAAGAACAGCAAGTTGAGCCTCGTTGTTCTTGATTTGATCTGGAAACAGTGCCCGAAGTTACAGGTTGTGAAATGTGTAGACAATTTTATTAGGCTTGTATATCAATATAGGTATTCAAATCATGATGATTCTAGATTACGAGCTATAGAGTTTAATTTGTAAAGAGGGCCCTGCTTCGGCCAGAAGGTAAGTCATGCATTAATGTTACAAGACATGGATTTTGGGGCCATTTATCTGTAAAGTTATGAGTTCAAATAGAACTTGTTTTTTGCTTCTCCAGTAACTTGTTCTACAGATTTGAATGCTTATTAATAAAATCTTGTGTAATTTATTCGTCATTATTCACTGCATCTCATTTCCAGCTGAAATACCGTTCCAAGAAACATTTTCAATCTTATTCTTATGGTGAGCATTCAGCTCAAGCCGAACTAATCTGATCTAAAGTACTTTTGCTATTGTATCCCC
This sequence comes from Primulina eburnea, assembly GCF_022965805.1. Classification (NCBI taxonomy): domain Eukaryota; kingdom Viridiplantae; phylum Streptophyta; class Magnoliopsida; order Lamiales; family Gesneriaceae; genus Primulina; species Primulina eburnea. Next base: position 8,054,352 of record NC_133104.1, read on the forward strand.
GTCATTATTGTTATGACGATATAACAATCTCTTGGGAAATAATAATAATAATAATAATAATAATAATCCACCAATTTGGAGCTCATTTTATTTTTTCGTTATTTCGCAGATAGCATAAAGGCTATCTTTTGTGTGAGGGGCGCCCGGGGTGAGCGATTTCACCTTTTGGAATAATATACACTCATTCAAAACCATTTATCCAAATTTCATACTCCAATGAAAAAACTTTTCTTTTTTCTTTTTCTTTTTTTTTTTTTTTTATGAATCAACGAAAACAAGTAATGAGAACTTGTGCTTCATAGAAAAAGAGAAAATAGAAAAATAAAAAGGGGGAAATGGCCACTCTATGGCAGCATGAAAATTCCATAATAATAAATAAAAAATATCTCAAGACACTTTTTTGTGGTTAAAATGGGTTGGTTATTTTGAATTTACACTTTAATCCTATTGAAAAAAAGGAAAAAAAGGAAAGAAAAAAAGAAGAGCTCCTCCCAAAAATAATTTGGCTGTTAGCAAAAGACAATTACATTCCTTTTGTTGAGACATATACTTACATTGGTGGCAACTATACAGCCTTTTCTTGTCATGTTCTATCTTGTAAATATCGCTTCTTTTGTATGTTTTCTCAATACAATCTTGAAAAGAACTTGGATTTCATATTGCTACTCACTTGCCTGAATTGAAAAATGAGTACTAGGCAGAGGGATTGTCATAACACCAGCGGCAAAGTGGCATGGAACCAGGACGTTTGGATTGAAATCCTCCTCCGGCTGCCCGCAAAATCCCTGATCAGATATAAATCTGTGTGCAAACTATGGCTCTCCCTAATCTCCACTCTTCATTTTTCTCGTCTCCACGCTCTTCGCCACCCGAAACCTCAACCCTCTCTTCTCTTGCAAACTGGTCGTGCATCACAGTACTTGTTTTACTTTCATCCCATTCTCCACAGAGCTGCAAAACTCATACCTTATCATATACCTCTTCCCAATCCCAAAATCTTGAGCTCTTGCAATGGCCTGCTACTGCTGCAATGTGATGATCTACCCTGAAAGGATTACTATATTTACAATCCCACCACCAGAGAATCTAGGAAGATACTTCTTACTGCTAACAACGGTTTTCCTACCGTTATGGGGATTAACCTTGCTTTTGATCCTTCAAAATCACCCCATTTTACAAGGTTGTTTGCATCCGGGCTGCCAGAAAGTCATCTTCCTCAGGTTCTCGTATTTCTCAGATCGAGGTCTATGACTCAGAGACACGTACTTGGAAGCTATGTATCGAGTCATTCACAGCTTATATACAAGTGAACTTCTCCCGTGGAGTTCACTGGAACAATATGATTCATTGGGAGAACTTTCCAAGTTCTCATTTGTATTTTGATATAAATAAAAATATGATTGGAACGTTACCACATGTTCATATACCATGGCCTGAGAATCCTGAGCGTGGGGGCGGCGCAGCCTGTCGTTGCCAACTCAGAGAATCAAACGGGCGTTTGCAACATTTCATTATAATGTCCAACATGGGTGACAAATCAATTGCGGTGCTCGAGTTGGAGGAAGACTATTCAGGGTGGGCAGTGAAGTTTGTCGATAGATTTGGTCCACTTCCGGGCAGAACTCGTGTATCGAGTTACATCAGGGGAGATGGGGAGGAGACTTGCACTTTGATGTACCATGTACCTTTACAATTTCGTTGAGAAGTGGCAAAATATGGTGGTTGATTTCAAGAATGAAGCATTTTATGACGAGAACAATGTGCAGTTCGAGCCCAGGGATGTTCATATATTTGGCGAAACATTGGCTCCTCTTTGATTACTCCATCTCGAGAGTCGTATTTGGACTTGGAAAAAGCGAAATTAAGTCATTTATATACTTGTGCATGTATATACTGATCGTGTATAGCTGAATTCTTCAAAATCTAAAATCAATCAGAGTAATGATCCAAACGTTCTTGCTCTCAGCTTAACTCCTTTGCTATTTATAGGCTTTGTTTCAATGGTAACATTGAATGCATTAAATGTCCGTTGATTTGTCCTTTCTGAGTGTGTCAAAATTCTTATTACAATAGTACAATGTGGCAATCTGCTATGCAGCGCTCATTCTGTTAGTTGCAGTTTGCTGCATACGATTTTGCAGTTGGTAGCTGAGCTTAGCTGACAACGTGTCAAACTGATTAACAGTTCAAAATATAAGCGATCAGTAGAACTGATTGCATAACTGATCAGTTACGACTGATAGTTCAGTTGTCTTTACAGATTCAGTTAGCTTTGATCAGTTCGATTGCCTCCGATTATTTAACTCATTAATTTCAATTTGGGCAACTTCAGTTTAGGTAGTTTCAGTTCGAATTACTTCAGTTGAGTAGATCAGTTCTGCAAACTTCAAAACTTTATTTGTCAAACTCCGAAACTTTGATTCTAACAGACTTGCTCTATTGCAGCTACTCTTATGAGCTCAACAGTTAAGATTGAAAAGACGAATGAGGAATATCAGTCGAGATAACAATGTACCGAGATTTCATAGGTTCATTATTATACCTAAATGCATGACGACCTGATATTATGTTTGCAATAAGTATTTGTGCTCGTTTTCAGTATGATCTTAAGCAATCACATTTTTTAGCTGCTAATTAAAAGCATTTGAAATATTTGAAGGGAACTCAACGTGTAGGACCTTGGATCCTAAGGACACATCTTTCAATTTAGTTGGTTATTCAGATGCAGACTATGCAGGATGCAAATTGGACCGAAATTGTACGAATGGAACTTGTCAATTTCTAGAAGACCTACTGATATATTGGTTTAGCAAGAAATGGGCATCACACGTCAACTATTGAATTAGAATACCTAGCTGTTGTGCTCAGGTGTTGTTGATTCAATAACAACTTAAAGCTATAGAATTATTTTAACATAGTCACCAATCTTCTGTAACAACACAATTGCAATCGCGATCACATATAATCCAGTTTGCACTCTCGGATGACGCATATCGATATTCGGAATTATTTTATTCGAGATCATGTGTTGAAAAATAATATTATACTTGAATATAACTCAACTGAAAAACAGGTAGCTGAAATTTTCACAAAATCATTTGCACATGATAAGTTTTATTATTCTAGAAATATTTTAGGCTTTATTGATTTATCTTAGAATGCATATGTTTCGAAGGTGTTGATTGTTTAGCTGCATAGAACGATGACATATGAAACACGATAACTAAAGAAACCATGAAAATTATGAAAGCAAACACACTTGTTGCTCTAACCATGAGATGAGTGGACCACAGAAGATAAAAGAATGGCAAACTTGGACAATATTTCCAAGGACATTATGTACAAGATGTTGAATAAAAACACTTTCAGCAAAATAAAAATGTGTAAATTAGCTCAAGAAATTAGGGAGAAACCGATTTAGTTGTGTGAAGGTAACGAGAAGACTAATGAGAACAAACTTTCAGTTACTGTTCAGAATTTCGATAATATCAAAATGAAAGCTGGAGAATCAATGAATGAATTCGATGAAAGAGTAAGTTGCATCATGAATAAACTGAATGCACTAGGAAAGGTGCATTCAACAAAGAGATTTCTCTAAAAGTAATGTTTTTCATTCCCAAAGAATAAGATGTCAAAAATTTGGCTATGAGAGAATCAAAAGACTTGAACAAGGTAGAACTATATGATATTTTTGCAGATTTAAAATCCTATGAATTCGAAACATAAACAAGGGAGGGCAAACCATTAGTCCCATCAGTTACAACTGCCTTAAGCACACTGAAACTGGAACCAACAGTTTCAGTTGAGAAATTATCTGAACAACTGAGCAATGACGCAATGTCATTGTTCATAATTAAATTCGAAAAATTCATGAGAAGAATCAAGGTTCCTTCCAATGAAACTATCATAGGAATGAATCAAAAGAGGAATCAAATGCATGTTTTAACTGCGGAAAATTTGGTCACTTCATTGCTGATTGTCGAAAACAAAAAAAAAACAGCAAGAGATCAGTTGAAAAGGGTAAGAAGTCTGTCGAGCACAGAAAAAGATTCAAGGATGAGAAAAAGTCATTTAGAAGAAAGCAGGAAGCCTTGTTAGCTGAAGAGAACAAGTCAAAACAGGCTGAAACTGACAGCAAAGAATCAGAAACTTAGAGCTCAAGCAGAAATGCCTCATGGCTAATGATGCAGAGCTGAAATCTTGCAACGATTAGGTATTTGACTTTAGCTCTATTGACTTTACACGAGAATAAATCATTTTCACACTGCAAGATATGGTCAATGAGTAACACAAGTTGGCTATCTCCTTTGAGGAAGCTAAGGCTAGGCAAATTGATCCTTCAAACGACACAACTGATAGTTTAAAATCAGTTGAAAGCTTAAATGTCAAAGAGGAGATTGCTAAGCTAATATCTGAAAAGGATGAAAGTCAATATTTGATTCAGCATTTGAGATCAGAACACTCCAGACTGAATGACGTGATTATAGCTTGGAATAAGTCATCAGTCACGTTGATTGAAATGCAAGGGTCACAGAAACCATTTGGGGATAAAATTGATTTGGCTTCATTAGCCAAGATGGACCCTCAACTAGCGGTACAATGCCAAAACTGAATATGAGCAAAGGGAAGTGTATTCACTTTGTTAAATCTGTAATGATACATAAACAACCTAAGTTCAGTAAGATGGTTGAGCTGCCAAATAAAAATATGAAAAAGGAAAAATGGCACAGAATTAGTTATAGCCTTAAGAGATCAAGTGATTCAAGTAACTAGTCACCCAAACGGTCCAGTTATGGCAAACAGAACTCAGCAAAAGGCTATTACAATTGTAAGCATGTTAAAAAACGCTACTAGACGAACAATAAGGTTAACATAGCACAAATACATGTTGTAACATCTTCACACCACACACCTGTCACACACAAATTTGGTAAAGTTATCTGGAACACAACAACTGGTAGATCAGTTCGACTTATCCAAGTCTCTGTTCCCAGAGAACTAATCAGTTCAGGACCCAAATAGATTTGCATACCAAATTTATTTATTATTTATGATTGTAGGTTAAAGGTAAACTGACCAAAGACTCAGTCTGGTAATTAAACATTGGATGTTCAAGACACATTACTGGAGATGCGAATTTAATATCACAACTGATCAAGTATTCGGGTCCTAAAATCAGTTTGGAGACGCTTCACAAAGTAGAACCGTGGGTAAGGGTAAGCTTATCCATAGTAACATTATTATTGATGATGTTATACTTGTTGATAATTTAAAATATAATTTGATTAGTATCAATCAATTATGTGATCATAACTATTCAGTTGAATTCATTAGACATACATGCACTATAAAAAATACAACTCGTAATATCCTAATGACCGGAAATATATGTGGTAACACATATAAAATGAGTTGGAGCAATCAACCCAATGAACCAGTTTGCCTTGTCGCTTCGAATCAATCTAAGAACTGGTTATGACATAAAAGGTTGGAACACCTAAATTTCAAAGCCACTAAGAAACTGAGCAAACACGAACTGGTAACTGGTCTACCAAATATTGAGTTTTCAAAAGATAAAATTTATCCAGCATGTCTGCTTGGTAAGAAAGTGAGATCATCTTTCAAAAACACAGGATGTAAATCTTCTACCCAATGCTTTGAACTAATGAATACGGACTTGTTTGGTCCAATATCAGTTATGATCTCAAGGAGAATGAAATACACTTTAGTGATTGTGGATGACTTCTCAAGATTTAATTGTGTAATTTTTCTCAAATCAAAAGATCAAACTGCTTCACAACTGATAAAAATGTTCAAAAGACTTTTAAATGAGAAATCAGTTGGGATTGACATAATAAGATCCGATCACGGAACTGAATTTGTCAACCAAACCTTATCTCAGTTTCTTGAAATTTTGGGAATCAAAATGAGTTCTCAGCTGCAAGAACACCTCACAAAATGGTGTAGCCGAATGCAGAAACCAGACTCTTAAAAAGGCGGCTAGAACTATGCTTGCTGATTCTAGGATTTTTCAAAAGTTTTGGGCAGAAGCAGTTAACACAGTGTGTTATATTAAGAACAGAACGATGATTAATAAGATATCCTTAACAGCGTTCCAACTAAGGCAGCGACCAAAACACTTTATGAACTTTGGACGGGTAAAAGTCTATTCTTAAGCATCTGAACGTTTGGGGATGTCCAGCTGAGGCAAGGCCTTATAGGCCTAATGAAAATGAACTGGACTCAAGGACGGTCAATTGTTATTTTATTGGATACTCTTAAAGATCCAGATGGTACAAGTTTTATGATCCCACAAATAAGTCGATTTTTGAGTCAGGAAATCCCCGGTTCTTTGAGGATGTTGAGTTTGCGAGGGGAGATAAAGTAAGGGATATTGTCTTCGAAGAAGAATATGTAATATTCCCACAAGTGACTTGGAGATTGATCAGGATCACATTCCTCACTTTGACCGAGACACAATCCAGGAAGATAGTATTAGAAATCCTCCTATTCCAGATGAACAAACTTAAACACCTCCAAAACATATGCTATTAAAGAGATCCACTAGAGAGCGGAGAAATGCAATTGCAGATGATTACATTGTATTTCTTCAAGAACATGAGGCAGACACTGGACTGATGGAGGATGATCCTATCAACTTCTGTCACGCCATGAAAATTTCTAACTCTCAAAAGTTAAATCATTCTTGAGATATTCTTGGATCTCAGAAAGGCTACAACGAGAAAGTTCTCATGCGATATGGGATGCAGGACTATAAACCAACGGATAACTCTGTGGCTAAGCGAGACAAATTTGGTCTCAAACAATGCCGCAAGATTGATTTTGAGGAAGAATAAATGCAGAAGAATCCCTATGCATCTACAGTGGGGAATCTGACGTATGCTTAGGTTTGTACACATCCAGATATTGCGTACGTGATAAGAATGTTGGGATGATTTTTAAGTAATCTAGGAGTGAAACATTGTAAAATAGTCAAAAGAGATTTACAGTACCTACAGAGAACTAAAGATTTCAAGCTCATATATCGGAGGTTGAATCAACTTGAGATCATTGGGTACACTGACTCTGAATTTGCTGGATGCCAAGATAGTATGAAATACACGTCAGGTTACATCTATCTCCTTGCTGGATATACCATTTCTTGGAATAGTTCTAAATAGTCTCTTATAGCTTTTTCTACCATAACAGCTGAGTTTGTAGCATGTTAAGAGGCACAATCATGGAATATGGCTGCAAAATTTTGTCACGAGACTGCACTTTGTTAATGGAATTGAAAGGCCACTAAGAATACATTGCAACAATTAATAAGTAGTTATGTATTCCAATAACAAGAGTTCGATGAAGTCAAAACAACTTGAAATTGAGTTATTATTTGTTAAAGAAAGAATTGAGAATGGAAAGTTGTCTATTGACCATATCGGTACAAACTCCATGGTTGCAGATCCGCTTACTAAGAGACTACCACCCAAATAATTTCAAGAGAACACAACTCGTATGTGTGTTATGTCAATTGCGGAAATTCAGTTTTAATGTGAATTTGTTATTTTAAATGTTTTTCAGATGTCAAAATTTCAGTTAAACTTATGTAAATTTATTTTCTGCAGAAATACATTTCAAGTTAAGTTACAGTTTGATTATGATTTAAAGTTTGATTTCAATAAGTTTAAGGGAGGACCAGCCGAAAATAGGCAAGTTATGATCATATTGCATGAAATTTTCGTGTTACAGATCCACTTCATAATCCATGTCATTCAGTTGTGTTGGTATATGTGATCATTGATGGGTCTAGTGATATGCATCCTTTTTTATGCTTATACAAATGCAGTTATGTAGAAATTAAAATATCAAACGTCGATATTTATCATTTTTTATATAATAAAAACACGTTTTCCTTGATTTGAGAAAAAAAAAACCTTTTGCAAAAAAATTATAAAAAGTTCACGTGCTATATGAGGAAGAAAAATAATAAATCATTTATGTATTATATTCAAAGTAGGGACAAATTAAGAAATGAACCTAATCAATCTTTATTTTAGTTAAAATTTTCTTTGAACATTAATTTGTTTTAGGGAATCAAATATAAAGGACTTGTGCTTTGAGTATTGGACGATTACGTCACTTACGTCCTTGATTTTATCTTAGAATTTTAGGTTGAATGAGCCAGACGAACATAGCAATGCCTAGATGAGATCAAACTCTTATCGGTGCAGGAGATTAGACAGCATGCATGCATGCATGCATGCATATACTGTCGACTAAAAGGGCATGGAAAATAATTGAAAAAAAGGGAAGAGAAATCGAGGAACGGAATGAACGAAGAAAGTTGGAAAACCAAGACGGAAAGTTCGGCGATCAAACGCCTGTCGGATGAAACTAAAAAACCGAGACACAGAGTCGGCGAGGGATCATCGCCTCGTGTCTTACAGTTTTATTTCAACAAGGTCTCTGGAGTTTAAATAGATGATATATCATATTCTCTTATTTTTTCACGAACTAAATTTATTTTATAAGGAGATGACATAGCTTGATTCGAAAATATGTTTTTAACTGTTTGATTTATACATTTAAATTCTTCTTCATTTATTTATTGTTTTGAAATTTTAATGTTTTCAACTAATGAATGTATTGTTTTCAATTTCTGGTCATAGATTGATAAAATAATCGTGCCATATTACTTGGAGAGAATCTAAATTATAATCATAGGAAAATACATTGCGTATGTTTTTATAGTTCGGAAAACATAACTTCATTGAAGCCACTGAAAAGAACAATTGAATGTACCTATCTATTGATGTCACGTTTATGACAAGAATATAAAGAACAATTGAATGTACCCATCGACTGATGTTACGTTTATGACAAGAATATCGAAATCAATATTAGATGATAAATTCATTTGAGAAATATAATGTAATTGGATAATAAACAAGATGAATTTAAAAATATCGACATCAACATAAATCTTACATAGCGAACAACAAAGTGAAATCGAACATCTGAATTCATTATCTTATTAATTCTCAATTTTAAAGCTTGCATAGTTTTAGTTTGATTTTCATTAGTTGATCCAAACTCGTCTCTCAATTTCTAGATAAAGTTAAAGACTATTTTTAATTACAATACTTACGTATTTCTGAATACTTCATTTTTCGTGAGAACGATACTTTACTTATCACATATTAAAATTTGATATTGTGTGCTTGCAAGAGAAAAATACGCAACAACTCATTTCTCATGTCGATAGTCAACCGCTGCAACTTCTACTACATCCAAGAGGAGGTCGAGTTCTTCGGAGCCCAGATGAAAAAACGAGTCTAGCTTTAAATCGTTTCATTAAATCCAAATTTTCCAAACAGAACACAATGCAAGAGAATACGAATTATACAAGTTCTAATTTCTCTGGAAACATAATTGAATATAATTTCACATAAATAATGGCATCAATTTTGAAATAATAATTTCGTGTTGTCAAATATATGACAATATATTTCAAAAGAAAGAACCATTTAACCTACCTACATATGTCCGTCTTCCCTAGAATTTGAAAACAAATTAAACAAAATTTCCTCACCTGATTTGTGCTTAACCTGCTTAAGCATATTACTTTCATGCATAAAGAACATGACTTGTAGATATATACCTTAGAAAATCTTCAGTTGTCCCTCCAATGCATTACATATACGTCTCACGCAAAGACCAGCGCTTAAAGGAAGTCGAGATACTGCAAACACAAGGGAAAAAATCGTAAAATGCATTGTCAACCAGTTCATGCCCACCACCCTAACTATGTATGCTTTCATCAAGATTGATTTCTTCATCTTCATCAATAAGATGGCGCTTAATAGATTTTTCCTAGTTGTGTCTTTTTACTATATTTGACCGACAAAGCTTTTTGAGATCTAAACCATAAGCATTTTCACTGCGCCCGAGAAGCTTGTGCAGCCTCATTCTAAATCCAATTGTCATAGCCAAATACAAGATCAGTTTTTTCACCATTGTTATCATTCATGCGCCCTCAATCAACCATTCATTGCTATAATTTACTCATCCAAAGAAATAGGATTGATAATACAACGCATCTCATACCAACGGCTTAAAGCCCTATTAGACTTAACATAAACCAAATCAATCAATCTCTTTTGATGCAACCTATTTTATCTTTTGGAATGAAGTCTAAGATATACAACTAATTGAAAATTCAAATAATTGAACATACAAGTACAGGTATGTTAAATTTCCAATAATAATATTCAATTCAAATTAAATTAAATTAAATTTTTGTCAATCATGTGTAGCTTCATTGCAAAAGAAAAAAGGATTAGAGCAAAAAAGATTGAATAATTTAGTTTATACAAAGTATAACATCGCTTCGCAGTGTCGATATGACACCATTAATATAATTTCTTTGGATGAGATAGATAATAGTAATGCATGGCTGATTGGAGGGATTGAATGACAATAGTGATGAAGAAAATAATTTTATATTTGACGTGACAATTGCACTTTGGAGAGAAGTTACATGAGCTTATGAGGCTGGTAAAGATGCTTATGGTTTTAGATCTCGAGGTTCGTCTTCTTCAAAATAAGTCATGACAACTATAACAAAGGAAACTAAAAGATCTACTACCTGTCATCTTAATGATGAAGAGAAAGGTACCAATCTTGATGAAACCGAGATTAAGATACAAAAGGTTACAAATAAGAAACTTATGGAGATGATTATGATGCAAGTTAAGGAAGACGAAGAGGGATTTGCTGACTTAGATGAAGTTTATTTTTAATTACACTATATATTTACTAATGAATTTTTTATTTAAATTATTTAATAGTATGTGAAATATATTTTTATGCAATATTGTAGTAAATTTCCTTTGCATATTTTAATCTACAATTTGTGCCTAGCATACCTTACTTTGATGAGACACGAGCCTCGAGTAGCACCTTTTACCATAGGTTCCACGAGGCCCTTGAGTCTTTAATAACTATGACTCTTAAGATATATAATTCTACTCAATTATTCCACATGATTCTATTGTCAAGGGAACTCTACACATATGTGCAGAATACACAAAATTGGAGAATGCTTGTGACATTAAGCTCTAGCAACTTGAGAATTGCTTGAGCTCCATCGACACTATTTGATAGAGCTTGAGTTCATACTATTTTTTGCCTAGTCGAGCTATAATAGAGTGCTATTGGAGCTTGACTCAATTCAATTGAACCCTAAATTATGATGGCTGCCTTTAAGTAAAATAAAAATAACTTCTCGAACTCAGTTGGCCAAGTCTCATTTGTTAAGAAAGAAAGCCATGAAAGAATCATCTTTATACATATGATTTTCAAAAGCAAGCCCAATTGATTACTCTAAGATTGCATTTGGCTTGGAAGATTTGGATTTGAGTAAGTACTTGAAAGAAGACTTTGAAATGACTCCACATTGAGATGAACATAAAATTCTCTACAATAATTCAAAAAATATCTAGTTTAGAAATTAAAATTCATTGTCTATGATGAACCCAAACAGAGCAATGGATTTGATTATCAAATTGATGTACCCAAACAAAGCAATGGATTCGAAATCCATTGGTTCAAATCCACTAATCCAAATGTAACCTAAAGGAATCATGAGGGTAGGAGAAAGAGACAATAAAACGGGTCTAGTAAATGGAAATCATAAGTGAAGACCATCTGAATTGCATAAAGTAATGTTCAATTAGCATCATTTATAGCCAGCAAAGACCAACTTTAGGGAATAAACATTGAAAAACAATGCTTTGTTCTAAAATAAATCTTGATGCTTGTGAGACCATATTATTTCATGATAGGATCCCTAAAGTTGTGTGCCAGAAATTTCAGGGTTTTTGATTGTTACTGGTAATCAGGTAATGACTCGTGATGGTCTATAATACCAGTTACAAAAAACTACACTTAATCTGCATAAATGTGTACCCATGCAAGATAAAATAATGGATGGTCGTTACATTAGGCAAGAAACTAAAGGTGTACCTACTACGCAAAATAAACTAATCGAAGGTCGTAGGTTAGGCAAGAAACTAAATGTGTACCCACACATGATTAAATAATCGAACGTCGATATATCAGGCTAGAAACTAAATGTGTAGCATTGCAATAAATAATAATCAAAGCACGTTACATTAGGCAAGAAACTACCTGCTATAAAATCATCGGTGTACTCATTATCAATCTTCCCATGAGCCATTGCACCAATCTAAGAAAAAATTTCAAAGTTCAGATATGAGAGCTCTGTAAACTAAGAAGGCCAAGTCAAAAAATTCAATTTCCCAAAAATGAGTAAAACATACCACAAAAACTAGAGGGTGGTCATTGTCATTACAAATGCTATCAAAATACTTCAATAAATTCACAGCTTTTGAAGAAGTCGAGGAAAGCCCTAACATAGCATTATATGTTTTGTTATTGTAAGTTTGTAACATTGATGGATAAATTAAATCAGTTGGACCAATTGAATTTTATTGTTCACCTATTTTCTGTGAACCAACTGGTAGGTGCATGGTCACAGGGTTTTTGACCACCTGTAATAGCTTGCGACACTTACCTCTACCTGAACCTTTGATGCTCAAATTCTGAAACAACTGGGCTGCCAAGTATATATAGAAAGAAAGGGGCGATGAAAACTAATGCAAACACAAAAACAGCTCTAGACCAAAATACATAGAAGAGTTTGCTTAATAAAACTCACACATCATGGCACAAAATCCCTTCAACGTTCTTGGAACACATAAATTGGGTTCAATTTTGATAAGATGCCCTTGAATGGTTTTAACATACACAGCTTGTATTCCACCACACAAATTAAGACGGCTGTCCAAGAGACGAACAAGAACCTGTTTAAGTTCAGTACAAATATACGAGTCACACAAAATATTAGTTGTATATTAGATTTCTTGAAATATGGATTAGCAATTTACCTCATGAATGATATCAGGTCTATAATCACTTCGATTTAAGTTGTGTTTCTTCATAAAAGTAGCATGCTCATCCGGATTAATTATCTGATAGTTCTGAAACAACGGTAAAGAACAGATCAATACTCGTGTACAAAACAAAAGAACACTCGGCCATCAAGCGATTCGAAAAAGATTAACTGCGTACATTTTTTAATTTCGCCAGTACCAAAGAAGCCTTCTCGAAAACAAAGATAACTCCGGGTCTGGGCTCTGTGCTACGAGCAAGTAATGGAATTCCTGACAGAACAGAACCACTCTCCACAGATGCTGATGAAATTCCCAGTTGGGCATTTTCAGAGCTAGAAGCATCATCGAATTCAGCAATGCGCGTTTTCCTTCTTCCATCATCTTCTGTCAATCCAAAACTCTCTCCCAGCTTTTGTTTTTTTGAGCACCTGTACAAGGTCATTCTCCGATTAATTTTACCCATCGTATTCCAAGGTAAATTGGAACTCTGTCCGAATCAGTAAAATATCAGACGACGGCGGCGGCGGCTGTGATGGATTGTTTTAGTTTATATGAAATTTTTTGTGATAATTAGGGTTAAAATTTACAAATTTTTATGGATGGAACCCTGATTTTTATCAAATTTTTTGTAAAAATTAGGTTTTAATTTTGGAAAAATTATTAAAATATAAAATTTTTTTAGGGATTGAACTCTAATTTTTATCACACTTTTAATATAAAACTAGTGTATCAACTAAAAATTATTCAAAATGTTTTTCATTCACTAAATATCATATCAAATTAAATATATTAAAAATAAAAATATAAAAAAATTATTAATTTAATGAAATTTCTGTTTTTTCATATTTTTCGTTTTGACATATATAATCCGAAATCGAACCAAATAAACTTCGGTTTTAATATTTATATCCGAATTACAAAATTCGGCTTTCGGTTTTTTCGGTTTTATCCGAAGTTTGAATACCCCTAGTCATAATGATGTACTAGTGACTATGCACACGCGATGCGTGTGTACAAATTTTTTTTAACATTATCGATGGACTAAAGTGTAATTTGACAATTTATGGAGTGATTAAATTGATATTTGAATTGTTGAAATAAAAAAAAATAAAAATAAAAGTCTCTGTTGAAATTTAAAAAAAAAAACAAAATAACAAAAAAAAAATGTAATATTAATATAATGTAAGGGTAAAATTGGAAGAAAAAGTTGGTGTCCTCCTAGGTAGTTACTATCATGTGCTCAGCCTTAATAAAATAGAATAGATAACTCCAACTATTTTTAGAAATTGAACCAAACATTTGCTACAACAAAAATTTGTAATCGCACCAAAAGATATACTACTTTTACGCAAATTTGAATAAAATAATGATCAAAATGGAATTTGTTAACATTGAATAATAAATAACCGTTCTCTCGATTTAACTGGATATTTAAACTCTATAATTATATTTAAAACTTCTAACACTACAAAAAAACGGAAGGAATAGCGACGGTTTATTGAAACCGTCCCTATTATAGCGACAGTTATTGAAACACCGTTGCTTATCAAACGGAAGGAATATAATAAAACCGTTGCTTATCAAATTAAGCGACGATTAAATAAAAACCGTAGCTACAATAGCGACGGTTCAAGAAACACCGTCGCTATATTGGCGACAGTTTTTCATCAACCGTCGCTACTATTGCGACTGTAAGATAAACCCGTCGTAATTTTGTGCGACGGGCAAAAAACCCGTTGCACAAAATGGCGACGGGTTTGTCGAACAGTCGCAATATTAGCGACGGGTAATATACAAAAAGTCGCTAATATCATAGCGACGGTTCAAAATACACGGTCGCTTAATTGGATAAGCGATTGTTTTATTAAAAACCGTCGCTCTAAAGCAACGGTTCCACCAAACCCGTCGCTATAATAGCGACGGTTTAGGCGAAACCCGTCGCCGATTTTGATCGGCGACGGTTGTTATAACACTGTCGCTACATTTGCGACGGTTTTGACATCAACCGTCGCCGATTTCAGATCGGCGACGGTATTCACAGAAACCGTCGCTAATATAGCGACGGGTATAAAAGAACGCTGCTATATAGCGACGGTTTTTAGTAAAACCGTCGCTATGATTCTATATATACCGAGCTACGCCAACATTTACTTAAACGATTTTTCGTCTATCTCTAGTAGTAATTAAACTTTATAAATTTTTCGA
The DNA here is from genome assembly GCF_022965805.1 of Primulina eburnea. NCBI lineage: Eukaryota > Viridiplantae > Streptophyta > Magnoliopsida > Lamiales > Gesneriaceae > Primulina > Primulina eburnea. The sequence goes on from NC_133104.1 coordinate 8,069,534, forward strand.
AGTTTCGCTTTTTTGTTCGTATTTATTTCGTAGATTTGCTCGTCGGTGCGATCTTCCAGCGTTACGTGGAGCTGCATATCTTCCCACAAATCAGGTTTTAAATTTTTTTTGTACAGAAAATTTACAACATAATTTTAATTTTTGCGTAGTAATTTTTTTAATGAATTTTATGGATACAAACCGTCGCTTCTTAAACGGCGGTTTTTTACAAAAAACCTCCAGTTACTATAGCGACGGCTTTTTCAAAACCGTCGCTTTATATAGCGACGGTATTCTTCAAAAAAACCGTCGCTTAAAGTAGCGACGATGTTTATATATCCGTCGCTTATATTAGCGACGGTGTTCATGTAAACCGTCGCTAAAACCGTCTCAAATATAGCGACGGTGTTCTTCAGAAAACCGTAATTATGTAAATAATTACTCTTTAAATTGAAATTTATTACTTCATGTTTTCTTCAGAAAACCGTCGCTAACTCCGTTTTTTTTTTGTAGTGTAGGAAACAGTAATTATGCCCCCCAAATGTTTAAAATAATTTTGACATAAATGGATATTATAAATTTTAACATAAATGGATATAATAACTCTTTAAATTGAAATTTATTACTTCATGTTTAAAATATTTATATAAATATATATTTTAGATCAATTCATTAAAAAAAATTCAAATCGTCGTCATCAACTAAAACATTTCTCGCTTCCAAGAATGGAACTGAGATAATGGCACGCCTAAAGCGTGACATTTAAGAAGCACGAATTCATTTTTGGTAGAGCGAGACAATTAAGAAGCACATGCTCACGCTGGCACAGTTCACACCCACCAATTTGGAGGTAATTTACTCCTCCTTCACATGGTGAATTGCTATGTTTTATGAATGGAGTGATTTCCCATGTAGAAAGAGGACATATTTCTGGCAGACAGAGTCTTGGAACTCATTTTGTTACCCTTTCTATTAGATTCTGCCACGGATAATCTGATGTGTGCACGCCTTGTGTTTGTTGATATGATTCTTTGATCATTCCGTTGTTTCTTTTATTGGGTTCCTTCATTTCATCCCTCAACATGGATTGAATTGAATTTTATTGCTTTTATGGCGAATCATGAACTTTATATTTTAATTTTAGTCGCATTGTTTTCTCTGCAGGTTTTGTGTATTGGTTTGTTTGAAGATCGCTATGGCTGAAAGACAACAGCATGAATCTTTAAATGCCACTGATCCTTCGCCGAAGGAAGACATGATATCCTACGTGATGGCGTTGGAAGCCGCTTTGTTACCATGCTTACCTGCCAGAGAACTTCAAGCAATTGACCGTTCTCCACATCCTTCTCATCAGAGTGAGTTACCATCATGCTTGCGTGTTTTACCTCTCCTTTTGAATGAAAGATTTGTTTTTTCCATTTATTCTCTGGTTATGAGAAACGGGTTGAACACAGAAGGTCAAGGAAGACGGTGATACAAATGGTTGACACATGAATTGAGGATGTTAATATTTTCTGCTTCAGACGTGAAAAAAATTAGTGTATTAGGTAGCATTCTAGTTATCTATAAGTGTTTTCAGACTGGTAAGTTGATCTAGTTGTTGAGTGCAATTTTCTTGCATATCTGCGGGTAAGCGGAAATTTTAAAAAAAATTGTTTTGATGTTTCTTGGACGTCGTATGATTTAAAACTATTCATAAGGCGTTTAGATTTGATATACATCAGTGTTCTAAATGGCGGTCGAGGCGGCCGCCTAGGCGGTAGACGGCCCTCGACCACACCGCCTATGCATGAGGGTGATGTTTTAGGCGGCCCAAGCTATACGGCGTTGGGGAGGCGGGTCGAGGCGGCGAGCAGGCGGGTCGAGGCGGCAAGGCGGCGAGCAGGCAGGCGAGGCACGCGGTCAAGATTTTTAAGTTGTAGTAAATAATTTTAAAAACCTAGTCAAAGTCAACTTATTTTAAATATTAAAATCCTAACACACCTCACTTTCATTTTATTTTTGGTTTTCACTCTCAACTCTTAACTCTCAACTCTCAACCACCACACACAATCCTCCCGTCGCCAACCGCCGCCGCCTCCTACTGCCGCCAGTAGTCAGAATATTTAGGTTAGGTATTGCATATTTATTATTTATCATACTTTTATTAATGTCAGGCACCGTGCCAATCTTTATTAATTGAACATTATCTAGATGATGTTATATTTTGTGCTTAAACATTATTTAATTGCACATTTTATATAAAAGTGATTATATTGCATGATTATCTATGATTATTTATAAAAAAATTACTTAAAAAAAATTCAACCGCCTAGGCACCGCCTGGGCGGCCGCCTCCCACCATTTACAACCTTGATATACCTATAGGTATTTAACACTGACCCCAACTATCCCGGTGTTTAGGCAGTAATAGTTCTTCTTGTATATATTTGCGAACTTTCTTCAACCTTCTAATCAGATATATGGTTAGAGACTTTGTTCCTTTCCTAGATTGTACTAGAAATCTAGGAGAAATTTGCGTTGAGTTTAGATCGCCGGAATTTGATAACTCTGGCGGTGGTGTGGGGCGGCAGCAGTGTAGCGACTGTGCACGGTGGCGTGTGGAGTTGCACGGTCGTGCCTCTTCCCAAAAGGGAGGGCCAATTTTTTTCTTTTCTTAAAGTGGAGAGATTGAGAAAATCTAGACTTGATTTTTTCTTGTTGTGTTTATTGTGTGTTAATCAACTCTTTGATAACATGTATTTAATAAACTTATTATTTCAATCCTACCACGATTCTATTCTTATCAAGATTCTTTATTTCCATTATTTAAAAAGTCTCATATGTATTTTCTATTCTTGAAAATATCATGCATATTCAACTTTTGATAAATGCATGATATACATAGATATGCACACATATATAAAATTGAATAACCATTATTTAATTACTTAATTAATTATTAATTGATTAATTCTAGACTCTTCTAGGATATTTAATGAGAATCTTATACTTTTAGTTAATATAACTAATTTATTATTTAATTAGTATATTTTAAATTTATAAATAAATAATTGTGAACTTATCATAATTTCAATTAACGATCAGACATTGCTGATATATCAAGGGTATAAATTTCGTTCATATAATGACAAATAAAAATTTCGATTGATTCATTTTTTACAGCTGCTACATTTGTGAACTCTTTCATTAAAACAAGAAGTTTCATTCCCCTAACTTAATTAGCAGTCTGCAATCATTGGTACATCGAGGGTTGCAAATGAATTCGATAACAATTAGATGTATCTTTGAGTAATAATAGTGACAACATATGTGCAGCTAAGAAAACACATTTTCCTAAAGTACATGTCCTTCTCTGGACATAGACTCCTCGCACTATTAACTCATCATATCACATTAGATATCTTCACTCATAGGCAAACGATGAATCCCCGTCTACAATGCATAGATTCCTACGTATTTCGAAATGACACCCAACTTCGCCACATATTAACCTTCAATGGAGTCGGTAAACGGATCAAAGTACATGTTTTTTACGTAGAACCTCCATGTTGTCTCGGGTGAAAGAACTAATCGTGTGCAACCATAATTGTGGATTATTCCACTCGATAAGTGATAACCATTTGGACAGTTCGAGGGATATTTGTTCAATGCCTCATCAACTGATCATCCATCTATATGAATGAACACCCACATGTACTTACCAATGAAATGTGGCATTTTCATCTTAGGTGCTAGTTTAAACCTCGAGCGTCCTTTATCATTGTATTAGGTGGTTGAATCAATTAAGAACATATTTTTGAATATACAGTACACTTCCTAATGAATTTTATGATCCACTTGACTCATTGACCTCATGGTATTTGTAGTATATTCAAGGATTTTATTTATGCAGCTTGCATTGATATATCTACAAAATAAATGTCATAATTAGATAAAGCCATAAATATTTTTAAAATAAAGATTGTTTTACATAAGAGTCAATAAAATCTAAGTCACAAGTTAGCTCGCTGAGCACCTACTTTAACACTAGTTTCTTTGTGACTTTTGTTATGAGATACTTTAAGAAATGTCGGTTTACAGAAAAAAATTTACTGAAGAAAAATACAATAGTTGCTAGCCCATAAAAGAAAATGTTCAATTTGTGTGTATCTTATTCAGTGGAATGAGAAAGCTTGGGCTTGTGTATGTTGCTCGGTGATCGTCTTGCAAAATGAAATTCTGGTTTGTTGACCGCCTTTCCTCGGCTTATTAATTCATCCATACACTGTATTCGTGAATAATTAATTAAATTTAAGGTGAGTTAGCTGCACAATGCTCCTTGTTGACTAAGAAAAGGTTACATTTCTCAATTGTTTTTTAGTTGATGTGGAAAGACATGCTAGAGATTTCATGGAGGCGGCAAAAAAGCTTCAGCTCTACTTTATCAGTTTGCAGCGTGATGATCCGCCTACAAGAGAAGAAACCTTAAGGAAGGTAATGTTAGGACCATAAGTCCGGAAAAAGAAATTTGATTATTTATTACTTGCAATAAAAATAACACGAGAAAACAATGAGTATTAACAACCTAGAAGACTCTTTACAAAAACAAAATTCGCACTAACGTCCAGCTAATCGCCTCACTATTTATTCCATTTTCTCTATCTCCCTCTTCTAGCGGATCCACTATCCTATGAACCTTCCTTTTATACTCGGTTTGGAGGGTTAAAAGGGTGTGTGGCCATAACAGATAACCCGAGGAAGTAACTATGATTGTCATGATTAGATTTTATGTGTATCGTCTAGTAATGTTATTTTCAGGAAATTGCTATGATGGAAGAAGAGTTGAAAGTAAAGGCCGAGTTGATTAAGAAGCAAGAGAGGCTGATTCAAGGATGGAGGTCTGAGTTGAAAGAGCAATTCGATAAACACAACATTGAGTTAGAAAGAGTGTAAACAATTATATCTCCATAGTACATGTTTTTTTATGCTTGGCGGCCCTGTATATTATTGTTGAATGAAAAACATGACTGTGCCACCTTACCGTTAACTTGAACTTTTGGAACAAGCAATTTCAACATGGTATCAGAGCCAGGGGGCATAACTTTGATCCTCCGGGGGAAAAAAATCTCATAAGTTTCTTATGTTAGTCTTGAGAATTTTTATTGCCTAATGCCTGGTCAACATGAACATGTGTTTAACTGAAATATTAATTTCGAACATACTTCTTCGTTTTCTCCTTTACTCTTCCGGGTGTGTTCATGAATAAAACCATTGATTGGGCTATTTCTTGTGAGTTGAGCTTTAGTTTAAGTGAAGTAGTTCTTGCTAACTGAGGGTACTGCATCGAGAAATAACAAGTGTGGGAATTCAGGACTCAGGAATCCCCAGATGCTTTTGTTAATCAAATATGAGGTCTATGAAGATGACTCAATTTAAAATGAAACACTAGTTGTATGAATGCTTGTGAGATTGGTATTAACTAAAGCGCGGTCTAAATGAATCGTGTTTTACGAGCTTTCATTTAGAACTGTAGTTTCATATTTGCTTTACTGAAGTTTATTTATAGGCACTGCATTTGTATCCAGGCAGTTGGCTTAAAGCTCTATGGCAACAAACGATGTGATGTTGGATTAATTAGTCCTTGTAACATTATCTGTGATGTTTTTCATCATTATGAAGCCTTCTATGGCAAGTAAATTTCAATGTTATTTTTATGTCAAATTTATTATTATATTGAATATTTAGATATTTATGTCGATATGTTTCAGATTTTCATTTTAATAAAATATTGTGAAACATAGTAAAAAAAATTTTTAAAAAAAACATCTTACTTGAATATGAGTTTTATGGAAACTTCGGTTCTCTCTTAACACAAAACACCAATATGATAGACATAGTCGCACAATTTTTTGTTAAGATCATATATTTTCAAGAAATAATTACAACCTACGAAATACTAATTCACACTTTACCACAAAACAATTATAAATATTTTAAATATAATTGTGTACGTATTTACATAAAAATTGATTTAAATTTGTAGCAACGAAGAAGTTTTCAAAGTTGGTTCAACCCCCTACCTTTGGGTGGATGAATGGAGGGGAGGCAACTTTGACGAGGTCCACAGCATGTTTACTTCTTCTATCAACTCTCATATCATAGTAATTAAGAACAAACCGTTTCCTCATAACCATTTTCATCTCATCTCACGTGACTATAGAATCTTCTTCACATCGTCTCCTACCAAATACCAATTTATCCCACCAAGTAGCAGCATAGTTGGTAAACTTACTACAAGCTTGTTTTACTTGCGTATCTTCCGTATAATCCCGGCTCTCAAACACACTTCATCCTCTCCACCCAATCAAAATACTCCTTCGGATCTACTTCCCCACAGAAAGTCTCATCAGCTTCTATATCTACTGCTACTGTCACACTGCCTATCATCATCCCAATCCTGACATGACTTCCTATTCCGTTTTGTTCTTCGATCTCTGCTATCCTCATTCACCTGCCTATCATACGTCTCAACTCCTTCGCAGCCCTGATACTTCTCACGTAAATGCCTTAACCCCTTCTACCACATCATATCCAACTCTCCAAAAAGTATTTAAATTTGCCTGCCGTTAGACATGTGTATATGCAATAAATATTAATAGAAAACAATAAAAAATAATGTATTCTCACCACAAATCCTCACTAGTCACTAAACTCTTCTTCTTTTTTTTTCTTTTTTTTTTTTCTCTTTTTCGATGTCACCACAAATACCTCAAACATCACTCCAAGAAAGAATCCCTCGCACTTAAGACACGCTCGCACTTAATTGAGAGTTTTCTCGCATGGTACAATTCAGGTTTTGTAACTTGTGTGTATCAAACTCACAAGTTCGAACTTCACGGCACTTGCGAATCGGCTTACTCGGACTGCGTAAAACAAGAAATTATAATTTTTTTTCTTGTATGGATACACTTGAATAAGATTCACAAAGAGACAAGAACAAAATTTCAATGCTAAATAAAAACACAAATTTTCGAATTTTTGTAATTTTTTTTTAGGTAATACGAACGAAGAATTTGTGAAACAAGAAACAACGAATAACGACTCAAGGATGTTCGAGAATAACAAATTTAAAAGCACAACAATACGATATTTCAACAAAAAAATCTTGCAACATAAGGAAACGAAGAACGAACAATAAATTAAGAAAAAAAACAGATAGCTTACTTGTTTCAAAACCTCGCTCCGATGATTAATCAAAGAAAGCCAAAATTCTGATGCCAAATGATGCGAATCCGGTTACCCAAGAAAAGCAAACACGAACTAGACCGAGTCGCACCCTCGATTCTATGAACAACAAGATTTCTTTAACCCATGATCTTTAAACTTTGAACCAAATTACATGTATCCGCCCTTATATCACTTGATTTGACATTAATAAATAATTGATCTCCAACAAACCTTCAAATAACTTGTCCTTGACAATTTAAGCGAAGAATAATCGACAAACGCCACAAAGTAATGGGAAAAAGTCAATTTTAGTCCTATATGTATATTGAGATTTGATATTTTTAGTCTTGTATATTTTATTAAATCAATTATGATCTTATAATTATGTTTTAACAATCAATTTTAATCTTTTTTCTTAAAACAATGCAATTAAATTATCGGTAAATTTCAGAAAAATACCTATGTCAATGTTTAAATTAAGATTCAGTACATAACCATAATTTTTTAGGAATCAGTACCTTTTAGTTTTAACTACTCATAAAGCAAAATTTACATTTTTACCCGTTATTATTTAAATAAATATATTATTTTATCCACAAAAATTATATATCTCTTCTCAATTTAAAATATAATTTTAAAAAAATATTGTTGGTCAATTATCATGGAATAAAAGTACAAACTTATTTTGGGGTTTCAGATTCTTGATTTCGCTCTTTGAATACTCCAAATATATAAGAAAATACTATATTTTCAAGCATTCACTATATATTCAGTCATTGTTGGTCTTTTCTTGAAAAATACATTAGGATGACTTATTCATGTCATTTTATTTTTACAAAAAAAAAAAACATAGGTTATCCCTCATCATGAAATAAGATTAAGTAATATTTTAACCTAGAAAATATCTATTTTGGAGTTCTAAATGCTTGATTTGACTATTTGAATATTCCAAATGTGTAAGAAAATACTGGATCTTCAAGCTATCACAATAAATTCAATAATTGTTGGTCTTTTCATTGAAAATGCATTAAGATGACCTATTCATGTCATCTAATTTTTGGAAAAACACGATTTCTCACTCATTGTTGAATTATAAAAAGTACTTATTTTGATTGATAAAATACCTATTTTGGGGTTCCAAATGTTTTCTGAAGTATTTGGTGAAAAATCAAATTTATCAACTCAAGCATCGACCTCCTCTAAAAGAAAAGAAAAGACTGAGGATGATACTCCGATGACAGAACAAGACAATCCAGAGCAAGATGCTCAAGATCCGTATGATGGAGATGATGACATTTTTGCATTATTGAATGCATAATGGGAAGATGAGCTGGATACGACTAAAAGTCCATTTATTAAAGTCTGTATTATTATTGTGAATTATTGAGTTTGTCTACTTATCTGTTATGATTTACGTGTCATGTTTTTAGAGGTAGTAAGTGAACTACTGTTTATGTTTTTTGTTCTATTTAAGGAGTGGATTCCCTTTGTGATCCACACACTGAAACTACTACATCTTCCATAGCAATAAAAATTTTCGAAGTTTACTCTCTATTTGCTCTGCAACTTTCCAGCATCAAGAATTATGTAAGTATATGACTTATGATTATATTTATGATCATCCTTTCGATTATATCATGCCATCTGCAAATTATCTTTTAATTTTAAAAAATTAAATTAAATTAATAAAAACTCAAATTGAAGTTCTTGAAAATCGATTAAAAGTTCCAGAAATAAATCATGTTTATAAACAGTGGTTTGTTTATCCACATTTGGAGAGATCTAAAATAACCTTAACGGCATACGAGAAGCAGGGTTCACAACTCGCTGCTTAAAGCTGAAGATTTGAAGATCAATTTTTATTTTTAACCCTTTATTAAGGTTGTTTATTGTAAAAGCCTTATAGGCCCCGTAGTTGTAAGTGAAGTGGTATCAGAGCCACAAATCTTGAAGAAATATTTCAAGAAAGTTTTATTCTTGTAATATATCATATTCTCTTATCTTATTAAAGAAGACAGTAGCTCTACCCAGGAGAAATCCTTAAGTCAGGTTCCATAAATCATGTAAAGCCAAAGAGTAAGGTAGGAATAAATCCTTGACAGTATCCATTCTTAAGTAGATACTGTCAAGGATTTATTCCTACCTTACTCTTTGGCTTTACAGGATATATGGAACATGAGTTAAGGATTTCTCCTGGGTAGAGCTACTGTATTCTTTAATAAGATAAAAGAATATGATATATTACAAGAATAAAACTTTATTGAAGTATTTCTTTAAGATTTGTGGCTCTGATACCACTTCACTTACAACTACGGGGCTTATAAGGCTTTTACAATAAACAACCTTAATAAAGGTTTAAAAATAAAAATTGATCTTCAAATCTTCAGCTTTAAGCAGCGAGTTGTGAACCCTGCTTCTCGTATGCCTTTAAGGTTATTTTAGATCTCTCCAAATGTGGATAAACAAACCATTGTTTATAAACATGATTTATCTCTGGATCTTTTAATCGATTTTCAAGCACTTCAATTTGAGTTTTTATTAATTTAATTTTCTTTTTTAAAATTAAAAGATAATTTGCAGATGACATGATATAATCGAAAGGAGGATCATAAATATAATCATAAGACGTATACTTACATAATTCTTGATGCTGGAAAGTTGTAGAGCAAATAGAGAGAAAACTTCGGAAATTTTTATTGCTATGAAAGATATAGTAGTTTCAGTGTGGATCACAAAGGGAATACACTCCTTAAATAGAACAAAAAACATAAACAGTAGTTCACTTACTACCTCTAAGAACATGACACGTAAAACATAACAGATAAGCATACAAACTCAATAATTCACCATAATAATACAGACTTTAATAAATGGACTTTTAGTCGTATCCAGCTCATCTTCCCATTATGCATTCAATAACGCAAAGATGTCATCATCTCCATCATACGGATCTTGAGCATCTTGCTCTGGATTGTCTTGTTCTGTCATCGGAGTATCATCCTCGGTCTTTTCTTTTCTTTTAGAGGAGGTCGATGCTTGAGTTGATAACTTTGATTTTTCACCAAATACTTCAGAAAACATAGAGGTAGTATTTTTATCCAAATGTTGGAAAAGTTCTTTAAGTAGTGTAGTCTGGTTTGGGATATCATGATTCAAATTTTTCAGTCTCTCTGGCTGGTCCAAGAGAAATTATCCCATGTTGATCATAGATTTTACCTTCTGCAAAGAAGTCTTCTTTGCCCCCACCATTTTATTAAAATTTTCTGATTAAAATATTAGGAGCGAATTTGATTTTGAATTTTTCTTTAGCCATTTTTTGGAGTCCATACTCCCATCGTATAATCCAAGGAACATTATAATTTATGGCAAATTGGATCATGACAGTCAATCCATCAAATTGTATATTTGCTTATTGAAATTTAATCCAAATCTTTTTAACATTTCTTGGCAGAAGTAGAGGACATTTAAATTGGTACAAAGAGTATCTAATTAGAGTCTATAATTACATGATTTTACCCCGTAAATACTCATACTAATTATTTGAGGATGCCAAAATATAATTTAAAGTTAATATTAAGTGACACCGATGATGATATTCGTGAAGTAAAAATGTGATACTTAAATTAATACAAATAATACATAATTCGAGTCAACAAACACTTGATTTTACTTTTTAAATACTCAAATTCGATTGAGTATATCAAAATATATAGTTTGAAGATAATATTGAGTGTTCTTTGATGATGAGATTTGTGAATAAAAAAACGTGCTACCTAAATTGGTAAAAATAATATCTAATTTGATTTCACATATACTTGATTTTACCCTTTTAAGACTCAATTTGATTATTTTTGGATATCGAAAAATATAGTTTCAAATATTATTGATTGATTTTTGATATGTCATTTGTGAAGTTAAAATGTGATACCTAAATTAGTACAAAAAGTATCTAATCCGAATCTACAAATACTTAATTTTACTCCCTAAATGAGAAGTACTTTAATTTGAGTTTGCAAATATTTGATTTCGTAAATGAGATACTCACAATATGTATTAAAATACCGGATATTCGAATAAGCAACGTAAGTTCACCAACTGTTGGTATTTTTATGGAAGATACATTTTGTAACGGCCCTAAAACTGCTTGCTTGAAAATTTGCGGAAAATTAAAAATTTTCTTTTTAAAAGAACTTAAATGGTCTTACTCATAAAACCAACTGATGAATCAAGTTCAATGTTTAAAATAAAAGCAGCGGAATGAAATAATTGTTTGTCCACAATAACAATTTAAAAAAATGTCCAATGACTGATAAAAATTTGTTTGCGGAATAAAATAAACACTGCTGCACTGAGGTCCTCGGGTGCCACTACTGCCGACCCAAGCTGGCTCACTGGTCCCCGCCCTCAGCCCTGACCTCATCAGTACCTACAACAATCAAGTCTAGTGAGCCTAAAGACTCAGCATGCATATATCGCAGGTAACGAGTAAAATCTGAGTAAAAATATGCATGGGGTAAAATATCATGTCATGAGGCATACTGAAAATAATCTGTACTGAGCAATTATAATACGTGCATAACTGAACTGATAATCACAGTAAAAATATTTGCTCCTTGGAGCCCTGTACTGAAATAACTGATAAAATTTTTTGTTGAGATTATGTTTTACGCCTGTGGCCACTGCACTAAGCTGAACTGATCGGTAATTGACTACCGGGGAGCCTGGAACTGAGCTGGCGGTCACTGAAGACCCGATGGTACCATCCTGAACTGATCGGTCACTGGCGACCGGGTGGGACCAACCTGAACTGAGCGGTCACTGGCGACCGTATAAATAATGCTCCCACATAGTGAAGGAACCACAAGCCATATCGCATAAATCTCAAAAATAATCATTTTCTATTTAATGCACGTAATATAATTAAATCGCATACTGAAATATCTTGTATTAAAATTATGTACTTGCGATATTTAAAAATATCTATATGGCTTGATTGAAGAGTGAAAGAAGATATAAACATGCCTTGGTTTGTTTTGACCGAAAACAAACGAAATAACGACGCGGCGCGGCGGAGACGGAGTGCTCTTCACTTCCTCACTTAATTCCTTTAAATTAGGCATGCACCATAATTATTATAATAGCATAAAAAAAAATCGCAAACGTGATGCATGAACATTTAAAAATATTATGATTCGTGCTTAGGGCGCTGCTAGGACAAAAATCTCACCCCGAGTGCAAAATTACCATTTTGCCCCTGGAAACTAAAAAATTGTCGTTTCAACCCTGGACCTCTAAAATTGACCCGAAGCTTACCAAACTCCTTAAAATATTCCGAAACATTTTTAAAATATTCCTAGATGTAAACTCGAGCCCGTATCATAACTTATCTAATTCGTTTTAAAAGCTCGGGTCGGAGTTCCGGTTTTAATATGAATAAATCCAAAATTTACCCAATTCTTCTACGACTTTTACCATAACTTAAAAAAAATACTAAAAGCTCCTAATACTATAATATTAGACCCAAAACTCTCGGCCACTATTCTAGAATAAAAACAAAGCTCTCGGTCCATTCACAATTCACCACTTCATGCACCCTTTTTTCCCAAATTTCCTCCAACAACTAATCACCGATGCACCAGTCACGAGACAACCTAACAAGGACATAGACCAGCCCCCAATCCACCTATCAGAACCAAACAACCGGCCCCATGCAAACTACACAACGAAACTGAACGCTAGAACCCGAAGGAAACTACCGTGGCCGATTCTTATTAACCCACACTAGATCGGCTAAGGAGCTTGTTCCAGCAGCACTCGAGCCTTCTTAGACAGTGGATCAGACCCACCAAAGTCAGGTCTATGGCTCGTAGAGGTCCCTGCGTTGCTGGAAGACACTCGCACGCTGCTATCTTAAGAACCGAGCCCCCCATTGCATCATACTTTCGATCCGACAACCTACAGCAAAACCCACCATATCGAGCCCCCAAGACTACACCTCAGAAGTGTTTTCAGCCTCCTAACAACTCGAACTCACAGCCCTTTGCACAGAAATACATGAAAACGTGAGCATCCAACTAAGGGTAGCATGAACCCTCAAAAACCGAATGCATAAATCATATACAGTGCTGGATCGAAAGTTTAAATGCATAAATACATGTACATCAGTAGTATAACGGGAATGATGCAGAAAAAGAGTAAAAGCGTGCCTTAGATGAACGAAGCGAGATCGAGGGAACACCGGGAAAACTTTTCTTGCAAGCCTAAGTGAATAAACGAGGCCTTCAGCTAGGATTTTCTGAAACCGAGAAGGGGAGGAGCTGAGGGAAGGTGTCGGCTGTTTAGTGGGATTAGGTTTAGGGTTAATGGTGTTTAGGTGCTAATTATATAGATAAACAATTAGTTAATGGGCCCAATTTTGTTTAATAAAAGATTAAAAGAGAATTAGGCCCAATAGACTTAAAATTGGGTCCATTTAATCCAAACACACTCCCGTATAATATTTCGAGTTGAAAAGATTTTGAAAATATTAGCCGAACTATTAAAAATCCTCCGATTCGATAAAATTTGCGTACCGTTAAAAATAAAGTCCCGCGGATAAAAATATCCCAAAATTTCCCATTTTTGAAAAATACAGTAAAAAAAATGCTTTAACTTAATTTATAAAAATAAATCATGTAATAAAATAATTTTCCTGGAAATTCCCCGGTCTCCGATCCTCGCTCGAACGTGAAATGCAACTTAAAATTCTAATGCACGAACTTTTAAAATTTCGTGAAGCAAATCCTATCATGCATGAATTATGCATAAAATGCATAAAATAATTAAACATGACTTTATTAATTTATCTCAATACTCCATCTCCAGTCCGGCCTCACTTATATACTGAAAAGATGACGATTACACTACTGCGTAAAATAAATAAATTTAAAGAAAAGCAATTAAATACTCATGCAATAAAAATTCATTTTAAATTTAAATGCTAGGAATTATGCATGGCTTATACGTAGTCTAAGTTACGGGTTCTACACATTTGGATATATATTCATCTCATTTAATATTTAAAAAAAACAACAAATTCTCAACTAAGCATGAAAATTTTAAAGTACTTAGTTTTACTTGAGAAATATCTAATTTGAGTTTGCGAATAAGTGATTTCGTAAATGAGTTACTCACAATATGTATTAAAATACTATATATTCGAATAGACAACGTAAGTTCACCAAGAATTGATATTTCCATGGAATAAGTATTTGGATGACATATTCATCTCATTTAATATTTTTTCTGTAAAAGAAAAAACGAATTCCCAATTAAGCATAGAAATTTTAAAGTACTTATTTTTATTTGAGAAGTACCTAATATGAGATTGCAAATATTTGATTTGGTACATGAGATACTCATAATATGTAATTGAATACTGGATATTAGAATATGCAACGTAAGCTCACCAAGTATTTATCTTTACTTGAAGATGCATTTGGATGACATATTCATCTCATTTAATATTTTTTTTTTGTAAAAACAAAAAAAAAATCCCAACTAAGTATTGAAATTTTAAAATACTTAGTTTTACTTGAGAAGTATCTAATTTGAGTTTACAAATGCTTGATATCTTGAATGAAATACTCACAATAAATATTAAAATACTGGATATTCGAATAGGCAACGTAAGTTCATCAAGTGTTGATCTTTCCATGGAAGATGCATTGTTACGAAGAGTATCTAAATTGCTGAAGTTAAAATATTATAGCTAAATTGGTACAAAGAGTATCTAATGCGAGTTCGCAAATACTTGATTTTACTCCCTAAATACTTATATCTAACTGTTTGGGGATGTCAAATTATATAATTTGAAGTTAATATTGAGTGGTCTTTGATGATGACATTCGTAAAGTAAAAATGTGATACCTAAATTATTACAAATAATACATAATACGAGTCCACAAATACTTGATTTTACCATTTAAATACTCAAATTCGATTATTTGATGATGTCAAAATATATAATTTGAAGTCAATATTGAGTTGCCTTTGATGATGAGATCCGTGAAATAAAAATGTGATACCTAAATTATTACAAGTATTACATAATTAGATTCCACTGATAATTGATTTTACCCTTTAAAAACTTAAATTTGATAATAAGTATAATGAAATAATATTGATACATATAATGAATTATTACCGATAAATATTATGAAAGAATACTAATGAGGATGATATCAAATGAAGTATTGCCTTGTCATTTAAAGAATACCAACAAGTATTGTGAATGAATATTAATGATATTATAAATTAATACTCATAAGTATAAAGAAAAAAACACTAATAAGTATAATGAATAATTACCAATATGTATTATGTAAAACAAATATAATTGTCAAATAAGTCATTCAATGAATATCAAAAAGTATTGTCAATTAATATTGATGATTATTTTATAAATCATTAATCCAATAATCGATGGATATGCTTAAAGTGCAAACTTCAAGTTCATTTACGAACTATGTTCATAATGTATCTCCCAATTAGTCCATGAGAATAATGAACTATGTTTATTTATTTAAATGAAATGAATAAGTATCCTAATGAATTTTACATGGTAAGATTGTATATTCGAATATCCAGTATTTTAATGCATATTGTGAGTATCTCATTTACGAAATCAAGTATTTGCAAATTGAGATTAGGTACTTCTCAAGTAAAACTAAGTACTTTAAAATTTTAATGCTTATTTGAGAATTTTTTTACCAAAAAAATATTAAAGAAGATGAATATGTAATCCAAATGTATCTTTCATGGAAAGACCAATACTTGATGAACTTACGTTACATATTCGAATATCCAGTAGTCTATTAAATATTATGAGTATTTCGTGTACCAAAACAAGTATTTGCAATATGAAATTAGATACTTCTCAAGTAAAATCAAGTACTTTTAAATATTCATGCTTATTTGAGAATTTGTTTTTTTTCTTTTACAAAAAAATTATTAAATTATATGAATATGTCATCCAAATGCATCTTCCATAGAAAGACCAACACTTGGTGAACTTACGTTGCATATTCGAATATTCACTATTCTGTTACATATTATGAGTATATCATGTACCAAATCAAGTATTTGCAATATGAATATTTCTCAAGTAAAACTAAGTACTTTAAAATTTTCATGCTTATTTGAGAATTTTTTTTTTTACAAAAAATATATTAAATTAGATAAATATGTCATCCAAACGAATCTTCCATGGAAAGCCAACACTTGGTGAATTTACATTCAAATATCCAGTATTCTATTATATATTATGAGTATCTCATGTACCAAATCGAGTATTTGCAAACTAAATTAGGTACTTCTCATCCAAATGCATATTCCATGGAAATACCAACACTTGGAGAATTTACGTTGCCTATTCGAATATCCAATATTTAATACATATTGTGAGGATCTCATTTACGAAATCAAGTATTTTTCAACTCAAATTAGGTACTTTCAAGCAAAACTAAGTACTTTAAAATTTTCATGCTTATTTGAGAATTTTTTTTTTTTTTACAAAAATATATTAAATGAGATGAATATGTCATTCAAATGCATCTTCAATGAAAATCCAACACTTATCTTACATTACATATTTGAATATCCAGTATTCTATTACATTTTTTTTTTGTTACAAGAGAGGGGGGTCACCCGTCATAGTACGACTAGCGCACTATCATTCTTTCGAAATATCCTATGCCTATCTTGTCTTCTTCAATGATGTCCTCTATTCCTGTAGGAGGGGTCCAGATATCTCTGTATCCTCGTTGGTACTTTGGTGCTTTCGATGCAAAGTAATCAGCTGCCCTGTTTTGTTCTCTGTATATATGGTTGATTCTGACTTCCCAATCTCTATTCAAGATGTTCAAACAGGTAGAGAGCAAGTTGTGGATGGATGAGCAAGGCACTTCTTCTTTTTTCATCCACTGCACAACCTTTGCTGAGTCAATTCCAAGTACAATCTTCTTGTAGCCCAAGTTCCATGCTAATTCCAGCCTTTTGCGGACCGCCCGAAGCTCTGCCTCCTCAACCGAACACCAACCAATGTTGTGGGTAAAACCCAAGATCCAGTCCCCAAGTTCATCCCTCAAAATACCTCCTCCACCAGCTTTTCGAGTTTTGTGGTTGCAGCTTCCAACAACATTTAGTGATTTCCACCCTAGAGGAGGGGGTGTCCATCTAACTATGCAGTTGTCATATCTTGCATTGTTGTTTGGCATGACTTTTTTCCGAAGAGAATACTGCTTTAATTTCTGATACCTTGTTTTTGACCCACTCCACTTTGGTGTTTACATCAACTTTCTTGCCGTTGAATACCAATTTGTTTCGCCATTGCCAAATTCCCCATAGCGTGATTGCAAAGGCCCTGTTCCACTCTATTTCCATTTTTTTCTATCTTCTCATGTCCAAATTTATTCGCAACCAATTCTCTAGGCTGATATTCGGGTTCTGTAGTAAGCTCTTAGTGGGAATAAGTCTATCCCAGACTCTTCTAGTTTCCTCGCACTTACGAAAATTATGATCGACGTCTTCCATGCCGTTTTGACACTGTATGCATAGCCCATTGGTAGTAAAGCCCTTTTCACTCTCTCGGAATTACTCATTATCTTTCCATGTCAGACTTTCCAGATGAAGGCTTGTATCCTCGCAGGCACTTCCAATTTCCAAATGGCTTCCCACGAGGTGTCATTTGTCTGCTTGTCCTTGTCCGTGATTAGTTCATAGGCTAAATTAATAGTGAGTTTCCCATTTTTGGTTCTTCCCCAGCAAATGATGTCCTCCATGTTCTCCTCCTCTTGGATCATGTACCCAGCCAATTCATTCTCCACATGAGTAGGTAGTTTCCCGTGTAACTCTTCCCAATTCCAGCCTTCTCCCTTGATCCAGTAATCATACACCTTTTTTTCCTTCTCCATCGAGTCAATGTTGCTGAGTAAGGACAGGCTCAACGGTTCATTTCCTATCCATTTATCAATCCAGAAGTAGATAAATTTACCATTTCTTAGTACTCTTTTTCTTCGCTTCTCCAGGAGATGGTTAATTTTGGAGATGCCTTGCCATGCATTGGATGCTCCTCTGATTGATTGGAGCTTAATGGTGTTGGAATCACTGCGTATGTATTTATTATTCAGTACCTGTACCCAAAGATTCCCTTGCTCTTCCATTAATCACCAACCTAGTTTCGTCATGAATGCTAGGTTCATAGGATGCATTCTTCTGATTCCCAAACCTCCTAACTCCTAAGGCTTTGTTACTGTTTCCAATTTGATAAGGTGACATTTGCGCTCTCCATTGCTTCCACCCCAAAGGAAATTGATAGGATCGGTTAGGGGGATCACCGTTGAGCTACAATAGCTTGGTTCTTGAAATATTGAACACCAATGAATTAAATCGAGTTTGGTTTTCAAACCAAGCGGAAGACACTCGAAATAATCCTTCGTAGAAACCGATTAAATATTTTGTAAACCATTTAAGATATATGCAAGTTGAAAGAGTAAAAAGATTTTCGGTTGAAGTATTTTATCAAACACTTGGTATGCAATATTTTGGTATTTGAAGAACACATAAAATGCTTCAACAATGCATCTATAAAAACAGTGAAAATGATAAATAAATACAATAAACAAATAGACACGAATTTGTTTATGGATGTTCGGAGATTTCAAACACTCCTACGTCACCCCTTCTTCCCCTTGGGAAGAATTCACTAGAAGACTTTGATTCATACAACTCTTCGTACAAACCCGATCCGGAAGGGCAGCACCCAACTAGAACTCCTAGCACTCAAGATTGTAGGCAACACCTCTCAATCAGCATATTGTTTAATGTATCATATGCAAAGACTACAAACACAATGTTTTACGTCTTTGTGTAAAGACTCACTCAACTAAACTTGTAAGCTCAACTCTCTCGTATATGTGTGAGTGATTGTGTGTGTGAGAAATTTATCTTTTACATTGCACATCTCAAATGTATCCTCACACAAGAGCTTGTGCTCTCAACTAGCTAATATATTCATGCTAACTGCCCATGCTTTGAATCCACTTCAAAAGCTCTTGTTTGATCATCAAGATGTTGTATTTATAAGCCCCAACAATGATATATACGTTAGACACAAGAATATGACCGTTTGGAAAGTTTCTGTACTGTTTTCGAGATTGCAACGGTCAAATTCAGCTTGCTGGGCATTTTCCCGACTGGTCAACTCTGGTCAACTCAACTGGTCATTCAGTTCAACTGGTCAGCAGCTGGTTCAGTTGGTCAACTGCTGGTTTGGTTCAGTTCAGTTCAGCTGGTCAGCAGCTGGTTCAGTTCAGTTCAGCTGGTCAGCAACTGGTTCAGTTCAGTTGGTTGGTCAACTGGTCAGTAGCTGGTTCAGTTGGTTCAGTTTCAGCTGGTTGGCTGAAATCAGCCTAGCTGATTTCAGTTTGTGCAGAACCAGTAACTTCATCGTCATTTATCAGCATCTTAAACTTCGATTCAGACTTTGACTTCTGAGATTGATTTGTAGATCTTCGTCTTATCTTTCCGACGCATACTGAATCGCTTCGTTTCGATAACCGAGCTGAGAGATATGACCAAAATACCGCAGCTGCTCAAACTCAGTTCGGTAATTGAGCGATCAGTTAGACCATGATAACATCCTATTCCCCAACTGACGTGAGATACGACTTGTTCCAAATTGAGTTTTCTGATCAGTCCGATGGGCGGAATGTCATTTGAATCATCCATTTAATAGATATCATCCAAACACCGAAGCTTGCCAGAAATTCAGTTTGTGTAGAATTCAGTTTCAGCTTGCTTCTTGTGTTTGCAACTTCACACTTGAGTAAATATGTTAGAAATACAATAACAAGTTTTGTTAACATCAAAATCAAGATTGCGAACATGAAATATTCCAACAGAAATTTCGGATCGTTTTCTCGATTTCTGAGCAGATTCCCAGGGGTAGTAGACTTGTTTGCATGGAGTAGAGGGGAATAGCATTAAGCACGGATTTCACTAGTACTTGGCGTCCCGCGAAGCTCAGATACCTTTTTGTCCATCCCTCTAACCTTGTTTTTATTCTGTCTAGAACTTGCTTGTACATGTTGCTAGTGACTCTGCCGTGAATGGATGGCATTCCCAGGTATTTGCCAAGGTCAGTCGTTAGTGGGATCCCTGAGATGGAGGATAGATTAGTAGCCACTGTGTTGTTCACATTTTTAGATACAAATATGTGTGATTTCTGGAAGTTCACTATCTCTCCCGCACAAGAGCAGAATTTGTTTAAGATCTCCATAATAAGTATCAGTTGATCGTTTGACACCTCCGCAAATAGGACTACGTCATCTGCAAATAATAGGTGCGATAAGGGAGGCCCATTTCTAGAGAGTCTAATAACTTTCCAGTGGCCATTTTCAAATGCTTGGCAGATTAGGTGGCTTAACCTCTCAATACAGAGCACAAAGATGTATGGTGATATCGAATCACCCTGTCTAATTCCTCTCCCTGGTTTGATCCATTCCAGTTGCTCTCCATTCCAAAAGATCGATAGTCTAGGAGTTTCAATGCAAGACATGGTGTTTCTGACTCATTCCTGACTGAAGCCAGCTTCATTTATTGTGTCTCTAATGAAGTCTCACGAGAGTTTATCATCTGCTTTCTCCAGATCAATTTTTATGGCCATAAAACCTTTACCTCCCGATTTTTTCCTCATTGAGTGAAGCACCTCTTGGTAAATAATTATGTTATCGGAAATTTGGCGGCTTGGGACGAAGCTGCTTTGATAAGGCCCCACTAGGACGGGCATCACGTGTTTTAGACGGTTAGTCATAGTTTTTGTGAGTATTTTGTAGCTTACATTGCATAAACTGATCGGTCTGAATTGGCTAACAAGCTCCGGGTTTGAAAAAGGTAAATTCCCTATTCCAATCGGGAGCGAACTGCCATGACCTTACTATGGAAAAAGGTAAATTCCCCTTACTGTCAGAAGCCAACTTAGCTACTCTAAATGCACCATTCTTGATAAGCCAACTTAGCTACTCTAAATGCACCATTCTTGATAGAAGAGATAAAACAAGCACTTTTCGACATGGAACCATTTAAAGCACCCGGGCCAGATGGCTTTCCAGCGGGTTTCTTCCAAAAAATGTGGCCTATAGTGGGACAATCAATCTATGATTCTGCACTAAAATTCTATTACATATTATGACTTATGAGTATCTCTTATATCAAATCAAGTATTTACAAACTCAAATTAGGCACTTCTCATCCAAATACATATTCCATGGAAATATCAACATTTGGACTCTTGGAGAACTTACGTTGCCTATTCGAATATCCAATATTTTAATACATATTATGAGTATCTCATTTAAGAAATCAAGTATTTGTCAACTCAAATTAGGTACTTCTCAAGTAAAACTATGTACTTTAAAATTTTCATGCTTATTTGAATTTTTTTTTTTTTTTACAAAAAAATATTAAATGAAATGAGTATGTCATCCAAATGCATTTTCCATTGAAATACCAATACTTGGTAAATTTACGTTGTCTATTTGAATATCCAGTATTTTAATACATATTGTGAATATCTAATTTACGAAATCAAGTATTTGCAAACTCAAAATATGTATTTCTCAAGTACAACTAAGTGCTTTAAAATTTATATGCTTAGTTTGGAATTTGCCTTTTTTACAAAAAAATATTAAATGAGATGAGTATGTCATCCAAATGCATTTTCCATTGAAATACCAATACTTGGTGAATTTGCGTTGTCTATTCGAATATCCAGTATTTTAATACATATTATGAGTATGTCATTTACGAAACCAAGTATTTGCAAACTCAAAATAGGTATTTCTCAAGTACAACTAAGTGCTTTAAAATTTACATGCTTAGTTTGGAATTTGTTTTTTTGTTTTTACAAAAAATATTAAATGAGATTAATATGTAATCCAAATAAACTTTTTATGAAAAGACAAACAATGACTAAATTTATAGCGATGTTCGAAGATTCAGTATTTTCTTACACATTTGGAGTATTTAAAGAGCCAAATCAAATATCTGAAACTTCAAAATAGATACTTTATATGTCAAAATAAGTACTTAATATTATTTTACGATGAGTGATGAACTATATTTTTTTAAAAATAAAATGATATGAATAAGCCATTGTAATGAAAACTAGCAATGATTGAATTTATGTTGATTGTTCGAAAATATAGTATTTTTTTTACATATTGGAGTATTCAAATAACAAATCAAGTATTTGAAACACCATAATAGGTGCTAATACTTTGGTAGATGGAAAACACATAATTAATTTGATGGATAAAATTATATCTTTATTTAAATAATAAAAGGGTAAAAAATTATATCTTTGTAGGGAGTTAAAATTAAGTTTGTAGTATTGTCAGGTATTGATTTGTCAAAAAAATCATCTAGGTACTGAATTTTAAATCAAAGATGGACATATGTATTTTTTTTTTCAAATTTGCACTTAAATTATTAATATCATTGTTAAAATTTAATAATTACATTGATAAACAAACATAAATGTCACAATGATTTTTTTAACCATGTAATTATATAAATTAAACAATAACATTAGTCATTTAATTACATAATTTTAAGAAGGAAAAAACTAAAAGCATACGACATCATAATTGATTAAATAAAATATATAAGACTAAAAATATCACCTTCCAATATATTTTATTTGTTGTGAAAAAGTAAAAAATTACGGTAAAAAGTAAAAATCTCAAACTCTCAAAATTTACCAAACTACACACTTTATAATATTTTTCTCTCTATTCAATTGTAATTTTCTTCACAAATGAGAGATCTATTTATAGAGTTTCATTACAAATAATCCAAAAAATAAAATACATCATTACCTACATCATCACACACAAATTTCTAATTTTACAACTCTTATTTTCAACATTCAAATATTCAACCATTACTTTTCAATATTCAAATCTTTTATTTTCAACACTCTCCCTTGTGATGATGATCATGATACGATGATGTCTTCATTACGTGTTTTGTACTGCTTCGTTAAAAACTTTACTTGGAAAAACACATTGGGATAAAAACCATAGTAAGGGAAAAAGAGTGCAGTCACGTAAACTCCCCCTCATGTTGACACGAAAAATTCTTCACAAATTTCGTAGATTGTGCATCCCAATATTATATATGTGCTTTCTGAATATTGACGTAGGAAGTGCCTTTGTGAAGAGATCTGATGAGTTTTCACTTGATTGAATGTGACGAACATCAATACATTTATTCTTCTCAAGCTCCTTGGTGAATGCGAAGAACTTAGGAGGAATATGTTTAGTTCTGTCGCTTTTTATGTATCCTTCTTTCATTTGAGCAACACATGCAGCATTATCTTCATATAGTATCACATGCTTCTCATCGAATGATAATCCGCATGAGATTTGGATATGTTGGGTCATTGATTTTAACCACACACATTCAAGACTTGCTTCATGTAGTGCAATAATCTCGGCATGATTTGATGAAGTTGTTACGAGCGTTTGTTTCTGTGAACGCCAAGATATTGTAGTGCCTCCACGAGTAAATACATATCCAGTTTGGGAACGTGCCTTGTGTGGATCAGATAAGTATCCAGCATCGGCATAACCAATTATACTTGGATTAGAATCTTTTGAATACAAAAGTCCCAAGTCTGTCGTTCCTCGTAGATAACGGAATATATGTTTAATTCCGTTCCAGTGTCTCTTTGTTGGATATGTGCTAAATCTTGCCAACAAATTTACGGCAAAAGATATATCAGGCCTTGTACAATTTGTAAGATACATAAGGGCACCGATAGCACTTAGATATGGTACTTCTGGACCAAGAATATCTTCATCATATTCACATGGACGGAATGGATCCTTTTCTATGTTTAATGATCTAACAACCATTGGAGTACTTAAAGGATTTGATTTATCCATATTAAAACGTTTAAGGATCTTTTCTGTATAATTTGTCTGGTGAACAAACATTCCACATTCCTTTTGTTCAATTTGTAAACCCAGACAATACTTGGTTTTTCCAAGATCCTTCATTTCAAATTCTTCCTTCAAGTATGACACAACTTCTTGAATTTCCTTATTCGTTCCAATGATGTTTAAATCATCAACATATACAGCAATAATTACGCATCCGGATGTTGTTTTCTTAATGAAAACACAAAGGCATATTAAATTATTTACATATCCTTTTTTCATCAAGTGATCACTTAGTCTATTATACCACATTCGACCGGATTGCTTTAACCCATATAATGATCTTTGTAATTTCACAGAATAACATTCTCTGAGTTTTGAACTTTGTGCTTCAGGCATCTTAAATCCTTCAGGGATTTTCATATATATATATTACTATCAAGTGATCCATATAAGTAAGCTGTAACAACATCCATAAGACGCATTTCTAAATTTTCAGATACCGCCAAGCTAATCAAATACCGAAATGCAATTGCATCCATCACAGGAGAATACGTTTCTTCCTAATCAATTCCAGGCATTTGAGAAAAATCTTGTGCAACAAGTCGAGCTTTATATCTTACTATTTCATTTTTCTCATTTCGCTTTCGAATAAAAACCCATTTGTATCCAACAGGTTTTACAACTTCAGGTGTAAGGACTATAGGTCCAAAAACATTATGTTTATTTAAGCGCGAATCCAGTTCAACCTGGATGGCTTCTTTCCATTTTATCTAATCCTGCCGATTTTTACATTCACCAAAAGATTTTGGTTCATGATCTTCATTATCATTTATGATGTCGATTGCCACATTATAAGAAAATATATCATCAATTTCTTCTATATCTTTTCGGTTCCATATTTTTCCAGTATTAATGTAATTGATAGAGATTTCATGATTCTCGTCAGTTTGTGGTTCTGACAGAACATTTTCATCATCATGTGTTTCTTCAGGAACACCATTCTCTATTTTGTGATCATCATGTGTTTCTTCAGGAACATCATTCTTTATTTTGTGATCATCGTGTTTCTCTATGAATTTTATTTTTCGAGGATTTTTATCCTTGGAACCGACTGGCCTTCCACGCTTTAGGCGTTTAATGACATCATGAGTATCTTCAATTTGTTTCTTTTGAATTTCAATTCGAGCAGGGGAATTTTCAGCATGTATATATGATTTAGTTACCCCTTTTGTGTCTGCAAATGCATCTGGTATTTGATTTGCTATTCTTTGCAAGTGTACAATTTGATGTACATCTTTTTCACATTGTTTTGTTCTTGGATCCAGATGTAACAATGATGATACATACCATGTAATTTCCTTTTCGGTATGTTTCTGTTCTCCCCCTAACATTGGGAAGATTTCCTCATTAAAATGACAATCAGCAAAACGTGCTGTGAACACGTCGCCTGTCTGAGGTTCAATATATCGAATGATTGATGGACTATCATAACCGATATAAATTCCAACCTTTCTTTGAGGTCCCATTTTCTTTCGTTGTGGTGGTGCAATAGCACATACACCATACATCCAAAAATTCTCAGATGAGAAATGTCTGGTTCTTTACAAAATGCAAGCTGCAATGGGGAGTATTTATGATATGCACTTGGTCTGATGCGAATTAATAAAGCAGCATGTAAAATTGCATGTCCCCATATATAAATAGGGAGCTTTGTTTTCATAATCATTGGTCTAGCAATCATTTACAGACGTTTAATCAATGATTCAGCCAATCCATTCTGTGTATGTACATGAGCAACAAGATACTCAACAATGATTCTCATAGACATACAATAATCATTGAAAGTCTGGGAAGTAAATTCACCAGCATTATCAAGTCTAATTTTCTTGATTGTATAATCGGGAAATTGATTCCTCAATTTTATTATTTGAGCAAGTAATCTTGCAAATGAAACATTTCGAGTTGACAATAAACATACATGTGACCATCTGCTGGAGGCATCAATCAATACCATAAAGTATCTGAATGGTCCACATGGTGGATGGATTGGTCCACAAATATCACCCTGAATAAGTTCAAGAAATATTGGTGATTCAGTTTGGATTTTGACTGGTGATGGTCTTATAATAAGTTTTCCAAGAGAACATGCTTTACATTGAAACTTATTATTCTGAAAGATCTTCTGGTCTTTCAGTGGATGACCATGTGTATTTTCTATAATTCTTCGCATCATTATTGAACCAGGATGTCCCAATCGATCATGTCAATTGGTTAATATCGAAGAATTATCAACTACCATGTTTGATTCAATGAGACTTATATGTGTATAATGCAATCCAGTGGGGAGCATTGGTAGTTTTTCAATCACATATTTCTTTCCTGATTTATACGTGATAAGATACATATATTTCTCATTCACTTCATTCATTGTTTGAGTATCATACCCATGAGAATATATATCATTAAAACTCAACAAATTTCTTTTCGATTGTGGTGAATATAAAGCATCATTGATCAAAAATTTTGTACCATTAGGTAACAAAAATTGTGATTTACCACATCCTTTAATCAAGTCTACAGGACCTGATATTGTATTCACCGTTGTTTTTGTTGGTTTTAGTTCCAAGAAATATTTTTTATCTCAGAGGATAGTGTGCATTGTACCACTATCGGGTATGCTGCTCATAGCATTTTTCATATTTGAACTTCAAAAAAATATGCAATGAAATAAAATTACTGGCAAAATATAACACATATCATAATTATACAATAAAACATTATTATATGAATACATGAAAAATAAATTATTGTACATTTAAATTCTACCATTATATTGTTCATTTTCAGAGAAATCGTTGAGAAAATCTGCAGCATCAATATTGTTCATTTCTATCCCACCAACATATTGATCATTTCCAGAGAAATCATTCATAAAATCACCAGCATCAAAATGAGTTGAATCACTCAAACGGTCACTGCGTTCAGTGAAGTTGGTCTCATTTTCTTTCCCCTTTAATGATTCTTTATAAAGTTTACAAAGGTTCTCAGAGGCTCGACAAATTTTGGACCAATGTCCTGGAGTACCACATTTGAAACAAGAACTTTCATATCTTTTTGAGTGATTCTCATTAACACTTGTATTCTCATGATGTCTTTTCAGTGGATGGTTTGGGACGCTCTTTTAAGATGAGTTATAAAAATAACTATCTCGATTATTTTCAAAACCACGGCCTCGACCACGAACATGGCCAATTCCACGTCCACGTCCACGTCCACGTCCACGACCTCGACCTCGACCAAAATCATGTCTTTGAATTTGATTTTGGTTTCGAGGTTTAAATTCATTTTTACTTACAGCATTTACTTCTGGAAATGATGTTGATCCAGTAGATCGAGACTGATGATTTCTCATTAATAGCTCGTTGTTCTTTTCCGCCACAAGAAGACAGGCGATGAGTTCAGAATATCTCGAAAAACCACACACTCTATATTGTTGTTGTAGAGTTATATTCGATGCGTGAAAATTAGAAAATGTTTTTTCAAGCATTTCCAATTCAGTAATCTCATGGCCACAAAATTTTAATTGTGAGATTATTCTATACATCGCCGAATCTCAACGTATTCCATTCATCTCGGGCGGTCGGAAGTATAACTTCCCTTATATGTTCGAATCTTTCTTTTAATCCCTTCCACAAAGCCATAAGATTTTTTTCAGTCAGGTATTCACATTTTAATCCCTCATCGAGATGTCGACGCAAAAATATCATGGCTCTTGCATTTTCTTGTGATGTGCATATGCCATTTTCTTTTATGGTCTCATTTAGACCTAATGACTCAAGATGCATTTCTACATCGAGAGTCTATGGCATATAATTTTTTCCCGTAATATCAAGAGCGATGAATTCGAGCTTTGTCAAGTTTGACATGGTGGTACTAAAAAAATTACGATGCATTTTATTAGTTAATGAATATTGCAATACAAAGTAATGGATAAACAACAAATACAAACATTTGTAAAAATAAAGAAAATACACGAGGAGGATATTCTCCTATAAATAAAAGACTCGTGAGTATGATAACCAAAATAATTAAAAATAACCTTGAGAAAGTCATCTTCTTTTTTCTTCGAAAAATTTGATGAAGAATAATTTTTAAAGAAGAAGAGAAAGTTGGAGTGATTGAATGTGTTTGTGAAAAAAATAAAGGTATGTATTTGTATAATTTTATGGTAATAATATGGTGTATATAATATTAGACATGTTTAAATAATTATGTATATCATATCATAATATTATATTGAGTGTCATAATTTATTTTGTTTAAAAACCTTATAGGCTTTTATACTTGTCATATCCCTTACCGGGAGTGTATGATGTCGTCTTAACATCCTCCCAGGATTTATAACAAGTTTATGAAAAATTTATTTTTATTATTTCTAATAATAACATTATATTGTATATTAAATAAATACACAATAAATAAATAACAGTAAAATAAATATTATTACTTTTGTTACCTTTTTCTTCTGTTTGGAGCTTGGAAAAGTATGTAGGACTTTTAGAACTTCGTGCTGATAACGTGTTGTGAAAAAGTAAAAATTTATGGTAAAAAGTAAAAATCTCAAACTCTCAAAATTTACCAAACTACACACTTTATAATATTTTTCTCTCTACTCAATTGTAATTTTCTTCACAAATGAGAGATCTATTTATAGAGTTTTATTACAAATAATCCAAAAAATAAAATACATCATTACCTAAATCATCACACAAATTTCTAATTTTACAACTCTTATTTTCAACATTCAAATATTCAATAATTACTTTTCAATATTCAAATCTTTTATTTTCAACATTATTCACATTTTTTGGAAGATAAAAAAGGGTTCTCCAATGGATTCGAGGAACCGCCGTGTTCAACTGACGCATTGACCTTGACTGAGTTAGACTCAGCAATGCAAGGTGGAGTCAACATCGCCTTATGTCCTCAAAAGACAGCGTTGGAGTTTTCTTGAAACTTTGGGTTAAGTGAATAAAATAAAATTATAAACAATAATATTTATTTCTCAAATTCTCCACATATTCGTTTACCAATATATTTTAATTCTTTTTTGTTATATTTCAATTGATGAACGTGAATCTAAAATTTTTATAACTATTAGTTTGTTTGAATAAGTCCATACCTTTTTCAAATTATATGTTATACTAAAATTAGATCCACATCTATATCTTATGAATCAATATTTAGGCAAAAACTTGTATAAGATGATCTCATGGGTCATATTTTGTGAGATGAATATCTTATTTTGTGTCATTCATAAAAAGTATTAATTATATGAAAAGAGTATTACTTTTTATTGTGAAATTTGGTAGGGTTGACACATCTCACAGATAAAGATTCGTGAGATCGTCTCACAAGAGACATACTCCAATATTTATTGGTATTTTCATTTTGTGGTCAGTAGGCTTCTATCGAGGGTAATATAGTCTTTCAAAGAACAATCAACTACTTTTTGCTTTAGGATGGAGAGTTTTTGCTTGAAGATATTATATCTCTACACCATTAAAGCTCTAATTGTTTAATAATGTTACAAAAATTAAATAGATGTAATCCCACTACATCAGTCGAAAACCAGTTCGCATCCTTCAAAATCAGCCGAAACCCAATCTAAACCGGTTTAAATCATATGGAAACAATCTAAAACAGTCAGAAACTATGATTAATCATTCCAAACCAGTTTATATGAATGATAAGATCTCGTTTAAATGGGTGGACCGGGTAAGGAGCTCCAACGGATCAAATCAACAATTTGTAATGTTTGGGAATTTTGAGTGAAGATAATGACTTCGATAGCACCTGCAAACAATGAAAATAACTCGTGAATGGGTGCCGGAGGGGTGTCCGACGTAGCCACTCCGATGCTAAAGTCAGCAGGTTGAAAATGATGAATACAAACAATATTTGAGAGAAAATATATGTATTGCCTAGAGTTCGAAGGTTTTTCAGAATCATTAAATGATATTAATACCTGCTATTTATAGTAGAGAAATGTGTAGTTACCTCGATTCCCGTGTCATCTACTTAGTCGGTTTACCATACTAGCTTCTAATGACTTCTCGGACACTCCAAACCCAAGTTGTTATGATAGATTGGATTGCCTGTATTAATCACGCTCGAGTGCGGTTCATTTCTCGAGGTGGTACCGTTCTCGAGGTTGCCCAAGTGGTGGTGTAACCGGGAACTCTGCCCGAGAAGATGAGAAGCGCCCGGATAGTTCCAGGAGGGCCCGGGCTGTTGGTAGAGAGCTCGGGTAAAGACATAAAGCCCGAGAGGAGAAGACTTGCCCGGGTCTTCAGGAAGCTTATCCTGCTCATGGGTCACGACCTTGGGTATCCAAGTAACAAATCGGGTTAATGCCGACCCGAATCCTAATAGGGGTATCACCATGCATCCCTAAAATAATCGGGCTAGAGCTTGACTTTATGTCCCGATCAGTTATATATTGTAATTTCAAAACATAAAGTAGAGTAAAATAGGAATATTGGGTTTTTAAATATCCACACCGGGGTTTCATATCTCTCCGGCCCTGAGTACCTGTCATTTTAGTATTCTTGGGAAGTTCAAAAGATCTCATTATGATGCACGCACTAGCATTGATATCGCCGAAAATCGCTCGTTTTCCAAGGTAATAATGAGCCTGTTTCCTCGATATCCGTACATGTCTTTCACCTGTATGCACGATTTCATAGGCTCTTTCTGATCGTCTGATTAGATTCAGATCAATGGTGGGGATTAATTTCTTCCCTTATATATAGTAACTCTGCTTACTCTTCCATCATCCTAGCAATTTTTTATTTGAGAAGTATAATGGCAGGCTCAAGTAGTTCGAAAACTCCTGATAGGGCGGAAGAGCTCATACAAGCAACTATAGAGAAACGAAAGACTAATTTGGAGGATGAGGTCTTCCGCAAAGTACTCTGATTCTGGGAAAAGCTATACGAGCTGGAATCCTCTCAGTATGTAGAGGGGATTCCCGCTCCCGAGCAGGTGGCTCTTATGAGAAAATACCGTGTGAGAACCCGAATTTCTAGCATTTCAGTAGCAAAAGCATTTCAGTAGCAATGCGAAATTTCCAGCAGAATATGATATTTCAGAAGATGGTATTTTCCAGCAGACAAAAATCCAGCAGACAGAATCCAGCAGCAGAAGAGCGAGAAAGCAGCAGCAGTAGAAGAACGAGAAAGCAGCAGACAGTTACTGGTTCTGCTCAGGACTTGTAACTGAAGCATTAACATGGAATCAAGGCTGTTAAATGCAGATCATGGCCATTAATAGGGAGCCTAACAGTCAGATTGCGGCCTATAAATAACACCTCAAGTCTCTGAAATTGGTGTTACACAAATCCTGAGTTATCTCTTGAATTTTCGAGTTAAGAGAGTGCTGAATTTCGAGCAGTAGAAACCAATAGCGAGAGCAAGCATATTTCCAGACTTCAACCGAAACCTCTAAGCAAATTACTGTAACTGGGCTTACATATAAATATCTTGAAAACTGTTTGATGATTTCTGTGTTAAAACAAAGTATATTCTTGATTCCTGATATCTGATTTTAAAGCACTGAAACTTAGTGAACTAATGGTAGGAATATATATTCTGAACATTACTGATTACTGATTACTGATTACTGGCCTCACCCCTTAGAGGAGAGAACATATAGGGGACTGATATCAGTTTAGCCATGAAAATCACGAACGTGCTCACTGCTTACTTGTTAAAATACTGATTACTGATTTCTGAATACTGAATACTGATTTCTGTTATGAAAATAAGAATTCCTGTATATTATTCGTATTACTGTTTCTGTACGAAAATAACTTCGAAAATTGGGAGTTATTCCCGCCCCCGCTTACTGAGTGACAATCATATCACTCACCCACCAAATCCATCTCAGATAAGAGCGAGGAGGAATTGTTAGAAGAAGAAGAACAACATCAGTTCTAAAGCTGGTGAAGAATATCGTTATTGTACTCAATGCTGATTTATGTAATTAGATTCTTCTGCATCTGTTAAGACAGTATTATGTCTGGTTTTACATTTTCGCTGTAAAACATTTATCAATGAGTTTGTATCAGACAATGATTGTTATGAATAAAAGACTGGTTTCTGAATTTTGTACTTCTTAGTCTTGTTGTTTTCGAATGTAAATTGGAGAGCAACGCCGGTGTCAACTAACTCCCGTCTCGGGGCGTGACATTGAAGTGGTATCAGAGCAAAACCATGTTTCGGGGAGGAGGAACTAGAAATAATAAGTTCCTATAGACTTCTGAGAGTAAGTTCTGAAAGTTACTGAAATAGACTACTGAAAATAATCTACTGTAATAGACTACTGAAACAAGTTTAAAAAAAAATAAAATAAAATCAGTAGGCCAAAATCAGTAGAAGGAAACCAGTAGAGGACTGAAAAACAGTATCATCAAAACCAGTAGTCTGGAACCAGAACCAGTAGACGAAAACCAATAGATCCGAATGCAGAAGACTGGGTCTGTAGACTCGAAATGCAGAAGACTGGTTCTAATAATGCTGGAAAGCAGCAGACAATGCTGGAAGGCAGCAGAATTGACTACAGTAACTTCAGAATTGCAGTAGATGGTGTATTCCAGCAGGTGCATGCAGTAGACCTTGCAAATGGCATGGAAGTGGAGGTGTTTTTCGCACAAACTTCAAACGGCCATAACTTTTGATCCAGGAGGAATTTTTACTATTATGAGTAGGCGTTGGAAAGCTCTCGACGAGGAGAACCTAACCTAGAACGATTCGATCGTTCTAACACCGCCGACGAACCCCAAAATCCATTGTTAAGATAGGGATATCATCATTTCCGTAAAATTTTCCAAAATTTTGAAACTTTGAGGAATTTTCATTTCCAAATGGCTTAGTATTTGTGCACCAAACTTGGTACCATTCATGTTCTTGATGTAAAGGATTTTTAGTAAATTTTTCACACAATTCTGAGAATGGAAAGTTTTGAGTTATTTCTTCTATTAACTGTATAGGCAGTACTGATTTTATTCATTCCAGTGATTGTCTATAACTTGACCTGTATTCTTGAGATCACTTCTGAAACTTTACTCTCATGTTTTGGATGTAGGATATGACTGACCAGAATAGCTACATTAAGAGCTTAGAGAGGAAGCTAGAGAAACTTAAGGAGCATAACTACTGCCTAGAGCTGGACAAAGACGAGTTAGAGCGTCGAGCAGAACACTTGAGGTGTGATGTTCAACGATATGCTCGCTATCTGCATGAAGCAGAAGAGAGGAATCAGAAGACTCAAGAAGAGTTTGAGACCTCTCAAGTGACTGTTGCCGAATTCATTGGGTTACGTAACACCTTGGTTGAGAAGATCCAAGTGCTTAAGGATCAAAATCACCAACTCGTACACCAACATAATCAGTATAGTGCAAAGGCTGATGCTCAGATTCAAGAAGTGCAGGATACTGTAGAAGTTCTTAGTGACCAGAATGCAGTTCTGCATGGCCATATTGAACATCTGGAAACAATGTTAGCCAACCAAGAAGAACCTGAGGAGGATCCCGAAGAAGGAGAAGAAGTTGAAGAGGATCCTCTATGGATTTGGGATTAGGAGAAGTGATAGATTAAAACATCAGTAGTAATCTTCTTTGTAATAGCACTTGTTCCAGTTGCATTCTGTTTTCATTTTCGAAGTTCATTTGTAATTGCACTTTCTTGAGAAATCAATAAAAGTTATTTCTATCAATTGGTTTCATATTTAATTCTGAGCAAATTACTCAATCATTTTGTTTCTTTTGTTTAGTCCATATTCTGCCATCAACCTTAGAACTTACATAATTGTAGGAAATGGACGGACGACCAGTGAGAAACAACCGCAACCCGTGTTACAATAACCGCAACGATGAGAATGTACAACAGCAACAACCACAACCACCACCAGCAGTTGGCCTCAGTCAGGTGGACTTGATGGCTATAGCCACAATTGTGGCGACTACACTACAAGGGTTAGTTAACCCTAATTCGAATCAGCCACCACCACCACCTCCAGCTCAGAATGGGACTAAACAGAATTATGAGTCCCTCCGAAGAGCAAGAGTCCCTAACTTCGATGGAAGCTCCGATCCTGAAGTTGGACAGAATTGGATGAAGGAGGTGGAAAATCATCTTCGACTACTGGAAGTTCCACAAGGGATCAGAGTAGATGTGATTACACCATTTATTGTAGATAAAGCTGCCAAATGGTGGGAAGGAGTCTCACCAGCTATGTTAGAGGCGAGACCTATCACTTGGCAAAGGTTCCGAGAGGCATTTTTGAGGCAGTAATTTCCGACAGCAGTTCAAGTGCAGAAGCTGTCAGAATTCGAAAGCTTGGTTCAAGAACCAAACATGACAGTGGTGGAGTATTCATCCAAGTTCCACTCATTGGGAACTTACTCCCCAACCATCATGGGAGACGAAGCTTTGAAGATGCATCGCTTCAAGAAGGGATTGAACAGCCGTATTCAATATGCCCTCGCCTTTATCGAGCCCAACAGTTTTGATGAATTGATGGGAGCCGCCATCAGGGCTGAGAATGACATTAAGAGACGTGAAGGTGAGAACAAACTCAAACGTCCTCAGTCAAGCCAGTACCAACAGGGCCAACAATTCAAAAGGCCTAGGTTTTCAAGCAACCAATTCACCAGTTATCCAGCCAAAGAAACCACTTCTTCCCCATCAAGCAAAGAGGAAGTCAAGTGCCAAAATTGTGGATTCACTCACACTGGTGAATGCCGTAAGAATTCTGGAGCTTGTTTTCGTTGTGGAAAGATGGGCCACCGCATTGCTCAATGCCCTTTTCCAGATCCAAGGAATGGACCAGTAGGAGGAACAACTCCAAATAAGCCTAAGGAGAACAAGCCGAATGCTCGAGTCTATGCTATCACTCAAGAAGAGGCTGACAACTCAAATGATGTCGTGGCCGGTACCATTCTAATCAATAATATACCTGCTTATGTATTATTTGATTGTGGTGCTACACATTCATTCATATCTAAGAGATTTGCCAAGAAGTTAGGAGCTAAGCCCGATAACTTAGAAGAACCATATAGAGTAGCAACTCCTGCAAATCGAATTTTAGAAACTCGCACTCTATATCGGGATATTAGTGTTCTCATAGAAGATCAGGATTTCAAGGCAGACCTGATTCAACTAAACATGGTGGAATTCGATATAATTATCGGAATGGATTGGTTAGCCAAGAATCATGCTTTGGTAGGCTGTCATGGAAAGACGGTAACCATCCAAGCTCCACACCAAGAGAAAATTTTATTTCATGGCAAGACAAAAGAACGAAAGACTCTTCTTTCTGCTTCTCAAACTTGGAAAGCCATGAAAAGTGGAGAAGAAGTTTACATAGCGATGTTAAGCGAGGTAAAGAGAGAAACCACGCTTACACTAGAAGAGATTCCGGTAGTACAAGAATTTCCGGATGTCTTTCCTGAAGAACTCCCTGGCGAACTTCCCGACCGCGAAGTGGAATTTGAGATTAATTTAGCGCTCAATGCTACACTAATCTCAAAAGCACCGTATCGAATGGCTCCAGCAGAGTTGAAAGAACTCAAAGAGCAACTTCAAGAGTTGTTGGATAAGAAGCAAATTCGACCAAGCGCATCCCCGTGGGGAGCTCCTGTCCTATTTGTTAAAAAGAAAGACGGAAGCATGAGATTGTGTATCGATTACAGAGAACTGAATAAGATCACAATCAAGAATAAATACCCACTTTCAAGGATAGATGACTTGTTTGACCAACTCAAGGGAGCTACAGTATTTTCCAAGCTCGACTTAAGGTCAGGCTACCACCAATTGAAGGTCAAATCAGACGATATTCCGAAGACAGCCTTCAGAACAAGGTATGGACACTATGAGTTCACAGTGATTCCGTTCGGGTTAACAAACGCTCCGACAGTATTCATGGATCTCATGAACAGAGTGTTCAAACCATTTCTTGACAAATTTGTTGTGGTATTCATCGACGATATTCTAGTATACTCGTCAAGTGTGGAATACCATAAAGAACATCTTCGTCTCACCCTCCAGAAGCTGAGAGAAAAGGAACTTTACGCCAAGTTAAAGAAATGCGAATTCTGGTTAGAGAGCGTCGCATTCTTGGGACACATAATATCAGCAGCAGGAGTATCGGTGGACCCTAAGAAAGTAGAGGCAATCTCAGATTGTCCTAGACCAAAGAATGTGACAGAAATTAGAAGTTTCTTTGGATTAGCGGGCTATTACCGAAAATTTGTTGAAGGATTCTCTTACATAGCAATACCTCTTACAAAACTTACACAGAAGAACTCTAAATTTCAATGGAGTGAAGATTGTGAGAAAAGCTTCGAGACTTTGAAAAAGTAATCCTAGCGTCACTTTCAGCACAACCTTGTCTTCGAGAGACAATCAAGATGAGTCAAGATAGAGATTTCGCTTTAGTGAAACTGAAAGAGCAAGCCAAAGAAGGAAAATAACAAGATTTCGAGATAGACAACAAAGGAATCTTGTGGATGAAAGGATGATTGTGCGTACCGGACATCGATAACCTTCGGCAAGAAGTAATGTCTGAAGCACATAAGTCAAAATTTTCAGTTCATCCTGGCAGTACCAAGATGTACAGAGATTTGAAGAAAAATTTCTGGTGGAGTGGAATGAAGAAAGACGTGGCAATGTTTGTTTCTAAATGTCACGTGTGCCAACAAGTCAAAGCAGAGCACCAGTGACCTGGTGGACTTCTTCAACCATTAGAAATCCCCGAATGGAAATGGGAACATATTTCCATGGATTTTTTCGTTGGCTTACCCAAGTCGAGACAAAGTCGTGACGGCATCTGGGTAATCTTAGATAGACTCACTAAATCTGCGCATTTCTTAACCGTCCGCATGAACTATAATTTGGACAAGCTAGCCACATTATACATAAATGAGATCGTACGATTACACGGAGTTCCAGCTAGCATATTGTCAGATAGAGATCCGAGGTTTACATCTCGTTTTTGGAAGAGTTTCCAACAAGCAATGGGAACTAAGTCACTCTCAGTACCGCTCATCATCCTCAAACCGACGGCCAAACGGAGAGGACAATTCAAACTCTTGAGGATATGCTGAGAGCTTGTGCTATAGATTTCAGTGGTAATTGGAGCGAACATGTGCCCTTAATCGAGTTCGCGTACAATAATAGTTACCACAGCATCATTGGAATGGCACCATACGAAGCTTTGTATGGACGCAAATGTCGATCACCACTGTATTGAGATGAAGTAGGGGAAAAAGTCGTCGTTGGACTCGAACTGATCCAAGAAACAGTGGATAAAGTTGCTATGATCAAAGAGCGACTAAAAGCTGCACAAAATTGACAGAAAAGCTGGGCTGACCTGAAAAGAAGACCTGTGGAATTCGAAATTGGAGAAAAAGCATATGTGAAAGTGTAACCCATGAACGGTGTAATCCGATTCAATAAGGCTGGGAAACTAAATCCCAGATACGTAGGACTTTTTGACATTCTAGAGAAAGTGGGAACACTTGCTTACAGATTAGCACTTCCCCCTAATATGTCAAGGATCCATAATGTTTGCCACGTTTCACAGTTAAGAAGATATATTTCCGATCCTAGTCATAAACTTGAAGCTGGACCACTGTTGGTTGAGAACAACCTAAATGAAGAGCTGAAATATGAAGAAATTCCGATTCGAATTGTGGACAATAAAGACCAAGTACTGAGACGACGAACTATTCCATATGTCAAAGTACAATGGTCCAACCACACCGAAAAAGAAGTTACTTGGGAGTTGGAAGAAAAGATGCGAGCACAATATCCCGATCTCTTTGCAGATAAAGTATAGCCAAGTTTCGTAAGTTTCGAGGACGAAACTTTTCATAAGGAGGGGGGATGTGAGAACCAGAATTTCCAGAATTTCAGTAGCAAAAGCATTTCAGTAGCAATGCGAAATTTCCAGCATAATATGATATTTCAGAAGATGGTATTTTCCAGCAGACAAAATCCAGCAGACAGAATCCAGCAGCAGAAGAGCGAGAAAGCAGCAGCAGTAGAAGAACGAGAAAGCAGCAGACAGTTACTAGTTCTGTTCAGGACTTGTAACTAAAGCATTAACATGGAATTAAGGCTGTTAAATGCAGATCATGGCCATTAATAGGGAGCCTAACAGTCAGATTGTGGCCTATAAATAACACCTCAAGTCTCTGAAATTGGTGTTACACAAATCCTGAGTTATCTCTTGAATTTTCGAGTTAAGAGAGTGCTGAATTTCGAGTAGTAGAAACCAATAGCGAGAGCAAGCATATTTCCAGACTTCAACTGAAACCTCTAAGCAAATTACTGTAACTGGGCTTACGTATAAATATCTTGAAAACTCTTTGATGATTTCTGTGTTAAAACAAAGTATATTCTTGATTCCTGATATCTGATTTTAAAGCACTGAAACTTAGTGAACTAATGGTAGGAATATATATTCTGAACATTACTGATTACTGATTACTGGCCTCACCCCTTAGAGGAGAGAACATATAGGGGACTGATATCAGTTTAGCCATTAAATTCACGAACGTGCTCAGTGCTTACTTGTTAAAATACTGATTACTGATTTCTGAATACTGAATACTGAATATTGATTTCTGTTATGAAAATAAGAAATCATGTATATTATTCGTATTACTGTTTCTGTACGAAAATGACTTCGAAAATTGGGAGTTATTCCCGCCCCCGCTTACTGAGTGACAATCATATCACTCACCCACCAAATCCATCTCAGATAAGAGCGAGGAGGAATAGTTAGAAGAAGAAG
Organism: Primulina eburnea; assembly: GCF_022965805.1. Taxonomy (NCBI): domain Eukaryota; kingdom Viridiplantae; phylum Streptophyta; class Magnoliopsida; order Lamiales; family Gesneriaceae; genus Primulina; species Primulina eburnea. The sequence continues at coordinate 8,108,569 of NC_133104.1, forward strand.
AACAACATCAGTTCTGGGGCTGGTGAAGAAGATCGTTATTGTACTCAGTGCTGATTTATGTAATTAGATTCCGCTGCATCTGTTAAGACAGTATTATGTCTGGTTTTACATTTCCGCTGTAAAACATTTATCAATGAGTTTGTATCAGACAATGATTATTATGAATAAAAGACTGGTTTCTGAATTTTGTACATCTGAGGCTTGTTGTTTTCGAATGTAAATTGGAGAGCAACGACGGTGTCAACTAACCCTCGTCCCGGGGCGTGACATACCGCCGACGCCTCCACGTTGCAGACTATGTGGACATCTTTACTCATGAAGGTGTCTAAACATTGATGCTCAAAAAGGAGATGAAGATCCTGGAGGATATAGCAGGTTCTGATAGCTTCGGCAAGACCTCCACCGGAACTCTAACTGGTTGGTTGCACAAATGGAGGATTGTCGTTGAGGACGAATATCTCCGTGTACTTTCTGCTCATTTCTTTTAACGAATAAAACGCCTCTTTCGTTTGCTCTTGCTTATATTTTTGATAAATGACAAAACCAAATTAAATGAATGTAAATAAGAATGATAAAATGAAATATCAAGACCTAATACCCCCAAGCTTAAGATAAAATGCTAGGGCTTCCAATATCTCGGTCTGTAAAATGATATGCCGGTGCCTCGAATCTCCCGGTCTACAAAATGATAAGCCGGGGCCTCGAATCTCCCGGTCTATGATGTGATAAGCCGGGGTCTCGAATCTCCTGGTTTATGATGTGGTATCATAATGAAGCACGAATCATCATTAAACTTCCGCCGAAAAACGTTTCATATTCCGAGCTGGATCAGATTGACGCTTCGATAACCGTTCATGCCCTTTCGTTTGCTTAGCTCAATTTACGAGGGGCATCCTGATCATCCACGTGTCTAAAATCGACGGTCGTGATTAACTCTTCTTTTGAATAATCGAGGAAACGTTTCGACTGGTTTGAGAACCTTCGACTTCTTCCACATTGAATGACGCTCGCCTATAAATAAGATGGTAGAAATGCAAGGTGACCCTCAATCCAAAATGTGGAGTTCAAGTAGTTCCAGCGCTTGCAGCAGTACACATGTCCTAGTGACTAACGCAATGCATCCTCATCTGGAGGAACTAAAGAAGACAATTGAAGAGTTCATCTAGGTGAAGGTCATGACCGTGTGGTACAAGGTTCAAGACCTGAATGACACCTACCGCAATGGTCTCACCCCTACTCGAGCACAAAGAGCAAGAGCGAGGAAGTATACCCGAGAATTTGTAGTAGATCGAGTTACAGATCTGGCTAATGATGAAGTTCTGCTACATATGATGCTGTGGAAAGAATGGCATCAGTTGAACAAGAAAATGACTGCTGAGTCCTTCGTCAATCTCCGGATTCATGAGTTGACTAACTGGATAACTGAGTGGCAAAATTTTGTATCTTCGATAATGGATAATATATCTGTTCGCCGATATTTCCTCTAATAAAAAGAAATTTTTATTGATGTATATTGCCTCCTTACTTTTTTGTGAATAGATATATGTGGATTTATGCGAACTAAGACAACAGATACGCGATAAACCGTAATATCCAGGTCCTTAAAATTGAACGTCGGGTCCCTGTAGCATACCCGCTTAAAATATAATGCCGGGGCCTGGTACCTCCCGGGCTCAAAACATAATGTCGGGGCCTCAAATCCCCCGGATTATAAACAAGATGCCGGGGCCTCACACTACCCGGACTTATAGATCAAACGCCGGGGCACCAGGTCTCCCGGGCTACAAGATAAGCTTATCGGGGCCTCAAAATGTCCCGGCCTATTGACGTGGCGTCATAATGACGCGTGCCCTTCCATTCCAACGGTCAGTAACGTTTCGCATCCCGAGGAGTCGATAAGCTTGACACTTTAATAATTGCACGTGTCCCTTCGTATACTTACCAATTTTCGAGGATCATCTAAACCATCCGATCTGATGCAAATCAACGGTAGAGATCCAGTCCCTCCTTTTATAAGTAGTGGTCCACCTGTTCTGTAGAAATCATTTTCAAATTCGAATTTTCAGCGGAGCTCTTGCAAAATTTCCTCTCGTTCTCCGGCGCACAAAATCATTCTCTTCCGGCGATCTCCCCATCGTTTTTTCCTACTTACTCGTAAGTTCTTCTTCTCCAAAATGTCTAATTCAACTTCTTCTACGTCAGGAGCTAATGCGCGAGGCTCGCCTAGCGACGAGTCCGCCGTGCTGCGCTCTGATGCCTCTCAGTCTCCCCCCCGCCGCTCTATTACCCATCCGTCTAAAAAACCAGTAGCCCACCAAACTAGACCATCATCTTCTTCTAAACCCCCCAGTTCTAGTCACTCCCGAGCTTTTGCCCAAAAGAAAGGTAAGGGTAAAGATCGGGCCCTGGGCCCTCCTCCTACCGAGGTCCCATGAGTTCCTTGGTTCTCTTCCTTGGGCAGCACATTGCGCTCAGGGGCAGATGAGGAACTTCGAACCTTGGGCAATATTCCTTCTACTCTTTCTATTTTGATACCCGGGCCTTCTGATAGAGCCAAAAACCCTCATCCCGGGTACACAACTTTCTTTCGGGATCAGATTAGGAATGGTCTTCGATTTCCTGTCCATCCTTTTTATATTACGGTTGTCAAGTTATTTGGTGTACCAGTTAATCAATTTCACCCTAATTCTTTCAGAATCATGGCTGCCACCTATGTTCTCTTTCAAATGAACAATTTTCTCATCAACCCCCTCATCCTTCACTACTATTTCTCTTGTCGGTTTGGGGATAATGCATTTTCCCTGACCGCTCGACAAAATACCCGCTTCCTTGATGACATACCCTCTTCTCAGAAAGGGTGGAAAGGAAGATACTTCTTTATTCAACTTCCGAGTCCTCTTCCCTGTCTGACATGTTTTCTTTCTTCCCTTCCCACACAACCTTCCCTTCCCGACACTTATAAATTCGAAGAGCTCTTCCTTGTTAGCTAAGATCTGGTGGAAGGGCGTAAATATTCATCCTCCACCCTTATCTCTGATGAAAACTTGACTACTTACGGGTTGAGTCCCCGAGCTGAGGATCCCGAGGACCGTGTAATAGATGAGGTGGCGGGCTCGGGCTCTCAACCCGGTAATTCTCTTCTCTGCCCTGTCGCTTATCTCTTGTCTACTCCTCAATTTGCTTAGTCTTATTTCTTTTCTATGCAGATAATTCCGAGATGCAGACAACTTTGCTAAGAGACGGGCAGTTGAGAAAGCTGCCCGGGAGAAGGATCTTGCAGCTCACCGGGCAACCGCTGAAGCAGAAAAAAAGCAGGCTGCAGAAGAGGCGTCCCGGAGAGTCAAAGTTACCCGGGAGGACCCTCCCCGTGATGACACCTCCCGGGTGATGGCTGAGACTTCAGAAGAGACTGAGGATCTCGTACCTCTCAGAAGCCCCTCTGAGGGTGACCAGGGTACTTCTCGTTCTGCCCAATCCCTTCCTCCCCCACAGTCTACTGAGGCCCCAATCCCTGAGCTCCCTTCGACTAACATTTTTTTCGAGGGAGCTACTGCCAGTGGTGCAAAGCGCTTTAAGCAGATGCTCAGTCCTGCTGAGGCGATATTTTTAAAGAGTGTTCCTGCTAGCGACAGGTTTCTTGAGGGATCAAACCGGCTTTTCTCTGTAAGTTTTTCTCCCTCTTGTTTTGCATTTATACTTGCATATTATTCCTAACCTTTGTTTTCGTTCAGGCCGCTCAAATGATAGTCTCGGCTTTTGAGGAGGTGGCTGCAGTGGCTACCAAGACAAATAGGCAAGCTCGGATGACTCAAGAAATCCACGACCAACTTCGAGGAGAGATTGCCCGGGCTGAAAAGCTGCATGAGGAGAAAGTCACCGGTCTCATGGCTTCCTTGGAGATGGCCAATCAACAATTGGTCTCAACTCAGCGTGCTCAGGACGAAAGTTTGGCTCGAGAAGAGGCCTCTCAAAGGCAAATTGCTTTCCTGGAGTCCCGGACTCGCTATCTCGAGGAAGAAGCCACTCTGTAGCAACACCGAGTCGTAGCTGCTGAAGATAAGCTCAAGCTCTTCCAAATTACCCAAGGGAAATGGAAGACTGTTTTCCTTCGATCTTCGGATTTCCAAGCGACTGTTGAAGACAGATCGTATAACTACTTCAAAGTCGGCTTTGAGAAGTGCCGGGAACAGTTTGAAGAAGAGGGCTTAATCCCGGCAGACAAAGAGGGCTTCCCGGACATATACAGAGCCATCGACTCCCTTCCCAAGGACGATGCTGCTGATAAGGAGGCCGAGAAGACTCCCGAAGAGGTCGGGGAGAAATCTACTGCAGAAGATCTGGCATAAGATTGTATCTTTGTATTCCCGTACCTTTCTTTTGTAATTCTTGCCTCCGGGCTCTTTAGTAATGAGACTTTTACTTTTTTGTGTGGTTTGCAATTTATCTTAAGAAATACTTAGCAACCTGTCTCCCAAATATCCAAGATATTAACAAGTTACCAGGAATTTTTAAGTGTTAAGAACTAATCGGTAATTTCACGTGAGTACCCGGGGTTTACATCCATATAAGATAAAAGGGAACCCCTACTCAACGATCAACCAAGTTGCCAAGAATTTTAAGCTGGGCTCAAAGAGAGCACATCTCGGACTCTAAATTGGTCGAGGTGTGGTTCCCCGAGCCAGGGTGTAGTGCCCTGGACTTTTAAGAACCAAGGTGCGGAGCTTTGGGTCGGAGAGCGTGTCCCGGGACTTTTGAATGGTCGAGGTGTGGTTCACCGAGCCAGGGTGTAGTGCCCTAGGCTTTTTAGAACCAAGGCGCGGAGCCTTGGGCCGGGGAGCATGTCCCGGGACTTGTGAATGGTCGAGGTGTGGTTCCCCGAGCCAGGATGTAGTGTCCTGGGCTTTTTAGAACCAAGGTGCGGAGCCTTGGGTCGGGGAGCATGTCCCGGGACTTGTGAATGGTCGAGGTGTGGTTCCCCGAGCCAGGGTGTAGTGCCTGGGCTTTTAACTGTTTCTTCCGGAACCTAGGATACAATAATATAACACTTATGAGAAAAACAAATCTTTCATTTATCTCTTCAGCAAATTGATTACATCCGTTAGGCATAATACTGCTTTAAATTAAATACATTCCAAGGTCTTTTGATAGAGCGTCCTTGCGCATCTTCTAAATAAAAAGATCCTGAGCTGACCCTCCGAGTAATTTTGTAGGGTCCTTCCCATTTAGCCTCCAATTTCCCAACATCCTCAGCAGGGTTGACTTTTTTCATGACTAAATCCCCTACTTGAAAATCTCGGACTCGGACCCTCTTATTGTAAGATTTCATAACTCGACCCCTGTATGCTTCCATTCAGATGAGCGCTCGGTCTCTCTTTTCTTCAATTAAGTCCAATTCCATGGCTCGGCTTTGGTCATTGTCGTCCGGGTAAGATTCTACTCGGGAAGAAGTCTTCCCAATCTCAACTGGAAGGACTGCTTCAGAGCCATATACTAAGCTGAAAGGTGTTTCTTGAGTAGGTGTCCGGGGAGTATTTCTGTAGGCCTAAAGAACACTGGGTAATTCTTCAACCCAATATTTTCCTTTGCCTTGAAGTCTTGTCTTCAGTGCTTGTACAATAATTCTATTGACAACTTCTGTTTGACCATTTGCTTAAGGATAAGCAACAGAGGTGAAAGATTGGGTGATCTTCATTTCCTGGCACCATGACACAATTTCTTTGCCCTGAAATTGTCTGCCATTATCTGAGATTAGTCTTCTGGGCACTTCAAACCGGCACACAATATTTTTCCATAGAAATTTTAATACTTCCTGCTCAGTAATTCTCGCCAAGGGCTCAGCTTCTACCCATTTGGAGAAGTAATCAACTGCTACTAACAAAAATTTTCTCTGAGCCCGGGCAGTTGGGAAAGGACCCACTATATCCATGCCCCATTGATCAAAGGGACAAGATGCCCAGATAGGCTTCATGAGAGTGGCTGGGCTGTGCTTGAAGTTTGCATGGTGTTGACAGCCCTCACAGGTTTGAACCACCCGAGCAGCATCTTGATTAAGGGTTGGCCACCAAAAACCGACAAGCATTGTTTTTCGAGCCAAAGACATTCTTCCGAGGTGCTCAGCACAACATCCTTCATGAATCTCTCGGAGTACGTAATCTACCTCTTTCTCAGATAAGCATTTTAAAAGAGGTCCCTGGAATGATCTTCTATACAAAATATTATTTAAGAGAACAAACCTGAGAGCTTGTCTCTTAGTTTTCTGAGCTTGGGTTCTGTCCTCGGGTAGTTCATCTCTTTCAATGAACCTGATCAAAGGTGTCATCCAGGAGTTTTCTGGTTCTGGTGTCATTTCCTCCTCCGTTGAGAGGATCCAACGGGAGACATGCAAGACTTCCCGGGTGCCTACTTTTGATAATGAAGCGGCCATTTTTGCCAGAGTATCTGCCTCGCTGTTCTCCTCCCGGGGTATTTGTTCAATACTCCAATCCGCAAAGACTTCTGCTCGGGTTTTGATGAGCTATAGATATTTTAGTATCCTATCATCCTTAGCTTCATACACACCCTTTATCTATTGAGTGATGAGTTGCGAATCAGAATACAGAATAATCCGGGAAACACTGACTTCTCGGTCAGCTCGGATTCCAGCTAGCACAGCCTCGTACTCGGCCTCGTTGTTGGTTACTCGGGAATCAGTCCTCAGTGTAAGTTTAATTTTTTCTTCCGGGGGAGATATTATTACAACCCCTACTCCGCACCCCGCAAGGTTAGATGCCCCATCTACAAATACTCTCCATATCTCCTCCTCGTTGGGCTGGACCATCTCAGATAAGAAATCCGATAGAGCTTGTGCTTTGATAGCTACCCGGGATTTGTATTCAATATCATACTCCCCCAACTCTACTGTCCACTTGATCATTCGCCCGGATACTTCAGAATGAGTCATGATTCTGCTAAGAGGGCTATTGGTGAGAACTACTATTTGATGTGATAAGAAGTAAGGCATTAGCTTCCGGGCGGTCATGATCAAGGCCAAAGCAATCTTTTCCACTTCAATGTACCGGAGCTCGGGCCCTCTTAGAGCATGGCTGACATAATAGATAGGCTTCTGACCAGAACCTTCTTCTTTGATTAAAACTGAGCTGACAGCATACTCTGTAGTGGATAAATATACGAATAATTTCTCCCCGGGCTCCGGTTTTACTAATATAGGGAGCTCTGCAAGATGGACTTTCAAGTACTGGAAGGCCTGCTCACATGTATTGTCCCATCCAAATTGTTGGGCCTTTCTCAAGACTTGAAAGAAAGGATAACTTCTATGTGCTGACCGGGAAATAAATCGAGAGAGGGAAGCAATCCTCCCGGTCAGCTTTTGCACTTCTTTGACAGATCGGGGAGATGGCATGCCCAATACAGACTTGACTTTCTCCTGATTTACCTCGATCCCCCTCTCTGTCACCATGAATCCCAAGAATTTCCCACTCTTTACGTCAAAAATACACTTGGCAGGGTTAAGATTGATCCCATATTGCATGAGAGCGACAAAAATTTCTTCTAGATCAACAATAAAACTGGTAACCTCCCGGGTCTTGCCCAAAATATCATCCACATAGACCTCCACGTTCCGCCCCAACTGCTTTTCGAACACTTCGTCCATCAGACGCTGATAATTAGCCTCTGCATTCTTCAACCCGAAAGGCATTACAATATAACAAAATGTACCTCCCGAGGTGACGAAGCTGGACTTTGTCTTGATCACTCTTGGCCAGGGGAATTTGATGATACCCCTGGTACGCATCCATGAAACTCAGCAATTCATAGCCCGAGGTGGAATCCACCAGCTGATCAATCCTGGTCAGAGGATAATGATCTTTGGGGCACGCCTTATTTAGATCGCGGAAGTCTACGCACATACGCCACTTTCCCGTAGATTTGGGCACCAAGACCACATTGGAGAGCCACGTAAGGAATTGAATTTCCATAATATGTCCAGCCTTCAGGAGCTCTTTTACTTGCTCATTAATGACTTTGTCCTTTTCAGGACCAAAGTGCCTCTTCTTTTGCTTTACCGGGTGAGACCCCGGGAGGATGTTCAACTGGTGCTCCGATATTAAGGGAGAAATCCCTGTAAGCTCCTGCTGGGACCAGGAAAACACATGGATATTAGCTTTCAAACAGTTAATTAAACTAACCCGGGTGGATGTGCTGAGATCCCGAGCCACCCGGATTTGTTGGCCTGGCCCAATTTCTACCGTCTCCTGCTCTTTTTCTGCTACAAAATGCACCTCCCTCTTCTCCACCATCCTTCCTCCTGTCTCATCCACTTTAGCCTTCTTCCCTTCCCTCTTGGACTTGCTCTGATCCGCCCGGACCGCCTCCACATAACACTTCCGAGAAGATGGTTGGTCTCCCGTTACTTCTCCTACCCTGTCTCATCCACTTTAGCCTTCTTCCCCTCCCTCTTCTGTTTCTGAGCTTCCTCCATATTGATGTACTTTTCTGCCCGGGACAACAGGTCCTCAAAATCCCCGGGCACCTTTTTTGTCAGTGATTTGAAGAATTCACCCTCTCTCAAACCCTGGGTGAATGCAGTAGTCTTGGTTTCAGTGGAACAAGTGGGGACGTCTAGAGCCACTCTGTTGAACCTTCTAATATAAGCCCTTAAACTCTCTTCTGGGCTTTGCTTTACTTTAAAAAGACTAAAAGCAGTCTTTTTGTACTTTTTACTGCTACTGAAATGGTGTAAGAATATCTTCTGGAAATCCTTGAAGGAATGTATGCTTTGAGGGGACAAACCCTCAAACCATCTCTGAGCTGAGTCTACTAGAGTTGTCAAGAACACCTTGTACTTGATTCGATTAGTTTAGCAGTGCAACATGGCCATGTTCTCGAATCTGGCCAAGTGCTCTTCCGGGTCCGCATTGCCATCATAATCTTTTACTTTGGCAGACTTGAAATTTTCGGGAAGAGGTTCCCGGACAATAACATCAGCAAACAGGCACCCTCTTGCAGCAACCCGGGTAGTGCTCCGACTCTCTAACTGTCCTTCCAAGACCTTCATCTTCTGCTTCAACTCCTTCAACTCTTCTGCCGTAGTCGGGGCTTTTGACCCGACGCTATAATCCGCGTTCTCTCCAGTCACTTCCTCCTCCTCCCTCAGTCCCTGCTCCTGCTCCTGTTCCTGCTCCTGTTTCTGCTCGGGCGGTGTAATGTGCCAAGAAACTTCCTTTCTGGCCATAGCTTGAGCTATTGAGTTGGTCATTATTTTCTTGAGTTCCTCCTGGGTCATGGTTACGAGATTTTGTCCGGCGTTATTAACACCAACCTGTCTCGAAGCTTGTCCCCCGTCCTCCTGGGCCCGGGAATTATCCTGGTCCGTTCTTATAGTACGAGCCATATCAACGTCTCGAGCTCAAAGATTTCCCACAGACGACGCCAATGATAAGATCTCGTTTATATGGGTGGGTCGGGTAAGGAGCTCCAACGGATCAAATCAACAATTTGTAATGTTTGGGAATTTTGAGTGAAGATAATGACTTCGATAGCACCTGCAAACAATGAAAAGAACTCGTGAATGGGCGCTGGAGGGGTGTCCGACGTAGCCACTCCGATTCTAAAGTCAGCAGGTTGAAAATGATGAACACAAGCAATATTTGAGAGATAATATGTGTAATGCCTAGAGTTCGAAGGTTTTTCAGAATCATTAAATGACATTAATACCTGCTATTTATAGTAGAGGAATGGGTAGTTACTTCGATTTCCGTGTCATCTACTAAGTCGGTTTACCATACTAGCTTCTGATAACTTCTCGGACACTCCAAACCCAAGTTGTTCTGACAGATTGAATTGCCTGTATTAATCACACTCGAGTGCGGTTCATTTCTCGAGATGGTACCGTTCTCGAGGTTGCCCAAGTGATGGTGTAACCGAGAACTCTGCCCGGGAAGATGAGAAGCGCTCGGATGGTTCCAGGAGGGCCCGGGCTGTTGGTAGAGAGCTCGGGTAAAGACATAAAGCCAGAGAGGAGAAGACTTGCCCGGGTCTTCAGGAAGCTTATCCTGCACATGGGTCACGACCTTGGGTATCCAAGTAACAAACCGAGTTAATGTCGACCCGGATCCTAATGGGGGTATCACCAATGAACAAAGTTAGCAGCCTAGATAAATGAACTAGAGAAGGAGTGAAGATGCAGTTAAATATATGATTTTAAAATGCAATTGGCGTAAATATTTGTTATTTTTGCAATAACTTGTATTTTGTCTTAGTAATGGGTAAATATGGTATTTTGGTTGAGCCTATTTGCAAAATCCAAGTTGCAGAGTTTGAGCCACAACTTTCCCAAGGGATAGAATGATTGGGAGACAAAAACAAAAACAAGAAGTTTTCAAAGTTTCGTTGAACATTCGGAGAACGTACCTATACAACTGTGACTCGGCCCGTAGGAAATTCCCCCACTACTTCCTTCTCCTCCGTATAAATAATCTGCTTGCCTTCTTGTAAATTTCACATTAAATTCCATTGCTGAAATTTCCAAGTTAATTACTTCATTTCTCGATCGATTGAAAAAAGACGATGGCTCGTTCTTTCTCCAACGTTAAGACTGTGTCTGCTTTGATTTCCAACAAAATCTCTGTTTACTCCGTGGGTGGTATGTCAAACGGCGTGAGGATGCTAAAGAATGAGTCCGAAGAACCCACCAAGATCTCATGGATTCCGGACCCCGTTACCGGATATTACCGACCGGAGAACAAATCCCAAGAGATCGACGCCGCCGAGTTGCGGAGGATCCTCATCAAGGACAAAACCAGACAACACTAATTAGTTCTGTTACTTGAGACCACCTTTTGATCACAAGGTTCCTGAGAGTTGGTAGAATTTAAGGATTTTCTTGATTTTGATGCGCAACGCTCTTTGTTGTGGCAGTTTGTCTTCGTTGGAAATTTTTTTACATCAGAATATGAAAATAAACTTGTTTAAAGGAGAGTTTCAATTAGTACTTCGTCTCAGTTCTTATGCTCTTGAATCTTTCTGATTTCTTGTTTCTTGCAATGACTACCAAATCATTCATGAGTAAAACTCCTTGAAATTGATTGGTAAATAAAGTAATTAAAATGGGTTATGAACCAACATAAATTACCTGAGAAATACGAAAAAAAAAATTAGAAATACATGAGAAGGTGCCGAGAGTATTTCTGGCCAAAACCCTCCGACACCCGAAAGATAGTCTGATGTATCCCGTGGTTAGGAGTAAGCACGGATCTTTCTCCTTAATTTGAACTCGTGTCTCCTTCGATGTTGTGGCATTGATGATATCCGGATGAATCGGGTATGAAATATGCAGGCAATACACCGGCGATAAGGATGATTTTGTGTTAGGAAATATGACTAAGGATAATGGTTTCAGATAAAACCTGCAAACAAGGAAAAAAAACTTGTGAATGGGCGCCGGAAGGGCGTGGCCACTCCGATGCTTAAGTCAGCAGGTAGAAGACGAAGAGCACAATCAATATATGTGAGAATATATGTGTATGCTTGAGATTTCAAAAATCCAGAATCTATAAATGAAAAATATACCTGATATTTATAAGAGAAAATGCGGTAGGTATTTTGTTTTCAGTGCCTACTTGCTAAGTATGGTAGGGCGGTTGCCCATACTTTATGATGACTTTTCTCACATGCCAAACCCATGTTGTTCTGATAAATAAGATTGCACATATCAATCACACTTGAGTGTGGTGTGATTCTCGAGGTATCCCGGGTAAGAAGTTTCCGAAAGCTTGTATGAGAGCCCGGTCTCTTGATTGCCTGGGAAGAGAATGTCCCGGGCATCTCCATGCTCGGCTGCTGAGGAAAGTACTACGCATATTGACTATGATTTGGGTTAGCCATATAATATCCCGGGTCATCCATGACCCGGACTCTTATAGGGGTATCACCACCCATCCTTTAAATAGTCGGACTAGAGTCGTACTCGTTGTCCCGATTAGTCATGCTTGGGCTTCAATAGAAAGATAATCAATTCCAAATTGATAAAAGCATCGGGGGCTTCAAATATCCAGAGGTGGGATGAAGTACCGGGAGCTTCAATTTCCCGGGATGTAGATAAGATGGCGGGACCTCATATCTCCCGGACTCAAAATAATATGGCGGGCCTCATGTCTCCCGAACTTTACATAAGATGCCGGGGCCTCATGTCTCCCGAACTTAGAATATTTTTGTCTCTTAGTATCTCGAGTAGCAGGACCGATGTCATGATGACGTATACCCTAGCATTTAAACCCTCGAAAAATCGTTTCGTATTCCGAGAATTCGATAAGTCTGACACCTCGATATCTGTGTATGTCCTTTCATATACATGCACAACTTCCAAGATCAATCTTGACAGTCCGATTCTTTCAGATCAACGGTGGAGATTAACTCTCCTCCCCTACCATATTTTCTTAAATCACTCAAAAATTCAAAATCTCGCCCAAGATCTTGCAAAAAAATTTCTCAACTCTCTATCGTGCAAAGTCCTCCAACTTTGGCGATCTTCCACCACTGCAGCTTCTCACTCGCACAGCCACCCACTATCTTCCTCGAAAACTTGTAAGTTTTCTTTTTCTAAAATGTCTGATTCTGCCACCTCCACCTCAGGAGCCAATGCGCAAGGCTCATCTGATTATGAGTCCACCGCGCTGCGCTCTGATTCATCTCCCCCCCCCCCACCCCGCGTCTTCCTACCCACTTTTCTAAAAAACCCACAGCCTATCAAACCAAACCCTCCTCTTCAAAACCCTCTTCTACGGGCCCCTCCCAAACTCTGAAAAAGAGCAAGGGTAAAGGGAAGGCCCAGGCTTCTGGTCCTCCTGTTACTGAGACCCTGGAGGTTCCTTGGTTCTCCTCAATGAGCAACACCTTGCGCTCAGGGGCGGACGAGGAACTTCGAGTCTTGGGCTCGATTCCCTCCACCTTTTCCATTTTGATTCCCGGTCCTTCTGATAGGGCCAATCATCCTCCTTTAGGCTTTACCACTTTCTTCCAGGATTTATTCCTACCTTACTCTTTGGCTTTACAGGATTTATGGAATCTGACTTAAGGATTTCTCCTGGGTAGAGCTACTGTCTTCTTTAATAAGATAAAAGAATATGATATATTACAAGAATAAAACTTTATTGAAGTATTTCTTCAAGATTTGTGGCTCTGATACCACTTCACTCACAACTACGGGGCCTATAAGGCTTTTACAATAAACAAACTTAATAAAGGTTTAAAAATAAAAATTGATCTTCAAATCTTCAGCTTTAAGCAGCGAGTTGTGAACCCTGCTTCTCGTATGCCTTTAAGGTTATTTTAGATCTCTCCAAATGTGGATAAACAAACCACTGTTTATAAACAGGATTTATCTCTGGATCTTTTAATCGATTTTCAAGAACTTCAATTTGAGTTTTTATTAATTTAATTTTCTTTTTTTAAAATTAAAAGATAATTTGCATATGACATGATATAATCGAAAGGATGATCATAAATATAATCAAGACATATACTTACATAATTCTTGATGCTGGAAAGTTGTAGAGCAAATAGAGAGAAAATTTCGGAAGTTTTTATTGCTATGAAAGATGTAGTAGTTTTAGTGTGGATCACAAAGAGAATCCACTCCTTAAATAGAACAAAAAACATAAACAGTAGTTCACGTACTACCTCTAAAAACATGACACGTAAAACATAACAGATAAGCATACAAACTCAATAATTCACCATAATAATACAGACTTTAATAAATGGACTTTTAGTCGTATCCAGCTCATCTTCCCATTATGCATTCAATAACGCAAAAATGTCATCATCTTCATCATACGAATCTTGAGCATCTTGCTCTGGATTGTCTTGTTCTGTCATCGGAGTATCATCCTCAGTCTTTTCTTTTCTTTTCTTTTAGAGGAGGTCGATGCTTGAGTTGATAAATTTGATTTTTCACCAAATACTTCAGAAAACATAGAAGTAATGGTATTTTTATCCAAATGTTGGAAAAGCTCTTTAAGTAGTGTAGTCTGGTTTGAGATATCATGATTCAAATTTTTCATAGTCTCTCTGGCTGGTCCAAGAGCAATTATCCCATGTCGATTATAGATTTTACCTTCTGCAAAGAAGTCTTCTTTGCCCCACCATTTTATTAAAATTTTTCTGATTAAAATATTAGGAGCGAATTTGATTTTGAATTTTTCTTTAGCCATTTTTTGGAGTCCATACTCCCATCGTATAATCCAAGGAACATTATAATTTATGGCAAATTGGATCATGACAGTCAATCCATCAAATTGTATATTTGCTTATTGAAATTTAATCCAAATGTTTTTAACATTTCTTGGCAGAATAGAGGGCATTTAAATTGGTACAAATAGTATCTAATTATAATCTATAATTACATGATTTTACCCCGTAAATACTCATATCTAATTATTTGAGGATGCCAAAATATAATTTAAAGTTAATATTAAGGGACACCGATGATGATATTCGTGAAGTAAAAATGTGATACCTAAATTAATACAAATAATACATAATTCGAGTCAACAAACACTTGATTTTACCTTTTAAATACTCAAATTTGATTGAGTATATCAAAATATATAGTTTGAAGATAATATTGAGTGTTCTTTGATGATGAGGTTTGTGAATAAAAAACGTGCTACCTAAATTGGTAAAATAATACCTAATTTGATTTCACATATACTTGATTTTACCCTTTTAAGACTCAATTTGATTATTTTGGGATATAGAAAAATATAGTTTCAAATAATATTGATTGATTTTTTATGTGTCATTTGTGAAGTTAAAATGTGATACCTAAATTAGTACAAAAAGTATCTAATCCGAGTCTACCAATACTTAATTATACTCCCTAAATGAGAAGTATTTTAATTTGAGTTTGCAAATATTTGATTTCGTAAATGAGATACTCACAATATGTATTAAAATACCGGATATTCGAATAAGCAACGTAAGTCACCAACTGTTGGTATTTTTATGGAAGATACATTTGGATATATATTCATCTCATTTAATATTTAAAAAAAACAACAAATTCTCAACTAAGCATGAAAATTTTAAAGTACTTAGTTTTACTTGAGAAATATTTAATTTGAGTTTGCGAATACTTGATTTCGTAAATGAGTTACTCACAATATGTATTAAAATACTATATATTCGAATAGGCAACGTGAGTTCACCAAGAATTGATATTTCCATGGAATAAGCATTTGGATGACATATTCATCTCATTTAATATTTTTTCTGTAAAAGAAAAAACGAATTTCCAATTAAGTATAGAAATTTTAAAGTACTTATTTTTATTTGAGAAATACCTAATATGAGATTGCAAATATTTGATTTGGTACATGAGATACTCATAATATGTAATTGAATACTGGATATTAGAATATGCAACGTAAGCTCACCAAGTGTTTATCTTTACTTGAAGATGCATTTAGATGACATATTCATCTCATTTAATATTTTTTTTTGTAAAAAAAAAAAATCCCAACTAAGTATTGAAATTTTAAAATACTTAGTTTTACTTGAGAAGTATCTAATTTGAGTTTGCAAATACTTGATATCTTGAATGAAATACTCACAATAAGTATTAAAATACTAGATATTCGAATAGGCAACGTAAGTTCATCAAGTGTTGATCTTTCCATGGAAGATGCATTGTTACGAAGAGTATCTAAATTGGTGAAGTTAAAATATTATAGCTAAATTGGTACAAAGAGTATCTAATGCGAGTTCGCAAATACTTGATTTTACTCTCTAAATACTTATATCTAACTATTTGGGGATGTCAAATTATATAATTTGAAGTTAATATTGAGTGGTCTTTGATGATGACATTCGTGAAGTAAAAATGTGATACCTAAATTATTACAAATAATACATAATACGAGTCCACAAATACTTGATTTTACCATTTAAATACTCAAATTCGATTATTTGATGATGTCAAAATATATAATTTGAAGTCAATATTGAGTTGCCTTTGATGATGAGATCCGTGAAATAAAAATGTGATACCTAAATTATTACAAGTATTACATAATTAGATTCCACTGATAATTGATTTTACCCTTTAAAAACTCAAATTTGATAATAAGTATAATGAAATAATATTGATACATATAATGAATGATTACCAATAAATATTATGAAAGAATACTAATGAGGATGATATCAAATGAAGTATTGCCTTGTCATTTAATGAATACCAACAAGTATTGTGAATGAATATTAATGATATTATAAATTAATACTCATAAGTATAAAGAAAAAAAAATATTAATAAGTATAATGAATAATTACCAATATGTATTATGTCAAACAAATATAATTGTCAAATAAGTCATTTAATGAATATCAAAAAGTATTGTCAATTAATATTGATGATTATTTTATAAATAATTAATCCAATAATCGATGGATATGCTTAAAGTGCAAACTTCAAGCTCATTTACGAACTATGTTCATAATGTATCTCCCAATTAGTCCATGAGAATAATGAACTATGTTTATTTATTTAAATGAAATGAATAAGTATCATAATGAATTTTACATGGTAAGATTGCATATTCGAATATCCAGTATTTTAATGCATATTGTGAGTATCTCATTTACGAAATCAAGTATTTGCAAATTCAGATTAGGTACTTCTCAAGTAAAACTAAGTACTTTTAAATTTTAATGCTTATTTGAGAATTTTTTTTAGCAAAAAAATATTAAAGAAGATGAATATGTAATCCAAATGTATCTTTCATGGAAAGACCAATACTCGATTAACTTACGTTGCATATTCGAATATCCAGTAGTCTATTAAATATTATGAGTTTTTCGTGTACCAAACAAGTATTTGCAATATGAAATTAGATACTTCTCAAGTAAAATCAAGTACTTTTAAATATTCATGCTTATTTGAGAATTTGTTTTTTTTCTTTTACAAAAAAAATTATTAAATTAGATGAATATGTCATCCAAATGCATCTTCCATAGAAAGACCAACACTTAGTGAACTTACGTTGCATATTCGAATATTCACTATTCTGTTACATATTATGAGTATATCATGTACCAAATTAAGTATTTGCAATATGATTACTTCTCAAGTAAAACTAAGTACTTTAAAATTTTCATGCTTATTTGGGAATTTGTATTTTTTTACAAAAAAATATATTAAATTAGATAAACATGTCATCCAAACGAATCTTCCATGGAAAGCCAACACTTGGTGAATTTACATTCAAATATCCAGTATTCTATTATATATTATGAGTATCTCCGGTACCAAATCGAGTATTTGCAAACTAAATTAGGTACTTCGCATCCAAATGCATATTCCATGGAAATACCAATACTTGGAGAATTTACATTGCCTATTCGAATATCCAATATTTAATACATATTGTGAGGATCTCATTTACGAAATCAAGTATTTTTCAACTCAAATTAGGTACTTCTCTAGCAAAACTAAGTACTTTAAAATTTTCATGCTTATTTGAGAATTTTTTTTTTTTTTACAAAAATATATTAAATGAGATGAATATGTCATTCAAATGCATCTTCAATGAAAAGCCAACACTTAACTTACATTACATATTTGAATATCCAGTATTCTATTACATTTTTTTTTGGGTTACAAGAGAGGGGGGTCACCCGTCATAGTACGACTAGCGCACTATCATTCTTTCGAAATATCCTATGCCTATCTTGTCTTCTTCAATGATGTTCTCTAATCCTGTTGGAGGGGTCTAGATATCTCTGTATCCTCGTTGATACTTTGGTGCTTTCGATGCAAAGTAGTCAGCTGCCCTGTTTTGTTCTCTGTATATATGGTTGATTCTGACTTCCCAATCTCTATTCAAGATGTTCAAACAGGTATAGAGCAAGTTGAGGATGGATGAGCAAGGCACTTCTTCTTTTTTCATCCACTGAACAACCTTTGCTGAGTCAATTCCAAGTACAATCTTCTTGTAGCCCGAGTTCCATGCTAATTCCAGCCCTTTGCGGACCGCCCAAAGCTCTGCCTCCTCAACCGAACACCAACCAATGTTGTGGGTAAAACCCAAGATCCAGTCCCCAAGTTCATCCCTCAAAATACCTCCCCCACCAACTTTTCGAGTTTTGTGGTTGCAGCTTCCATCAACATTTAGTGATTTCCACCCTAGAGGAGGGGGTGTCCATCTAACTATGCAGTTGTCATATCTTGCATTGTTGTTTGGCATGACTTTTTTCGAAGAGAATACTGCTTTGATTTCTGATACCTTGTTTTTGACCCAATCCACTTTGGTGTTTACATCAACTTTCTTGCCGTCAAATACCAATTTGTTTCGCCATTGCCAAATTCCCCATAGCGTGATTGCAAAGGCGCTGTTCCACTCTATTTCCATTTTTTTGTATCTTCTCATGTCCAAATTTATTCGCAACGAATTCTCTAGGCTGATGTTCGGGTTCTGTAGTAAGCTCTTAGTGGGAATAAGTCTATCCCAGACTCTTCTAGTTTCCTTGCACTTACGAAAAATATGATCGACGTCTTCCATGCCGTTTTGACATTGTATGCATAGCCCATTGGTAGTAAAGCCCCTTTTCACTCTATCGGAATTAGTCATTATCTTTCCATGTCAGACTTTCCAGATGAAGGATTGTATCCTCGCAGGCACTTCCAATTTCCAAATGGCTTCCCACGAGGAGTCATTTGTCTGCTTGTCCTTGTCCGTGATTAGTTCATAGGCTGAATTAATAGTGAGTTTCCCATTTTTGGTTCTTCCCCAGCAAATGATGTCCTCCATGTTCTCCTCCTCATGGATCATGCACCCAGCCAATTCATTCTCCACATGAGTAGGTAGTTTCCCGTGTAACTCTTCCCAATTCCAGCCTTCTCTCTTGATCCAGCAATCATACACCTTTTTTTCCTTCTCCATCGAGTCAATGTTGCTGAATAAGGACAGGCTCAACGGTTCATTTCCTATCCATTTATCAATCCAGAAGTAGATAGATTTACCATTTCTTAGTACTCTTTTCTTCCGTTCTCCAGGAGATGGTTAATTTTGGAGATGCCTTGCCATGCATTGGATGCTCCTCTGATTGATTGGAGCTTAATGGTGTTGGAATCACTGCGTATGTATTTATTCTTCAGTACCTGTACCCAAAGATTCCCTTGCTCTTCCATTAATCACCAACCTAATTTCGTCATGAATGCTAGGTTCATAGGATGTATTCTTCTGATTCCCAAACCTCCTAACTCCTTAGTCTTTGTTACTGTTTCCCATTTGACAAGGTGACATTTGCGCTCTCCATTGCTTCCACCCCAAAGGAAATTTCGGATCGTTTTCTCGATTTCTGAGCAGATTCCCAGGGGTAGTAGACTTGTTTGCATGGAGTATAGGGGAAAAGCATTAACCATGGATTTCACTAGTACTTGGCGTCCCGCGAAGCTTAGATACTTTGTTGTCCATCCCTCTAACCTTGCTTTTATTCTGTCTAGAACTTGCTTGTACATGTTGCTAGTGACTCTGCCTTGAATGGATGGCATTCCCAGGTATTTTCCAAGGTCAGCTGT
This sequence comes from Primulina eburnea, assembly GCF_022965805.1. Taxonomy (NCBI): domain Eukaryota; kingdom Viridiplantae; phylum Streptophyta; class Magnoliopsida; order Lamiales; family Gesneriaceae; genus Primulina; species Primulina eburnea. The sequence continues at coordinate 8,128,148 of NC_133104.1, forward strand.
TAGTGGGATCCCTGAGATGGAGGATAGATTAGTAGCCACTGTGTTGTTCACATTTTTAGATACAAATATGTGTGATTTCTGGAAGTTCACTGTCTCTCCCGCACAAGAGCAGAATTTGTTTAAGATCTCCATAATAAGTATCAGTTGTTCGTTTGACGCCTCCGCAAATAGGACTATGTCATCCGCAAATAATAGGTGCGATAAGGGAGGCCCATTTCTAGAGAGTCTAATAGCTTTCCAGTGGCCATTTTCAACCGCTTGGCAGATTAGGTGGCTTAACCTCTCAATACAGAGCACAAAGATGTATGGTGATATCGAATCACCCTGTCTAATTCCTCTCCCCGGTTTGATCCATTCCAGTTGATCTCCATTCCAAAAGATCGATAGTCTAGGAGTTTCAATGCAAGACATGGTGTTTCTGACCCATTCCTGACTGAAGCCAGCTTCATTTATTGTGTCTCTAATGAAGTCCCACGAGAGTTTATCATATGCTTTCTCCAGATCAATTTTGATGGCCATAAAACCTTTACCTCCCGATTTTTTCTTCATTGAGTGAAGCACCTCTTGGTAGATAATTATGTTATCGGAAATTTGGCGGCTTGGGACGAAGCTGCTTTGATAAGGCCCCACCAGGACGGGCATCACGTGTTTTAGACGGTTAGTCATAGTTTTTGTGAGTATTTTGTAGCTTACATTGCATAAACTGATCGGTCTGAATTGGCTAACAAGCTCCGGGTTTGAAAAAGGTAAATTCCCTATTCCAATCGGGACCGAACTGCCATGAACTTACTATGGAAAAAGGTAAATTCCCCTTACTGTCAGAAGCCAACTTAGCTACTCTAAATGCACCATTCTTGATAGAAGAGATAACACAAGCACTTTTCGACATGGAACCATTTAAAGCCCCTGGGCCATATGGCTTTCCAGCGGGTTTCTTCCAAAAAATGTGGCCTATAGTGGGACAATCAATCTATGATTCTGCACTAAACTTCTATTACATATTATGACTTATGAGTATCTCCTATATCAAATCAAGTATTTACAAACTCAAATTAGACACTTCTCATCCAAATGCATATTCCATGGAAATATCAACATTTGGACTCTTGGAGAACTTACGTTGCCTATTCGAATATCCAATATTTTAATACATATTATGAGTATCTCATTTACGAAATCAAGTATTTGTCAACTCAAATTAGGTATTTCTCAAGTAAAACTAAGTACTTTAAAATTTTCATGCTTATTTGAGAATTTTTTTTTTTTACAAAAAAATATTAAATGAGTTGAGTATGTCATCCAAATGCATTTTTCATTGAAATACCAATACTTGGTAAATTTACGTTGTCTATTCGAATATCCAGTATTTTAATACATATTGTAAATATCTCATTTACGAAATCAAGTATTTGCAAACTCAAAATATGTATTTCTCAAGTACAACTAAGTGCTTTAAAATTTACATGCTTAGTTTGGAATTTGCTTTTTTTACAAAAAAATATTAAATGAGATGAGTATGTCATCCAAATGTATTTTTAATTGAAATACCAATACTTGGTGAATTTACGTTGTCTATTCGAATATCCAGTATTTTAACACATATATTGTGAGTATCTTATTTACGAAACCAAGTATTTGCAAACTCAAAATAGGTATTTCTCAAGTACAACTAAGTGCTTTAAAATTTACATGCTAGTTTGGAATTTGTTTTTTTTTTACAAAAAAATATTAAATGAGATTAATATGTCATCCAAATACACTTTTTATGAAAAGACAAACAATGATTGAATTTATAGCAATCCTTCGAAGATCTAGTATATTCTTACACATTTGGAGTATTTAAAGAGCCAAATCAAATGTCTGAAACTTCAAAATAGATACTTTATATGTCAAAATAAGTATTTAATATTATTTCATGATGAGTGATGAACTATATTTTTTTAAAAATAAAATGTTATGAATAAGCCATTATAATGAAAAACTAGCAATAATTGAATTTTTGTTGATTGTTCGAAAATATAGTATTTTTTTACATATTGGAGTATTCAAATAACAAATCAAGTATTTGAAACACCATAATAGGTGCTAATACTTTGGTAGATGGAAAACACATAATTAATTTGGTGGATAAAATTATATCTTTATTTAAATAATAAAAGAGCAACAAATTATATCTCTGTAGAGAGTTAAAACTAAGTTTGTAATAATGTCATGTATTGATTTGTCAAAAAAATCATCTAGGTACTGAATTTTAAATCAAAGATGGACATATGTATTTTTTTTCAAATTTGCCCTTAAATTATTAATATCATTGTTAAAATTTTATAATTACATTGATAAACAAACATAAATGTCACAATGATTTTTTTTTAACCATGTAATTATATAAATTAAACAATAACATTAGTCATTTAATTACATAATTTTAAGAAGGAAAAAACTAAAAGCATACGACATCGTAATTGATTAAATAAAATATATAAGACTAAAAATATCACCTTCCAATATATTTTATTCACATTTTTTGGAAGATAAAAAAAAGGTTCTCCAATGGATTCGAGGAACCAGGGCCGATCCTAACAATATTTGGGCCTGAGTCTAACTTTTAAAAAGAGGCATCTGAATCATAATGTGTGTTCATATTTTTTTTAGTTTCATAACAATTTTTCAAATTAAATCAATACGTCAAAGACAATATAAAAAATTAAAGGAATAAAAATATCAAACATGTCTAAAATGATCACTAAAAAACAACCCGACTAATATTTTTAGAGCTAAAAGACTAATCAAGTCTGTATAATCATGTTGTTCAGTAATTTCTTTATCAATCGATAACATAGCCAATCCATTCAATTTTTCTCGTGATATGATTGATCGGAGAAAAGTTTTTATGAGCTTTATCTTTGAGAAACTTCGCTCTGCACTTGATACTGTGACCGGGACATACAACAAGATTTTATAAGAAATTTGAGCATTTGAAAGCCGGATAGCATTACATCCACCAAAATTTTAGTCAAAAAACGTAGATTATAGATACCATATAAAGCCCCGAATAAAGTAAAAAACTACAATAAAAAATTAGAAACCCGAACAAAGCAAATACAAGAAAATAGACTTACAGCTCCTCACAGGTCTTTCAATCAAACCTAGAGACGATGCAACGACTAGAGTCGATTAAGGCTTGTCTGCAGATTAATATCGGAGAAGATTGTGGAATAAATCGAAAATAGGCTAAGCAAGTTCCATTTAATAAATACTTGGTTTTGCGCTATCTAGTAACTAGTATTATATATTGATATCGCTGAAATCGGTGATGCTAGCTGGGAAGTCAGATCCCCGATTGGAGAGCTCGGGTCAAACCTGGGGGCGATGGCTGGGAGGTCGGATCTTCACCTTGGGAGCTCGGATCAGGCACTTCGAAATCCAGAAACACAAACAAGAGTGTTAGAAGGGGGCCGGAAGGTTGTTCCGGCGTAGCCCCTCCGACGCTCAAGTCAGAGAACGGATAACTGAGAGAGAAAACTGTGTGTGTAAAGAGAATGTGAAAAAGCATGAAGTGTCTTTTAAAGTTAACGAAACCTGGTATTTATAGGTGAACCTTAGAGTCCTAGTTTTGGTAGGTTTCGATCTTGGGAATCTTCGGAAGATTTGATTAGATCTTCACCCAGATTTGATTTAGATGTCGTTAGATTTAATTCAGATCTTTAATGGGCTTTACTTTTCTGGGCTTTGATCTCTGCGGGCTACGCGCTTAATATCTGAGTGAGGGCTCTCGTAGGCATGAGCCCACGAGACAATAGGACCTCATGGGACCTCGGCTCGGGAGCTCGGCCGAGGGTTTCTGATCGTCCCGATAATACCTTCTTGGAGGTCGGCTCGGGAGGTCGGCCAAAGAGCTCGGCCAGGGAGGTCGGCTGACCTCTCCAATCGCTGGAAATTCCGATATGGGAGGTCGGCCAGAGATGACCTCCCGGATGACCTTAAGCTTCCTTCTGAATGCATGCTGGGCTTTGCTTGAGATGGGCTATCGAGAGTGGGCCGAGCCCGTCCTCCCACCGGGGGTATCACGAGTCCCCCCCTCAAGTCGAGCTGACGTTGAAGACCTGAAGCTCGTGGTTTTCTGAGCTCTCGATGGCCCATGATTATTCTGAGCTCGCTGCCTCTGTACTCCCATGAGATCATGATGACCGAGTAACTGGATGAGCTGGGGGGGAAAGTCAAAAACCTGTGGGTGCCTGAGCTCCCGGTAGCTCTTATCTGTACCGAGCCTCGAAGTTTTATTGCTGTGCTGATCTAGGGTTACCAAGTTATAGGGAGCTCTGCCCTCAGAAAGTGAGTCTTCAGCTGAGCGTAGTTTTAGTTCTTCCTGAGCCGGAAGATGAAGTTCATAGCCGAGCTGAATGACTAAACAAGGCACTCCACACTATGATGAAGTTCTGGCTGAGCTGAGCTTATGTTTGTGTCCCCTAAGCCACGCTGATTCCTTTCGGTATCTGTGCTGAGCTGAGATGGCGGCGAGCTTCCAGCTGTGCTGAATACGAAACGTCACTGCCAGCTGTCAGTTAAAAAGGAAGTTTCACATATTTCGATACAATCTTGGCCGTTTAAGCCTTTCGCGATCAACGGTCAGATCTCCTCCTGGTCCCTCTATAAATACCCGTTACCCCTTATTTCATTTACTACTTTCCCTTCATTTTACCTCGGCTCCGACCTTCCAAAAGAATTCGTCCTTTTCCTCAAACCCCTGCTCTCCCGATCTTCTTCAATAGGTATTGTTTCATGGCCTCCCCCAACCGTTCTTCCTTGTCGACCTCCGAGGGGATATTCCGAGAGGTGGATCAGTATGATCCCCTCACGGAAGTCGTTTCGGGATCAGGTGGGTGTCCTGAGACTGAGGGGGTGAGCTCCCGCCTCGTTCCTGATGATGATGGGGCAGCCCTGAATCAGCTCAGTCTCAGTTACCCAGAGGAGCCAATCAGGACGTCCGACCCCTGGTTCGAGCTCCACCCTTCGTGGTTGGATACCTCGGATGAGCTCCGCATCCGAGCTATCTCGTGCGCCCCTGCAGATTATGATTTCATATTCCCTCACTCTGAGGAGCGAGCTAACAATCCCCCTCCTGGCTACTATACCTTCTATCAAGATCAACTAGAGGCTGGCCTTCGATTTCCACTCCCTTCTTTCTTTCAGAAGCTCAGCCAGTTTTACCAAATTCACCTCGGCCAATTCACCCCCAATACTTTCCGTACCTTGTGCAATTACGTAGTTCTTTTCAAAGCTTTAGGTTATGAAGTCGACCCTATTTCCTTCTCTCATTTCTACCTCCCTAAAAGGTCAGAGGAGGGCCCCTTCTACTTCTCAGCTAGGCCCAACTATCAGTTTTTTGAGGGGGCCCCGAGCTCTAACAAACACTGGAAAAACCATTTCTTCTTTGTCCATCCCTCCGATCAGTGGGACATCTGTTCTCAGTGGAGGGTTTCTCTTCCTGAGCTCCCATGTCCCCTCTCGGGCTTTCGTAAGAGCAGCACCTTTCTCGGACCATTCGGGGCGATCAGGGGTCGGCGTTTCCATACACCCACTCTCTTAGCTGAGGACCTCTTGAGTTATTATGGGCTCAGCTCGGCCAAGGTCACATCCCAAGGCAACGAGGGTATGGAACTTTAGCCCGACCCCTGCTGATCCCCTCACACACACATTTTCTCTTTTTTTTTTTTTTTTTTTTTTTAACCTGAGCCACTGTTTTTGTCTCAGCTGCCAGAGTCATGAATGCCCTCATCAAAAAGGCTGAAGCCCGGAGGCAACAGAAGGCTAGCTCGGCCGGTGCGGACAAGGGCAAAGCCGTGGTTGCTAAGGTCAGCGCGGAGGAGGTTACTGTTGTTTCCATTGCTGAGGCTCAAGTGGTTCCTCCGATCTCCTCCCGGAAACGCCGAGCTCCCGAGACTCCCCGTTCTCATGGGCAGTCTGGAAGCAGCGGGGAGCTCGGTCCTGTTCAAACTGAAGTCCTGCCCCTTCGGCAGGTGAGGTCAGATACCTCCTCACAAGTTCTCCGCTGTCGCTCCAATCTGTACGATATGTATCGGGAGGACCTGCGTATTCTGGGGGCATGGCCATCCCCTCTTGCTGGGGCCCTTCTCCGGGACATCGCCTCGAAGGCCGATGCGGAATTCTTGGATGGGCTGAACTGGGCTGAGCTTATCAGGAGGTCCACCAGCGCCAGTGCTGAGGTAAATAATCTCAGCTTGTTTCTTTATGCCACTTAAACTTGGCTAACACTTTTCTAATGCAGGCCGCCCTGCTGAATGCCGAGGTGGCATTCAGAGCCAATAATATCCGGAAGCAGTCTTCCAAGGAGGCGAGGTCCTTCCAATCTACCTCGGCGGATCTGGAAAGCAAACTTGCCGCCCTTACGGAGGCCTTGGATAAGGAACGGGCCAACTCGACGAGGAGGGAGGCCGACATGCGGGAGGGCTTTGTTGCCGAGACCAGGAAGCTGAAGAACGAGCTGCGCTTGGCTGAGGTTCGTCTAGATGCTGCTCAGGAGGAGACAAAGGCCGTTAAGGAGGAACTTAACGTAGCTCAGCAGGAGATCGTTTCAGCCCGAGCTGACCTCGCCAACGGGACTGAGGTCTTTAAAGAGTCTTTTTTGAAGTCAGAGGAGTTTTGGGACATCGTCGCTGAAAAGGCCCTCAACTTCATCTATGTGGGTTTTGATGGTGCGGTGGCCCAATTCAAAGATGCTGGCTATCCTCCAGAGGGAACCTCGGCCGATTTTCTGGATGCCAAGAAGGTCGTAGAGAACCTCCCCCCCGACGCCTGACCCCCAGTGTCTTCCTTTGATTTGAGCTTAATTTGAGTTGTACTCTATTTATATTTTATTGTATTACTGTTGTCCTCCCAAGCAAGAGATCAGCTAGTTAATATTAGGTCGGCCCGGAAAAAATAAACTATCATGCCGGGAGAAGTCGGCTGGGTTCTCGAAGCCTAGCCAAATACCGTCAGGATAATGAATTAATGAGACTTAGCTATAAGAGGTCGGCTGGGCTCTTAGAGCCCAGCTCAACACTTAAATGATAATAAATCAATGATGCCAATCTGAGAGAGGTCGGCTGGGCTCTTGGAACTCAGCCAAACACTCGATACAATAATGACGGTCAAAATACGATAACAACAACGATAACAAAATAGGATATCAATGAGCTCGGCTCGGCCATTGAAGCTCGGCCAACCACTTAACCATAATAACTTGGTAAAAATAAAACAGCGATGAGCTCGGCTCGGCCTTGGGATCTCGGCCAGCCACTTAACCATAATAACTTTGTAAGAATAAAACAGCGATGAGCTCGGCTCGGCCTTGGGAGCTCGGCCAGCCACTTAACCATAATAACTTGGTAAAAATAAAACATCGCTGAGATCGGCTCGGCCATGGGAGCTCGGCCAGCCACTTAACCATAATAACTTGGTAAAAATAAAACAGCGATGAGCTAGGCTCGGCCTTGGGAGATCGGCCAGCCACTTAACCATAATAACTTTGTAAGAATAAAACAGCGATGAGCTCGGCTCGGCCTTGAAGCTCGGCCAACCACTTAACCACAATAACTTGGTAAGAATAAAACAGCGATGAGCTCGGCTCGGCCTTGGGAGCTCGGCCAGCCACTTAACCATAATAACTTGGTAAGAATAAAACAGCGATGAGCTCGGCTCGGCCTTGGGAGCTCGGCCAGCCACTTAACCATACTTTTGCACCGTAAAATTTATGCCGAGCTGAGGTGAGCTATGAGGCTCCTGATCTGCCTGAGGGTGAAAACCCTTCTCAGACTTGGCGTGACCAAGATGAGGTGAGCTCTGGGCTCCTGATCTGACTGAGGGTGAAAACCCTTATCATACTTGGCGTGACCAAGATGAGGTGAGCTCTGGGCTCCTGAACTGGCTGAGGGTGAAAACCCTTCTCATACTTGGCGTGACCAAGATGAGGTGAGCTCTGGGCTCCTGAACTGGCTGAGGGTGAAAACCCTTCTCATACTTGGCGTGACCAAGATGAGGTGAGCTCTGGGCTCTTGAACTGGCTGAGGGTGAAAACCCTCCTCATACTTGGCGTGACCAAGATGAGGTGAGCTCTGGGCTCCTGAACTGGCTGAGGGTGAAAACCCTTCTCATACTTGGCGTGACCAAGATGAGGTGAGCTCTGGGCTCCTGAACTGGCTGAGGGTGAAAACCCTTCTCATACTTGGCGTGACCAAGATGAGGTGAGCTCTGGGCTCCTGAACTGGCTGAGGGTCAAAACCCTTCTCATACTTGGCGTGACCAAGATGAGGTGAGCTCTGGGTTCCTGAACTGGCTGAGGGTGAAAACCCTTCTCATACTTGGCGTGACCAAGATGAGGTGAGCTCTGGGCTCCTGATCTGACTGAGGGTGAAAACCCTTCTCATACTTGGCGTGACCAAGATGAGGTGAGCTCTGGGCTCCTGATCTGACTGAGGGTGAAAACCCTTCTCATACTTGGCAGTGACCAAGATGAGGTGAGCTCTGGGCTCCTGATCTGACTGAGGGTGAAAACCCTTCTCATACTTGACGTGACCAAGATGAGGTGAGCTCTGGGCTCCTGAACTGGCTGAGGGTGAAAACCCTTCTCATACTTGGCGTGACCAAGATGAGGTGAGCTCTGGGCTCCTGAACTGGCTGAGGGTGAAAACCCTTCTCATACTTGGCGTGACCAAGATGAGGTGAGCTCTGGGCTCCTGAACTGGCTGAGGGTGAAAACCCTCCTCATACTTGGCGTGACCAAGATGAGGTGAGCTCTGGGCTCCTGAACTGGCTGAGGGTGAAAACCCTTCTCATACTTGGCGTGACCAAGATGAGGTGAGCTCTGGGCTCCTGAACTGGCTGAGGGTGAAAACCCTCCTCATACTTGGCGTGACCAAGATGAGGTGAGCTCTGGGCTCCTGAATTGGCTGAGGGTGAAAACCCTTCTCATACTTGGCGTGACCAAGATGAGGTGAGCTCTGGGCTCCTGAACTGGCTGAGGGTGAAAACCCTTCTCATACTTGGCGTGACCAAGATGAGGTGAGCTCTGGGCTCCTGATCTGACTGAGGGTGAAAACCCTTCTCATACTTGGCGTGACCAAGATGAGGTGAGCTCTGGGCTCCTGATCTGACTGAGGGTGAAAACCCTCCTCATACTTGGCGTGACCAAGATGAGGTGAGCTCTGGGCTCCTGATCTGACTGAGGGTGAAAACCCTCCTCATACTTGGCGTGACCAAGATGAGGTGAGCTCTGGGCTCCTGAACTGGCTGAGGGTGAAAACCCTTCTCATACTTGGCGTGACCAAGATGAGGTGAGCTCTGGGCTCCTGATCTGACTGAGGGTGAAAACCCTCCTCATACTTGGCGTGACCAAGATGAGGTGAGCTCTGGGCTCTTGATCTGACTGAGGGTGAAAACCCTCCTCATACTTGGCGTGACCAAGATGAGGTGAGCTCTGGGCTCCTGAACTGGCTGAGGGTGAAAACCCTCCTCATACTTGGCGTGACCAAGATGAGGTGAGCTCTGGGCTCCTGAACTGGCTGAGGGTAAAAACCCTTCTCATACTTGGCGTGACCAAGATGAGGTGAGCTCTGGGCTCCTGATCTGGCTGAGGGTGAAAACCCTTCTCATACTTGGCGTGACCAAGATGAGGTGAGTTCTGGGCTCCTGATCTGACTGAGGGTGAAAACCCTTCTCATACTTGGCGTGACCAAGATGAGGTGAGCTCTGGGCTCCTGATCTGACTGAGGGTGAAAACCCTCCTCATACTTGGCGTGACCAAGATGAGGTGAGCTCTGGGCTCCTGATCTGACTGAGGGTGAAAACCCTCCTCATACTTGGCGTGACCAAGATGAGGTGAGCTCTGGGCTCCTGAACTGGCTGAGGGTGAAAACCCTTCTCATACTTGGCGTGACCAAGATGAGGTGAGCTCTGGGCTCCTGATCTGACTGAGGGTGAAAACCCTTCTCATACTTGGCGTGACCAAGATGAGGTGAGCTCTGGGCTCCTGATCTGACTGAGGGTGAAAACCCTTATCTGCAATAATAATAATTTCTAACAAAAATGCATAATTTTATTAATGTATCTGAATAAAGCATCAAAACCTGACGTCCTTGCATCGAAAGTAAATGACATAAAAAAAAAACTAAAGCTTCTAGCAATATCTAAGCATAGTATTTGCGAAGGTGATAAGCATTCCACGGCCTCTTCAATTTCTTCCCTGTCCAGTCTTCTAAGTAGTAGGCACCCGAGCTGAGCTTTTCCACCACTTTAAAAGGCCCTTCCCATTTTGGATCGAGCTTTCCAACCTTCTCTTCCTGAACCTTCTTAAAGACCAGGTCTCCTACCTGGAAGCTCCTCTGAATGACCTTTTTGTTGTAGGACTGGGCTATGCGTCTCTTGTAAGCTTCCATTCTTATGGCCGCGGCTTCTCTTTTTTCTTCCACGAAATCCAAGTCTGCTGCTCGTCTCTCATTGTTTTGCTCATCATAGAATGTGACGCGAGGTGTCTCTTCACCGATCTCCGCCGGAAGCACGGCTTCATTTCCATAGACTAGGCTGAAAGGCGTCTCCCCCGTGCCTATTTTTGGGGTGGTCCTGTATGACCAAAGCACGCTGCGGAGTTCCTCCACCCAATTACCTTTCGCGCTCCCGAGTCTGGTCTTCAGGCTCTGCACTAAGGATCTGTTGGTGACCTCCACTTGGCCATTGCATTGAGGGTAGGCCACGGAGGTGAAGTGCTGCTGGATCTTCATCTCTTTACACCAGGCTTGGATCCGGCTTCCTTGAAATTGCCTTCCGTTATCGGATATCAACTTCCTCGGGACCCCAAACCTGCAGACGATGTTCTTCCAGAGAAATTTGAGTACCTCATTTTCAGTTATCTTAGCCAAAGCCTCAGCCTCTACCCACTTTGAGAAGTAATCTATGGCCACGAGCAAGAATTTTTTCTGGGCTGGGGCCGGGGGAAAATGTCCCACAATGTCGATCCCCCATTGGTCAAACGGGCAGGCTGCCACAATACTCTTCATTAGGGCAGCTGGTTGATGTTGGAGCTTACCATGACGTTGGCAGCTGTCGCATGAGATGACGATGGCTAAAGCATCTTTTAACATAGTGGGCCAGAAATATCCGGCCAAGAGTGCCTTTCGTGCTAGGAAGTAAGATCCCAAGTGATTCCCGCAACAGCCTCCATGAATCTCTCTTAGTACATAGTTAGATTGCTTGGGACCCAAACACTTGAGAAGAGGCCGAGAGGCTGACCTCTTGTAAAGAGTTCCGTTGATCATTACAAACCGAAGGCTTCTTCGCTTCATCCTGTAAGCCTTCTTCGGATTTTCGGGGAGCACCCCATCTTTCATGTAATCTAATAACTCGGCGCGCCAGTCATTGTCTTCGTGCTCAGGAGAGGGAAGGGCTTAGCTCTAGTTGGACCACCACCTCTCTTGATTTCCAGCTGTGGAGCGAGCTGGCCATTTTAGCAAGGGCGTCGGCTCCCTCATTCTCCTCTCGGGGGATCTGCTTAAAAACCAGTTCTGTAAAGAGTTCTTTAGCTGCTTCCACCGCTTTTACGTATTCTATCAATCTTTCATTCTTGATGTCGTATGATCCATTCATTTGGTGGGCCACCAGCTGAGAATCAGAGAAGATGTGGACTCGAGCTGCTCCGACCTGCCGTGCTGCTCTTAGACCCGCTAAGACCGCTTCGTATTCTGCCTCATTGTTTGATGCCCTAAAGTCTAGCCTCACGGCTAACTTTAGTTCATCCCTTTTTGGAGAGATTAATAACACACCAACTCCGCTGCCTTCATTGGTGGATGAACCATCCACATAGACCTTCCAAAGATCTTCCATCTCCACATGCAAAGTCTCGGCCAAGAAATCGGCCAAGGCCTGCGCTTTGATTGCGGTTCGAGGCCCATATTGAATGTCATATTCCCCTAGTTCAGTGGTCCACTTTACCAACCTTCCTGAGATATCAACATGCGTCATTATTTTCCCGAGAGGGCTGTTGGTGAGGACCATAATGGGGTGAGATAGAAAGTAAGGCCTTAGTCTTCGAGCTGTTGTGACCAAGGCCAGAGCGAGCTTCTCCACAACTGTATATCTGAGCTCCGCTCCCTTGAGGGCGTGAGAGATGTAATATACGGGGCTTTGTTCCGTGCCTTTCTGCCTGACCAAGACTGAACTAACAGCCATCTCAGTGGCCGAGAGGTAGACATACAATGGTTCCCCTGGGGCTGGTTTGGCTAATATGGGGAGCTCCGCCAAATGCTTCTTCAGATCCTCGAATGCCCTCACGCATTCTTCATCCCATTCGAATTTTTTAGCTTTCCTGAGGACTCGGAAGAAGGGTAAACTACGATGTGCCGCTCTTGAAATGAATCGTGACAAAGCGGCGATTCTCCCGGCGAGCTTCTGGACCTCCTGGAGATTCCCAGGAGGTGTCATAGATTGAATAGCTTTTACTTTCTCAGGATTGGCCTCAATTCCCCTTTCTGTTACCATGTACCCAAGGAATTTCCCACTTTTGACCCCAAAAGTGCATTTTTGGGGGTTCAGCTTTAGCCTGTAAGATCTCAAAGTGGCAAAGGTCTCACGGAGATCCTTTATGAGATCAGTCGAGTTCTTCGACTTTACAAGAATATCATCCACATACACTTTCACATTTCTTCCGGCCTGGGCTGAGAAAATCTTGTCCATGAGCCTTTGATAGGTGGCTCCCGCATTTTTTAATCCGAAAGGCATCACTACATAACAAAACGTCCCTTCGGAAGTGATGAAACTCACTTTGTCCTGGTCTTCTTCTGCTAAGGGGATCTGATGGTATCCTTGATAAGCATCCATCAAACATAAGTACTGATGACCTGCTGTGGAATCAACCAGTTGGTCTATCCTCGGCAAGGGGTAACAATCTTTTGGACAAGCCTTATTAAGATCTCTGAAGTCGACGCACATTCTCCATTTTCCCGAGCTCTTGGGGACCAGGACAACATTTGATAGCCATGTTGGGAAAAAGATCTCCCTAATGTGTCCTGCCTTAAGAAGCTCGTCTACCTGTTCTTTTATTACCTTGTCTTTCTCGGGGCCAAAATGCCTCTTCTTCTGTTTGACTGGCCGGGCTTCAGGGAGAGTGTTGAGGTGGTGTTTCATTATCCCGGGGCTGATCCCCCGAAGCTCTTGTGGAGACCAAGCAAATACATCAATGTTAGTTTTTAAACAAGCCAGTAGATCATGCTTGGTTTCGGGATCAAGATCAGCCGCCACCCTGACACTCCGTTGGACCCCTATTTCCACCGTTTCTGGCTCCTTTTCTGAAGTGAGCTGAACCTCTCTTCTGGAGGTCATATTTGGTTGGGCCACAATCATCCCTACCTCGGTCCGAGATCTTTTGACTTCTTGCGTTACCTCATCCACATAACATCGTCGAGAGGATTTCTGATCCCCCCCGACGACTCCTACTTCATTCCCCACAGGATATTTCAGCTTTTGATGGTAGGTAGAGCTTACAGCTCGGAAATCGGCCAGCGCAGGTCGGCCAAGTATTCCGTTGTAGGAAGAGGGGGCATCCAGCATAGTAAAACATGTCATTTTTGTGATGCGGTGAGGTCCCGCCCCTAGGGATAAGGGGAGCATGATTTGCCCTACAGTTTGGACCGCATGTCCTGTGAAGCCAAATAAAGGCGTAGAGATATGATCAAACTCGAAACCTTCCACTTTCATTTGGTCCAGGGTTCTTTTGAAAATAACGTTAACTGAGCTTCCGGTGTCAACAAAGATTCTTGCGACGTCATAGTTGGCGATAGTAAGAGTGACTAATAAGGCGTCGTTACGAGGTGCCACAACACCTTTCATATCATCCGGCCCGAAGCCAATGACGGGGTCATCTTTGGGGGCAAGGTCTAACCCCAAACTTTCCAATCTCCGACCATGAGCTTTACGAGCCCTGCCCGAATCTCCGTCGGTGGCGCCGCCCGTTATCATGTGGATTATACCTCTGGTCGGATCATTAGCAATCTGCTGGACCTGAGGGCCTTGATGTCGCGGGGGGTCATCTCGAACCCCGCGGTTGGGTCGGTTCTCTCGGGGTTGTGGCCTCTGATTAACCCCAGGAGGTCCCCGATCCCTTCGATCATCTCGATATCTTCCTTCTGATCGAGCTAGGAGGTTCTTCATGTGAGGGTCTCTTTGCATGATTCTTTGGACCTCTTCCCCCAATTTCTGGCAATCATTGGTGACGTGACCGTACTCTTGATGGAACTCACAAAACTTATCTGAGGGCGGTAAACGCGGCCCTTTCTCGGCTTGTTTCGGTCGCTCCAGCTTTCTTCTTTCTTCACAAATGGCCATAGCTCTTTCCAAGCTCATTGCCAACGGGGCATAGGGAAAGGTCCAGGACCTCGGCTCCGTTCCTCTGTTCTTTCTGCTGCAGGCCTCTTCCTACTTGGTTCCACTTTCTCTTTCCCCTTATTTTTATCATCGGGTCGGATATCCACTCGCCTTTGCCTTTGTGCATCCTCAAGATTCACGTATTTCTCAGCTCGGCTCAGGAGCTCATCATAACTTTGAGGGGGTTTCTTGACCAAGGAATTGAAAAATTGTCCCCCTCGGAGCCCTTGCGTGAAAGCATTTACCAAGGTTTCTGTTGCTGCAGCTGGGACCTCCAAGGCCGCACTGTTGAATCGTCTAATGAAGTCCCTCAGCGAATCTGTATCTCCTTGTTTCAAATTGAATAGGCCCAATGAGGTTTTCAAGTATTTCTTACTTGTAGCATACTGGTTTATGAATAGGGTGCTGAATTCTCGAAAGCTGGTAATGGAATGTGGCGGGAGCAAATCGAACCACCTCTGGGCGGGTCCCACTAGGGTGGTAAGGAAGACCCGGCATTTGACCCCATCTGAGTATCGGTGAAGCAAAGCAGAATTATTGAACCTTCCAAGGTGTTCTTCGGGGTCAGTACTTCCATCATAATCCTTGACGGTTGGTTGGCGAAAATTAACGGGGAGGTCTTCATTCAGAATCTCGAGGGAGAGTGGGCTTTCTCTGTCCAGTACGGGAGGTCGGCCCCCCATTCGCCTGCCAAGCCTCCTGACTTACTCCCAAATGGCTTCCATATGCTCAGGAAGAGGGGGAGGAGGAGGAGGAGGAGGAGGAGGAGGAGGAGGTTGTTGTGGCGGTGGTGATGGAGTACGATTTCGACGGAGGGCCTCATTCACAGACCTATTAATCAACTGGGCCAATTGGTCTAGACTAAGATCAGCCACACCTCTGCCTTGGCCACCTCCGGGACCTCGGTTACCATCTGCATGGCCCTGGTTGCCACCTCTGGGACCTCGGTTGCCATCTACATGGCCTCGGTTACCACGCGCAGGGCCTGTTCTTATACCTGTTCTTCCCCACATGTCTACGTCTTCTCAGTATTTTCCCACAGACGGCGCCAATTGATATCGCTGAAATCGGTGATGCTAGCTGGGAAGTCAGATCCCCGCTTGGAGAGCTCGGGTCAAACCTGGGGGCGATGGCTGGGAGGTCGGATCTTCACCTTGGGAGCTCGGATCAGGCACCTCGAAATCCAGAAACACAAACAAGAGTGTTAGAAGGGGGCCGGAAGGTTGTTCCGGCGTAGCCCCTCCGACGCTCAAGTCAGAGAACGGAAAACTGAGAGAGAAAACTGTGTGTGTAAAGAGAATGTGAAAAAGCATGAAGTGTCTTTTAAAGTTAACGAAACCTGGTATTTATAGGTGAACCGTAGAGTCCTAGTTTTGGTAGGTTTCGATCTTGAGAATCTTCGGAAGATTTGATTAGATCTTCACCCAGATTTGATTTAGATGTCGTTAGATTTAATTCAGATCTTTAATGGGCTTTACTTTTCTGGGCTTTGATCTCTGCGGGCTACGCGCTTAATATCTGAGTGAGGGCTCTCGTAGGCATGAGCCCACGAGACAATAGGACCTCATGGGACCTCGGCTCGGGAGCTCGGCCGAGGGTTTCTGATCGTCCCGATAATACCTTCTTGGAGGTCGGCTCGGGAGGTCGGCCAAAGAGCTCGGCCAGGGAGGTCGGCTGACCTCTCCAATCGCTGGAAATTCCGATATGGGAGGTCGGCCAGAGATGACCTCCCGGATGACCTTAAGCTTCCTTCTGAATGCATGCTGGGCTTTGCTTGAGATGGGCTATCGAGAGTGGGCCGAGCCCGTCCTCCCACCGGGGGTATCATATATAATAATTTTTTTTAAAATTTTTGGGCCCCAAAAAAAAGATGGGCCTGAGTCATTGGACTCATTTGCCTTTTAATAGGCACGGCCCTGCGAGGAACCGCCTTGTTCAACTGACGCATTGACCTTGACTGAGTTAGACTCAGCAATACAATGTGGAGTCAACATCGCCTTATGTCCTCAAAAGACAGCGTTGGAGTTTTCTTGAAACTTTGGGTTCAGTGAATAAAATAAAATTATAAATAATAATATTTATTTCTCAAATTCTCCACATATTCGTTTACCTATATATTTTAATTCTTTTTTGTTATATTTCAATTGATGAACGTGAATCTAAGTCCATACCTTTTTCAAATTATATGTTATACTAAAATTAGATCCACATCTATATCTTATGAATCAATATTTAGGCCAAAATTTGTATAAGATGATCTCATGAGTCATATTTTGTGAGATGAATCTCTTATTTTGTGTCATTCATAAAAAAATATTAATTTTATGGTAAGAATATTACTTTTTATTGTGAAATTTGGTAGGGTTGACGCGTCTCACAGATAAAGATCCGTGAGATCGTCTCACAAGAGACATACTCCAATATTTATTGGTATTTTCATTTTGTGGTCAGTAGGCTTCTATCGAGGGTAATATAGTCTTTCAAGGAACAATCAACTACATTTTGCTTGAGGATGGAGAGTTTTTGCTTGAAGATATTATATCTCTACACCATTAAAGCTCTAATTGTATAATAATGTTACAAAAATTAAATAGATGTAATACTACATCAGTCGAAAACCAGTTCGCATCCTTCAAAATCAGCCGAAACCCAATCTAAACCGGTTTAAATCATATGGAAACAATCTAAAACAGTCAGAAACTATGATTAATCATTCCAAACCAGTTTAGATGAACAAATTTAGCAGCCTAGATAAATGAACTAGAGGAGGAGTCAAGATGCAGTTGAAAAAAAAAATATTTGTTATTTTTATAATAAGTTGTATTTTGTTTTAGTAATGGGTAAATATTGTATTTTGGTTGAGCCTATTTGCAAAATCCAAGTTGCAGTGGTTGAGCCAGAACTTTCCCAAGGGGGATAGAATGATTGGGAGACAAAAAAAACAAGAAGTTTTCAAAGTTTCGTTGAACATTCGGAGAACGTACCTATACAACTGTGACTCGGCCCGTAGGAAATTCCCCCACTACTTCCTTCTCCTCCGTATAAATAATCTGCTTGCCTTCTTGTAAATTTCACATTAAATTCCATTGCTGAAATTTCCAAGTTCATTACTTCATTTCTCGATCGATTGAAAAAAGACGATGGCTCGTTCTTTCTCCAACGTTAAGACTGTGTCTGCTTTGATTTCCAACAAAATCTCTGTTTACTCCGTGGGTGGTGTGAGATCAAACGCCATGAGAATGCTAAAGAATGAGTCCGAAGAGCCCACCAAGATCTCATGGATTCCGGACCCCGTTACCGGATATTACCGACCGGAGAACAAATCCCAAGAGATCGACGCCGCTGAGTTGCGGAGGATCCTCATCAAGGACAAAACCAGACAACACTAATTAGTTCTGTTACTTAAGACCACCTTTTGATCGCAGGGTTCCCGAGAGTTGGTAGAATTTAAGGATTTTCTTGATTTTGATGCGCAACGCTCTTTGTTGTTGCAGCTTCTTGTCTTCACTGGAACTTAGTTATATCAGAATATGGAAATAAACTTGGTTAAAGGAGAGTTTCAATTAGTACTTCGTCTCAGTTCTTATGCTCTTGAATCTTTCTGATCTCTTGTTACTTGCAATGAACACCACATCGTTCATGATTAAAACTCCTTGAAATTGATTGATGAATAAATTAATTAAAATGGGTTATGAACCAACACAAATTATCTGAAAAATACGAAAAAAAAAATTAGAAATACATAAGAAGGTGCCGAGAGTTTTTCAGAATGCTCATCCAATTTTTTAGTTTTCTCTTTTCTCTTGACTCTAAAACTTTCCCACTCTTCAACTCGATGGCCTTCACTTGCTCTTTTGGATTTGTCTCTGTGTTGCTTGGCAAGGTGCCTGACTCTCTACTTGCTATCATCTTGGTCAACTGTCCAATTTGATTCTCGAGCCCTTTTATCGATGCATCTTGGTTTTGAAGTCTAGTTTCAGTGGATGAAATAAACTTAGACATCATTTGCTCCAGATTGGACTTCTTTTCTCTAGGAGGATCAGATCTATACATCGGTTGTTTCCCATATGGTTGTCCCCCTCGCGGTCGATTCTTACTGTTTTGACCGCCCCATGAGAAGTTGGGATGTTGCCTCCGTCCAGGGTTATATGTGTTTGAATATGGATCATTCCTTGGACGGTTGTGGACTCCCACTTGATTCATCGGTGCCCCTTCTGACACATAAAAGGGATTTCCATCTTGGCAGTCCTTAACATAATGTTCTCCTCCGCAGTTTTCACAGAATATTTCTTGAAGACGCATCGTTGTGCCACCCATGTTCAAGCCATCTAGTTTTTTGTTCAAAACATCAAGTTGTGCAGTAATATCTGAAAGATCGGTTACCTGGTGAACTCCTGCACTTCTCCGCTGATTGTTTCTTTCAGATTGAAGATGATAGCTGCTAGCAACCATCTCCTCCAACATCTCATATCCCTCTTCAGCAGTCTTCCTCAATAGGTTCTCACATGCAGCAGCATCTATCATAGTACGATTAGGAGTAAGTAAACCATAATAAAAGGTTTGAACAACTAACCGAGGTGGCAACTCGTGATGTAGGCATCTACGTAGGAGATCTTTGAAGCGCTCTCATGCCTCATACAACTACTCCTGCTCGAATTGAGCAAAGATGGTGATGTCTGCCTGAAGCTTCATGGTCTTAGATGGAGGAAAATATTTGATGAGAAACGCTTTCGCCATATCCTCCCATGTGGTGATTGAACCTACATGCAAACAATTCAACCATGCTTTAGCTTTATCACGGAAGGACAAAGGAAAAATCGCAATCTAACAGCATCATCAGAAACTCCATTGAATTTAAACGTATCGCAAATCTCAAGAAAATCTGCGATGCGTGTGTTTGGGTCATCTGCTGAAGATCCTCCAAATTGGACTGTGTTCTGAATCATCTGAATTATAGCTGGCTTGATTTCGAAGTGATTTGCTCGCACAATATGCCTCACAATGCTAGGGCGTGCACCATACAAAGAAGGGTGGGCATACTCTAGCATTGATATGCGGCGTGGCATCTCAACATGTCTATCTTCACGATGTTCCTCCTCACGATCGTTCTCGTGCCTCTCCATCAGTTCTTTCAGTCTCTGCTGCTGTCTCCTCCTACGGAAAGTTTTTTCAATTTCAGGGTCGAACTGCTCAAGCTCCACGTCAAGTGACTTTGGCATGCACTGGACGAGATATCTGTAAAGAAATCGAAGGTGTCAAACAAAGTAAAATAGAGAATACTAAAGAAAATAACTAAAAATAAAATTGTGAATTAACAGTCCCCGACAACGGCGCTACAAACTTGATCGAGCAAAACTTGCACTGTGAAATCCTCAATAAAAATCTGATTTTGTATGCTCAAAAATTAATCGCAAGTGCACGATGTCAAGTAATAGTATAATGTACGTGAGTACGAGTATCGTTCCACTGAAGACTGTATTTAACAATTATTATTTTCAGTTATTAGATCTTTAGCAACGAAAAGTGATTGGTTGTTTTATTACTGTTGTGATCAAAGAAACATGCAAATAACATTATTCAGGAATTAAAGAATGAAATAGGATATCTAAAATGATAGATTTAAACTTCAAAGAGAAATGAATTTGTTGGGAATATCGGTTCACCTACCCCTCGTTAATTAATTAATTCGTTCGATATTGATTTTATGCTTCCGACATGATTTCCTATTCAATTGAACACACTCTATCGAGCTATGCCAAACCTAATTCTACTCAATGAAGTAATTAAATATCTTTAATTATTTATCAAGAGTGAATTGCATGTCGATTTATGAAATCCCCTAGTTTTCGACCCTTAGGCCTATGACTATCGGTGCGTATCCAATTTCATATATCTATGTAAATTGTAGATCCACGAATTATACTACTCGTTCCTATCACAATTTATTCTCTCGAACTCACTCGAAATATAAAAACGTTGTCAAAGTTAGCTACGCTTTAACAACACGATAAAATAGTAGTATAATCAAGAATAACGCAACAATCGAAATATAAATTAATTAGATCAAAGTTTGGGGTAGGATCCCCTTAAATCCCAACAAATAATAACGTTTAGCTACTAGAATTCATGATTGAAATCAGCAAAACAATTGTTAAAAGATAGAAACTAAATTAGAAATACTAGATTTGACGGAAATTGTGAAGAACGATGCCCGGAAAGCTTCGAATCTTCAATCCAAGCACAAAACTCCTCTCCAAAGCTTGCTGCGGCTGCTCCAATGAAGTCTGAATGGCGCCTAAAGACGTTCCACCCTCCTTTCTATCTCAGCCATATCCAAAAATAAGGGAAGAAATCGGCCAAGAATCTTTCCAAAATTTCGAGTGCGCCCGGGCGGACAAAAGTTTCCGTCCGGGCGGATGACTTTCGCAGATCTTTTATTTTTCTTTTTCTTTAACATGCCCAGGCGGACATAAGTTCCCGCCCGGACGAACGACTCTCACAAAAATTATTTTTTTCTCACGCCTTGGATGCGCCCGGGCAGGACATAAATGTGCGCCCGGGCAGAGGTCTCTCGAATTTATCCCTTTGATCTTCAGTTTTGCACGAATCTCCTGCATTTTCGTCAACTAAACACACGAGTAACACGAAAATATAAATTACTCTAAAATAACACAAGATGCATGCAATCTAAATGATAAATGCAACACACTGGGACAAAACATGACATGAAAAACAAGTAAAATCTACTTATATCAGTTGTCTTCTAGTTTTGAGTTTTTTTTAAGCATTTACGCTTAAGTCCAAGTTTTGAAAGATTTAAACTATTGGAATTGGATTTTTAAGTTTAACGCTTAAATTTGAAATTAGAAAGTTTGCATACCATCTTGATAGCGTTCTAAACATCTCAAGTCCGCGTGGCTTTAAAATTTGTAGTGCTACTATTTTGAAGCCGTAATCATTGTATCTTGGGAAACGAATTGCCAACAACCATTAGCATCGGAGCGGGAAAATATTGTTTTAAGGTAAAAGAGTCAAACTCTTGCCTCGACTATTTTCTCATAACCATTTAGTTCACCCATTTATATCTCTTGATTTCCCAAGACAAAAGAATATCGTACCAACACTTTCTCCTTAATTTGAACTTGTGTCTCCTTCGATGTTCTGACATAATACCTAAGTTATACATCACAGTTTGTTTTAATTGTGTAATTCGCGAGACAAAATCGTTGTGTTTTGGTTCACAGATTTTGTTATGTCAAGGTATTACCTTTTCAGTAGGTGAAAAAATTATTTAGTCTAATGCTTCAATGCACCTCAATCTAAATATTTTTTGGAAAAAAAAAATTAATTCGGTTATCTAACTTTACCTGTTTTTTTAGAACTATAACCAATGAAACTAGAGTATTTGTATATTAACTTTTAGCTATTTAAGTTTATCTTGTCTGAATGATCAATTTTAGCTGGAAATTACTTACTAGGTTATAAAATCCGATGATATGACAATAAATTTATGGAATTTTCAATTTGTAAGAAAATAATCATAGTTGGAAAATCACCTAATATTCCACCACATCAAACCGAAAGGATAAAAATTATATATATATATATATATATATATATATATATATATATATATATATATTTTAAAAAACTCAAAAATAAAACACAATCTCCAAATTTGTTGTTATGGCATCAGATTTTATAACTTAGTTAGTCATTTCGGACTAAAATCAGACATTTTGAAAAAAAAAATCAAAATAAATAAAAGAAATAAAATTTATATGATCAACACTCAACTTTGACTAATTATAAGACTAAAAGAAAAAATGTAAAATTAAAGGAATAAAATTATATATATGTGTGTGTGTGTATATATGCACATATATAAAACAAAAAAAATAGAATGACAATCTCAAAAATAAAACACAATCCCAATTTTTTTGTAATGTCATCGGATTTTACAACTTAGTTAGCCCTTTCCGGCTAAAATTAGACATTTTGATAATGAAAAAAAAAAGCCAAAAGAGTTAACAGTTAAAAGTTAGCAAATCAATATCTTGAGGATTACTTGTAGAGATAAACCCTAGGAGCGAAGGAACCTATAAATAAGAGAACCAAGCTTAAGAAAAAGACTTTTGACTTCTTGCGTTTTCACTAAAGCTTGGACGTTCGGTAGCCGCTCACTTTTGCACTTTTGCATGCAGTGAAATTCAGAGAAAAATAATTCACAAAGACGTTCTTTTGAAGAGTGTTGTTTCACGTATTGTCATGATTGTTAGAGATATCTACAGACAACACGCGTGGAATTGTTGGCTGAAGATCGTGTTTTACTATCATTTTTTGGCACCGTGTCTTTGCTTTATTGATACGTTTTAGTTCTGATAGTTGTTTTAGAAAACAATTTGTTTTCTCAACATATTGAGAAACTTGATTTTCGATAAAAATAATTAGTGTTGGTTTTTGTAAACTGAATTAGTTTTCTAGTAATTATTTTGTCTTAAAACATCGCGCAAGTATTTATACTGAAGCATAATTAATTAAATACATGTGCATAATTAATCTCGAGTTATTTTGATTTAAGTTATTTATTTTTGTACTATTTTATTTCGCTACGTGTTATAACTAAGTGTTATAATATTGAGGACAATATTTAAATCTGATGCGCACATATTATATATTTTATATTAAACAAAATATAGCCCGTACCAATAAATATGATATTTTGGCTGAGCCTATTTTTCAAAATCCAAGTTGCTTGGTTGATCCAGAACTTTTCCAAGGGTTAGAATGATTGAGAGAGACAAGTAAAAGAAGTTTTCAAAGTTTCGTTGAACATTCGGAGAAAGCACCTTTACAACTGTGACTCGGTCCGTAGGAAATTCCCCCCACAACTTCCTTCTCCTCCGTATAAATAATCTGCTTGCCTTCTTGTAAAATTCACATTAAATTCCACCGCTGAAATTTCCAAGTTAATTACTTCATTTCTCGATTGATTGAAAAAAGACGATGGCTCGTTCTTTCTCCAACGTTAAGGCTGTGTCTGCTTTGATTTCCAACAAAATCTCTGTTTACTCCGTGGGTGGTATGTCAAACGCCGTGAGAATGCTGAAGAATGAGTCCGAAGAACCCACCAAGATTTCATGGATTCCGGACCCCGTTACCGGATATTACCGACCGGAGAACAAATCCCAAGAGATCGACGCCGCTGAGTTGCGGAGGATCCTCATCAAGGACAAAACCAGACAACACTAATTAGTTCTGTTACTTAAGACCACCTTTTGATCACAGGGTTCCCGAGAGTTGGTAGAATTTAAGGATTTTCTTGATTTTGATGCGCAACGCTCTTTGTTGCAGCAGCTTCTTGTCTTCGCTGGAACTTAGTTATATCAGAATATGAAAATAAACTTGGTTAAAGGAGAGTTTCAATTAGTACTTCGTCTCAGTTCTTATGCTCTTGAATCTTTCTGATCTCTTGTTACTTGCAATGAACACCACAGCGTTCATGATTAAAACTCCTTGAAATTGATTGATGAATAAATTAATTAAAATGGGTTATGAACCAACACAAATTATCTGAAAAATACGAAAAAAAAATTAGAAATACCTAAGAAGGTGCCGAGAGTTTTTCTGGCCAAAACCCTCCGACACCAGAAATATAGTATGATGTATCCAGGGCCGATCCTAACAATATTTAGGCCTGAGTCTAACTTTTAAAAAGAGACATCTGAATCATAATGTGTGTTCATATTTTTTTTAGTTCCATAGCAATTTTTCAAATTTAATCAATACGTCAAAGACAATATAAAAAACTAAAAGAATAAAAATATCAAACATGTCCAAACGATCACTAAAAAACAACCCGGCTAACAGTTTTAGAGCTAAAAATACTAATCAAATCTGTATAATCAAGTTGTTCAGTAATTTCTTTCTCAATCGATAACATAGTCAATTCATTCAATCTTTCTCGTGACATGGTTGATCAGAGAAAAGTTTTGATGAGCTTTAGCTTTGAGAAACTTCGCTCTGCAGTTACTAGTGTGACCGGGACAGTCAACAAGATTTTATAAGCAATATGAGGGTTTGAAAGCCGGATAAGCATTACATCTACTAAAATTTCAATCAAAAAGCGTAGATTATAGATATCATATAAAGCCCCGAAGAAATTAAAAAAACTACAATAAAAAATTTGGAGCCCGAACAAAGCAAATACAAGAAAGTCGATTAAGGGTTGTCTACATATGAATATTGGGGAAGATTGGGAAATAAATTGATAACAGGCTAAGCAAGTTCCATTTAATAAATACTTGGTTTTGGGCTATCTAATAACTAGTATTATATATAATATTTTTTAAAAAAAATTTTTGGGCCTCAAAAAAGATATGGGCCTGAGTCATTGGACTCATTTGCCTCTTAATAGGCACGGCCCTGGATGTATCCCGTGGTAAGTGTATACTTTGAGTAAGCACAGATCTTTCTCCTTAATTTGAACTTGTGTCTCCTTCGATGTTCTGACATAATACTAAGTTATACATCATAGTTTGTTTTATTGTGTTATTCGCGAGCAAGAAAAAATCGTTGTGTTTTGGTTCACAGATTTGTTATGTCAAGGTATTACCTTTTCAGTAGGTGAAAAAAATTATTTAGTCTAATGCTTCGATGCACCTCAATCTAAATATTTTAATTAATTCTATAATTGTTTTGGGGAAAAAAGTCAATACGGTTATCTTTTAGAACTATAACCAATGAAAATAGAGAGTATTTGTATGTTAACTTTTAGCTATTTAAGTTTTTTTTTTCGAATGACCAATTTTAGTCAGAAATTACTGACTAGGTTATAAAATCCGATGATATGACAATGAATTTGAGGAATTTTCAGTTTGTAAGAAAATAATCATAATTGGAAAATCACCTAATATTCCACCACATCAAACCGAAATTAATATATATATATATATATATATATATTAAAAAAACTCAAAAATAGGATAACAAACTCAAAATAAAACGCGATCCCCAAATTCATTGTCATGTCGTCGGATTTTATAACTTAGTTAGTCATTTCTGGCTAAAATTAGACATTTTGGGAAAAAAAATCAAAATAATTAAGATTTTAAATGTGGGGATCCGGACGCTAATCATGTTCTTAATCGTCATTGGGACTAAATCAATTATAATAAACATGGCCTAAATTTTTTTTTTTAAATGCGGAAGGTAATGGCATCAAACTCCTATACATATCAGTATGAAAGTATAAATCTGATACAATATATAATCATACACATCTCAGGTTCAACAACTAACTGTCAAGTGTTTAAACCCTATCTCTAGTCCAAGTCCGTAGTCTCCACTCTACTCGATCTTTCTTCATCTCTGTGACCCTGAACCAGTCCCACCTGTTGCCATACACACATACAAACAAGACAACAGCCGGATAACTCCGGTGAGATATAAATATCCCAGTATAAACAATGTATTAATGCAATCATATAAAACATATAAAAAAAAATAAACAGTCAATAAAACATGTATCCAATCTGACTACATGCACAAATACGAATCTTTATTTAAATCAATGACTCGCGATCTGATCTTATCTCTAATCTAGGGATCCCGATCCAAATTTAGACTTTGGTATGCTGTATCGAGTGTCTACAATAGACGTCGATCTACATCTAAAGCTCATCGATACACCGTAAGTCTAGAATCTTATCGGTTCTGACAAAGACTCGGCGGTTCTGCCCTAGCTAGGCTAATCTGCCCTAGACTCAGACTCTGACTCTGCTCTAAGTCAATATATTAACATATCAATCTGATAATCTGCAAATATCAATGCAATAAAATAAAGTATGTGATTTAGGGAAACTCAAGTCAAACCTAACTCGAGTTGTGCAATCCCGAATCAACATTTATTTATACCTTTCTTGCTGTCGCTCTGATACAATTAAAGTCTTGATTCAAAGTCTGTCACTGTTCAATCTGGCAATGACAATATCAATATTCTGTATCAATATTCAAATCAAATCAAAACATCTCTGTTTTATCAGATTCATAAAGTATCACAATACAATCCTGCGATATTGGTGATACCAGACCAGTATCTACTTATTCCAATAATTTACAATCAACCACCGCACAAATCTGATATAAAATTTTAGTCAATTTCATTCTGAAATTCATAATAATTCCATATTCCGTCTGTTTCCTAATCTGACTTCGATTCTATGATGTCTACTACATCAAGAACACTATATATGAATCGTATCTGATCCTGAACATAGCATAACTCTAGATCTTAACAAAACTTACGTCCTGTAGTAGCTGTCGTTGCTAGGAACACGGTGCCGTACTCGGATTCAAATTTGAACGGACGGATCGAAATATAAAGGCGTAAGGATTTTCTTCAAAACTTTCTGAAACTTCTCCTCGACTTTTGCTGGTTCTTAATTCTGAGGAAAGATATATATGTATATATATATCCCACGTTGCATGCTAAAGCTACGTGTTTACTTTTCATAAATTTCGGTCGGCGCTCGAGCGGTGCTAAACTACCGCTCGAGCGCGGCAGTCTCTGTCAAAGCATTTCTGAATTACACCTTGGCGCTCGGGCGGTCAAAAACTACCGCTCGGGCTCCAACTCTTCTGCCCGCAACATAATCTTATTGAACATTGGCGCTCGGGCGGTCAATAATTACCGCTCGGGCGCCAACAGTTCTGTCCCAAAAGTTGTGTAATTTAAATGTTTGGCAAATCTGGTCTCGTAATAGCCCGTCTATAATTATATCAATTCAATTTCAATAATCTTTGCTTAACATGATATAAAATCTAGGGCATTACATTTCTCCCCCTCTAAGATACGATTTCGTCCCTGAAATCACAGGCATTCAATCATATCAATAAGGAGTATATACAAAACTGTATAAGAAATTTACATCATCGAAATAACTCTAGGAATTCTTGTCTCATATCTGATTCAGTTTCCCAGGTTGCTTCCTCTACGCCATGACGATTCCACTGAATCTTTACAAGTGGAATTGTCTTCATTCTGAGCTGTTTTTCTTTTCAATCGAGGATCTGGATCGGTTTCTCAACATAGCTCAACGTCTCATCCAGTTCGGCCTCGTCTGGTTGGATAGCATGTGAAGCATCAGGAAGGTATTTCCTTAATAACGATACATGAAAGACATCATGTATCCCGGATAATGAAGGCGGTAACGCAAGTCGATAGGCACGATCTCCTATCTTCTCGAGAATCTCATAAGGCCCAACGTATCGTGGAGACAGTTTTCCTTTCTTGCCAAATCTGACAACTCCTCTGAAAGGTGAAATCTTTAAAAATACTTGGTCTCCTACCTCAAATACCAACGGTCTACGTCGAACATTGGCATATTTGGCCTGTCTGTCTTGTGATGCCTTCATTTTCTTTTGAATTAGCTTCACTTTTTCTGTCATATCTCTGATCATATCTGGTCCAATCTCAGGAACGTCAGAGATATCATCCCAATAAAGAGGGGATCTACGCTTCTTTCCGTACAACGCTTCGAATGGTGCCATCTCAATACTCGTCTGATAGCTATTGTTGTACGAAAATTCACAAAGCAGCAATGCATCTTGCCAATTAGTGCTAAAATCTAGCACTACTGCTCTCAGCATATCCTCCAGTGTATGGATAGTCCGCTCTGACTGTCCGTCGGTCTGTGGATGATATGCGGTACTCAGATGTAACTTCGTACCGAGAGCCTGCTGCAAACTCTGCCAGAAGTGCGAAGTAAATCGAGGATCACGATCTTATACAATTGACTTCGGCACTCCGTGCAATCTGATCACTTCTCTGACATAGATCTCTGCCATCTGGTCAAATCTGTACGTCATCTTGTACGGAATAAAACATGCGGATTTGGTCAATATGTCAATAACGACCCAAATCGCATCACAACCTCGGGAGGAACGCGGTAGCTGTGTCACAAAATCCATAGAAATGTGATCCCATTTCCATTCAGGAATGGATAAACTCTGCAATAATCCTCCTGGTTTCTTTCTTTCTGCCTTTACCTGCTGGCAATTCAGATATTTGGAGACAAACTCTGCAATATCATTCTTCATTTGTTTCCACCAGAACTGTCTTTTCAAATCTTTGTACATCTTTCTGCCACCAGGATGACTACTAAATCGACTGTTGTGCGCTTCTGACAATATCTGTCGTCTCAAATCTGAAACATTCGGCACAACCAGACGATTATTCACATACAAGACGTTATCACGTACCTGATACTCTGATCGATGTCCTGTTCTGACTATCGCTACTGATTTCTGTATATTCTGATCAACTTTCTGAGCCGCTTTAATCTTCATAATCATTTCTGGTTCTACTTGCACCGTATAGAGTCTCAACGGTCTATAATCTGTTTCAAATGCTAATCCAGACAAACAGCAGTCTTCTATTAAATTTGAAATTCCCATCGTCGACAAGGATAAAGAGCATACTTTTCGACTTAGTGCATCATCTGCTGCATTAGACTTTCCTGGATAGTATTTGATTTCACAATCAAAATCTTTAAGCAAATCAAGCCATCTTCGTTGCCTCATATTCAATTCAGATTGTGAAAACAGATATTTTAAACTCTTATGATCAGAATATATCTCAAACTTCTCCCCGTAAAGGTAATGTCGCCATATCTTTAATGCAAAGACAATGGCTGCCAATTCAAGGTCATGAATTGGGTAACGAGTCTCATGTGGTTTAAGTTGTCTTGAGGCATAAGCGACAACATGTCCTCGTTGCATCAGCACACATCCCAACCCTCTGTGAGAAGCGTCACAATAAACCACAAAATCACCAGTACCTGAGGGAATAGTCAACACCGGGGCACTGGTCAGTCTCTTCTTCAGCTCCAGAAAACTGGTCTCACATTCTTCAGACCAAACAAATGGAGCATTCTTTTGAGTCAGCTGAGTAATTGGTTTTGATATACTCGAAAAATCTTTAATGAAACGGCAGTAATATCCCGCTAAACCCATGAAACTGCGAATTTCAGGCACTGAAGTCGGTCTTGGCCAAGAAATCATGGCTTCCACTTTACTGGGATCTACTGATATCCCATCTACGGATATAATATGACCCAGAAATACTACCTGTCTTAACCAAAACTCACATTTCGACAGTTTGGCATATAACTTCTCAGCCCTTAGAATTCGCAACACAGTTCTTAAATGCTCAGCATGGTCACTCATATTCTTCGAATAAATCAAAATATCATCAATGAATATAATCACAAATTCATCGAGATATTTCTGGAATACACGGTTCATTAATCCCATAAACACAGCTGGAGCATTCGTCAGACCAAAGGACATGACAATAAATTCATAGTGTCCATACCTGGTTCTGAATGCTGTCTTTGAGATATCAGAATCTCTGACTCTCAACTGATGATATCCCGATCTTAAATCAATCTTGGAATATACTGAAGAACCCTGCAACTGATCAAATAAATCATCAATACGAGGCAAAGGATATTTATTCTTTATCGTTGCCTTGTTCAGTTGCCGATAGTCGATGCAAAGTCTCATCGAACCATCTTTTTTTTTACAAACAATACTGGAGCACCCCAAGGAGAAACACTCGGTCTGATGTACCCCTTGGCCAGTAAGTCTTCCAGCTGATTCTTCAGTTCTTTCAATTCAACTGGTGCCATTCTGTAAGGTGCTCTAGAAATCGGCTCTGTACCTGGCATCAATTCAATGCTGAAGTCTATCTCTCTAACTGGAGGTAATCCTGGGATCTCATCTGGGAAGACGTCAGCAAACTCACGTACCACTGGCAGATCTGCCAATGCTGGACTCGACTTCAGTAAATCTACTAAATATACAAGGAATCCTTCTGCTCCTTTCTGTAATAATCGAGTCATAGATAATACAAATATTAAGGGAATTCTCGATCTAGAACCCTTACCGTAAAATTTCCACTCTTCAGCCATATCTGGTCTGAATCTCACTATCTTGTGGAAACAATCAACTGTCGCTCTGTACTTGGTCAGTGTATCAATACCTATAATACAATCGAAATCGGACAACCCAAGTACAATGCAATCTAATTCAATCTCATGCCCGCCATACTGTAGTACACAATGCTTAACAGAGTTTACGGATATCAAACCTATCCCCAAAGGTGAAGAGACAGACACGACAGTAGCTAAAGACTCTACAGGCAATGCATAACGCAATGCAAATCGTTCAGAAATAAATGTATGTGCAGCACCGGTATCAATCAGTACATAAGCAGAGTAACCACATAAGGAACAGTTACTTGCCACAACGTCATCTGGTGCTTCCTGGGCCTGCTCTTCTGTCAAAGCGAATACTCTGGCCTGCTGTCTCGGAGGCTGGCTCACAATCTGGCTACCTCCTGGCCTTTGTTGTGACTGAGCTGGCGCTGGCTGGAATGTGTGAACAGCAGCTGATCGTCTCTCAGTCTGTGCTGCTGATCCTGATGACTCGGCTCCCTGAGAACTTTGGGAACCTCTCTGTGGACACACTTTAGCAAAGTGTCTCGGATGTTTACAGAATTATTTTCATTAAATGATGACAAGGTTTCCTAATGTGATTTAAAAATGATTTAATATTTCTAAAAATGTTGGAGTTCGAATTATTTTACGAGTCGAACTCGATTTTTCTCGGAAAGTCAGTTTTGGGCAAACAACAAGGAGTTTTAAAAGATCCAAAATATTATTTTATGGAAACTAATTTTATAAAATTTTATTAATTAAGTAAATAAGTGTTATTGGGTCAATTTTAATTAAATTAAGTAGGCTCAATTACCCTTAAACTTCAAGCCAAAACCAAAGCCCATTTAGCTTGTTAATTAAATTATAAATAAGTTACTTAGGTCTTTTAAACCAAACAAATCACACCATCAATCAGCCTAATTCACTCTCAAGCACACAACAATATTTCGAAAAAAAAGGAGGAAGAAAAAGCTTGTGTTCATCGTCGTCCGATCATCCAACGTCGCACCCTCGCCGAAGATCGTATTTTCGAGCGTTTATTCTAAACCCTTTCAAATATCATACAAATCATAATATGTGTGTGTTTATTGATTATGAATGAGAAATTTTGGTGTTCGATTATTTTACGGTACGTTACGTATTTTCAAAGTTTTAACGATTTTACGCTTGTTTTAAAAACGTTTTTTGAATCCAACGAGTATGCTGCCAAAACATGATAAAATATGATGGATTATTGGTCAAAACATGATAAATTAATATAGAGAATAAGCTGGAACCGTAGGATTTAATTCAGAAAGGAACCGTGAGTGAGTGTTGGTTTGTGCTTGATGCAAGGGCTCGGTTGCTTTGCATGGTCCCTTGGGGCTCGAGTAGGGTTAGTGGTGAGGGACTGGTAGAGTCCTAGTGGGCTAGGACTCGTGCAGCAGGGCTGGTGAAGAGTACTCGGTTGATTGGGCTCTTCCCGAAGGTGATTTTTGTGTGGCCGTGAGTTTCAGAGGTTGTCTCTGTTTGGGGCTGGGATAGATGGTCCATCAGGGTCCTAAGGTGATGGGAATGGATCCGGCCAGGGGCTGGAGTGGCTGAGTCGCTGCTGGCTCGAGGAAAAACGTGGAAATCGTGAGGTAACCAAGGAGAGGCGTGCAGCTTGTTCTTGATTTCAGGTGGTTCGCTGCTTGGGTCCAGGGCTTGGGCTAGTATGGGTAGGGTCTGGGCGTGGTCCAAGGTTGGTTAGGGTCATGATGGTTCGGTGGTGGCCTGGGTAGAAGCCTCCATGAAAAGTTGACAGCAGCACCGTCAAAAGAGCACCGTGCGCAGCCTTGCATCTTTTGGCAGCAAGCTTGCAGAGCGTCGTGCTTGTGTTCAGGGGCTTGGGCTAGTCTGGGATGGGTCTGGGCATTGTCTAAGGATGGTTAGGGTCATGAGGGGTCAAGTGGTTAAGGGCTGGAAGAGTCCTAGGCTAGGTGGGAGTCCTATTGTTCATGGGAGACTCACGCACACACACATGCAGGTTTGGGGCCAAGTTTCAGGTGAGTTTGAGTGACTTAGGGGCTGGTTCTTTGGTCTGGGCTTGGTCAGTAGGGTGCCTAGGTGGGTTGGCTAGGGTCTGGCTCGAAGTAGTTTGGACGTGGCTCGAGTAAATTGGGAGTTGGCTCGGTATGTTTTTCTATAAGGGTCAATTTCAAAAATATGAGGAAGAAATTTCGAACCATTTGAACACGGGGGTGGCTCATGATTTGGAAGGGTATAATGAATAATAAAAATGTTATGTTTAAAATTTGGGATCAAAATAATGAGTTGGAATTAATTGGGATTTAATCGTCGCACTGAAACGCTAATTAAAGAATAAATTGAAAAGCAATTTTGAGGCTTCATAAAATTATGGAAAATTATATTTAAGCTTAAATAATTATTTAAGGTAAGAGCATGTCATTAAATGTGAGAAAAAGATAAATTCGAGAATTTTAACGTCTAGGGGCAAAGCAGTAATTTTACATTTAAGAAAATACGAAAACGCTTGGCAACTTTTCGAAGGATCATAGTGCTTGTAAAATGATATTTTATGATTAATTATGATAATTTTGATGAAAATATATTATTTTATGATTTTTGGAAAAACTGTGAAATTTTTACTGTTTAAAATGTTATTTTTGGAAAGTTATGTTATTTTACGATTTTTAAAGAAAATGAAAATATTTTGAGGGAAGTGAATTGACTGTGACATATGATATATGATTTGTGGGAGATCCGTTTATGTTGAGAACGGTGAACTTAAATTTTTGTGGGAATGTCGTGGGAGCCAAGGCCCCAAAGAGACCCCGTGTATGGAAAAAGGCCCCAGAGGGACCCCGACGATCGTATTTCTATAGTGGAGCCTAGTGCACATGACCTCAATGGGTCATGTGGAGCTGAAGACTGATCAATCGACCGAAGGATAAAAGCTAGTCACTTTCAAGGATCAAACTTCACCCAAAATGATATATGATTGAAAGCTTAAGATTAAAATGATTTTATGATATATAATTCAAGATGATGATTAAAGCTATTTTTAAAATATTTTATTTATGCTCCAAGCTATATTTAAATGATTTTTAAGATTTATTTATGCTTAAATTTATTTTAAAATGATTTTTACTATTTATGATTTAATTAAGCTTAAATGATTTTAAATGGTTTATTTATGTTCAAAAGATTATTTTAAATGAAAGTAGGATTTTTAATGCATGTGATTGTATATGTATTATTTGCTATTCATGTTTAGAACGTACTGAATCTTTAGACTCACTAGGTTTGTATGATGCAGGATTTGATGATTTATGGAGGCGGTGACGATTGAGTGGATCGAGTGCAATATTACAAACCCGAGGGCTTTTATGTTTCCGAACTATCTTGATTGATTAAAGGATTTAAAGATTATGTTAATTATTTTTATTAGAGATGTTTAATATGCTTTATTTTATTGTTAGTTGATCTTCTAAAGGTCAATTTAGGAAGTTCTGGTTAGGTGATGATTTATGATTTATTTTATGCACTTGATATTTTTGTTGTTAATTTATCATGATTGTTAGAAATGCAAAGTTATTTATTACAAAATTTTCGAGTTTATGATTTACGATTAGAAAAAAAAAAGTCAAGTTCGTTTCAAGAAAGAAGCTATAAATAAGAACCAACCTTAAGAAAAAGACTTATGAGTTCTAGCGTTTTCACTAAAGCTTGGACGTAAAAAAAATTATTTAGTCTAATGCTTCGATGTACCTAAATCTAAATATTTTTAATCCTTTAATTTTTTTGGAAAAAAGTCAATATGATTATCTAACTTTACTTGTTTTTTTAGAACTATAACCAATGAAACTAGAGTATTTGTATTTTAACTTTTAACTTTTAGCTATTTAGGTTTTTTTTTTTGCCTGAATGACCCATTTAACCGGAAATTATTGATTAGGTTATAAAATCCGATGACAAGACAATAAATTTAAAGAATTTTCAATATGTAAGAAAATAATCATAGTTGGAAAATCACCTAATATTCCACCGCATTAAACCGAAAGTTTAAAAATTATATATATTTCAAACTCAAAAATAGGATGGCA
Organism: Primulina eburnea; assembly: GCF_022965805.1. Classification (NCBI taxonomy): domain Eukaryota; kingdom Viridiplantae; phylum Streptophyta; class Magnoliopsida; order Lamiales; family Gesneriaceae; genus Primulina; species Primulina eburnea. Next base: position 8,162,646 of record NC_133104.1, read on the forward strand.
AACTCAAAAATAAAACGCAATCCCCAAATTCGTTGTCATGTAATCGGATTTTATAATTTAGTTAGTTAATTCTGGCTAGAATTAGACATTTTGGTTAAAAAAAATAATCAAAATAACTAAGATTAAATTTTGGCGACCAACACTCCTAAGATTAAATTTTGGCGACCAACACTCAACTTTGACTAATTATACAAGACTAAAAGAAAAAAAAATGTAAAATTAAAGGACTAAAATTATGTATATATATTTAAAAAAAAACTGAAACAATAGGATGACAAACTTAAAAATAAAACGCAATCCCCAAATTTTTTGTAATGTTGTCGGATTTTAGAACTTAGTTAGCCATTTCCGGCTAAAATTAGACATTTTGGTAATGACAAAAAAAGCCGAAATAGTTAACGGTTAAAAGTTAGCAAATCAATATCAAGCTTGACTAGTTACGAGACATGGAGAGAAAACACGTAAAATTAGAGGACTAAAATAGCTCTTTCCCAATTGTTTTTTGCCTGAACTATTCGACCCATTAACCCAACGGGATCGAGCAGGGATCTTTGCCACACATTCTCAAGTCCTGGTTAAGACAGTAGCGTATAGATGTCAGCTTGGTTGGGCACAAACTAACCATGGTTCTTTGGTTGGTTGAGGGGGGAACGCTTCTGCATGACTTGTGCCCTTGCGGCTTGCGTGTATATCTGCATTGCTTGTGAAGTATGTGTTCGCGTATGTCAAGCAGGATCCGAAGTATCGGCCTTATTGGGTAGAATGCCTTCCGCTGTCGGTTATCAACCTACTCTGAGTACTGAAATGGGTTCTTTACAAGAAAGTGGACAGGAAAATTCATCTAGAAGTTCCCTCCAAAGATGCAGACTAGACGGTAAGCTACGGGCCAACTGGAGCGAAGCATGATTGGCCTGCGGAGTCATACTTGTGATTGATTAAGCACTGAACATGTTGAATTATCAGGAAGTTTGAACTGCTTGTGAATGATTAATATAAGTTGAGTTGAATGATTATGTAACTGATACCCCTAGTAGGATCCGGGTCATAGTCAGGGTCGATTTCAGGAGTATCCGGGTATAACTCCTCTTCCCGGATGGATTGGTGTTGTCCGCAATTCTTTATTATTTACCCGGGCCCTCGTAGAGTTGGTCGGGTGCTTCTCCCTTGACCGGGTAGTATTTCCCAGTTGCATATCCACTTTGGCAACCTCGAAAATAGCGTTACCTCGACAAGTGAGCCACACTTGAGTATAATCATTACATGCCATCTAATCTGCCAGAGCAACTTGGGCTTGGAGTGTCCGAGAAGTCATCAGAAGCTAGGATGGTAAACCGACTTAGTAGATGTCACGGAAATCGAGGAAACTACCCATTCCTCCCCTATAAATAGCAGGTATTAAATTCATTTAAGAGAGAGACTCTTTGAACTAAAAAGTATTGTTCACATATATTCGCATATATATTGCTTAATTTCTTCTTTGCCTGCTGATTTAAGCATCGGAGTGGTCACGTCGGACACCCCTCCGGCGCCCATTCACGAGTTCATCTTCTTGTTTGCAGGTCAAGACTGAAGCCATATACCTTGTTCATTTTCCTAAACAACACTACAAATACTTGATTCGATCCGGTGGAGCACCCGACCCTGCTCATCTATTTCGCCCGGATCGCATCATTGGCGCCGTCTGTGGGAAATATACTGAATTCAAGACGTTGATATGGCTCGTACAAGAAGAACCGATCAGGGTGATCCTCATGCCCAGGGGGATGGGGGACAGACTTCGAGACAAGCCAATGTCAATAATACTGGGCCAAACATTACCCTGACCCCTGAGGAGTTAAAAAGAATGATGGCTGATGCCGTCGCGTTATATGCAGCTGGAAAGGAGGTCTCTCGACCTGTTACACCACCCGGTGATAAACAGGGTGATAAACAAGGACATGAAGAGGAGCAAGAACAGGAGAGGAGGGAAAAGGAAGTAACAGGGGAAGATGAGGAGTCCAGCGCCGGATCCAAATCTCCTACCATGGCAGAGGAATTGTCAAATTTACGGCAGAAGATGAAGGTCCTCGAAGGACAGTTGGAAGAACGAAGCGTTGCCCGAACAATCTTGAGAGGATGTCCGTTCGCAGACATCATAGTCCGGGAACCTCTTCCCGGGAATTTCAAGTCCGCCAAAGTAAAAGATTATGATGGCAACGCTGACCCAGAGGAACACTTGGCCAGATTTGAAAATACGGCCATGTTGCATTGCTACACTGACCGAATTAAGTGTAAAGTATTCCTAACGACGTTGGTGGATTCAGCTCAGAGGTGGTTCGAAGGCCTGGCATCCCAGAGTATTAACTCCTTTCAGGATTTCCAGAGGGTGTTTTTACACCATTTCAGTAGCAGCAAGAAGTACAAAAAGACTGCTTTTAGTCTTTTTGAGGTGAAGCAGAGTCCCGAGGAGAGTTTGCGGGCTTACATCAAAAGGTTCAACAGAGTGGCTCTAGACGTCCCATCTTGTGCCACCGAGACCAAGACTACTGCCTTCACCCAGGGTCTGAGAGAGGGTGAATTCTTTAAATCGCTAACCAAAAAAGTGCCCGGGGATTTTGAGGACCTGTTATCCCGGGCAGAGAAGTACATAAATATGGAGGAAGCCCAGAAACAGAAGAGGGAAGCAGTGAGGAAAGAAAGGGGAGACCGGGTATCCAAACCCGAGGAGAGGGGACAGAAGAGGGGCAATCCAGGGCATTTCTCTCATCATGTGCCTCTGAAGATTGCCCGAGAGAGGGAGGTGCAGGAGTGTAGTAGGGATTTAGCTCCGGATCATCAACTGGCTCGGCCAGAGAAGACAGGATTTTGTGCGCTTCACAAATTAGGCTATCATAATACTGAGGATTGCAAAGTTCTAAAGGGAAATTATGTTGCGCCTTCCTTCCCAAAGCCCACTATCAATACTCAGAGGTCTAGGGTGCCGCCGTGGGCATCCCGACAGCCCGGATCTAGTTCTCAGAGAGGAGGTGTGAGAAACAACTCTAGAACCGAGCCCGGAAGAAGAAGGGGGCCTGAACCTGAGCAGAGGAAGAAGTCACCCCCCGTTGTAGGGACAATTAAAATGATATCCGGAGGCTCTACTGACGGAGACTCCAATCGGGCAAGGAAGTCAAGAAGTAGGAAAGAGTGCTTGGAGGTGGAAGGAATGAGGGGCAATGAGGCAGTCATCAGTTTCGGCCCGGAAGACCTGAAAGGGGTGAATCTACCCCACAACGATGCCTTGGTGATCCAAGCCCGGGTGGCGAATTATGACATTCTGCGGGTTTTCGTAGATTCAGGCAGTTCTGTGAATGTAATTTTCCAAGATGCTTTTGAGCAGATGGACTTACAAGGCTATCACCTGGAAACAGTAGAAACTGCTCTTTTTGGTTTCGCCGGACACATGGTTTATCCAGAGGGGGAGATTATTTTGCCGCTGACTCTGGGCTCTCACGATCTAAAGAAAACAGTGATGACTTCTTTCACTGTGGTGAACTCCCCGTCATCATATAACATTATCCTGGGGAGGCCGGCTATGAATGAGTTAAGGGCTGTAGCGTCTACCTACCACCAGAAAATAAAATTTCCTGTGGGAGCAAGGGTAGGAGAAGTTCGGGGAGATCAACCCTCTTCTCGAAAGTGTTATGTAGAAGCGGTCCGGGCGGATCGGAGCAGATTTAAGAGGGAGGGGAAGAGAGTTAGGACAGGAGAAAGAATAGTGGAGGAAGGGGAGATCCACTTTGTGGCAGAAGAAGAGCAGGAGGCGGTGGAAGTGGGGCCGGGACAGCAAATCCGGGTGGCTCGGGATCTCAGCATGACCACCCGGGTAAGTTTAATTAAGTGTTTAAAAACTAACATTCATGTATTTGCCTGGTCCCAGCAGGAGCTTACGGGGATTTCTCCCCTTATATCGGAGCATCATTTGAACATCATCCCGGGATCTCACCCCGTGAAGCAAAAAAAGAGGCATTTTGGTCCTGAAAAGGACAGGGTCATATCCGAACAAATAAAGGAGCTCCTGAAGGCAGGGCACATTCGGGAGATTCAATTCACTACGTGGCTTTCCAATGTGGTTTTAGTACCTAAATCCACTGGCAAATGGCGCATGTGCGTAGATTTTCGTGATCTAAACAAAGCATGCCCCAAAGATCATTATCCACTGCCCCGGATTGACCAGCTGGTAGATTCCACTTCTGGTTATGAGCTGCTGAGCTTTATGGATGCGTACCAGGGGTATCATCAAATTCCCCTGGCCAAAAAAGATCAAGATAAGGCCAGTTTCGTCACCTCGGGAGGTACATTTTGTTATGTTGTAATGCCTTTCGGGTTGAAAAATGCAGGGGCCACCTATCAGCGTCTTATGGATAAAGTATTCGAGAAGCAGCTGGGGCGGAACGTAGAGGTCTATGTGGATGATATCTTAAGCAAGACCCGGGAGGTCACTACTTTTATTGATGATCTGGAGGAAACTTTTGCCACCCTCATGCAATATGGGATCAAGCTTAACCCGGCCAAATGTATTTTTGGCGTAAAGAGTGGCAAATTCTTGGGATTCATGGTCACAGATCGGGGAATTGAGGTAAATCCAGAGAAGGTGAAGTCTGTCTTATGTATGCCTTCCCCCCAATCTGTAAAAGAAGTACAAAAACTGACAGGAAGGATTGCTTCCCTTTCTCGATTTATATCCCGATCAGCACACCGAAGTTATCCTTTCTTTCAAATCTTGAGAAAGGCCCAGCAATTCGGGTGGAACGATAAATGTGAACAAGCCTTCCAGGACTTGAAAGCCCATCTTGCAGAGCTCCCGGTATTAGTAAAGCCCGAGCCCGGGGAAAAATTATTCCTATATTTATCCTCTACAGAGCATGCTGTCAGTTCAGTGTTGATCAAAGAGGAAGGCTCTAATCAGAAGCCTATTTATTACGTCAGCCACGCTCTAAGAGGGCCCGAACTCCGGTATACAGAGGTAGAGAAGATTGCATTGGCTTTAATCGTAACTTCCCGGAAGCTAAGGCCGTACTTCTTATCACATCAAATAGTAGTTCTTACCAACAGCCCTCTTGGTAAAATCATGACTCATGCTGAGGTATCTGGGCGAATGATTAAGTGGACTGTGGAATTGGGGGAGTACGATATCGAATATAAACCACGAGTGGCTATCAAGGCACAAGCTTTGTCAGACTTCTTGTCTGAGATGATCCAGCCCAGTGAAGAGGAAGTGTGGAGAGTTTTTGTAGATGGGGCGTCTAGCCTGGCAGGGTGCGGAGTAGGAGTCGTGATGATATCTCCCCCGGGAGAAAAAATCAAATTGGCAATAAGGATTGATTCCCGAGTAACTAATAATGAGGCCGAGTACGAGGCTGTGCTAGCTGGAATTCGAGCTGCTCGGGAAGTCGGGGCTTCCCGAATAATTATATATTCTGATTCACAGCTTGTCACTCAGCAGATAAGGGGTGTCTACGAAGCCAAAGATGACAAGATGCTGAAATATTTACAGCTTATCAAAACACGAGCGGAGGGCTTTTCGGATTGGAGTATCGAACAGATACCCCGAGAGGAGAACAGCGAGGCGGATATTCTGGCAAAAATGGCTGCCTCCCTAAGTGAAGTAAGTACCCGAGAAGTGTTGCACGTCTCCCGTTTGATCCTCTCGACCGACGAAGGAAGAGCCCCCGATCCAGAAAACTCTTGGATGACGCCCTTAATCAGATTTATTGAAAAGGGTGCACTACCCGAGGACAGAGGTCAAGCCCAGAAGATTAAGAGACAGGCTTCCAGGTTTGTTTTCTTAAACTCAATCTTGTATAAAAGATCATTCCAGGGGCCTCTCTTAAAATGCTTACCTGAAGAGGAGGTAGATTATGTACTCCGGGAGATTCATGAAGGATGCTGCGCAGAGCACCTTGGAGGAATGTCTCTAGCTCGAAAAACCATGCTTGCCGGGTTTTGGTGGCCAACTCTTAACCGAGATGCCACCCGGATAGTTCAAGCTTGTCAGAGCTGTCAACATCACGCAAATTTTAAGCACAGCCCGGCCACTCTCATGAAGCCCATCTGGGCATCTTGCCCTTTCGATCAATGGGGTATGGATATTGTGGGTCCCTTCCCAACTGCTCGGGCTCAGAAGAAATTTTTATTAGTAGCAGTGGATTACTTTTCCAAGTGGGTTGAAGCCGAGCCCTTAGCCCGAATTACCGAGCAGGAAGTGTTGAAATTTCTGTGGAAGAATATTGTATGCCGATTTGGGGTGCCCAGAAGACTAATCTCGGACAATGGCAGACAATTCCAGGGCAAAGAAATTATGTTGTGGTGCCAGGAAATGAAGATTATTCAGTCTTTTACCTCTGTTGCATATCCACAAGCTAACGGTCAAACAGAGGTTGTCAATAGAATCATTGTGCAAGCACTAAAGACCAGATTACAAGGTAAAGGAAAAGATTGGGTGGAAGAATTGCCTAGTGTTCTCTGGGCTTATCGGACTACTCCCCGGGCACCTACTCAAGAAACTCCTTTCAGCTTAGTGTATGGTTCTGAGGCAGTCCTTCCCGTAGAGATCGGAATGACTTCTTCTCGGGTAGAAGCTTACCCAAGCAGCAATGATCAGGCCAGGGCTATGGAATTGGATCTGATAGAAGAAAAGAGAGATCGAGCATGCATCGGAATGGAAGCATATAAGAATCGGATTATGAAATCATATAACAAAAGGGTCCGGATCCGAAATTTCCAAATAGGAGATCTCGTCATGAAAAAGGTCAATCCTGCTGGGGAAGTCGGAAAGTTAGAAGCCAGGTGGGAAGGACCTTACAAGATTACTCGAAAAGTCAGTTCGGGATCTTTCTATTTAGAAGATGCACAAGGGCGTTCCCTCAAGAGACCTTGGAATGTATTTAATTTAAAACAGTATTATGCTTAAATGGATGTATTGATTGAAGATATAATGGAAGATATATTTTTCTCAGAAGTGTTCTATTATTTCTTACATCTTAAGTTCGACGAGTACTAATCTTAAAAGCCCAGGGCACTACACCCTGGCTCGGGGCCACACACCTCGACCATTCCAAGTCCCGGGACATGCTCCCCGGCCCAAGGCTCCGCACCTTGGTTCTTAAAAGCCCAGGGCACTACACCCTGGCTCGGGGCCACACACCTCGACCATTCCAAGTCCCGGGACATGCTCCCCGGCCCAAGGCTCCGCACCTTGGTTCTTAAAAGCCCAGGGCACTACACCCTGGCTCGGGGCCACACACCTCGACCATTCCAAGTCCCGGGACATGCTCCCCGGCCCAAGGCTCCGCACCTTGGTTCTTAAAAGCCCAGGGCACTACACCCTGGCTCGGGGCCACACACCTCGACCATTCCAAGTCCCGGGACATGCTCCCCGGCCCAAGGCTCCGCACCTTGGTTCTTAAAAGCCCAGGGCACTACACCCTGGCTCGGGGCCACACGCCTCGACCATTCCAAGTCCCGGGACATGCTCCCCGGCCCAAGGCTCCGCACCTTGGTTCTTAAAAGCCCAGGGCACTACACCCTGGCTCGGGGCCACACGCCTCGACCATTCCAAGTCCCGGGACATGCTCCCCGGCCCAAGGCTCCGCACCTTGGTTCTCAAAAGCCCAGGGCACTACACCCTGGCTCGGGGCTACACAACTCGACCATTCCAAGTCCCGGGACATGCTCCCCGGCCCAAGGCTCCGCACTTTGGCTCTTAAAAAGCCCAAATGACCATGAGGACCGGGTCTGGGAATACATATGTATTTCACATATCATTTAGTCACAAGGAAGAAAAGAAAGTTCTTCATTAAAGGGCTCGAAGGCCGGAAATTACAAAGAAAAAAGAGAGAAGGTAAACAATCCTACTCTAAAGGTGCAGTTTGATCCCCGGACTCCCCAGCCTCTTGGTCAGCATCACCATCTTTAGGAAGGGAGTTAATGGCTTTGTCAATATCCGGGAAGCCTTCTTTGTTAGCCGGGATTAAGTTTTCCTCTTCAAACTGTTCCCGGCATTTCTCAAAACCGACTTTGAAGTAGTTGTATGATCTATCTTCAACAGCCGCTTGGAAATCTGAGGATTGAAGGAAAATAGTGTTCCATTCCTCTTGAGTAAGCTGTAAGGATTTAAGCTTATCCTCAGCAGCCACGACTCGATGTTGTTGGCAAGTAGCTTCTTCCTCAAGGTAGCGGGTCCGGGATTCCAAGAAAGCAATCTGCCTTTGAGAGGCCTCTTCTCGGATTAAACTTTCATCCCGAGCACGCTGAGCGGAAGCCAAATGCTGGTTGGCCATTTCCAGGGAGGCCAGGAGACCGGTGACTTTCTCCTCATGCAGCTTGGTAGCCCGGGCAATATCTTCTCGAAGTTGATCATGAATTTCTTGAGCCGCCCGGGCTTGCCTATTTGTCTTGGTGGCTACTGCAGCCACCTCCTCAAAAGCAGACATTATCATTTGAGCAGCCTGAGCAAAAACAAAGAGCAAAAGTCATAAAGAATGTGTCAAAATATAAGTGTAATAAGGAGAAAAACTTACGGAATAGAGGCGATTCGATCCTTCCAGAAATCTATTGCAGGCCGGAACACTTTTTAGAAAGGCCGCCTCAGAAAGACTGAGCATCTGCTTAAAGCGTTTCGCGCCACTAGAAGTAGGCCCTTCGAAAAAAATGTTAGTCGAAGGAAATTCGGAGCTGGAGGCTTCCTTGAACTGCGGAGGAGGAAGGGATTCGTGGGAACCAGAAGGACCCTGATCACCTGCAGGAGGATTATCCAAGATAATCAATTCGGGCTCGACAGCCAAGATCCTTTGCCTTTTACTAAGAGGAACCAGATCTTCGGCCTCCTGTGAGGTCTCAACCACTACCCGAGGAGTATCATCCCGGGAAGGATTCTCTCGAGTAATTTCGATTCCCCGGGGCGTTTCCTCCATAGCACGTTGTTTTTCTGCTTCGGCCATTGCCCGGTTTGTTGCGAGTTCCTTTTCCCGGGCCGCCTTTTCGACTGCCCGTCTTTTAGCGAAAGCTGCTTGCATCTCGGAGTTATCTGGACAGAGGAGAAGTAAGTGTTGAGTAAATCAAGGAAAGAACAAGGGAGGGGGTGGCAAGAAAGAAGGGTGAATTACCGGGTTGAGGGCCCGAGCCCGCCACCTCATCAATCATGCGATCTTCGGGATCCTCACCCCGGGGACTCAACCCATATGTGATCAAATTATCATCAGAAATTAATGTGGAAGATGAGTATTTGCGCCCTTCCACCAAATCCTGGCTCACGATGAAGGGTTCTTCAAATTTATAGGTGCCGGGAAGCGAAGGTTGTGTAGGCAGAGAAGAGAGAAAGCCAGACAAGCAGGGAAGATCTCCCGGAAGTCGAATAAAAAAGTATCTTCCTTTCCACCCTTTTTGAGAAGAGGGAATATCATCAAGGAAGCGAGCGTTATGCCGGGCAGTCAGGGAAAAGGCATTATCCCCAAACCGGCAAGAAAAGTAATAGTGAAGAATGAGGGGGTTAATAAGAAAATTATTCATGTTAAAGAGGACATAAGTGGCAGCCATTATCCTAAAAGAATTAGGGTGAAATTGGTTAATGGGTACGCCAAAAAATTTGGCAACTGCAATGAAAAAGGGGTGAATCGGAAATCTAAGACCATTCTTAATTTGGTCCCGGAAAAAAGTAGTGTACCCTTGAGGGGGGTTTTTTGCCCTATCAGAGGACTCGGGTATTAAAATAGAAAGATTGGAAGGAATACTACCCAAGGTCCTAAGTTCTTCATCCGCCCCTGGGCGCAGGGTGCTACTCAGAGAGGAGAACCAGGGAAATCCCGGGGCCTCGACAGGAGGAGGGCTCACGGCCCGAGTTTTGCCCTTACCTTTTCTTTGGGCGAGAATTCGGGAGGAATTAGGAATGGAGGGTTTAGAAGAAGATGGTTTAATTAAAGAGGCTACTGGTCTCTTAGCAGGTTGGGTGACAGAGCGTTGGGGTGGGGGAGATTGAGAAGCATCGGAGCGTAACGCAGCAGATTCGTCGCTAGGAGAGCCTCGCGCATTGGCTCCCGACGTTGAAGAAGTAGAGTTTGACATGATAAAAATAGAGAACTTACAGGTTTTGAAGAGGAGCTTCGGAAGTGGGTGATTTTTTGCACGGAAGAGCTTCGAGGAGCAATTTAAGCAGGGCTTCGCCGGAGATTCGAATTTGAAAGTGATATTTTCAAAATAATTTAGGCACTACTTATAAGGAGAAGGACTCGATCTCTACCCTTGATTTGCATCTAATCGGATGGACGAGATGATCCTTGGGAATCGGTAAGGACACGCGTAATCATTATGGTGTCAGACTTATCAACGCCTCGAAATTCGAAACGTGGATAACCGTTGAAGCAAGAAAGGTACGTACTATCACGGTACCTTTTGAATTACCCAGTTTTTGGTAGCCCGGGAGGTTTAAGGCCCCGGCATGTTATTCGGGAGCCCGAGAGATTTAAAACCCCGGCGTGTTATTTTATAAATCGGGAGGTTTGAGGCCTCGATATGTTATATGTTATGTTAAACCGGGGAGATTTTAAATCCCGGTTTTTACTTGGAAACACGTAAATTTGAGGGAAGTACACAAGCAAAATGCGCGAAGTAAAAGGCGATGCCCCCGACGACTTGTTCGATTGCCCGGAAATTTAATTACCCAGGATTGTGTTTTTAGTCCAGGAAGGAGGATATCGCACCCCGGAATAGATTCCCAGACAGGTATATCGCGGAGACGTTTTCAGTTTTATAATTCGAATTATTACGATTGGTTGAGCATCTATTGTTGCGACGCACGTAAATTCATATAGATTTTCTGGAAAAGAAGCAATAAAAAGCAATAAATTTCTCATTACATATAGAAGCGGCGAGCAATTATGTCATCCATTACAACAGACACAGAATCTCGCCATTCTGTTATCCAGTTAGTCAGCTCGTGGATTCGAAGATTGACAAAGTTTTCGTTGTGCATTATCTTGGTTAGCGCATGCCATTCTTTCCGCAGCATCATGTGTAGTAGAACCTGGTCATTAACCAGGTCTGTAATCCGGGCCACTGCAAATTCTCGGATATACTTCCTCGCTCTTGCTCTTTGTGCTCGAGTAAGAACGAGACTGTTGCGGTAGGAAAAATCCAGATCGTGGGCCTTATCTCGTACGGTCATAACTTTCCTCCACATGCTCTCCTCGATGCCTCTCTTTAGCTCCTCTAGATGAGGACGCATTGCCGGGGTCACCAAGACGTGTGTGCTGCTGCAAGCACTGGAACCGCCTGAACTCGACATGGTAAAATGGGAAATTGTTTTTTGTGTTCACCCTCTCACTTATAGGCAAACGTCCTTAAATGTGGGGGAAATCCAAGAGTCTCAGCCATGCGAAGCGTCTCCTTTATTATTCAAAGGCAAGAGTTGATCATAGCCATCAGATTTGGACAGGTGTATGATCAGGATGTCCCTCGTAAATTGCGCGGAGCAGACGAAAGGATCTGAACAGCTATCAAAACGTCAAGTCTGAGGTGCCTCGAAATACGGAACGTTTTTGTTTGGCAGGAGTTCAATAAATCTCATATTATTATGGCACCACGTCAGCAGACCGGGGGATTCTTGGTCCCTGTTTATTCCTTCTCTCGGACTACAATCTCGAGATCTCAACACAACAAACTGGTAGACCGAGACCTCATTGGCCTAAGCATTATTATCTAGGGATTATTAGTCATGTCAATTTTCATTATTTAATTTCGTTTAAGTGGGTTTCGCTATTTACCAGATAAGTGCTAGAACGAAAACAAAAGGACATTTCATTATTAAAAATGAGCACGAATTACACGGAGATGTTCATCTCTACAGCAACCCTCCATTTGTGCAGCCAACCGCTGAGATCTCCGGTAGCGGTCTTGCCAAAGCTATCTGACCCGGCTATGTCTTCCAGGATCTTCAACTCCTTTTCTAGCATTAGTGCGTAGACACCATGGTGAGTAAATATGTCCACATACTCCGCAACACAAAGACGTTCACGGTACTTCTGCATACGAGCCACGTTCTCAGGAGCAGGAGCCCCTTCTGCGTACTGAGAAGATTCCAGCTCGTACAATCTTTCCCAAAATAGGAGTATTTTGTGGAAAACTTCGTCTTCCAAATCAGTCTTCCGTCTCTCTGTGACCGCACGCATAAATTCCCCCGCCATATCAGGAGCTTCGAATTGCTTGAGCTTGCCATTGCATTGATAAGATGGAAGGATAAGCAAGGTCTCTATTTATAGGGTGGAGCGTTCATCTCTACCTTCGATTCAAATTTAATCGGACGATCGTAGGACGCTTAGGAAATCGTGCGTCCAAGTGAAGAGACGTGTGCAGTTATTGAGAGTATAGACTCATCATTACCTTGAAAAACGAGCAATTTTCAGTAGCATCCTCATTAATGTATTCGATCGATTCTCTCGAGAATAGTGATTATCAGACATCGGGGAGTCAAGGATATGGGATACGAGACACTCAAAAAGTTCCCTTGTTTAAATATTTGTTCACAATTGCAAAGAGTGCAGAAAAGATCAAATCGGGACAGCGAGTCAAGCTCTAGCCCGACTATTTTAGGGATGGGTGGTGATACCCCTAGTAGGATCCGGGTCATAGTCAGGGTCGATTTCAGGAGTATCCGGGTATAACTCCTCTTCCCGGATGGATTGGTGTTGTCCGCAATTCTTTATTATTTACCCGGGCCCTCGTAGAGTTGGTCGGGTGCTTCTCCCTTGACCGGGTAGTATTTCCCAGTTGCATATCCACTTTGGCAACCTCGAAAATAGCGTTACCTCGACAAGTGAGCCACACTTGAGTATAATCATTACATGCCATCTAATCTGCCAGAGCAACTTGGGCTTGGAGTGTCCGAGAAGTCATCAGAAGCTAGGATGGTAAACCGACTTAGTAGATGTCACGGAAATCGAGGAAACTACCCATTCCTCCCCTATAAATAGCAGTTATTAAATTCATTTAAGAGAGAGACTCTTTGAACTAAAAAGTATTGTTCACATATATTCGCATATATATTGCTTAATTTCTTCTTTGCCTGCTGATTTAAGCATCGGAGTGGTCACGTCGGACACCCCTCCGGCGCCCATTCACGAGTTCATCTTCTTGTTTGCAGGTCAAGACTGAAGCCATATACCTTGTTCATTTTCCTAAACAACACTACAAATACTTGATTCGATCCGGTGGAGCACCCGACCCTGCTCATCTATTTCGCCCGGATCGCATCAGTAACATATTATAGTACTTGGAAAAAAGAAGAAGTGGAGGATCTGATATCTTGCTAAAAATAGTTAGGAATTTCCTGCCCTTCAAATTGATGGCATGAATCAAACTGAGCGAAGAATTCGCTGAAAGAATATTTGGATCAGGAGATGGAATCAGTGGCAACAAAAGCCGATTGCACAAGTCTTTTTGAATGGCACAATTTACTTTTCACAAGCCATTATACGGTAACCCTGAAAAAATATAATAAATTTCATCCAATCTTCCTGGCATATAACAAGAACTGTCTTGTTTTCATGTTTTTCTAGCAAGCAAGGCGAAATGGGTCATTCGATTCATGCATGTGTTGCCATTTTAGGTTTATCCTTGCTCACGATAAGTGCCGAATCCATCGGTTTGCGCCGTCGCCTTGCTGATGAGATAGTTTTTGATGTTACGAAGTTCGGAGCCAAAGCTGATAAGAAAACTGATAATGCAATGGTGAGTTAATTTTACCTGGTTTCAATACAAGGAGAATTCAATACAATTGTCAAAAATAAAAAAATGGATTTTGAAAAAAAAATGCTTGGGGGGAACCAAACTGATTATGTACGAATGTGATTGCAGGCCATGATAAAGGCTTGGAATGCAGCGTGCAAGTCGAACGGAGCAGCGAAACTAGTCATCCCAAGTGGCGACTTCGTCTCAGGACCAATCCTACTTCAGGGTCCCTGCACAGCTCAGCAATCAATCACAATTGAAATCCAAGGCAATTTGTATGCTTTGGATGATATCAGTGAATTCTCCAACGGTGCCTGGATCATGATCAATCACGTCAACGGTGTCGTTATTAATGGCGGAGGGACGATCAATGGCCGTGGAGACTCTCTCTGGGAGTTCAGCGGTGGAAGTAAGGATGACCCCTGTCTTCCAGTTGTAAGTGTTCTATAAGAATAGAACAACATGTGCGATTATGTTTCTTTTATATTCATTAAATGCATACAAACATTTGCAGTCTCTGGTATTCGAGAGTGTCGAAAACAGCACAATGTACAACCTGAATTTCGTGAATAGCATGGGTTTCCACGTGAAGGTGACAGACAGCACTAGTGTTGCTTTGTGGAACGTGACAATCACCGCCCCCGGTAGCAGCCCGAACACGGACGGCATCCACTTGAGCAGCTCCGTAAATGTCAACATTACAGACTCCACCATCGGAACCGGAGATGACTGTATTTCGGTAGGCCAGGGCACCGAAAACATCGTCATCTCCGGAATCACTTGTGGCCCTGGACATGGCATCAGGTTATATATACATGTGTTTTTCGACTTAATTTGTGCATCAATTTCCAAGTTATGTTCTTTTTGAAGAATTTGTGCATGCTCATTTTAGCATTGGAAGCCTTGGAAAACGCCCGGATGAAACGAGCCTGAAAGGTATCAGCATTACGAATTGCACGCTCACGGGGACAACGAACGGGGCTAGAATCAAGACATACCATAACTCCCCTGTGATGGAAGCTACCGACATTGTTTTTCAAGATATTGTGATGAATCAAGTCAAGAATCCAATCATCATCGACCAGCACTACGACTCCAAGAAAAAACCCGAGGTGAGCAAACTTCAGAACCCGTATTTTGTCGGAAACACGTCTAGTCGACATCTAATCGTCTTCGCGGCATGTATAATTCTATATGCAGCAATCTAAGGTGAAGATTAGTGACGTCCATTTCAAAAACATAAAGGGAACCACAATTTCACCAGTCGCTATATTGCTCAACTGCAGCTCTGTAGTCCCTTGTGAAGACATCGAATTGGCCGATATCGACTTAGTTCCTTATGGCTCAATGGGCCCTCTACAATCTGCATGTTCCAATGCCAAATTCATCTCCACAGGGAACATGAACCCCGCCAGTCCCACAGAGTGCGTATAGATTTTCAACAACTTGAAAAGTTAGCAACTTTAGAGTAAAAGGGAAAAAAATTATTATCTCCACAATTTTGTTGCCTTTAGATTTGTACATAATAACCAAATCGAGCTAAGACTTCATTCTTATCAATGAAGAAAGAACGATAAAATATTTATCTAATTAAGGTACAAAAAAAAATTGTACTTTGTGTCCCGTAAGTAAGCCTAAATTTGATTTTGCTCGTCTAATTCGTCCAAAACAGGTTGCAATAATTTGGCTTATTTGACACTTTTTGTTTTTGTTCTAATACATATTGTCGGACGTCTCAACAATATCCGAACATCATGTATGTGCCATATCGATCGCGTTAGCATTTTGATAATTAAAAGTGCAAAAATAGACAAGTAATCACCCCGTCATAAATCAAATTTCTTCCTCCATCTTTTCTTTCATTTTTTTCATTACCCTTCTTTTCTTCATGATTTTTCTCAACTCCTCCATTCCTTCTTATCAAAGTCAACACATGAGAGTTATTGGAAAGTTAAAAGCACTAAGTGACATATTTCTCTCAGAATTTTGATAGAAATTAGTGTATGAGCTAATTGTGTGTTTTTGACACACTCAATTCGGTTTTCATTAAACTCAAAGTGGAACACTAGGGATAAGCATGATGTACTAGGCAGGCTCGAAAAGTTCGAACGATCCAAATTTTTTCATAAATCATTCCTAATTTACATATTATCTGTATTTCACCTCGAAAAATACTAAAGCATATTCTAGACTACTCTTGTATCACACAACAACGTATGTAGACTGATCAAGTGCATCTCAACTAGAGATGTAATCGAATCCAGCCGGTTCGCGAACTTTTGTATTTAAATTTATCGAACTCGAACATGTTTGAAATATTTTTCGAGCCGAACTCGAGCCAAAATTATTTTGTTCGATAGTTCGCGACCCACTAGCGAGCCATATTTTATTAATTTAATATAATTATATATTAAATATATTTATATTTCGAGCTTTTAAACGTTTCGAACCTTCATTGTCGAACCATACAATCTGAACAATAGTTCGAATAGCTCGCAAATAAGTTCGAAGATTTTGAGCCGAACTCGACCTCGAACTTCCTTTCGCCTCGAGCTCGAGCCAAAAAAGTTAAAAAAAATAGCTTTGAAGCAAGCTCGAACCCAAATATACTTAATTGGAGCCGAATTTAAGCCTTAAAGTTTTATTAATATTCGACTCATTTCTTTTCATTTACACCTCTAATATCAACAAGTGAATGATTTTAAGAACAATAATTTAAAAATAAAACACATTCCATTATTTTCATTGGGGCTCAATATCATGCAAACAATAAAAATAGGCCAAAATAATGTCAATTATCGCCTAAATCATTCATGAGCTTGCAAAAATATATCTCATTGTCAAGTGGAAAATCACAAAAGTTTTAGATCGGCTCAAGTAACCTCCAAGTAAGCCAATAGATTTACATGACTCTCACTGCTCAACATGCAATTAACAAGTTTGTGACATGATATACTCAAACTTATTCATAACCATGACCAAAAATGACTTTAAATTGAAATCACTACATCACAATGCTAGTAGATGATTTATTCAAAGATTGTGCATAATAAAATTAGAGTATGTCTCTTGTGAGACGGTCTCACGAATCTTTATCTGTGAAACGAGTCAACTCTACCGATATTCACAATAAAAAACGATTTTCTTAGCATAAAAGTAATACTTTTTCATGGATGACCCAAATAAGGGACCTGTCTCACAAAATACAACCCGTGAGACCGTTTCACACAAGTTTTTGTCATAAAATTAAATATCATCATTGACAAATCAAAATCAATCTAAACAACTCATTTCCAATCATGAACTCGATTTTTTTTTAGCATAAACACATGTGCTCATAATTTTCATTAATTTCTTAACATGACTTGTCTATGAATTAAATATCTTTACCCTCAAACTAAAATCAAGATTGTCCTCAATAGTGTAATATGATAGAAAATAAAGCATAAGATATATAATAATCCCCTCAATAGTGTAATCACCGTTGGGTATAATTTTATTGCCATCGTTTTTCTCACTTGCAGCGCACTAGGTTATAGTAGGGGTAGCAGCACCCCCAAACTTCCTCATCATACATCATATAAAATTTTGACAATGGACATAAAATTAAAAAAACTCAAGTACCTAAAGAAATTAAATAACCAAAATAAATAAATAAAACTAGAAACTTTTGGGTTGCCTTCCAAGCAGCTCTTAGTTTGTAGTCCTTGGTCCAACTGTGTCTGCATTTTCATAACTTTTAGACCTTTGCATAAACTTCAGACACGGATAAACAAAACAAATCAAATTACACGATGATAAATAATCAAATGAATAAAAAGGCTCTAAATTAAAATCAAGTTCACCAGTTAACAGTATTAGCGTAAAATAAATCAAATCAATCCCTGCAGTGGTGTCAAAAACTTGTTGCGTGATTTTCGCTCGCAATCGTATAATATCTAGTTTTCATATATGGTAAGTAGAGTATCATTCCTGCGGTGATTGAAAATTTATATTCATGCTAATTACTATAATTAAAATAATCTCAACTTTATTTTAAAAAATCAAGGCGAAGATTCAATAAACTAAAATAAATTAAATAATGTGAAACTTCAAGGATGATTTTTGGTACACGATTTGAGATGAGTTCTAGATACAAGATTTCATTCAATTTTTATTCGTGTAAATCATATTCATTGATGATATCACTTACTTCAATTTATAGGTTAAAACCCCTTAAGTGTTATTTACTGTCTTTCCTGAATACTGAGTAAAATCTATTATTCCAATGACAATATCGATATCTCTCTCAGAAATCAAACATCAAAATAACTTAATCAAGTTTTATGGTTCTCTTTAAACGTCCTCAAATTAAAGGAAATTTTAGGCGTCCCTAACTCTACAAATATCCTAGGTTGTGTTTTCTATGTTCCTATTCAAAATATTCTCAACCGCCTGCTAAACTTCAAATAAGTTTAACATCATATTTGTGATTAGTAAATTGAAAAGAAAATAAAATAGGAAGACAAATAAATTGTGAGTGGGTCTCATGTGAGACTGTCTCACGGATCTTAATCTGTGAGACAGGTCAACCCTACCCATATTCACAATAAAAAGTAGTACTCTTAGCATAAAAAATAATATTTTTTCACGGATGACCCAAAATAAGAGATCTGTCTCACAAATACGACCCGTGAGACCGTCTCACACAAGTATTTGCCATAAATGGTAACAACAAATAACTTTAGGCAAAATAATATACAAAACATGAAATTCAAATTAAGTTATATCAATCTCTAGAAACAAAAAATAAGTTTATGGTGAAATAATTAAACTCATAGATATCTCATCAATAAATCAAGGCAATTAATAAAAATCATATAGTAAAGTTTATTCTCTGTCTTCAGATGAATTTTCTTCCCTTGTGATTCAACTATCCCTTGTCGTTCACTCAAACATCTCAAATTTGTGTCTCGAGATTCCTTGAATGCGTAGTTGTGTGTTGTTTGTTTGGGTGTTCTAAGGTGAAAGAATGATGAAAAGTGTCCTTTCTTAAAAAACGATTGTCCTCTATTATTTATATCATTAATGGGCCAAAAACGACGCACAAAGCCCAATACAAGTAGATCTGTTCGTGAACGAGCACCCCTACACCAGAAAATCGGTGTCCCATGCCCATGGATATGTTCGATCTGCAACTTTTGGGCAGCAAGAGTAGTGCCCCTACGCTAGTTTTAGTGAAAGAAGCTCCCCATTCTGCCCACATTTTCAGTTTTGCACTTTTCGTCAATTTTCATGATTTTTTTACACTGTTTAGTTATTTTCTCCTATAATATGAATGAATATAAATGGATATTAGCTCATGTTCATGCTCAGAATTAATGAAAAATATCAAATTAAGGACATAAAAAAATTTATTACCTCATCAACATATTGTTACATCAAGATATGATACTGACTAATTGGAGGATTAAAATCCTATCTAAACCAAGTTACACGAATTTTTATTATTATTTTCCCATGTGGTTAGTGGATTAATACTAAACATGTGTGCTTCAGTGAGAGAAGAGAACAAAACGACAAAATACTGAGGCAGACCTCAATTAGCCTATGAATGATATAAATAAAAGAGGACAATCGTTTTTTAAGAAATGACATTTTTCATTATTCTTTCACCCTAGAACACCCCAACAACGTAACACCCAAACAAACAATAAACATGTTGATGAGTTCATAATTTGTTTTATTTATATGTCCTTATTTTGATATTTTATATTGATTTTGGGCATAAACGTGATCTAATATCCATTTATATTCATATTGTAGGAGAAAATAACTAAACAGAGTAAAGAAATCATGAAAATCGACGAAAAATTCATTTATAAGATATAATACTGACTAATTGGAGGATTAAAATCCTATTATACCAAGTTACATGTTTTTTTTTCCTCGTGTGGTTAGTGGATTAATACTACAAGTGTGCTTCAGAGAGAGAAGAGAACAAAACGACAAAATACTGAGGTAGCCTAGGTTTGATGTGTTTCACATTTGTCTCATTTGTTCTAAATCAAATCCAGTAACTCAAGTGTGAAGAAATAGAGAGTGAGCGCTCAAGTCGTAGTCTTATAAAACTGAATAAAGAATACAAAGAGAATATGTTTATATAATTAGGGTAAACACAAAAAGAATAAAATGATCAATCTACCTTTGAGAGCTAACAATAATATATTCTAACATCCCCCCTCAAACTCACGATGCTACAGCTAAAAGCATGGAGAGTTTGTCAGACAAAAAATCGAAGCGCAAAGCCGAATAAACGTAACAAATATCTGCAGAGAAGAAGGAACGAAAGGTAACGTGATGGTGCCAAGCTGGAGATGATGACGAGTGATGTGACAATCGTTCTCAATGTGCTTTGTCCTCTCATGAAAAACTGAATTGCATGCAATCTGAATTGCACGCTGATTATCACAATATAGCGGAGTAGGATGACAAAGAAGAATACCGAAATCCGCAAGCAACCACATAACCAAACAATCTCGCAAGTAGTTGAAGCCATAACACGATACTCGGCTTTGGTAGAAGATCTAGAGATAACAACTTATTTCTTACTTTTCCTAGAGATAAGAGAATCTCCAAGAAAAATACAGAAGCCAGTGGTTGACTTACGATCCGTGGGATCGCCAGCCCAATCAGCATCAGAGTATGCACGCAGATCTAAGGAGGAAGTAGAAGGAAACAAAAAACTCTGAAACTGAGTTCCCTAAAGATACCTGAGAATGCGAAGAACAGCAGCCCAATGAACTGTAGTTGGTGCAGTGACAACTGACTTACTACATGAACAACATGCGTAATATCTGGACGAGTCACGGTGAGATAAACCAAGCTGCCAACAATAGTACAGTATAAGGTAGGATCTGGCAAAGGAGGTTCATCTGACAGAGAGTACCAAGCATTGGTCTCAAGAAGAGTATCAACTATTCTGTTATCAGTTAGATGTGCACGCTCAAACAGATCTGCTATGTACTTTGACTGAGATAAAAGATAACCTTTTGGAGAATAGGCAACCTCAATTCTTAGAAAGTAACGTAGCAAGCCTAAATCCTTCATAGCAAAGCAGCGATCTAACTCAGACTTCAAAGCCTCAATACCATCAATATCATCACCGGTGATTATCATGTCAACAACATATAAAGACCGAAGTATACGACTTGCACGAGTACACTTGAAAAATAATGTGGAATCATGATGACTAGGAATAAACCCAAGCGAAGTAATCACTATATAAATTTCTCAAACCAAGCACGAGGAGCTTGTTTGAGATCATAAAGAGCCTTACGAAGTCTACAAACTTCACCAGGTTGGTGACCAACAGCAGGAGGAGGAGCCATAAAAACTTCTTCATGAAGATCACCATTCAAGAAAGCATTCTTGACATCCATCTGAGAGATTTTCCATCGAAGAACAGAAGCAACATCAATTAAAGTACGAATTATCGTCATTTTAGCAACGGGGGCAAATGTTTCCCATAATCCATGCAATGCTTCTGAGAGTAACCTTTAGCAACAAGACGAGCTTTGTAGCGTTCAATAGATCCATCAGATTTGGTCTTGATCTTGTAGACCCAATGAGAGCTAATGGTGTGCTTTCCGGGTGGCAACATAACCAAATTCCATGTATGAGTTTGATGAAGAGCAGCCAGTTCCTCAGCCATAGCCTTCTGCCAAAGTGGATTACCAACAGCTTCGCTATAGGATAAAGGCTCAGAGAGACGATGAACAGAGGCAACAAATGAAGCAAATTAAAAGAGTTAAATAACACGAGTAAGCAAAATCAGGTAGTCGAGTAGACTTACGAACACGAGTGGACCGACAGAGTGGAGGATTATCCGTGATGCCAGGAGATGATTGGGTTGTCGTAGGGGGATTTGGCGGAGCAGGAGTCTCGGGTGCGGTCGTGGGCAAAGTCTCTTCGGTGTCGGAGGTGAAAGGGTCAATACGAATAAGATTTGCATGTGTCACATTATGCGAACTAACATGTATAGAAAAGAACGGAACATGTTCAAGAAACACAACATGACGAGAGACATACAGTTTTTGACTATACATGTTAGTGTTTCTTGAAGAATAATTAGGAGCATGACCATAGATTTTTTAAAGGGTGACGAACCTGAATTGTGTGAAGTTGGATTTCTATTGATCACGTGAACAGCAGTAAAATTGCTTCACCCCAAAATGCAGTAGGAACATTAGAAGACAATAAGAAAGAGCGAGCTGTTTCAACAATATGTATATGTTTTCTTTCGGCAACACCATTTTTTTCATGGGTTTCTCTACACGATGTTTTACGTATGGTACCATCAGAAGCAAGCAAACACGAAAAATCATTAGAAGTGTATTCACCCCTCAAATCACAACGAAAACACTTGATGACGGCTGAATGTTGATTTTTCACAAGAGCTTTAAAATCATTGAAAATAACAAGATAACCAGACCTATGTTTCATCAGATAAACCCAACAATAACGAGTGCAATCATCAATAAAAGAAATATAATATCTCGACCACCCTTTTGTGGGAACAGGAGATGGTCCCCACACATCTGAATGAACAAGATCAAAAAGAGTAGGAGAAAAAGATAGACTTTTATAAAAAGGTAATGCCAAAAATTTTGCCAGTTTACAATCACTACAATCAGAAATATCATGAATTTTCAAAGTTCCTAGTGCTCCTGTAGACGCTAAAAAATTCAAACAAGACGCGGAAACGTGTCCTAGATGATTATGCCATAAATAAAAAACAGAAGACG
Organism: Primulina eburnea; assembly: GCF_022965805.1. Taxonomy (NCBI): domain Eukaryota; kingdom Viridiplantae; phylum Streptophyta; class Magnoliopsida; order Lamiales; family Gesneriaceae; genus Primulina; species Primulina eburnea. The sequence continues at coordinate 8,185,172 of NC_133104.1, forward strand.
ACTGACTCAAGCGAAAAGAAGAGAGATCCACACTAGATGCTGCAACATCTAGTACTCTGAGATAATCCAAAACATAAAGTACCCCCTGTCTATGGCCTGTCCCAATCAGCCTCGGGGATCGCGGGTCCTGCACATAACAATTTAAAGAAGAGAAGTAGACTAAGTATCCAGACTCATATAATTGATTGACCGAAACAAGATTAAGTGTAAGATTGAGAATATAGTATACATCGGGAAGAGACAAACAAAACGTAACAAGAGAACCAATGCCTACTAATGGCATCGATGTACCATCATCAGTCACAATTTCAATGGAAGAATTGTGAGACAAAGAAGCAAAAGATGACAAATCAGGCGACATATGATGAGATGCTCTAGGATCCAAGACCCAGATGGACGAAGATAAACCTGAAGTGCCAGATGATGACAAACCTATATGGGAAGAAGCTGACATAGCATGAGGCTGTAAAGCGAGGAACTGTTGAAACTGCTCAAACAAATACGGATCCAAAGACGGTGCAGCAACTGCATTGTTAGACTGAGGTGATCGATATGTCCACTGGTTTGATGGATTACCAAGTTTCCATGGAGTGTTTTGAGATGGCTGCTGCTGCTGCTGTTGTGGTCTCCATGGAGTGTTTAGAGATGGCTGATGATGTTGTTGTGGTTTCCATGGAGTGTTGTGTGGTCGTTGTTGTTGCTGTTGCGGCTTCACTTTTCCTTTACTCAAAAATAGTGTGCATTGAGCTTTCCAGTGCCCCTTCTCTTTACAAAAAGCACACTCATCTTGAGAAACCTTCGTATTTGACATGTGTTGGTGATTAGCTTGAGGTCGTTGAGGAGCTGCAAAGAAAGATGGTGTAGTTGGGATTGTCCCTTTGTCAACATGAGACTTAAGACAAATCTCTTCAGCTAACAATTCACTTACAACCGAGTCATTAGAAGGAAGAGGATTGCGATGAATAATCGTCCCACGCAGACCCTCAAAATCATTCTGAAGTGCCATCAAAAACTGTACCAAGCGTTGTTCTTCTCTCCAAGCAATATAAGGTGGGAATGCTCGCAATTCTGCAGATTCTGTTAATGCCAATTGATCTCAGAGTGACAACATGGCATGTTAAAAATCTTGGATGCTTATATCTTTATGCTAAAGGGTACGATTATCTGTCTCCAATTGATATTGTATGGCAAAATTAACTGTTTTTACAAGCGTCCCAGATGATCCCAAACCTCCTTAGCAGTCTCGTATTTTGCCAATTGAGCACTTATTGAGTGCGCAACAGAATTATTAATCCACGTGATAATCTTCGAATTATCTGCCTCCCAAACATCCAATGATACATCATAATCAGGGTTCGTCTGGTTTGTAGGCTTGTCTCGCACACTTGTGACATAGCCCCACATCGATTTCCCCCGCAAGAAATTCTTCATAACATAACCCCAATACGAATAATTTTTTCCATCCAATTGAACACTGATCGACTGAAGAGAATCGTCTTTTCGAGTAGCCATGATGCCAAAACCAAACAAAATCGAATGAATAAACAAAACACAATGCAGATAAGAAATCGTTTACCAAAGAGAAACTATACGAACGAAAAGGTGTACGAACACAACCAAAAAATCGGCGACAGTTGTGGATGAGATTAACAATTCTTCTCTACGATTGACAGATACATGAGATGGAGGCTCTGATACCATGAAGAAATAGAGAGTGAGCGAAAATCCCAGGTCGTAGTGTTATAAAACTGAATTAAAAATACAAAGAGAATATGTTTATATAGCTAGGGTAAACACAAATAAATAAAATGACTAATCTACCCTTGAGAGCTAAAAATAATATATTCTAACAAAGTGAAACCTAAAAGAAATCGAAGTGCTCATTCAAAAAATGTAGGCCATAATAATTCTAGAAAATAAAGGAAAAATAAATTTTTTGTCATTTTGGGTTTTGGTCATTTTATATTCAAATTTTGGTTTTGATGCTATAATTTTACTTTTTTGAGTTTTGACTCCTAGTTTGCCAAATGTGACACTAGAAAAAACTGACATGATGTCGAAAAATATTATCATAACACCGAAAATTGCTGATGTGATTTTGAAAATCACGTGGTGTTAGGATCCGTTTGAGACTCTTAAATGGTGCTTCATCGTCGGGTTAACAACGAGTGAAGATATTTTCGATCTATACTGATAAGTCGAGTAACTTTATGTGAATGTGCGGAAGTAACTCAAACTAATGCAGCAAATATTTTGGTCAAACTGATAACAAATTATATAAACCGATATAAGTTGTGTCTATTTGTGCTAGAATAAATAAAACAATTTTTCTTTTTTAAGTTCGAGGATCAAATTTCTATGTCTCCTCTTCTTCCGTTGGATTCCAGTATAAGAATGTGAAGACTTGGCCTTTCAAATGACGAAACATTTAAGCGATAAACATCAAATTATTAGTTCCAAATTATCAAATCAAAATCTAGGTGATAAGCTCGAAAATTTAGCTCAAGGTGTACAAAATTTATCATAGTAGAGCTTGAGACGTTGCAAAAATGCAGGGACCAATGCCAAGTAGCGCAAGGATGCAAACCCCCATCTCATGAACTCGAAGATTTAGCTCGAAGAAGCTCCATCCATTCTGTCCTAAATGACTTAAAATTCAGCTAAATGAGCAAATAGAAATCGGATATCATTATGGTGTAAAATATGGCTATATAGTAAATTAAGGTGACTCTTAGATGTGGATAAGCTTTGACAAGGTTGGAAGATTTGGGGACCAAGAAATCGGTGGAATTGTGTAGATTAACAGCATAAATACCTCATTTGGCTGAAGAAATCACACAAAATTCCTTCTCAAAGCACGAAATTTTTGGCCCCTTCTCAAGCAATAAGAAGCTGTCCTTTTAACGACATATCGATTGATTTTGGAAAGCAACCAAATATCATTTTAAATGTGTTCTATGATGTGACCAACCGTGTTTTAAAATACTAATATTCTAATATTTGCAGAAAATTTTGAAATTTTCTTATTAAATAATTTATTATAAATATAACTTGTAAAATAAATTTACGGTCACCACTTATATTAAAATAAAATTAATATTAAAAATACATTATTTGAAATACCACAACCATTGAAATCCCAAGTTTAAAATATCCACATAATTTGAAAAGGTCTAACATAATATAAAAGTTCAACTTACTAGTCACCACAATCGGTGCAATAAAAACATAGTAAATAGTTTTAAAATATGTATAATAAAAACTCGTGAACTACAAAGTCCTCAGGTTTGCAGTGCCACTAGTCCGAGCCTGCTCACTATTCACCGGCTCCCGTCCCCTCAACTACATCATCTACATCGATCAAGTTTAGTGAGCCTAATGACTCAGAGTGCATAAACCGTGAATAAAAAATAATATGTAATAAAAATCCATGCAATTTTAAACATAACTCGTACATAGCATAATATAAACATAAATATATATAACATGACTTTTCTACATAAACAATTTCATAAAATCATATTTTCGTGATCATCATCGTAATCGTAATTGTAAATCATTTTGCGTAGATTTCTGTTCAATCGAGTGTCCCATAACATAAATTGTAACGTGCCGTACTTTTACTACTTCAAAATTTGCGGAAAAATTAAAAATTTTCTTAAACATAAAATTTCATACGGTCGTCACTTGTCATTTAACTTAATAATATTAAAATCAACATTCCCAACTAATATTTTCCAACAAAGTACTTATTTCAAATCTTCTCACATCCAACATAAAAACATAATATTTTAAAGTTTTCATAAAACATAAACATAGTGGTCCTCGGGTTTAGCCTTCCGCTCAGTCCAAGCCTGCCCCTTGGTCGCCACCTCCTGTCTCCTCATCAACATACTCACCTGCATCGATCAAGTCTAGTGAGTCTAAAGACTCAACACGTATAAACTGGAATAACGAGTACTACATAATAAAATCGCATGCAACTTAAAAATAGAACATACATAACTTGAAACTTGAACTTGCATAATAAACTTGAAACTTGCATAATAAATTTAAAACTTTCATAATAACCTTAAAACTTGAACATATACTTTGAAACTTGAACTTGAATAATAGCTTGAACTTTGCATAATAACTTTGAACTTTGCATAATGACTTTGAACATACGTACATACATACTCTGACGTGCCATCATCATAAACTTTCATAAACATACTGCATACTTGAACATACGTAACTTCATCATTTTCGTAGAGGATGTTTCAAAGCAAGTGACCCTTAACATAATAAATATCTGATCAGACAAACCACAGTACTGGGCTGACAGGGACGTATCCACTGCCACATACATGAGATCCCTGTTCATAATTTAACAGGCCAGTTGATCCACGTTCATAATTTAACGCTTCATAACCACGATCTAACCCGTTCATAATTTAACGGGCGGATTGGTCCCCGTTCATAATTTAACGCTTTCCAATCCTAACTTCAAACCCGTTCATAATTTAACGGGGTGGAGAGGTCCTCGGCCACGTTCACCGACTTCCAAACCCATTCACTTTTGGTCACAAGACATTTAGCATACCTCAAAAACTTCAAATATTTTCTTTGCACGTCATACATACTTACTTGGCGCTGAGGGATTCGTTGGATGTCAATCGTGTCGTTGCTGCAACATACTAACATGAATTCATAAGCTTAACGTGTACAACTTAAACGTAAAAGTCATGCTTAATCTCAAGCTAAATAAATTCTTAGAACATTCTATAATTTCTCACCACTTGACTTTGTAAAACATCAATGTTAAATCATAGCATAAAACCTCAAACCAAACCTTAAGTGATAAAATATTTATCTCAAAAACTGAAGCTACACGGACCCCGTACCCAGGTCAGGCCCCGAGTCCGTGTAGGTACTGCCTCATATGTGTCATGTAAGAGAAGGGGCACGGACCCCGTCCCTAGGTCCGTGTAGGGGTCCGTGTCTGTGCGTTTAAATATGTGTTCGAAGAAATGAGAAGGCACGAACCCCTCGCTAACCTCCGTCTCCGGGTCCGTGTCCGTCTGCCCAACGAATTATTTGATGAAAATTTTATGACATGTCTATTCTCCCAATTAACACATAATGCATCAAGATTCAACACTATGAGACCATTCTAGGACACCATAACAATGAACTAAACTTTTATAATCACCCTACAATTTATACGACCTACTGTCATTTATATTAAAGTTTATTTCTTACGACTTCTTAATAATTCAAGCTCTTAACGACATGAATCGAAACCTCAAAAATACTCTAAACATCATTACTAACTTTCTTATATGCAGCAACGATCACCCATCGATCTCCAACAAAACCTGCAACATAAAAACTTCAAGAACACATTAAAATTCATAACTTTCTTGAAACACGATTTGAGCAGTCATACGAAAAACATCATAACTCACTCGTTTTTAATCCAAATAACTCGAATTTTATATCAAATCGAACGTATCGAAAAGATCTACGTTTTTTTAGTTGCAAGTTTTCTCAAAATATATACCGAAAAATTGCAGTTTTCGAAAGAACATCAAAACATGAGTTTTCGGATTTAATTTGAGCAGTCATACTAAAAACACCATAACTCACTCGTTTCTAATCCAAATAACTCGAATTTTATATCAAATCGAACGTATCGAAAATATCTACGTTTTTGTGGTTGAAAGTGTTCTCAAAATATGTACCCAAAAATTGCAGTTTTCGAAAGAACATCAAAACATGAGTTTTCGGATCTAAAATTTGTTCAAAACATATTCAATACATTTTTTGCTCAAACTTCTACATCATATATACATTTTTATGCTTAAAAACAACTCAATACTTAATATGACATGATCGATGCAGCAAAAACAGATTATACGTGCTTTTTGATATTTAAAAATACCGTAACGACGATACCGAAGCGGAGACGATACGGAAGACGATCCGAGACGAACTTCGCTCGAATTTTTCTTAAATAACCTCAACCAAAAGATGCTGGAATATTGCAAAGAAAAAAAAGATGGACGTGCTCTTGGAAAGACAATTTGATAAAGAAAAGTGGAGAGGAACCAAAAATAATAATGGAGAGAAGAGTTTTTAAAAACTTTCTTTTCTCCTTAGTCAAATAGGTTGAATAACATGTGTTTTGTTTTGTGTGTATATGTAATATACGTGTATATGTATGTGTAAAGGTGTGAGTGTGTGCGAGTCAAATTGTGTGTGCTTGCATGTTTAAATAAATCATTTAGTAAATGATCATTTTAAGGATTTTAAATTAATATAATAAAAATACTAATTAATCAATTAGTATACTAAATAAAAATGATGATTCTCTACTAAAAATAATACATCCTTAAATTAATAAACTTTAAAATTCTAAAATTCTAAAATAACTTAATATTCAAATTAGGCTTTAAACTTCATAAATTATTTAAAAAAAATGCCTCAAGCCTAACTTAAAATAAAATACCACAATAATATTTACTAAAATCGTCCCGGTCTCCTTTCCTTGATTCCGCCTCGAATATACATCTGAACATAAACTCAAGAAAACATTTTAACCAACATTAAATAAACATAAATAATTAAAATACTAAAATTTCATAAATTATATGAAAGTATGCATTAAAATCATTTAATAAAATACATAAGAAATTTAATAACTTGCACTCACGTGGTTCATGTGGACTTCTAATTTTCGAGACATCACAATCTATCCCCCTTAATTTGAATTTCGTCCCCGAAATTCGCTTATCCTCGGTAATCCAAAAGTTTAGATTCTTAATTCTAGTACCCCAACAATCCATGCTACCGCTGCGCTACTCTGATAAATTAAGTCTTATGTTGTCCTTAAGTCTCTTCAATCCGAATTAAATTTCCTACCAAAAACCTCATTTGCGATTCACAACTTATGGTAACTTAGTTTACTTTACTAAAATCCCGAATTCTGACTTTTCTTGTCGTTCTCAATATTAGAAATGGAGGTTCAACCTTATCGTATCTTACCTTCTTTATACTATACTTGTAATGTCAACAACCTATTACATTAGCATTTATGCAGTCCATCTTAAGAATTCTTTGCACCCAAAAATTTACTGATCAACTCCTATCCTCGGCAATACACTTATAAGTTGAACATTTTTTCTTACCTCATAATAATATTGGCCTACAACTCTTGAATCAATTCTTTACCTTACAATACCACCGTATGTAACTTAGTTATTTACAAATACGTCGCAAATATAAAATTGTTGCCAACCTTTAATTTCGAGTAAGGGATACGACAAGTATAAAAGTCTATAAGATTTTTAAACAAAATAAATTATGACATCTCATTATAATAATGAGATATGATATACATAATTATTTAAACATATCTAATATTATATACACCATATTTTTACCATAAAATTATACAAATACATACATATACCAACGGTCAAAAAACGGTAACAAACGACTAGTTTTTTTTTTCTCTCTATAAATACCATCTCACAAATGCATTCAATCACTCCAACTTTCTCTTCTCTTCTAAAACTTATTCTTCATCAATTTTTTTTTCCGAAGAAAAAGAAGATGGCTTTTGCAAAGTTATTTTCAATTATTTTAGTTATTATATTTACGATTCTTGTATTTATCGGAGAATATCATCCTCATGTTTTTTCTTTATTTTTACGATTACTTGTAATTGTTGTTTATCCATTACTTTGTATTGCAATATTCATTAATTAATAAAATGCATCATGATTTGTCGTACCACCATGGCAAACTTTTAGATTTCTTACTCAATAAAAATCTTAATATTCATTGATTGATAACTTATGTTGAACACCACTAATTCCCTTTTGTATTTATTTCACCCACAAAAATTTCTGTACTAACAAATATTTCATACATTTTAAATTCAACTTACGCAATCCAAATAGTTTTAGATAACATAATTCCAACACACATATTTACTTATTCCCAATTTTCTTAATAACTTACAAAAAAAAATTTCTCAAGACCAGATGTCTACTTAAATCTTTTCATACATCTATCGAGTAACCTAACCATCGATCATACTCAACTTTCTAGAAAATAAAATTCCAACAAAAGTATAGCCCTAGCTGTTAAGATCATTGATAAAAACTTATAACACATAAATCTTAAGTTCCCAAAAATTTTGCTAACTCATTGTCTACTCTTATAACTTAGTTAATTGAGCAACTTTTACCTCAAATCGTTATCATTCTAAATTCTTAATTTGCCGTAACATTAATTCACTAGCGCCTAACTTTCGAGCCAAATATCAATTCATCTTACAACTCCCTTGATTACCATTTCTTATAATATTATAACTCAAATACTTCAATGTTCTAATGATCTCTTCGAGCTTAAATCCCCGAGATTTCTATTATTTAAACCATTCAATTCTCATTTACCGCTAAACTAGTTCTCCCAATTTCTTAAAATTGTAGCATAAATTCTTAATTTCCTTAAAAAATTACCCAATTGTCCTAAATTTCAAAAATTCCACAATTACCCATAAGTTGGCGGCATTCTTAATTCCATCTTATAAGTTTCTCGTAACATAAAGTTCGACAATCTTAAGCTTATTAAACCCAAAATCAATTTCCATAACATGTCTTACATTTCTATTAATATTTAAAATCCCAAGTGTTCCTCAAAAGTTCGTATTTAATCCTCAAAAATTTCGGACTTTTCAATTTGGCCCTTAAAGTTCCCAAAATTTATATTTTTGGCCCTACAACTCTTTGAAATTTGCATCTTCATACCCATAAATTTTTCGACTTAACCCCATTAACCTTAAAATTCTTGAACTAAAAATTTAATCCCAAAATTTGGTAAATTCGAAAATAATCCCTTAGAATATTGCTTTGCACTTAGGTCTTTAAAATTTTCAATTCGTGCAATTCAATCCTTAAATCCAACTGGGAAGACATGCATCCTAAATAAATTCTACGTCTTTATATTTCTAAAGATCGTCGTAGTCCCGAACCACTAATCCTTTAATGGAGTTCTAAAAGAATCAACTCAGCTAACAACCATGAATCATCAGAAATTTCTTATAAAATCTACAAGTCCCAAAAGCATTCATCATTATCAAGTTTAACTTATGACCCAAAAGTATAACATCAGTACTACTAACCAAAAATTAATATAGACAAATCATTTTCAACTTTTCCAAACGCCCAAAAGTAAAATTCTTACTCATGTTCAAGTCCACCACACCAACATGCAAGAAATTAATTGCTTTCTCATTTCATGTCATAACATGCATAAAAATTTTAAAGATCCAATCTCAATTCATAACGACAAGTCAGCCTGTACTCTGAAACGTATGTCATGTAAACATACAGGTAATAGAATTTAAATCATACACATACTGAAATCATGACTTGATGTTCATTACTTAAAAGACTTTAAAACTTTAAAACTTACAGACTTGAGGTGTGACTTCGTGAGCTTCTTGCGATTGGCAGTAGGCATAACCCTTTACAAGAACACCGCTCTGATACCAACTGTAACGTACCGTACTTTTACTACTTCAAAATTTGCGGAAAAATTAAAAATTTTCTTAAACATAAAATTTCATACGGTCGTCACTTGTCATTTAACTTAATAATATTAAAATCAACATTCCCAACTAATATTTTCCAACAAAGTACTTATTTCAAATCATCTCACATCCAACATAAAAACATAATATTTTAAAGTTTTCATAAAACATAAACATAGTGGTCCTCGGGTTTAGCCTTCCGCTCAGTCCAAGCCTGCCCCTTGGTCGCCACCTCCTGTCTCCTCATCAACATACTCACCTGCATCGATCAAGTCTAGTGAGTCTAAAGACTCAACACGTATAAACTGGAATAACGAGTACTACATAATAAAATCGCATGCAACTTAAAAATAGAACATACATAACTTGAAACTTGAACTTGCATAATAAACATGAAACTTGCATAATAAATTTAAAACTTTCATAATAACCTTAAAACTTGAACATATACTTTGAAACTTGAACTTGAATAATAGCTTGAACTTTGCATAATAACTTTGAACTTTGCATAATGACTTTGAACATACGTACATACATACTCTGACGTGCCATCATCATAAACTTTCATAAACATACTGCATACTTGAACATACGTAACTTCATCATTTTCTTAGAGGATGTTTCAAAGCAAGTGACCCTTAACATAATAAATATCTGATCAGACAAACCACAGTACTGGGCTGACAGGGACGTATCCACTGCCACATACATGAGATCCCTGTTCATAATTTAACAGGCCAGTTGATCCACGTTCATAATTTAACGCTTCATAACCACGATCTAACCCGTTCATAATTTAACGGGCGGATTGGTCCCCGTTCATAATTTAACGCTTTCCAATCCTAACTTCAAACCCGTTCATAATTTAACGGGGTGGAGAGGTCCTCGGCCACGTTCACCGACTTCCAAACCCATTCACTTTTGGTCACAAGACATTTAGCATACCTCAAAAACTTCAAATATTTTCTTTGCACGTCATACATACTTACTTGGCGCTGAGGGATTCGTTGGATGTCAATCGTGTCGTTGCTGCAACATACTAACATGAATTCATAAGCTTAACGTGTACAACTTAAACGTAAAAGTCATGCTTAATCTCAAGCTAAATAAATTCTTAGAACATTCTATAATTTCTCACCACTTGACTTTGTAAAACATCAATGTTAAATCATAGCATAAAACCTCAAACCAAACCTTAAGTGATAAAATATTTATCTCAAAAAGTGAAGCTACACGGACCCCGTACCCAGGTCAGGCCCCGAGTCCGTGTATGTACTGCCTCATATGTGTCATGTAAAAGAAGGGGCACGGACCCCGTCCCTAGGTCCGTGTAGGGGTCCGTGTCTGTGCGTTTAAATATGTGTTCGAAGAAATGAGAAGGCACGAACCCCTCGCTAACCTCCGTCTCCGGGTCCGTGTCCGTCTGCCCAACGAATTATTTGATGAAAATTTTATGACATGTCTATTCTCCCAATTAACACATAATGCATCAAGATTCAACACTATGAGACCATTCTAGGACACCATAACAATGAACTAAACTTTTATAATCACCCTACAATTTATACGACCCAAAAATACTGTCATTTATATTAAAGTTTATTTCTTACGACTTCTTAATAATTCAAGCTCTTAACGACATGAATCGAAACCTCAAAAATACTCTAAACATCATTACTAACTTTCTTATATGCAGCAACGATCACCCATCGATCTCCAACAAAACCTGCAACATAAAAACTTCAAGAACACATTAAAATTCATAACTTTCTTGAAACACGATTTGAGCAGTCATACGAAAAACATCATAACTCACTCGTTTTTAATCCAAATAACTCGAATTTTATATCAAATCGAACGTATCGAAAAGATCTACGTTTTTTTAGTTTCAAGTTTTCTCAAAATATATACCGAAAAATTGCAGTTTTCGAAAGAACATCAAAACATGAGTTTTCGGATTTAATTTGAGCAGTCATACTAAAAACACCATAACTCACTCGTTTCTAATCCAAATAACTCGAATTTTATATCAAATCGAACGTATCGAAAATATCTACGTTTTTTTGGTTGAAAGTGTTCTCAAAATATGTACCCAAAAATTGCAGTTTTCGAAAGAACATCAAAACATGAGTTTTCGGATCTAAAATTTGTTCAAAACATATTCAATACATTTTTTGCTCAAACTTCTACATCATATATACATTTTTATGCTTAAAAACAACTCAATACTTAATATGACATGATCGATGCAGCAAAAACAGATTATACATGCCTTTTGATATTTAAAAATACCGTAACGACGATACCGAAGCGGAGACGATACGGAAGACGATCCGAGACGAACTTCGCTCGAATTTTTCTTAAATAACCTCAACCAAAAGATGCTGGAATATTGCAAAGAAAAAAAAGATGGACGTGCTCTTGGAAAGACAATTTGATAAAGAAAAGTGGAGAGGAACCAAAAATAATAATGGAGAGAAGAGTTTTTAAAAACTTTCTTTTCTCCTTAGTCAAATAGGTTGAATAACATGTGTTTTGTTTTGTGTGTATATGTAATATACGTGTATATGTATGTGTAAAGGTGTGAGTGTGTGCGAGTCAAATTGTGTGTGCTTGCATGTTTAAATAAATCATTTAGTAAATGATCATTTTAAGGATTTTAAATTAATATAATAAAAATACTAATTAATCAATTAGTATACTAAATAAAAATGATGATTCTCTACTAAAAATAATACATCCTTAAATTAATAAACTTTAAAATTCTAAAATTCTAAAATAACTTAATATTCAAATTAGGCTTTAAACTTCATAAATTATTTAAAAAAAATGCCTCAAGCCTAACTTAAAATAAAATACCACAATAATATTTACTAAAATCGTCCCGGTCTCCTTTCCTTGATTCCGCCTCGAATATACATCTGAACATAAACTCAAGAAAACATTTTAACCAACATTAAATAAACATAAATAATTAAAATACTAAAATTTCATAAATTATATGAAAGTATGCATTAAAATCATTTAATAAAATACATAAGAAATTTAATAACTTGCACTCACGTGGTTCATGTGGACTTCTAATTTTCGAGACATCACAATCTATCCCCCTTAATTTGAATTTCGTCCCCGAAATTCGCTTATCCTCGGTAATCCAAAAGTTTAGATTCTTAATTCTAGTACCCCAACAATCCATGCTACCGCTGCGCTACTCTGATAAATTAAGTCTTATGTTGTCCTTAAGTCTCTTCAATCCGAATTAAATTTCCTACCAAAAACCTCATTTGCGATTCACAACTTATGGTAACTTAGTTTACTTTACTAAAATCCCGAATTCTGACTTTTCTTGTCGTTCTCAATATTAGAAATGGAGGTTCAACCTTATCGTATCTTACCTTCTTTATACTATACTTGTAATGTCAACAACCTATTACATTAGCATTTATGCAGTCCATCTTAAGAATTCTTTGCACCCAAAAATTTACTGATCAACTCCTATCCTCGGCAATACACTTATAAGTTGAACATTTTTTCTTACCTCATAATAATATTGGCCTACAACTCTTGAATCAATTCTTTACCTTACAATACCACCGTATGTAACTTAGTTATTTACAAATACGTCGCAAATATAAAATTGTTGCCAACCTTTAATTTCGAGTAAGGGATACGACAAGTATAAAAGTCTATAAGATTTTTAAACAAAATAAATTATGACATCTCATTATAATAATGAGATATGATATACATAATTATTTAAACATATCTAATATTATATACACCATATTTTTACCATAAAATTATACAAATACATACATATACCAACGGTCAAAAAACGGTAACAAACGACTAGTTTTTTTTTTCTCTCTATAAATACCATCTCACAAATGCATTCAATCACTCCAACTTTCTCTTCTCTTCTAAAACTTATTCTTCATCAATTTTTTTTTCCGAAGAAAAAGAAGATGGCTTTTGCAAAGTTATTTTCAATTATTTTAGTTATTATATTTACGATTCTTGTATTTATCGGAGAATATCATCCTCATGTTTTTTCTTTATTTTTACGATTACTTGTAATTGTTGTTTATCCATTACTTTGTATTGCAATATTCATTAATTAATAAAATGCATCATGATTTGTCGTACCACCATGGCAAACTTTTAGATTTCTTACTCAATAAAAATCTTAATATTCATTGATTGATAACTTATGTTGAACACCACTAATTCCCTTTTGTATTTATTTCACCCACAAAAATTTCTGTACTAACAAATATTTCATACATTTTAAATTCAACTTACGCAATCCAAATAGTTTTAGATAACATAATTCCAACACACATTTTTACTTATTCCCAATTTTCTTAATAACTTACAAAAAAAAATTTCTCAAGACCAGATGTCTACTTAAATCTTTTCATACATCTATCGAGTAACCTAACCATCGATCATACTCAACTTTCTAGAAAATAAAATTCCAACAAAAGTATAGCCCTAGCTGTTAAGATCATTGATAAAAACTTATAACACATAAATCTTAAGTTCCCAAAAATTTTGCTAACTCATTGTCTACTCTTATAACTTAGTTAATTGAGCAACTTTTACCTCAAATCGTTATCATTCTAAATTCTTAATTTGCCGTAACATTAATTCACTAGCGCCTAACTTTCGAGCCAAATATCAATTCATCTTACAACTCCCTTGATTACCATTTCTTATAATATTATAACTCAAATACTTCAATGTTCTAATGATCTCTTCGAGCTTAAATCCCCGAGATTTCTATTATTTAAACCATTCAATTCTCATTTACCGCTAAACTAGTTCTCCCAATTTCTTAAAATTGTAGCATAAATTCTTAATTTCCTAAAAAAAATTACCCAATTGTCCTAAATTTCAAAAATTCCACAATTACCCATAAGTTGGCGGCATTCTTAATTCCATCTTATAAGTTTCTCGTAACATAAAGTTCGACAATCTTAAGCTTATTAAACCCAAAATCAATTTCCATAACATGTCTTACATTTCTATTAATATTTAAAATCCCAAGTGTTCCTCAAAAGTTCGTATTTAATCCTCAAAAATTTCGGACTTTTCAATTTGGCCCTTAAAGTTCCCAAAATTTATATTTTTGGCCCTACAACTCTTTGAAATTTGCATCTTCATACCCATAAATTTTTCGACTTAACCCCATTAACCTTAAAATTCTTGAACTAAAAATTTAATCCCAAAATTTGGTAAATTCGAAAATAATCCCTTAGAATATTGCTTTGCACTTAGGTCTTTAAAATTTTCAATTCGTGCAATTCAATCCTTAAATCCAACTGGGAAGACATGCATCCTAAATAAATTCTACGTCTTTATATTTCTAAAGATCGTCGTAGTCCCGAACCACTAATCTTTAATGGAGTTCTAAAAGAATCAACTCAGCTAACAACCATGAATCATCAGAAATTTCTTATAAAATCTACAAGTCCCAAAAGCATTCATCATTATCAAGTTTAACTTATGACCCAAAAGTATAACATCAGTACTACTAACCAAAAATTAATATAGACAAATCATTTTCAACTTTTCCAAACGCCCAAAAGTAAAATTCTTACTCATGTTCAAGTCCACCACACCAACATGCAAGAAATTAATTGCTTTCTCATTTCATGTCATAACATGCATAAAAATTTTAAAGATCCAATCTCAATTCATAACGACAAGTCAGCCTGTACTCTGAAACGTATGTCATGTAAACATACAGGTAATAGAATTTAAATCATACACATACTGAAATCATGACTTGATGTTCATTACTTAAAAGACTTTAAAACTTTAAAACTTACAGACTTGAGGTGTGACTTCGTGAGCTTCTTGCGATTGGCAGTAGGCATAACCCTTTACAAGAACACCGCTCTGATACCAACTGTAACGTACCGTACTTTTACTACTTCAAAATTTGCGGAAAAATTAAAAATTTTCTTAAACATAAAATTTCATACGGTCGTCACTTGTCATTTAACTTAATAATATTAAAATCAACATTCCCAACTAATATTTTCCAACAAAGTACTTATTTCAAATCATCTCACATCCAACATAAAAACATAATATTTTAAAGTTTTCATAAAACATAAACATAGTGGTCCTCGGGTTTAGCCTTCCGCTCAGTCCAAGCCTACCCCTTGGTCGCCACCTCCTGTCTCCTCATCAACATACTCACCTGCATCGATCAAGTCTAGTGAGTCTAAAGACTCAACACGTATAAACTGGAATAACGAGTACTACATAATAAAATCGCGTGCAACTTAAAAATAGAACATACATAACTTGAAACTTGAACTTGCATAATAAACATGAAACTTGCATAATAAATTTAAAACTTTCATAATAACCTTAAAACTTGAACATATACTTTGAAACTTGAACTTGAATAATAGCTTGAACTTTGCATAATAACTTTGAACTTTGCATAATGACTTTGAACATGCGTACATACATACTCTGACGTGCCATCATCATAAACTTTCATAAACATACTGCATACTTGAACATACGTAACTTCATCATTTTCGTAGAGGATGTTTCAAAGCAAGTGACCCTTAACATAATAAATATCTGATCAGACAAACCACAGTACTGGGCTGACAGGGACGTATCCACTGCCACATACATGAGATCCCTGTTCATAATTTAACAGGCCAGTTGATCCACGTTCATAATTTAACGCTTCATAACCACGATCTAACCCGTTCATAATTTAACGGGCGGATTGGTCCCCGTTCATAATTTAACGCTTTCCAATCCTAACTTCAAACCCGTTCATAATTTAACGGGGTGGAGAGGTCCTCGGCCACGTTCACCGACTTCCAAACCCATTCACTTTTGGTCACAAGACATTTAGCATACCTCAAAAACTTCAAATATTTTCTTTGCACGTCATACATACTTACTTGGCGCTGAGGGATTCGTTGGATGTCAATCGTGTCGTTGCTGCAACATACTAACATGAATTCATAAGCTTAACGTGTACAACTTAAACGTAAAAGTCATGCTTAATCTCAAGCTAAATAAATTCTTAGAACATTCTATAATTTCTCACCACTTGACTTTGTAAAACATCAATGTTAAATCATAGCATAAAACCTCAAACCAAACCTTAAGTGATAAAATATTTATCTCAAAAACTGAAGCTACACGGACCCCGTACCCAGGTCAGGCCCCGAGTCCGTGTAGGTACTGCCTCATATGTGTCATGTAAGAGAAGGGGCACGGACCCCGTCCCTAGGTCCGTGTAGGGGTCCGTGTCTGTGCGTTTAAATATGTGTCGAAGAAATGAGAAGGCACGAACCCCTCGCTAACCTCCGTCTCCGGGTCCGTGTCCGTCTGCCCAACGAATTATTGATGAAAATTTTATGACTGTCTATTCTCCCAATTAACACATAATGCATCAAGATTCAACACTATGAGACCATTCTAGGACACCATAACAATGAACTAAACTTTTATAATCACCCTACAATTTATACGACCTACTGTCATTTATATTAAAGTTTATTTCTTACGACTTCTTAATAATTCAAGCTCTTAACGACATGAATCGAAACCTCAAAAATACTCTAAACATCATTACTAACTTTCTTATATGCAGCAACGATCACCCATCGATCTCCAACAAAACCTGCAACATAAAAACTTCAAGAACACATTAAAATTCATAACTTTCTTGAAACACGATTTGAGCAGTCATACGAAAAATATCATAACTCACTCGTTTTAATCCAAATAACTCGAATTTTATATCAAATCGAACGTATCGAAAAGATCTACGTTTTTTAAGTTGAAAGTTTTCTCAAAATATATACCGAAAAATTGCAGTTTTCGAAAGAACATCAAAACATGAGTTTTCGGATTTAATTTGAGCAGTCATACTAAAAACACCATAACTCACTCGTTTTTAATCCAAATAACTCGAATTTTATATCAAATCGAACGTATCAAAAATATCTACGTTTTTGTAGTTGAAAGTTTTCTCAAAATATGTACCCAAAAATTGCAGTTTTTGAAAGAACATCAAAACATGAGTTTTCGGATCTAAAATTTGTTCAAAACATATTCAATACATTTCTTGCTCAAACTTCTACATCATATATACATTTTTATGCTTGAAAACAACTCAATACTTAATATGACATGATCGATGCAGCAAAAACAGATTATACGTGCCTTTTGATATTTAAAAATACGGTAACGACGATACCGAAGCGGAGACGATACGGAAGACGATCCGAGACGAACTTTGCTCGAATTTTTCTTAAATAACCTCAACCAAAAGATGCTGGAATATTGCAAAGAAAAAAAAGATGGACGTGCTCTTGGAAAGACAATTTGATAAAGAAAAGTGGAGAGGAACCAAAAATAATAATGGAGAGAAGAGTTTTTAAAAACTTTCTTTTCTCCTTAGTCAAATAGGTTGAATAACATGTGTTTTGTTTTGTGTGTATATGTAATATACGTGTATATGTATGTGTAAAGGTGTGAGTGTGTGCGAGTCAAATTGTGTGTGCTTGCATGTTTAAATAAATCATTTAGTAAATGATCATTTTAAGGATTTTAAATTAATATAATAAAAATACTAATTAATCAATTAGTATACTAAATAAAAATGATGATTCTCTACTAAAAATAATACATCCTTAAATTAATAAACTTTAAAATTCTAAAATTCTAAAATAACTTAATATTCAAATTAGGCTTTAAACTTCATAAATTATTTAAAAAAAATGACTCAAGCCTAACTTAAAATAAAATACCACAATAATATTTACTAAAATCGTCCCGGTCTCCTTTCCTTGATTCCGCCTCGAATATACATCTGAACATAAACTCAAGAAAACATTTTAACGTACATTAAATAAACATAAATAATTAAAATACTAAAATTTCATAAATTATATGAAAGTATGCATTAAAATCATTTAATAAAATACATAAGAAATTTAATAACTTGCACTCACGTGGTTCAGGTGGACTTCTAATTTTCGAGACATCACATAAATCGTTTGATCAAACTAAACCGCAGTACTGAGCCCGCAGGGATCACCATAGCCCTTGGACTAGATATCCGCTCTCTAACATAACATAATTCCTCCGAAGAGGTTGGAGAGATCCTCGGATACGTTCTTCGGCTTCCAAAACAGTAACATAATTAGGCCACAAGACAAATCACATACCTCAAAAATAATTATTTAGCACGTCACACATACTTACTAACATCTTGAATCTCGTTAGATCGTCCTCGAACTTGCTGCCCTAACATATATTATAATTTATACCCAAAAATCCCCTAAATTGCATTTTGACACATACAACTCCCTAATTAAATAGAGCCACTTAGGACGTAGTAATCGACTCGGGACTCAACCCACAGATAAAATACATCTAACCTACTGTCCAAGGCCCTAGACCAGCCCCAATCCATGCCCGAACTCCATACCATGCACAACGAACAATCTAGACACAAGCTGCCCAAAGAGTGACGCTATGGCACTGTGCATTACATAAGAATTCCTATAGATTCTAACTCGAACCAAACCCAAACCAAGCCCTAGACTCGACCCTTAGACATAACATAAGACCTTGGTCCAGCCCATACACACGCACCATTTCTTAAACAACCCAAAACAGCAGCCCTAGGTCGCGAACAACACCCCATGTGTGCAAGCTTGTAACTTATGATTCCAGTAGATATTTCCACCCAAACAGACCCTAACCAACAATTACCAGACCTACTTCAAGACCCTAAGACCCGCATAAACCCTAGACATGCACCCTGGTCTAGCCTAACCACCAACTCGACGCCAAACCCGTGGCCATCACCCTATGCGCGCGGCTGCGCTTGTTCCATCTTCTGTCGCACCAGCGGCCTATCGGCTCATCCGAACCACCTAAAGACATCTAATCACATCCTAAAACATAAACATAGATGGCAGCAAGCCGTAGGTACTGTCCAACAAAGGTGGCGATCAAAACTTAAAGAAAATGTTGAAATGTGTTAAGGGAACTGATTGGGATAATGAAGAACACAGAGGAGAATAGGTTGCATGCTCAACCTAAATTGGATTTAGGAGTCTGTATTGAAAATTTTTGGGATAGAAATACGATTTTCAAGATTGTGAGGACCGAATTGAATAATACGATTTAAGTTAGAGGTTAAGGTTGAGGTGGATGAGGGAATCTAAGCTTTGCAATTATCAAGACAAAGAAAATTTCGAGGACAAAATTCTTTTAAGGATGGGAGATTTGTAACGTCCGAAAAACCAAATCTACGTAAACCACATGCATGCAAAATTATTTTAATTGCTTAATTGTTTTATTTAATTTATTTTAAATTCTTGCATGATATTTGTTAAATGATTAAAGGTATGATTGCATGATTAAATGATTATATGACATAATTTCATGAAATTGAAGGATTTTATCCGAATATTCGATAATAGGAAGGAGAAAGGAGACCGGGGACGACTAAGACAATAATATTTTTTTAATTAAATAATTGCAAGGCTTTCACATATGATTAAAAATGATTTAATTTTCTTAAAAATATTAGAGTCCGAATTATTTTACGAGTCAAGCTTGATTTTTTCCGGGAAGCCGGGTTTGGGCAAACAAGGAGTTTTAAATGATTAAAAATATTATTTTTGGGAAAATGATTTTATAAACTTTATGTTTTAATTAAATAAGTGTTATTGGGTCCAATTTAATTATTTAAAGTAGGACCAATTGCCCTTAAACTTGCAAGCCCAAAATCAAAGCCCATTATCATGTTGATTAACTTATAAATATGTTGCCTAGGACTTTTAAACACCACAAATCACTTGCAATCAGCCGAAAATTCACGCTCAACACACACCACAATATTCAGAAAATAGGAAGGAAGGAAAGGCTAGGATTCTTCGTCGTCCGGTCGTCCAATGTCGCACCCTCGCCAACGATAGATTATTCGAGCGTTTTAAACACAAAGGCACGTGTTTTCTAAACCTTTTTAAACATCATACAAATCATAATATGCATGATTTAATTGTTTATGTATGAAAAATATGTTTGTACGATTGGTTCATCATGTTGTCAAATATTTTCAAAAGTTTAAACGTGTTACGTATATGAGATCATGGTATGATTCCCAATGACTACGATGCCAACGCAACATGAAATTGGGATAAAGCATTAGTAATTTAAAGGTAAATCAAGGCTGGAATAATCGCACATCAAGGGTTAGGGTTTTCTAGGACAATTTTCATGCATGGCTTGGTTTAAGGGCGCGGCTATTGTGCAGGGGCTGTTGGGGCTCGGCCAGGGCCGGGTCAGAGTCAGGGTGGTCTCACTCTAGGGCTGGTTTGGGTCCTAGGGTGCTAGGGGTCAAGGGAATGGCTAGGGAAGAGTCTTAGTGAACTAGGACTCTCCCCCATGCTCGGTTTTGACAGCAGCAGCCAAGGATGCCTGCGACTGGCCTGGGGACAAGCCAGGGTGGTCTGTCAGGGTCCAAGGGAAATGGTCAAGGGCTGTGACAGGTGATGGTGTGGCTGGGTTCGCTGCTGTCCCCGCCGGAACGTGAGGAAGAAGCTAGTGTGTGCGCGCAACTTGTTCTTGCTTCAAGTGGTACGCTGCAGGGGTCCAGGGTTCTGGGCTGGGCTGGGCTTGGTTGGTCAGGGTGTGGTCTAGGGTCAGTTAAGGTCAGTTGGCTCGGTGTTGGCTCGACTGGAAGTGTTCTAGGCTAATTAGGAGTCCTAGTGCAACTAGGATACACACATATACACATGCATGCAATTGAGTTGAGGGGCAGAAGGGTTTGATCGAGTTAGGGTTTAGTTCCTTGGGTCAAGGCTGGTCAAGAGGGTGCCTAGGTCGGTTGGCTTGTTGTGGGGACCCGGACGCTAATCAAGTTCTTAATCATAATTGGGACTAATTAATCAATTAAAAACAGGGTCTAAATTTTTTTTTTTAAAATGCGGAACGTAGTGAAATCAACTCATATACATATCCGTATAAAATACAATACGAGTCCTGTACTGCATGCATTCAAAATAAACTAAGGTTTAACAACTAATGTCAAGTGTTCCACCCTATCTCTAATCCAAGTCCGGAGCCTCCACTCTAATCACGATCTCTCCTCATCTCCTGGACCCTGATCCTGTCCCACCTGTTGTCAAGTACACATACAGACAAGACAACAGCCGGATATACCGGTGAGAATATAATCCCAGTATAAATCAATGAAACATGCAATCATATAAAACAATATAAAGCATGTAATCAGGTAACAGATATATGTATCAAAATCTGAAACATAATCAATATCAATCTGTCGACATAACTCATAATTCAGACTAGACTCAATCCTAGTCTAGGGATCCCGGTTTCCAGATGTGGTATTCCTATATCGAATTCCGTAAAGGATGGAACCATAATCTCTATTACTCGATATAACCAGTGCCCCGGTATTCCTATATCGAATTCCGTAATAGAAGAATTCCAACCCCTTTACTCGATATAACCAAATATGGTGTTCCTATATCGAATTCCGTAATGGATTCCATTACTCGATATAACCATACATCCAGTGTCCTGACCTAACCGTCATGGACTGTAGCTCTATCGCTAGCATCCTATCTTGAGACATCGTGCAATGTGCCGTGGCGATACCACCACTATCCAGCACTTCTGTCACAAGATAACTCATCTAATACCTGTCATCTAAATTCAAGAGAACAAGTACATTAATCAATGTAATGCAAATATCCATGCAATAAAATAAAGTATGTGATTTAGGGAAACCCAAGTCTAAACCGACTCAAGTCCATCTCCCAATACCACATTGACTTATACCTTTCTTTCGTCGGTCTCTGGCTCAGTCTATGTCCTGAACTCAAAGCCTGTCTGGTACTGACAATATCAATAGTCTCATATCAATATACCAGTCAATTCCATAATAATCTGATCAATCTGGATTTAATTCAAAATCAACAGTATAACGGTACAATTCCAATATCCCCGTCTATACCAATTCACCAGATAATAGTTACAATCCATAACCTATATCCAGTACAATCCCTACTCAATCCATAATCCAGATCTGTCCGGTATCAACTGATTATAATCAGAAAATCATAACAATTCCATAATCAGTCTATTTCTTAATCTGACTTCGATTCTACGATGTCTAATATATCAAGAACATCATATCTGAATCCTATTCAATTCTGACAATAGCATAATTTCAAAGCATGTCAAAACGTAGCAAAACTTATGTCAAAGTGTAGCCTACGTCGATAGGATTTCCGTACCGAAGTCGGATTACGATTTGGACAGACGGATTTTGCACGGTAGGATTTTGAATTGCCAAAAGCTACGCTTCATTCCTCGGCTGATTTGCTGTCTCCATTTCAGAAATGAAGCAATGTATATGTATATATATTACATGCAAACATCGATACGTGTCAGCTGGAGATTCAGCGCACAGCCTCTCGCGCATATGCGCGCATGTCTTCGCGCATATGCGCGAGACCCTCGTCCTCGCGCGTGCCGCTCACCTCGCCTCGCGCATATGCGCGCATCGATCAGCGCATGTGCGCGAGGGAACTTTCATCTCGAGGCACCCTACTGCCTCTTTCGCGCATATGCGTGCAGTCACTCCGCGCATATGCGCGAAGCCTACTGTCCAATGCGCGCATGTGCGCGCATTAGCTCGCGCATGTGCGTGAGTCCTTTGCACCAATACACACACTTTTCACACTTATGTGTATTTCTTATCCCGATTAATCCTTTCATAATCATATCAAATTATAACTCAATAATTACCGATTATTAGGATTAATTTTCCGGGCATTACATTTCTCCCCCTCTAAGATACGATTTCGTCCTCGAAATCACAGGCAATCAAATCATATCATTAAGAAGAAATGTAATTACAGGCGAGTACGTATTTACATCAGTGAAACAATGCTGGGAATTCCTGTCTCATGTCAGATTCAGTCTCCCACGTGGCTTCTTCAACACCATGACGAGTCCATTGAACTTTTACCAGGGGAATCATTTTCGTTCTGAGCTGTTTTTCTTTACGATCAATAATCCTGATCGGTTTCTCGACATAACTCAATGTCTCATCCAGCTCGGTCTCATCTGGTTGAATCACATGTGAATCATCAGGGAGATATTTCCGCAGCATCGATACATAAAAAACATCATGTATTCCAGATAATGAAGGCGGCAATGCTAGTCGATAGGCACGATCTCCTATCTTTTCAAGAATCTCATATGGACCTACATATCTTGGAGACAATTTCCCTTTCTTGCCAAATCTGACAACAACTCTGAAAGGAGAAATCTTCAGGAATACTCGGTCTCCAGTCTCAAATACCAACGGTCGTCGTCGAAGGTTGGCATATTTGGCTTGTCTGTCCTGAGCTGCCTTCATTTTCTTTTGAATCAATTTAACTTTCTCGGTCATATCTCTGATCATATCCGGTCCAGTCTCAGGAACTTCAGAGATATCATCCCAATATAATGGGGATCTGCACTTCTTTCCGTACAACGCTTCAAATGGTGCCATCTCAATACTCGTTTGATAACTATTGTTGTACGAAAATTCACAAAGTGGCAATGCTTCTTGCCAATTAGTGCTAAAATCCAGCACTATAGCTCTCAACATATCTTCCAATGTCTGGATCGTACGCTCTGACTGTCCGTCAGTTTGTGGATGATATGCGGTACTCAAATGCAACTTCGTACCTAGAGCCTGCTGTAAACTCTGCCAGAAGTGCGAAGTGAATCGAGGATCTCGGTCTGAAACAATCGACTTCGGCACTCCGTGCAATCTAACAACTTCTCGGACATAGATATCGGCCATCTGATCATATCTATACGTCATCTTGTATGGAATAAAACATGCAGATTTGGTCAATCGATCAATCACGACCCAAATCGCATCACAACCTCGGGAGGATCTCGGCAACTGTGTCACAAAATCTATGGAAATGTGATCCCATTTCCATTCAGGAATGGACAAACTCTGTAACAATCCTCCTGGTTTCTTTCTTTCAGCCTTCACCTGTTGGCAATTCAGACACTTGGCTACAAATTCAGTCACATCAGATTTCATTTGTTTCCACCAATACTGTGTCTTTAAATCATTATACATTTTCCTGCCACCAGGATGAATGCTAAAACGACTGTTGTGCGCTTCTGTCAATATCCGCTGTCTCAAATCTGAAACATTTGGCACAACAAGACGATTATTCACATACAAGACATTGTCACGAATCTGATATTCCGATTGATGTCCAGATCTAACCATCGCAATCGAATTCTGTACGTTCTGATCAATTTTTTGCGCCTCTTTGATTCTCAATATCAATTCTGGTTCAGCTCGAATTGCATATAATCTTAGAGGCTGACAATCCGTCTCAAAAGCTAATCCAGACAAACAGCAGTCTTCTATCAAATTCGAGACACCTATCGTCGATAAGGATAGTGCACATACCTTTCGACTCAACGCATCTGCTGCTACATTGGACTTCCCTGGATAATATTTAATCTCACAATCAAAGTCTTTCAGTAAATCCAGCCATCTCCGCTGTCTCATATTCAGCTCTGATTGCGAAAACAGATATTTCAAGCTTTTGTGATCAGCATATATCTCAAATTTTTCACCGTACAGATAATGCCGCCATATCTTCAATGCAAAGACTATGGCTGCCAATTCAAGATCATGAATTGGGTAACGAGTTTCATGGGGTTTCAACTGTCTTGAGGCATAAGCAATCACATGCCCTCGCTGCATCAAAACACAACCCAATCCTCGGTGAGATGCATCACAATAAACAACAAATCCACCAGTGCCTGAAGGAATCGTCAACACAGGCGCACTGGTCAGTCTCTTTTTCAACTCAAGAAAACTGGATTCACAGTCTTCTGTCCACACGAATGGAGCATTCTTCTGAGTTAACTGCGTAATCGGTTTGGCAATACTCGAGAAATCTTTAATAAATCGTCGATAATATCCTGCCAAACCCATAAAACTGCGAATTTCTGGTACAGATATAGGTCTCGGCCAACTCATCACGGCTTCAACCTTACTAGGATCAACTGATATACCGTCTCCCGATATAATGTGACCCAAAAACACAACCTGTTTCAGCCAAAACTCGCATTTCGACAATTTAGCATACAGTTTCTCTGCCCTCAAAATTCTCAACACAGTCCTCAGATGATTAGCATGCTCAATCATATTCTTTGAATAAATCAATATATCATCAATGAATATGATAACAAAATCATCCAAGTATTTCTGAAATACGCGGTTCATCAATCCCATAAATACCGCAGGTGCATTCGTCAAACCAAAAGGCATGACAATAAACTCATAGTGTCCATACCTGGTTCTGAATGCTGTCTTTGAGATATCAGAATCCCTGACTCTCAATTGATGGTATCCAGATCTCAAGTCGATCTTGGAATATACCGATGAACCCTGCAACTGATCAAATAAATCATCAATACGAGGCAAGGGGTATTTATTCTTTACCGTTGCCTTATTCAGTTGCCTGTAGTCGATACAAAGTCTCATCGACCCATCCTTCTTTCTCACGAACAGTACTGGAGCACCCCAAAGAGATACACTAGGTCTAATGTAACCCTTGGCCAATAAATCCTCGAACTGTTCTTTCAACTCTTTCAACTCGATCGGTGCCATCCTGTAAGGAGCTCTCGAAATCGGAACTGTTCCTGGCATTAACTCAATGCCGAAGTCTATCTCTCGAATCGGAGGCAATCCAGGAATCTCATCTGGAAAGACATCAGCAAACTCACACACCACCGGCAAGTCCGCCAATGATGGGCTCGTCTTCAGTAAATCAACTGAATATACCAGGAATCCATCCGCTCCCTTCTGCAATAATCGAGTCATATTTATGGCAGATATCAAAGGAATTCTAGCTCTAGAACCCTTACCATAAAATTTCCACTCCTCAGCCATCTCAGGTCTGAATCGAACTATCTTGTGGAAACAATCGACTGTAGCTCGGTACTTGGTCAACATGTCGATGCCGACAATACAATCAAAATCAGATAAACCAAGAACAATACAGTCTAAATCAATCGTATGCCCGTCGTACTGCAGTATACACGATTTCACAGATTTCACTGACATCAAACCTGTCCCTAACGGCGAAGAGACAGACACTACTGCAGACAGTGACTCAATAGGTAACGCATGACTCAGTGCAAACCTCTCAGAAATAAAAGTATGCGATGCACCAGTATCAAGCAATACATATGCAGGATAACCAGAAATAAAGCAGTTACCTGCCACAACATCATCAGGTGCATCCTGTGCCTGCTCCTCGGTCAAAGCAAACAATCGGGCCTGCTGTCTAGGAGGCTGGCTCGCGGTCTGGCCCCCTCCTGGCCTCTGCTGTGACAGAGTAGACGGTACTGGCTGAAAGGAATGAACGGTAGATGGTCGTCTACCTGCCTGAGCCACTGATCCAGATGACTCAGATGCCTGGGATCCCTGGGCACCTCGCTGTGGACACACTCGGGCAAAGTGTCCCTGCTGTCTACAGATACGACAGCTGCCAACTACTCCTCGGCACTGATCTGTGGAATGCCTCCCTCCACAAGTACTACAGTACGGTCCTGCATAGCTCTGGCTCTGACCGGTCTGTCTAGAGCCACTCGAACTGGACGAGGTAGTCCCTGATTTCTTGAATTGCTTCCCTCTAGCCTTCAAGAAATCCTTCTTTCCGCTACCGCTGCTGCCACCTTCAAATCTAGGAGGTGGGTGTTGCTGTCCCGGTGCTGGAAGCACAAATGAAGCCTCTCTCTGCCTCATCAAGCCTGCCTCGGCTCCCTTGGCTCTGTTCAGGGCATCGGTGAAATTATTGGGCCTCCCAATATTTACCAGCGTAAAAATCTCAGGATTTAGGCCATTTATGAACTGATCTGCTACGGCCTCATCATGTTCAGCTACGTGGGGAGCAAATCGGAGCAATGTCGAAAACTTAGCCACATAATCCTCAATGTTCAACTGGCCTTGTTTCAGGTTTGCAAACTCGGCTCCCTTGTCCTTCCTATAAGAAACTGGAAAGAACCGTAGATAAAATTCAGATTTGAACACATTCCAGGTAATGGCCGTACCTCGCTGTTCCAATGCCCTTTTAGTCGTGATCCACCAGTGTTTAGCAACGTCATGCAACTGGTGTATTATCAGTTTCACCCTCTTTTCCTCAGTATACTCCAGGGATTCAAACAGTGATTCAATGTCGTCCAACCAACTTTCACATTCCACGGAGTTCTCCGTTCCTTTCAAACTCGGTGGATGAAATGACTGAAACCGTTTCAGCAATTTCTCCATTGCTGTAGGTGTCACATCCATGGGAGGATTCGAGGTACTCCCCTGTTCTGGCATTCTCCTCGGAGGCATATCTGATAACCAAAAGGGTTAGCAGTTCCAACAATAATCCTGTTTCAAGCCTCCTCGGATCATCTTACTGCTGATCCAGAATCGGTTCTGATTCAATCTCAATAATACATGTTTTCAAATCAAGTCAGATAAACAGATAAACATGCATTATAAAGCAGTAAATCATGCTAGCAATCAAAAGCAGGAAAGAAAATCTCAATCTACCCCGCTCACTAGCTCCTATCTCAATCTCAAGGATCTATCGCTCTGATACCACCTGTTGTGGGGACCCGGACGCTAATCAAGTTCTTAATCATAATTGGGACTAATTAATCAATTAAAAACAGGGTCTAATTTTTTTTTTTTAAAATGCGGAACGTAGTGAAATCAACTCATATACATATCCGTATAAAATACAATACGAGTTCTGTACTGCATGCATTCAAAATAAACTAAGGTTTAACAACTAATGTCAAGTGTTCCACCCTATCTCTAATCCAAGTCCGGAGCCTCCACTCTAATCACGATCTCTCCTCATCTCCTGGACCCTGATCCTGTCCCACCTGTTGTCAAGTACACATACAGACAAGACAAGAGCCGGATATACCGGTGAGAATATAATCCCAGTATAAATCAATGAAACATGCAATCATATAAAACAAAATAAAGCATGTAATCAGGTAACAGATATATGTATCAAAATCTGAAACATAATCAATATCAATCTGTCGACATAACTCATAATTCAAACTAGACTCAATCCTAGTCTAGGGATCCCGGTTTCCAGATGTGGTATTCCTATATCGAATTCCGTAAAGGATGGAACCATAATCTCTATTACTCGATATAACCAGTGCCCCGGTATTCCTATATCGAATTCCGTAATAGAAGAATTCCAACCCCTTTACTAGATATAACCAAATATGGTGTTCCTATATCGAATTCCGTAATGGATTCCATTACTCGATATAACCATACATCCAGTGTCCTGACCTAACCGTCATGGACTGTAGCTCTATCGCTAGCATCCTATCTTGAGACATCGTGCAATGTGCCGTGGCGATACCACCACTATCCGGCACTTCTGTCACAAGATAACTCATCTAATACCTGTCATCTAAATTCAAGAGAACAAGTACATTAATCAATGTAATGCAAATATCCATGCAATAAAATAAAGTATGTGATTTAGGGAAACCCAAGTCTAAACCGACTCAAGTCCATCTCCCAATACCACATTGACTTATACCTTTCTTTCGTCGGTCTCTGGCTCAGTCGATGTCCTGAACTCAAAGCCTGTCTGGTACTGACAATATCAATAGTCTCATATCAATATACCAGTCAATTCCATAATAATCTGATCAATCTGGATTTAATTCAAAATCAACAGTATAACGGTACAATTCCAATATCCCCGTCTATACCAATTCACCAGATAATAGTTACAATCCATAACCTATATCCAGTACAATCCCTACTCAATCCATAATCCAAATCTGTCCGGTATCAACTGATTATAATCAGAAAATCATAACAATTCCATAATCAGTCTATTTCTTAATCTGACTTCGATTCTACGATGTCTAATATATCAAGAACATCATATCTGAATCCTATTCAATTCTGACAATAGCATAATTTCAAAGCATGTCAAAACGTAGCAAAACTTATGTCAAAGTGTAGCCTATGTCGATAGGATATCCGTACCGAAGTCGGATTAAGATTTGGACAGACGGATTTTGCACGGTAGGATTTTGAATTGCCAAAAGCTACGCTTCATTCCTCGGCTGATTTGCTGTCTCCATTTCAGAAATGAAGCAATGTATATGTATATATATTACATGCAAACATCGATACGTGTCAGCTGGAGATTCAGCGCACAGCCTCTCGCGCATATGCGCGCATGTCTTCGCGCATATGCGCGAGACCCTCGTCCTCGCGCGTGCCGCTCACCTCGCCTCGCGCATATGCGCGCATCGATCAGCGCATGTGCGCGAGGGAACTTTCATCTCGAGGCACCCTACTGCCTCTTTCGCGCATATGCGTGCAGTCACTCCGCGCATATGCGCGAAGCCTACTGTCCAATGCGCGCATGTGCGCGCATTAGCTCGCGCATGTGCGTGAGTCCTTTGCACCAATACACACACTTTTCACACTTATGTGTATTTCTTATCCCGATTAATCCTTTCATAATCATATCAAATTATAACTCAATAATTACCGATTATTAGGATTAATTTTCCGGGCATTACAGCTTGGGCTTGGCTCGAGGTGGCTCAACCATGGCTTGAGTAAATTAGGGGATGGCTCGGTGTTTTTGAGTGAGGGTCAAAAACGAGATTTAATGAACTAAAATTGGAACCATGGGTCCACGGGTGTGGTTTATGGCTCACAAGTGTAGACTAGAAGATTATGTTTATAATTTGGGATCAAAATAATGAATTTTGAATTTATCCGAAATTTAATCGCCTCTCGAATAGTTAATTAAAGCAAGAAAAAAAATAAAATCAAGAATTTTACGTATAGGAGCAAAACGGTAATTTTACACTTGAAAAATACGTAAAAGTTTGACAGCGTCCTGAAGGATCATAACGCATGTTAAATGATAATTTATGATTTTAAAATGATGATTTTAATGAAAAATTGGTATTTTATGATTTATGGTAAAGATGTGAAATTTATACTGTTTAAAATGCTATTTTTGAAAAGTTATGATATTTTATGTTAAAAGAAAATGAAAAATGTTTTGAGGGATGTGAATTGACTGTGAAAAATAATATATGATTTTGTGGGGATGTTGTGAGGGGAAAAGGCCCAGAGGGACCCATTTACGGGAGAAGACCTCAGAGGGAGCCCATTATTGAGAAAAGACCCCAGAGGGAGCCCGTCTATGGGGAAGACCCTCGAGGGAGTGCCGATGATCGTATTTTCATGGTGGAGCCTAATGCCCATCCCCATGGATCATGTGTAGCTGAAGACTGACAGCCGACCAAAGGATAAAAGCTAGTCACTTTCAAAGATCAAACTTCACCCAAAATGATATATAATTGAAGCTTTACGAGGAAAATAATTTTACGATTTTATGATATATGATCTATGCTTAAAACTATTTTAAAATGATTTATTTAAGCTTAAATGATTTTTAAATGATTTTAAATGGTTTTGTTTATGTTCAAAAGATTATTTTAAATAAAAGTATGATTTTTAAATGCATATGATTGTATATGTATCATTTGCTACTCATGTTTAGAGCATGCTGAGTCATTAGACTCACTAGGTTTGTATGATGCATGATTTGATGATTTTATGGGAGGCGCTGACGATTGAGTGGATCAAGTGCATCAGTACAGTCCCAAGGAACCTTTATGTTTCCGCACTAGATTGTTAGATATAAGATTTTAAAGATTTATATTAATGATTTTATTAGAGATATTTTATGCTTTAATTTTATGTCAGTTGATCTTTTAAAGGTCAACGTAGGATTTTTGGTTAATCGATGATTTAGGGATATTTTGATGCACTTGAGGTTTAAATGTTAAATTATTATGATTTATGAAAATGTTACGTTATTTTAATTAGTATTTTCGAGTTTGTGATTTTAAAAAAAAAAATCGAGGTCGTTTCCTCTAATCAGTTCAGAACCCAAATAGAAAAGGATACTAAGTTCTCATTTCAATGATTTCAGGTACTAAAGAAGAAGAACTTGGAAGAATCAATCTTGTTTTTGGACAGCTGTTGTTCCAGAAATATGACAGGAAATAAAAATCTCCTATCAGAAGTCGTCGAATACAAAGGACCAAGAATCACTTTTAGTGATAATTCTAAAAGTAAAGCAGTGGGTAAAATTAAGATTACTCACGCCAAATTTTATATCGAATATGTATTCTTAGTTGAAAATTTATGTTATAATTTGATTAGCATAAGTCAACTTTGTGACAACAGGTATATTGTTGAGTTTCACAAGCATATGTGCACTGTTAAAACTATTGCAGGAAATATTGTATTGACTGGTCTTATAGAGCAGAACATATATCAGGTGAAATGGAATTATGATAGTTTAATGCACCTACTTGTTTCATCGCCTTAAATGGAAATAAAAATTGGCTATGACACAAACGGCTCAATCACCTTAATTTCAAATCCATTGCCACTATTAGAAAAATTAAGTTGGTATGTGGTTTATCTAACATTGATTTTGAAAAGGATAGAATCTGCAAAGCTTGTCAAATAAGTAAACAAGTTCGCTCAACATTCAAAAACAAAGGAAGGAACTCATCAGCTTGATGCCTAGAACTACTTCACATGAATCTGTTCAGACCCATACCAGTAATGAGCTTAGGGGGAAAGACATTTACCCTAGTGGTGATTGATGAATTCTCTCGGTTCACGTGGGTAATATTCTTGAGTTTCAAAGATCAAACCGCTGCTCAACTCATCAAACTCCTGAAGAGACTTCAGAATGAGAAAACTGAAGCAGTGGAAAAGATGAGGAGTGATAGAGGAACTGAATTTTTGAACCAATTACTATCGTCCTATCTTGAAGACCACGACATCAAGAATGAGCTCTCAGCTGCCAGGTCAGTGCAAAAGAATGGAGTTGCTGAAAGAAGAAACCGCACTTTCAAGGAAGCAGCTAGAACTATGCTAGCGGATTCCGGAATCTCTCAGAGATTTTGGCAGAGGCGGTCAACACTGCTTGTTATACTCAGAACCGGTACATGATGAACAAGAATCATGAAAAGACTCCATATGATATCTGGACTGAAAAGCAACCTGAAACTATATACTTCTACATATTTGATTGTAAGTGCTTTATACATAACAATGACAAGACACATTTAACTGCATTTGATGTTAAATCCGATAATGGTGTCTTCTTGGGATATTCAGCAGTGAGCAAAGCATATAGAGTACACAATCAAAGAACTCACATTGTTGAAGAATCCAAACATATTGTATTTGATGAATAATCCATATGTCATGACAATAATAGTAACAACATTCATGATTTAATTAATAAATTAGATGCTAGTAACCTTGAATCTAGCAGTGATGACGAGATAGATTTAAGAAAAACGGTTGAGAACATTTCTGAAAAAAATTCAACCACCCAAGAACAACTTCCTCGGGCAGATGAACCGGTGAACAATCACCTGTATGAAACTAATCATATGGAGGAAGAAATGGTGGAACAAGAAGATGCAACGGCTCAACCAACACAGCCCAATCTATATGGACCATGTCTCCGGTGGAAAAAAGATCATCTACTCGAGCTGGTCATCAGTAACCCAACCGCTCATCTTATAACCAGAAAACAAATGATAAATGAATTTATGCACACTGCTTTCCTTTCTCAGTTAGAACCTAAGAAAATCGGTGATGCACTGAATGATACCAATTGGATAGATGTCATGCAGGAAGAACTTAATCAATTCGAAAGAAGCAAAGTCTGGCATTTAGTTCCTCGACCTTCTAATCTACATGTAATTGGTACTAGGTGGGTGTTTAGAAACAAGATGGATGAGAACGGTTCAATAGTTAGAAACATTTCCACATCTCTTCCTCCAAGATCCCCTAATGGAACACTGACCTACTCTCGATGTACTGCTTATTCACCTTCCTAGAATCACAGCTTTTTTGCAAACACATGTTTTTCAACAAGATTTCCACAAGACAACGAAGATGCAACGTCCTCAAGAAGAATTGCAAGATCGGCACTCCCCTGTGGTGCATCCATGGGAAAGAACGATATCGAATCCTTGAAGAGGCCGAGTTTACCATCTTCGCTTTGTATCTTCTCTTCCGTAAATTTTTTCTAAATATTTAGATCCATAAAATGATTGAAGTAGTTCCATTATCTTATTACAAATATGTTCTTTGAGTGTGTCAAAACAAAGATCTGAAAGCTTCTCTTCCCTGAGCGTTCACTTCACACTGAAGCTTGAAAGCTGGATTGCTCTTTCGCTTGCTTGCTTGCCTGGTATGTCCTTTTAGAGAACTCCAGTTATATGCCTTGTATTTTTTTTTCACAGGATTTCTCGTTACTCAGGTCAGCATTCTCACTTCTGATATCTCCAGATCTTGTCACCAAAAACCTTCCCCGATTGACAGAACGTTCCGCTACTGACACTTGAAAAAGCAGCTTTCAAGGTGTAAAGGCCCGAAAATTCGTGCTTGAAAATTTACGAAAAATTAAAAATTTTCTTTTAAAGTAAACGGAGAATCAAATTCATAAAATAAACTGTTAAATAATGTTTAATGTTTAAAAATAGCAGCGGAAGAATTTAATGTTTGCAAAGTAACAATTTAAAATAATTCAACAAGAGATAAAAATGTTTGAGCATAAAAATCGTAAGTGCTAAAAATGAGGTCCTCGGGTTCCACTACTGCCGACTCAAGCTGGCTCACTGTTCCCCGCCCTCGGTCCTGACATCATCAGTACCTACAACAATCAAGTCTAGTGAGTCTAAAGACTCAGCATGCATAAATCGTATATAGCGAGTACATAAATAAATAGTAAAATTTTGCATGAGGTAAGATGTTGTATCAGGAGTCATAAAGTGAAAATACTTCGCCATAAAAAATTATAATACGTGCATAACTAAACTGAACATCGTAGTAAAAATGGTTGCTCCATCGAGCCCTGTCATAAATATCAAGTAATAATTTTCTGGTGAGATTATGGTATCCGCAAGTGGCCACTGCACTAATATAAACTGCAAAATGACCGGTGACTGGCGACCGGACCGATAACTGGCGATCGGATTTAAATATGCTCGTCTGATCAGAAAAAATGCCTGTAATGCCCGGAAATTTAATCCTTGTAATCTATAATTATTGATATATAATGTGATATGATTATGAGAGGATTAATCGGGACACGAAAAGGAGACTATATGTGAAATTCGGAAAACTTGGGCAGAAAGAGTGGCGCCCGAGCGGTAGTTTATGACCGCTCGAGCGCCAGTGGATAGCAAGGAAAATGTTCGGGCAGAATGTGTGGCGCCCGGGCGGTAGTTTTTAACCGCCCGAGCGCCAAAGTGTGATACGCCGAGCATTCAGACAGAAGATGCCGCGCCCGAGCGGTAAAAATTAACCGCCCGAGCGCGAGGCATGCAAAACAAAAGGATGCCACTTGCCTTATATAGTGCAACGTGTATATATATATATATATATATATATATATATATATATATACAAACAACCGAATTTAGAAGTAAAAAGGAAGAATCGAGGGCAGAGAGTTTCAAGTTTTCTTCGAGGATTATAATCGTGATTTTCGAGCGATCCGCCCGTTAGATTTTAAATCCGACTTCAGTACCGAGTTCCTATCAACGTAGACTATAACTGGACGTAAGTTTTGCTACGTTTTGACATGTTTTGAAATTAGACTATTGTCAGAATTGAATAGGATTCATATATGATGTTCTTGTCATGCTAGACATCATAGAAGTGAAGTCAGATTGAGAAACGGACCATTTATGTAATTGTTATGATTTTTGGAGTCGATGTGACTGAGAATTCATATCAGATATGTATTGTTATTGAGATTACGACTAGTATCGATATTGATTAATCGTTTAGATCAACTGCTATATCTTCTTCGAATGTAATGTCCCCCAAACAATATAATCTGTCTCAATACTGTTTTAGAACAATAACAATTCGCAAGCAATTTCAAAACAATAATCGGATATTGATTTATACTCGAATCGGAGCTGATATTAATATTATTAGGAATCCGTATATGATACCGATTGTGATATATTATTGTGATTATATACAGTGCAACCGAATCAGAGCGTCGATCAGAGCATCAGGTAGGTATTACTGTTATATATATATCTTGTTTGTGCCGAATATTCCGAATCTGGAATGACAGAAAGGGTCAGAAGTGCACAGTGATCGATTCAGTATTCTTTTCCGTAACAGAACAGATAAGGATATTAATTGTTATGAGTTGATTGATTGGTATACACGGATGTTGTGTAGCCATTGTTTTGAGATTGAATTATCACGAATGATGTTGTTGATATGAGCTTATTGCAGTTCTGTACATCTCCTTCCGGTATCTGATTTGAGATATGATCTGATTATCTGTATAACACGAGTTGAGTGTTTGTGATTTCGGGGACGCAATCATATCTTAGAGGGGGAGAAATGTAATGCCCGGAAATTTAATCCTAGTAATCTATAATTATTGATATGTAATGTGATATGATTATGAGAGGATTAATCGGGACACGAAAAGGAGACTACATGTGAAATTCGGAAAACTTGGGCAGAAAGAGTGGCGCCCGAGCGGTAGTTTATGACCGCTCGAGCGCCAGTGGATAGCAAGGAAAATGTTCGGGCAGAATGTGTGGCGCCCGGGCGGTAGTTTTTAACCGCTCGAGCGCCAAAGTGTGATACGCCGAGCATTCAGACAGAAGATGCCGCGCCCGAGCGGTAAAAATTAACCGCCCGAGCGCGAGGCATGCAAAACAAAAGGATGCCACTTGCCTTATATAGTGCAACGTGTGTATATATATATATATATATATATATATATATATATATATATATATATATACAAACAACCGAATTTAGAAGTAAAAAGGAAGAATCGAGGGCAGAGAGTTTCAAGTTTTCTTCGAGGATTATAATCGTGATTTTCGAGCGATCCGCCCGTTAGATTTTAAATCCGACTTCAGTACCGAGTTCCTATCAACGTAGACTACAACTGGACGTCAGTTTTGCTACGTTTTGACATGTTTTGAAATTAGACTATTGTCAGAATTGAATAGGATTCATATATGATGTTCTTGTCATGCTAGACATCATAGAAGTGAAGTCAGATTGAGAAACGGACCGTTTATGTAATTGTTATGATTTTCGGAGTCGATGTGACTGAGAATTCATATCAGATATGTATTGTTATTGAGATTACGGCTAGTATCGCTATTGATTATGAGCTCTGGTATTATATCTGTGATGTTGGGATTGACGGGGTTACTGAAATTGTATTGTCATACCGTCGAAACATCAATGAATTGATATTGATCAGACTCAGTATTGATTGTGATTATATCGTGATATTGTCGATATGAATTGGATTGTGTCTTGATTCGATATTAATCAGAACAGGCTTTGAACTGAGCTGTATATTGACACAGTCTATTCGATATTGTGAATTCAGATTGACATGGACAGACGTGAAATGGAGTCTTCGTCTTCGTCAGACCATGAAGACAAAGGTATAAGTCAATGTGGTATTGGGAGATGGACTTGAGTCGGTTTAGACTTGGGTTTCCCTAAATCACATACTTTACTTTATTGCATTGATATTGCATTGATTTGATTGATATACTAGTTTTCTTGAGTTATAGATTACAGGTATTAGAAGAGTAATCTTATGACAGAAGTGCCGTTAGTGGTGGGATCGCCACGGACACATTGCACGATATCATAAGATGGTGTATTGGCAGTAGTGCCAAAGTCTGTCATTAGATGATGGATTATCGATGTGGGTAGATTGATAACTTCTTCTATTACTGTTAGTTGATATTATATCGATGTGGATAGATGTATAGCTTATTCTATTACTGTTGATTGATATTATATCGATGTGGATAGATTCATCGTTCCTTCTATTACTGTTAATCGATGTTATATCGATGTGGATAGAATCGGACTTTGTTTTATTACTGGTAATCGATATCATATCAATGTGAATAGAATCAGGACTTGCTCTATTACTGGTAATCGATAATATATCAATGTGAATAGAATAAGGGTTTCGTCTATTACTATTAATCGATACTGTATCGGTGTGGATAGAACTGGAGTCTTTTCTATTACTGTTAATCGATACTATATCGGCGTGGATAGAACTGAAGTCTTTTCTATTACTGTTAGTCGATATATGCAGACCGACGTCTGGAACCGGGATCCCTAGACTAGGATTGAGTCTAGTCTGAATGATGTAGCTACGAGTATTGTCGACAGTTTGATATTTATTATGTTTCAGACTTTGTTACATATATCTGTTACCTGATTACATGCTTTATATTGTTTATATGATTGCATGTTTCGTTGATTTATACTGGGAGTATATTCTCACCGGTTTATCCGGCTGTTGTCTTGTCTGTATGTGTACTTGACAACAGGTGGGACAGGATCAGGGTCCAGGAGATGAAGAGAGAGATCGTGATTAGAGTGGTGGCACCGGACTTGGACTAGAGATAGGGTTGAACACTTGATAGTAGTTGTCAAACCCTAGTTTGAATAAATGTGTTGTAATACAGGACTTGTATTTTATATACTGATATGTATATATGTTTTAATTTCACTACGTTCCGCATTTTAAAAAAAAAAATTATTAGACCCTGTTTTAATTGATTAATTAGTCCAAATTACGATAAAGAACTTGATTAGCGTCCGGGTCCCCACAATGCCACAGTATACAGGGTGGTACAAACTGAAACTGACCGGTAACTGGCGACCGGATTTACAAAGTCTCCCATGATAGTGCTACGGCCACAAGCAATATCGCATAAATCTCAAAAATGAACATTTTAAATTTCTATGCACGTAATATAATTAAATGGCATCATCAAATCTGAAAAATTTCAATCTCCTGTATTAAAATCATTTACTTGCGATAATTTAAAAAATATCTATGACTTGATTGAAGAGTCAAAGGAGATATAAACATGACTGGGTTTGTTTTGACAGAAAACAAACGAAATACTGACGCGGCGCGGTGGAGACGGAGTGCTCTTCCTTAATTCTTTTAAACCAAACATGCATGATAATTATTATAATAGTGTAAAAATCGTAAACGTGATGCATGAACATTTAAAAATATCATGATTTGTGCTCAGGGCGATGCTAGGACTAAAATCTCACCCCGGGTGCAAAATGACCATTTTGCCCCTGGAAACCCAAAAATTATCGTTTCAACCCTGGACCTCTGTATACCCATGCAAGCAGCATAGATAAAGTCCTTGATTATGCTTTAATACAAATGAATCGTAATTCGATGTTGAAACTCATTTGTAAACACTGCATATTCTAAATTCGTTCCTGGTCGATTCAGCTGCCTAAAACATGGATAAAGGTCGCTTGAGCTCGAGACTAGCATCTGTGATGTTGTGTACTGCGTTTCTTGGTAAGGGCATAGAGATGCCCAAACATACAGATGGGTAGTCATATGATGATTATATCGAACAACCCTCCCTCGGACTTTCCAAGTGGTTATCATTCATCGAGAGGATAAGTCTGTGGTTATGATTGTACACCATTAGTCCTTACGACCCGGGACAACACTGAGGCTCTATATGCTAGGGCTGTGCTTTGACTCGTTTACCGACTCCAGGAGAGTCATCAGGTGGCGAGGTTGGGTACAGTTGCGACACATATAGGAGCCAGTGCATTGTAGTCGGGGATTCACCGCTCACCTACGGGTGTGGATATCCTGTGTGATCTAATGAAATAATAGTGCATGGAATCTCTGGCCAGAGTATGAGATGTACGTTAGAGAAGGAGTTCTCAAATAGTACATGCGATGCCACTATTATAGTTATCACATAGTTATCGAATTAATATGCAACCCTCGATGAACCAATGGTTGCAGATTCGATCGGGATATATGAGATGAAGGGACCGTACTGTA
This sequence comes from Primulina eburnea, assembly GCF_022965805.1. Taxonomy (NCBI): domain Eukaryota; kingdom Viridiplantae; phylum Streptophyta; class Magnoliopsida; order Lamiales; family Gesneriaceae; genus Primulina; species Primulina eburnea. Next base: position 8,224,862 of record NC_133104.1, read on the forward strand.
CGTTAATCATAATCGACTGGTTCTTGCAGGCACTATCAGTCAATGTTTTCAAAACCGGACCGGACCGGCCGGTTGGACCGGTTCAACCGCGAACCGGTCTCCAGACCGGTCCGGACATAAATAAAAACCCGGAAAACAGGTTTAACCGGAAAAAACCGGTTAAAACCCGGTTCAACCGGGAAAACCGGAAACCGGCCGGTCTTCAGGAACCGGCCGGGTCTATGAAATTATAAAAAAAATTGCCCAGAGATCGGCGACGGTTATTTTTAAATCCGTCGCTATATAGCAACGGTTAAGAATAACCGTCGCTATGTAGCGACGGTTTTTTTCAAACCGTCGCTAAATAGCGACGGTTTTTACTTTTTTTTTTATAAGAAACTTGATGTTTACTACTTTTTTTATAATTAATCTTGATGTTTACTTGGACACTTAAACTTGGTCATCACTATTTGGTTACTTTTTTTAATAAGAAACTTGATGTTTACTACTTTTTTTATAATTAATCTTGATGTTTACTTGGGCACTTAAACTTGGTCATCACTATTTGGTTACATGTTATGTGTAATTTGGATTTTTGAATTTGAAAAGTGATGTTTATTTTGATATTTGTTGTAATTTTCATCTTAAAAATTAAATAAAAACTATAAAAATATAAATAATCAATATTTTACTATTTTATTTATTATATAAAATAAATAAAATATTAATTTTATTGATCCGGTTCGACCGTCCGGTTGAACCGGTTGAACCGGTTGAACCATTTTTTAAGGCTTGACCGGTTCGATTAACGGTCCGGTTATAAAAACACTGCTATCAGTGATACCTAGGGGATCATGGGGCGATGCTACTAGACGCTCTTACCATGATCCGATGGGTGCAATCAGAAATGAGTTCTGACATTCTTGATCAAGGTGTTGATGAAAAGAATGAGGCTAACTAGGGTAAGCCCGAATAAAGGATTATGTCCTGAATCACAAAGAGTTGTGAACCCACGGCTAGCTGTATCCCTGAACCATTGAGGGTCACACAAGCACTTGATCGTTTGTTCCCGTTGAGAGAATAAATTCAAGGAGTTGAATTTATATTATGATATAGTAAATTCAAGGAGTTGAATTTATGATAATTAAATTTTGAGAAAATAAATTCAAGGAGTTGAATTTATAAGATAATAAATTCAAGAAGTTGAATTTATGAAATTTGGAGAGAATAAATTCAAGGAGTTGAATTTGTAATATTAAATTCAAATGTTGAATTTATAATATATATATTTAATTTATTAAACTCAAAAGTTGAGTTTATTAAATAATAAATTAAATATAGTGGGAAGTATGTTTAATGGGCTTGTAGGAGTACAAGTCCAACATACTAAATAATTAAAGTGTTTAATGGAATTTGATTAATTAATTAAACTAGTTGGACTAGCCTAATTAATTAATCAAGCCCATTAATGTTAATTATTGTAATTAGGTCATGGAATTTTTATTCTAAAATTTTTGACCTAAAATCAAGGCCTCCACTAATTATGATTGTGAGATTTTGAGAATCACAATCATAATCTTTCAAATATTTAGTTTACTTAATTAATTAAATTAATTAAGTTAATGATAATTAATGAAAGATTAAAAAGAAAAATAAGATTTGGATTCTTATTTTTCACGTGAAGGGGGCATCCGAAATATGGGAATGAAATTTCATTGGGTTTCGGCTCTTCCCAATTCCAAATTGCTGCTCTCGATATTTTTCTTTTTGCAAAGGAGTCTCGGCCACCTTATTTGATAGGGATAGGGTCGATTTTTCTTTGGGATCGATCTCTACGAAAAATATCTTCCAATTTTCTAGTGCAAATTGGAAGAGGAATAAATCATCTAGTCGTGGACCTGATTAGAAGAAAGAAGTCCTTTGAAGAAAGTTCGTAGGGATTCATCAAGAGCCAGATCTGTAATACCGGATCGGTTGGTGTCCAAGTGAATTAAATTCACAAAGGTATAATTTCTGACATCCAATGAATGCTTTTGATAAAATCATACGAGCGCCCAAACACATCTTGAATGTCAAGATCTAAAATTTTTAAACTTCCGCTGCGTTTGGGCGTGTAGAAAACCGAGATCCAACAGTGATATCAGAGCCAGGTTCTCTATATCGTATGATTTTAAATCATATAGAATAATTTATTTCTAACCACACAAGAAAATTTTTAAGAAAATTTAGCACCACGAAAATTTATTTTTTCAGATTTTCGAAAAAAAAAGAAAAAAAAGAAAAAATAAATTAAATCTGCCCGGAACTGTTCCGGGCAGTCCGTGCGCGCAGGGCCGCGCACGGCAGCGCGCAGCGTGCGCGCAGGCGCCGGACGCCTGCGCGCACCGCTCGCGCTCGGCGCTCGGCGCCGGCTCGCACCGCGCTAGCGCAGGCGCTCGGCGCCTGCGCGCACAGCGCTAGCGCAGGCGTCCGACGCCTGCGCGCGGTGTCGGCGCGCCTGTGCGCGTTCTGCGCGAACACGGCCGCTGCCGCTGCCCGAAACGTTCGGGCAGCGGGCGGGCAGTGGGCGGGCGGCTGCCCGGGAGCGTCTCGGGAAGCGCGCTGAATAATGGGCTTGAATTGTTCGGGCCTAGGGTGCGATTTTCTGATTTTTCAAACTTTTGGGTAAAATTGATATTTTTGAAAATTGGTTCAATTTTTATTTTATAAATTAATTTTTGTAAAATTAATAATTTTCTTGTGAAATAAATAATTAGAATATGATTTTAATTATTTATGGTAAAAACGAGTTTTTTTTACAAGAAATCAATTATTATTGATTTAATTTGAAATTAAATAAAGAGGTTTATTTAATTTATTAAATTCTTTAATAATTGTGGTGGTTTGTGATAAATTATTAGATATAAGATTTATCAATTAATTAAATTGTTTAATTAAATTGATGTTAATATTTGATATTAAATGCATGAAGGATGATCGAGAGCCTTGACCAAAATGTTAGGTGTATGTTAGGATATTTTACTGTTTTTTATTCATTTTTATAATATTTGATATTATTAAAGTGGGCCTGGTTTATGGCTCGTTCCCACCCCCATGAGATGTATCCCTTATGTGCCATGGCTATTCAAATGTAATTATTAGAAATTGTGGGAGATCAAGACTGGAAGATGGTGGGCCCGATGATCAAGATGAAGACATGTAAAATATCGGAAGCTTTTGTAATAGTTGCATTTGCATCCCTGCATTCACCTAGGTTTGGACCTGGATCCATGTATGGCTCACATGGATCTAATAGTGTTGGCGATCGATCATCCTTATTTATTGTTGAATGTCATATTATGATATATGTGATATATAGTAGTATGCATGTATGTATATTATTAGATAATATAGTTGTATGAATCCGGCGAACATACAAACTCGTGGCATGCAATTTTTAAAATTAAAATGATGAGACAATTTTAAAATTAAAATCCCTCATTTTGAATAAGATTCAAAATTTACATCAAACCGAAAAAGTAAAAATTAAAGGAGTTTAATTTTTCCTTGCCTTCCATCAACCGTGGTTGCATGTTGATCGCTACCCGCGGACAGTGTCTGGCTCATATTATTGGGGAGGCCTGTACGCCGGAAAGCTGTGACTTCCACCGGACATATGATGTGAATTGAGTGGAACTCACATGACTTCAGATCATATTATTGGGGGAACTCATGGCGAGCGTCCACCACAATTCAATATTGATGGGTTGGTTTGACACGTGAAAATAAACGGCGTCATATTATTGGGCCCTTATTAAACATGAGGCAAAACACGCGGAGGTTGCATAGGGATGCAATTGGATTCTACCTTTTAGAAATTATAATTGGCTGATATTATTCGGGATTATAATTGGCTAATTGGACTCTACGTGCCCACTAAGGAAATACGATTTCCCTTTTTCATCAGAGGGTGGTGCAAATGTCAAAATAGTGGGAGGGAGATTTATAAAATAAAATCCATATTTTATATCTTAAAATTATTTTAAAATAATCAGCAACAATTATTCTGTTTCCATATCAGTACATTTTCGATTTCGTCACGTAAGACATTTCTGTTATTAACAAGCTAACCGAATCTAATTTTCAAGACTGGTTGGGAAATTGTTCTGAATTCGGAGAAAAATGGGATACACACTAATGTCAGTTTTGTTGAACTGACAAAGCATGCAAGATGGTAGGACCATAGTATACAAGCTAAAGTGTAACATGCTCGCTTCTTTGTCAAATGAACTGTAGAGACAGTTTGAGGAAGTGTTGAATGCTGCTGACATTCGAATGCACGTGCAAGAGTTGCATGGCGCATGAAACTATGCACACCACTTTCAAGGAGCTCATGACTACACGCATGCAAGACAGGGCTTTGGCCCATGAGCATGATGTACGTATGACTGGGCTTATTAAGAATGTGATGGGCCTGGAATATGTGATTCCTAACGTGTAGTGACCCGTTCCAGAATCACCTACTAATCAAGAACTAAGCATGCAACTTAACTTAATTAATAACAATCAGAGATAATAGCGGAAAAGGTCAACAAATGATAGTTATACAACCCATCGAAAATCCATAACAACTCAGAATGAAAAGAAAGTATACGGTACAACCATATCGAATCAAAGAGTACTGAATAAATAACTCCACCGGCTACTCAACGTCCTCCTCCTCCTCCTGAGCCATCCAACCTGAGGCCTGCCCCGTGGGAATGGGGTGTCCAAGATAAACAAAACCGAGGACGTGAGCGATAAGAACGCCCAGTACAAAAGCATGAGTATACAAGCCTATATGAAATGCACATGCTATGATATGATACCAGGGTAGTCAAGAAACAGGAGTAACAAAGAATCTCAAAATGCTCAGTCTAGAGGCGCCAAGTGGATAGTGCCGCGCGGTACTCCTCTGGGTCACTGCATCCACTACAAGAACAGACGTGGACCTAAAATGTCCCGGATCACCGAAGCCCTCCCGACCCGTCGGCCACTGTGTACTCTCGGTGTCCATGCGTCCACAAGACAAGATAGGGCTGAGCGGCCCCACAAGATATAGCTTATCTCGAAAGAGATACAGCTCAACAGTAAAGGCTATCTCGAAGGAGATACGGCTCAACATGAAATGCAACATGCATCATAAAACGTGACATAATAGCATGCATCATATGACATATAACAATGCAGCAAATAATCATGCAACACATATATGAATGTATACTCAACCAGGATATCTCGGATTGTACTTTCGTACCTCAAACCAGCAGATCCTAACAATCAGTCCTAGACTCACGCCTGCGTCCGCAGTCAGCCCACTGGTGCCGCTAGCTCCAAACTAGAGCACAGCTCCGCTACAACACTAGTAGCTCCCCGCTAGTGCCCGAACCTCGGAAAAAGACTAGAACCTGTCAGAAACGACTGAAATGCTCTGGAACACTCTGAAATGGCGAGTCACAAATGAAGCCTCGCGCCTCTATTTATAGCCAATGTTCGGACGCTCCGAACCACTTCGTACGATCCGATCCGGTACACTTCGGACGGTCCGAACCCTGATCGGACGATCCGAACCTTGCATGACTTCCACGAGTACAGCCACCTGTCTCGGACGGTCCGAACCCACTTCGGATGATCCGAACTCTTCCACGTGTCCAGAACCCTTCCACGTGTCCAGCCACCTGTCTCGGACGATCCGAACCACCTTCGGACGCTCCGAACCCTCTTCGGACGATCCGAACCCGGTTCGGTCCTTCCGATCCTACCGAAAATAATTAATCCAATAATTAACTCAAATTAGGAGTCGGGATACTACATTCTCCCCCCCTTAAAAAGATTTCGTCCTCGAAATCAGGTTTATAGGATGAACAAAGCGGAATAACAACATCGTTATAATATCTCAATTTTTGTTGAACACAACTGATCTTTCGATTACAACTGCAAACACAAACATATACAAAGCATAACTCAAAAGAGCTCTGGATGCTCCGAACGCATACGACTCTCTAGCTCCCAAGTGGCTTCTTCAGTGCCTCTGCGCTGCCACTGAACTAAGACAAGAGGAATGATCTTATTCCGCAATACCTTGTCTTTGCGATCGAGAATCCGCACTGGTCGTTCCACGTAAGATAAATCCGTATTTAGTTGAACTTCAGATGGATGCAAGATGTGAGACTCATCTGCTACATATCGTCTCAACAAAGATACGTGGAACACATCATGAATCCCAGACAGATACGGAGGTAATGCTAACCTGTAAGCCAAATCTCCCACACATTCCAGAATCTCAAAAGGACCAATAAATCTCGGAGATAGCTTACCCTTGAGACCAAATCTCAAAATCCTGCGAAAAGGCGAAACTCGGAGAAACACTTTCTCACCTGGCTGAAAATAAAGAGGTCGCCGCTTGGTGTTCGCATAACTAGCCTGTCGATCCTGAGCGATCTTAATCCGTTTCTTGATTACTGCAACCTTATCAATAGCCTGCTGGACTAACTCCGGTCCCTCAACATGTCGTTCCCCAACTTCGTCCCAGAATAATGGAGTACGACAACGTCGCCCATACAACGCCTCAAATGGTGCCATACCAATACTACGATGATAGCTGTTGTTGTACGCGAACTCAATCAAAGGCAAATGATCCTGCCAAGCGGGTCCGAAATCCATAACACAAGCTCGCAACATATCCTCAAGTGTACGGATAGTCCTCTCTGTTTGACCGTCGGTCTCTGGATGATAAGCCGTACTCAAACTTAGTGAAGTACCCAATGCCGACTGGAAACTACCCCAAAATCGTGAGGTAAAACGAGGATCTCTGTCACTAACAATACTGACTGGCACCCCATGCAAACGTACGATCTCTTGAATGTACAATCGAGCCATACGATCGAAAGTGAAATCACGGTTATATGGCAGAAAATGAGCAGACTTGGTGAGTCGATCCACCACTACCCAAATAGCATCACTATTCCTCGAAGACAATGGTAAGTGAGTAATGAAGTCCATCGCAATATGCTCCCACTTCCATTCAGGAATAGGTAAGTTCAGCAATAATCCTCCCGGTCGACGGTGCTCTGCCTTAACCTGCTGACAAACAAGACACTTGGAAACAAACTGATAAACACTGCGCTTCATCCCTTTCCACCAAAATCGTGTCCTCAAATCTTTATACATCTTGTTGCTTCCCGGATGGACACTCAACTTGCTTCGATGAGCCTGAGCCAAGATTTCTTCCCTCAAAGTATCATCCTCTGGTACCACAACCCGATTAGACAAACACAGAAGACCATTAGACTGATAATTGAAATTGCTATCTCCACCAACCAATCGGGCTAATCTCTGAGTCTTGAGATCAGACATCTGTGCATCTCGAATCCGAGCGAACAAAGCTGGCTCAGATAAAATGGTAGCAACACGAATGCTCTCCATACCTTTCTGATGTTTGAAATTAAATCCCAATGAACAACAATCCTGGATAGTACTAATCATAGCACTGGTCTGAAGTGCAGAGATTCTCACCTTGCGACTAAGAGCATCGGCTGTGAGATTCGCAGAACCTGGATGGTATTTGATCTCGCAGTCATAATCTTTAAGTAGATCCATCCAACGACGTTGTCTCATGTTCAACTCAGCCTGAGTGAACAGATACTTCAGACTCTTATGATCAGTAAAAATTTCAAACTTAACCCCGTACAAGTAATGACGCCAGATTTTTAGCGCAAACACAATAGCAGCTAGTTCTAGATCATGAATAGGATACTTTTCCTCGTGAGGTTTCAACTGCCTGGATGCGTAAGCGATCACATGATCATTCTGCGTCAACACACACCCTAAGCCTTGAAAAGAGGCATCGGTGTAAACACTGAAACCATCAGATCCTGACGGTAACGCCAAAACAGGTGCAGAAGTCAGAAGTCGACGAAGTTCTCTGAAACTATCTTCGCACTCAGATGACCACTCAAATGGAACATCCTTCCGAGTAAGTTGCGTCAAGGGTCTAGCTACCTGAGAGAAATTCACGATGAAACGACGATAATACCCTGCCAGACCTAGAAAACTACGGATCTCAGCCACCGTCGTAGGACGTGACCAATTCAGCACTGCCTCAATCTTGCTAGGATCCACAGAAATTCCTTCCTTGGAAATCACATGACCAAGGAATACTACACGATCAATCCAGAACTCGCACTTACTCAGCTTAGCATACAATTGCTTCTCGCGAAGAATCTGCAACACAATCCTCAAGTGCTGGATATGCTCTTCCACACTGTGAGAATAAATCAAGATATCGTCGATGAAAACCACAACAAACTGATCTAGAAAATCCCGAAAGACTCGGTTCATCAGATCCATGAACACCGCTGGTGCATTTGTCAATCCGAATGGCATAACTAGAAACTCGTAATGCCCATATCGTGTACGAAATGCAGTCTTGGAAATATCATCATCTCTGACTCTCATCTGATGATAACCCGATCGCAAGTCAATCTTGGAGTAAACAGAGGTACCCTGAAGCTGATCGAACAAATCATCGATACGAGGTAATGGATACTTGTTTTTGATCGTCACACGATTCAGCTGGCGATAATCAATGCACAGTCGCATAGATCCATCTTTCTTCTTGACAAACAAGACTGGAGCTCCCCAAGGTGAAACACTCGGGCGAATATAACCTTTATCAAGAAGATCCTGTAATTGCTGCTTCAATTCTCTCATCTCTGACGGAGCAAGACGATAGGGGGCACGAGAAATCGGTGCAGTCCCTGGCATTAACTCAATGCCAAATTCCACCTCTCTAACCGGAGGAAAACCAGGAATCTCATCTGGGAAAACATCAGGAAATTCACAAACCACTGGAATATCATCTATACCAACACTACCTGTGGAGGAATCAATCGCATAGATGAGGTAGCCTTCCCCGCCCGCCTCTAAAGCACGACAGGCTTTCAGAGCAGATACCACTGGCATCGGAGGTCGCGCTCCCTCACCATAGAAAAACCAACTAGAGCTCTCAGTCGTACGAAACTGAACAAGCTTCTGGTAACAATCCACGGTAGCTCGGTAGGTAGTCAATAGGTCTATCCCTAGAATACAATCAAAATCTTCCATCTCCAAGATCATAAGATTCGCAATCAATTCGTTACCCTCAAAATCTAAGGGACAACCCATCACTAGACGCTTTGCTAACACCGAATGACCCATCGGGGTAGAAACGGAAAGAATGACGTCTAGAGAAACATATGGTAACTTATGACGCTTAACAAATCGTGCAGAAATGAATGAATGCGATGCTCCGGTATCAATAAGAACAATAGCAGGAATACCGCATAAACGAAAAGTACCTGCTATGACTCTCTCTGTCTCATCTGCAGCCTGATCCTGGTTCAGTGCAAAAACCTGACCTTGGGCACGAGGTCGAAGATTTGAACTACCCACTGCCTGACCCTGCCTCCTCTGCTGAACAGTCGTCTGAGATCCGGAACCAGATCCTGCTCCACCTCGCAACTGAGGGCAATTCTTCTTGAGATGACCCATCTCTCCGCACTGAAAACAAGCTCCCGCGGCTGATCGGCATTGCTCCGATGGATGGTTCTTCCCACAATGCACACAAGAAACCTTCTTCTTACCAAAGCGGAAAACACCGCTAGACCGTGATCCAGATCCAGAAGAAGAAGAACCAGATTTCTTGAAAGACTGAGATCGAGGGCTCAAAGTACTCGGAGGTCTAGAAGAAAGAATAGCCCTACCACGCTGGAGACTGATCTCTGCCTGGCGACACCGGTTCACTAACCCATCATAAGAAGTAGGATTATCACAGACAGTGACTCGATCAAAAATATCCTGGTTAAGACCCTGGAGGAAATGGTCATACTTGGCCTCAGAACTGCCACTGATATGAGGGGCAAAGGGTAACAACTCGAAGAACTTCTGCTGATATTCATCAACAGACATACTCCCCTGCTTAAGATTCAGGAGCTCAATCGTCTTTGCCTGGCGAAGGGCTGGAGGAAAATACAGCTGCATGAAAGCTGCACGGAAATCGGCCCAGGTCACCCTACCCTGAGACTGGACTATCGGCGCAGAAGTCGATCGCCACCACTTGCGCGCACGGCCCTCGAGAAGAAAACTAAGGGTCTCCATCTTCTGCTCCTCAGTGCACTGGAATGCTCGGAAACAACTCTCCATGCGCTCTAACCAATCCTCAGCATCATCGGGAGTCTCTCCGCCAACTAAAGGCTTAGGCCCCATCTGAATGAAACGGTGCAAATCAAAACGCCTAGGACCATCCCGACGATGACGATGTTCACGATGACGCCTACGATCGTCCTGGTCACCCCAACGACCTACACTGCCCTGACTACTCTCATCACCAAAGTGGTCAGCCATCGCTACAAGATAGAATGGGGAAAATGGTCAAATGGTCAACGAAAATCCCAAAACAGAAATCTATATCCCAAATTCGTAAGCATGCTCTGATACCATAAATGTAGTGACCCGTTCCAGAATCACCTACTAATCAAGAACTAAGCATGCAACTTAACTTAATTAATAACAATCAGAGATAATAGCGGAAAAGGTCAACAAATGATAGTTATACAACCCCATCGAAAATCCATAACAACTCAGAATGAAAAGAAAGTATACGGTACAACCATATCGAATCAAAGAGTACTGAATAAATAACTCCACCGGCTACTCAACGTCCTCCTCCTCCTCCTGAGCCATCCAACCTGAGGCCTGCCCCGTGGGAATGGGGTGTCCAAGATAAACAAAACCGAGGACGTGAGCGATAAGAACGCCCAGTACAAAAGCATGAGTATACAAGCCTATATGAAATGCACATGCTATGATATGATACCAGGGTAGTCAAGAAACAGGAGTAACAAAGAATCTCAAAATGCTCAGTCTAGAGGCGCCAAGTGGATAGTGCCGCGCGGTACTCCTCTGGGTCACTGCATCCACTACAAGAACAGACGTGGACCTAAAATGTCCCGGATCACCGAAGCCCTCCCGACCCGTCGGCCACTGTGTACTCTCGGTGTCCATGCGTCCACAAGACAAGATAGGGCTGAGCGGCCCCACAAGATATAGCTTATCTCGAAAGAGATACAGCTCAACAGTAAAGGCTATCTCGAAGGAGATACGGCTCAACATGAAATGCAACATGCATCATAAAACGTGACATAATAGCATGCATCATATGACATATAACAATGCAGCAAATAATCATGCAACACATATATGAATGTATACTCAACCAGGATATCTCGGATTGTACTTTCGTACCTCAAACCAGCAGATCCTAACAATCAGTCCTAGACTCACGCCTGCGTCCGCAGTCAGCCCACTGGTGCCGCTAGCTCCAAACTAGAGCACAGCTCCGCTACAACACTAGTAGCTCTCCGCTAGTGCCCGAACCTCGGAAAAAGACTAGAACCTGTCAGAAACGACTGAAATGCTCTGGAACACTCTGAAATGGCGAGTCACAAATGAAGCCTCGCGCCTCTATTTATAGCCAATGTTCGGACGCTCCGAACCACTTCGTACGATCCGATCCGGTACACTTCGGACGGTCCGAACCCTGATCGGACGATCCGAACCTTGCATGACTTCCACGAGTACAGCCACCTGTCTCGGACGGTCCGAACCCACTTCGGATGATCCGAACTCTTCCACGTGTCCAGAACCCTTCCACGTGTCCAGCCACCTGTCTCGGACGATCCGAACCACCTTCGGACGCTCCGAACCCTCTTCGGACGATCCGAACCCGGTTCGGTCCTTCCGATCCTACCGAAAATAATTAATCCAATAATTAACTCAAATTAGGAGTCGGGATACTACATAACGAGTTACTAGGTAACATGAATTTGTTGTCTTTCTCTTCCTCATTTGACGGGGTTATGGTGAACTTCAATTGAATAAGATAGATGATAGCCTTGAAGAGCTAGTCAATACGCTTATAACTTATGAGATCACCATAAAACAGGGAATTGTTGTTTTTCTAATGGGCCTCTCGTCAGACGAAAAATAGCCCACAAGGTAAGGGAAAGAAATGTTCCACCCCTCACAAGAAAAACAATCCCAATAAGAGGCAAACTCTGAAAGATACTTAAAAGGACTACAAAGCCCGATAAATTAGAACATATTTATTTCACTGCAAGAAGTTCGGACATAAGAAATTTATGTGCCAGAAATGTTCTGGAAATGATAAGTGAATGTCCAAGAAAACATGATTTCAACAAAAACCAAAAGAAAGTTAGATGATCCAAATCCCACACAAATATGGCACGCTAGACTAGGTCATATTTCCCAAAGAAGGATGCACAAGCTAGTGGGAGAAAGCATTTTTGACTTGTCAGACATAAATTCTCTACCTGCTTGTATGTCCTGTCTAAAAGGAAAATTGACCAAGACTCCATTCAATGGAAACTTGGAACGTGCGCATGGTCTATTGGATTTGATCCACACAGACAATTTTGGCCCGCTAAGTGTTAGCACAAAATATGGGCAATCCTACTTCATTACCTTTACTGATGATCATTCGAGGTATGGGTATGTTTATGAAACTCAAATCTGAAGCATTTGAAAAGTTCAAAAAATTCAGATCTGAAGTAGAAAACCAGCTAGAAAGAAGTATTAAGCCATTTCGATCTGATCGAAGTGGAGAATACTTGAGTGCTGAATTTTTGGGTTATCTAAAAGAGAATGAGATTCTCTCACAGTGGACTCCACTAGCAACACCACCATTGAATGGTGTTTCTGAACATTGTAACCGAACCTTGTTGGACATGGTTCGATCAATGATGAGATTCACTGAATTGCCTACATCGTTTTGGGGTTTTGCGCTTGAAACTGCGGCAATGTTGTTGAATAATGTCTATACTAAAGCAGTGGATAAAACATCATATGAGATATGGATGGGTAAAACTCTCAAATATTCTTACATGAGAATATGGGGATGTCCTGCTTACGTGAAGCAGACAGTGGGAGACAAATTGGATAGTAGATCCACTTTATGCTACTTTGTAGGATATCCAAAGAATTCTGTTGGATATTATTTCTATCATCCCAATGAAGCAAAATGTTTGTTTCAAGAAATGCCACTTTTTTTGGAAAGGGAATTTCTATTAGATAGAAAAGACAAGATGATAGAACTTGAAGAAATTCAAGATACTCCCTCAACTTTAGAAGTTGAACCTAATCCCCAACAACCAGTAGTTGAAGTACAAGCTCCTAGAAGGTCTGATAGGGTTATTAGACCACCTGCAAGATATACGCTTCTTCATGAACAAGGCCATGATGAGTCTTGTGTTGGATATGATCCAATGAATTTCAAAGAAGCAATATCTGATACTGATTCAACCAAATGGCTTGAAGCCATGCAGTCAGAAATGGACTCTATATATCCAAATCAAGTCTGCACATTAGTGGATCCACCTGAGGGAATCGTTCCCATAGGATGGAAATGGATCTACAAAATAAAGCTTGGGGCGGATGGGAAGGTAGTGACCTTCAAAGCAAGACTGGTTGCAAAAGGTTATACTCAAAGACAAGGAGTTGACTATGAGGAAACTTTTTCACCGGTTACTATGATTAAGTCCATTAGAATACTAATAGCCATAGCATCATGGTATGACTATGAGATTTGACAAATGGATGTAAAGACTGCGTTCCTCAATGGAGACATCAAAAAGAAAATTTATATGTCTCAACCTGAGGGATAAATATCAGTAGGAAGTGAGCATAAGGTATGCAAACTTCAGAGATTAACATATGGTCTCAAGCAGGAGTCAAGGAGTTGGAACCTCAGATTTGATAGCACTATCAAAGAGTTTGGTTTTGCTAAAAATCCTGAGGAACCATGTGTGTACAAGAAAGTTAGTGGGAGTGCAGTGACATTCCTAGTACTTTATGTTGATGATATCCTACTCATTGAGAATGATGTAGGATTATTGAAATCAACTAAAGTATGGTTAGCCAGTAAATTCTCCATGAAGGACATGGGTGAAGCATCCTATGTATTAGGAATACAAATCTATAGAGATAGATCATAAAGGATGTTGAGGCTCACCCAAGCCACATATATCGATACCATTATAAAACGATTCTCTATGGAAGAGTCCAAGAGAGGATACTTACCAATGTGTCATGGTATTGCTCTATCTAAAGCTATGTGTCCCAATACTAATGAAGAGATAGAGATGATGACACGTATTCCATATGCGTCTGCCATTGGTAGTATCATGTATGGTATGATATCGACAAGTCCTGATGTTGCTTACGCTCTGAGTGTTACAAGCAGATATCAGGCGAACCCTGGTCCAATGCATTGGAAGTCGTGAAAGATATTCTTAAGTACTTGAGAAGGACTAAGAATTTGTTCATGGTTTATGGGGGTGGAGAATTGAAATTGGAAGGCTACACTGATTCTAGCTTCCAATATGACGTAGATGATTCGAAATCGACCTTTGGCTTTGTATTCATGCTATATGGTGCGGCTGTCTCTTGGAAAGGTTCCAAGCAAGACACCGTTGCGGATTCCACCACTGAAGCTGAATACATTGTTGCATCTGATGCAGCCAAAGAGGCAGTTTGGATGAGGAATTTTGTCCAAGTGTTGGGCGTTATTCCTAATGGAGTTGATCCAGTCCCGTCGTACTGCGACAACACTGGTGCCATTGCGCAAGCAAAGGAACCAAGGTCTCATCAGCGATCCAAACATGTACTAAGGAAGTTCCACGTCATACGGGAGATAGTGGGAAGAGGAGACATATAAGTCGAAAGACTCCTCTCTGCAGATAATGTTGCTGATCCACTTACAAAGCCCTTTCCAGGACCATTGTTTGAAAAGCATCGCGAAGCAATGGGATTAAGGGTAGTTGGCTCTAGGGCAAGTGGGAGATTGTAAGAGTAGATGCCCTGCAAGCCAACGGTTGGCTAGGGAATTTATTGACTCAAGTGAAATAAACAATCTTTATTTTAATATAATTTAACTTTTAATGGTTTCGTTATACTTTATCTGTATACCCATGCAAGCAGCATAGATAAAGTCCTTGATTATGCTTTAATACAAATGAATCGTAATTCGATGTTGAAACTCATTTGTAAACACTGCATATTCTAAATTCGTTCCTGGTCGATTCAGCTGCCTAAAACATGGATAAAGGTCGCTTGAGCTCGAGACTAGCATCTGTGATGTTGTGTACTGCGTTTCTTGGTAAGGGCATAGAGATGCCCAAACATACAGATGGGTAGTCATATGATGATTATATCGAACAACCCTCCCTCGGACTTTCCAAGTGGTTATCATTCATCGAGAGGATAAGTCTGTGGTTATGATTGTACACCATTAGTCCTTACGACCCGGGACAACACTGAGGCTCTATATGCTAGGGCTGTGCTTTGACTCGTTTACCGACTCCAGGAGAGTCATCAGGTGGCGAGGTTGGGTACAGTTGCGACACATATAGGAGCCAGTGCATTGTAGTCGGGGATTCACCGCTCACCTACGGGTGTGGATATCCTGTGTGATCTAATGAAATAATAGTGCATGGAATCTCTGGCCAGAGTATGAGATGTACGTTAGAGAAGGAGTTCTCAAATAGTACATGCGATGCCACTATTATAGTTATCACATAGTTATCGAATTAATATGCAACCCTCGATGAACCAATGGTTGCAGATTCGATCGGGATATATGAGATGAAAGGACCGTACTGTACGTTAATCATAATCGACTGGTTCTTGCAGGCACTATCAGTGATACCTAGGGGATCATGGGGCGATGCTACTAGACGCTCTTACCATGATCCGATGGGTGCAATCAGAAATGAGTTCTGACATTCTTGATCAAGGTGTTGATGAAAAGAATGAGGCTAACTAGGGTAAGCCCGAATAAAGGATTATGTCCTGAATCACAAAGAGTTGTGAACTCACGGCTAGCTGTATCCCTGAACCATTGAGGGTCACACAAGCACTTGATCGTTTGTTCCCGTTGAGAGAATAAATTCAAGGAGTTGAATTTATATTATGATATAGTAAATTCAAGGAGTTGAATTTATGATAATTAAATTTTGAGAAAATAAATTCAAGGAGTTGAATTTATAAGATAATAAATTCAAGAAGTTGAATTTATGAAATTTGGAGAGAATAAATTCAAGGAGTTGAATTTGTAATATTAAATTCAAATGTTGAATTTATAATATATATATTTAATTTATTAAACTCAAAAGTTGAGTTTATTAAATAATAAATTAAATATAGTGGGAAGTGTGTTTAATGGGCTTGTAGGAGTACAAGTCCAACATACTAAATAATTAAAGTGTTTAATGGAATTTGATTAATTAATTAAACTAGTTGGACTAGCCTAATTAATTAATCAAGCCCATTAATGTTAATTATTGTAATTAGGTCATGGAATTTTTATTCTAAAATTTTTGACCTAAAATCAAGGCCTCCACTAATTATGATTGTGAGATTTTGAGAATCACAATCATAATCTTTCAAATATTTAGTTTACTTAATTAATTAAATTAATTAAGTTAATGATAATTAATGAAAGATTAAAAAGAAAAATAAGATTTGGATTCTTATTTTTCACGTGAAGGGGGCATCCGAAATATGGGAATGAAATTTCATTGGGTTTCGGCTCTTCCCAATTCCAAATTGCTGCTCTCGATATTTTTCTTTTTGCAAAGGAGTCTCGGCCACCTTATTTGATAGGGATAGGGTCGATTTTTCTTTGGGATCGATATCTACGAAAAATATCTTCCAATTTTATAGTGCAAATTGGAAGAGGAATAAATCATCTAGTCATGGACCTGATTAGAAGAAAGAAGTCCTTTGAAGAAAGTTCGTAGGGATTCATCAAGAGCCAGATCTGTAATACCGGATCGGTTGGTGTCCAAGTGAATTAAATTCACAAAGGTATAATTTCTGACATCCAATGAATGTTTTTGATAAAATCATACGAGCGCCCAAACACATCTTGAATGTCAAGATCTAAAATTTTTAAACTTCCGCTGCGTTTGGGCGTGTAGAAAACCGAGATCCAACATTTCACTCCTCAAACCACATCTTGACACTAACATCAGTCCCTTACCAACAGTGAAATCGCAGCCCATTGCACAAGAAATCATAGAAGCGTGAATTAACATTAAAGAATGCATACATGTACCAAAACCGAAAAGGGTCTTTCATAGAATTGCTTAGATCGCGGTTCCTTATGCATGAATGAAAACATCAGTATGTAACCCGTGTGTGATATAGAAAAATGGAATAAAGCGTGCCTTAGATGTTTGAATAGCAAGAACGATGCGAGGGAGACCCGGGTGAAGTTTTCTTTGCAAAACAAACCAACAACTCAAGCTTTCGGCTGCTGGGTCTGAAACCGAGGGTGAGAGGTTCTGAATGGGGGTGTCGGCTATGCAAAATAATTAGGTTTAGGTTTAGATGATAATTAGGCAATATTTAAATAGCTAACAACCAACTAATGGGCCTAATTTTGATAATTAAAAGTTTAAAAATGATTCTAAGCCCAACAAGATTAAAAATAGGCCCATTAAGTTTAAACTCACTCCCGAAAAATATTTCGAGTTGGAAAGATTTTGAAAATAATAGCCGAACCATTAAAAAGTCCCCCGATGCGATAAAATTAGCGTACCGTTTAAAAATTAAAATCCTGCGGGTAAAAATATCCAAAAATTCTCATTTTTGAAAAGTACGCTTAAAAATATTTTATCTTAATTTATAAAAATAGATCGTGTGATAAAAATAATTTTTCTGAAAATTCTCCGGTCTCCGATCTTCGTTCGAACGTGAAATGCACCTAAAAATCCTAATGCGTGAACTTTTAAAACTTCATGAATTAAATTCTACAATGCATGAATTATGCATAAAATGCATAAAAACAATTAAACATAAATAAATGAAATGAACATGCTAAATTACCACTTCTTAAATGAGTCTTTATTAACTTATCTTAATACTCCATCTCCAGTCCGGCCTCACTTATTTAATTGAAAAGGTAACAATCAAACTACTGTGTAAAATAAATAAATTTAAAGAAAAGAATTTAAATGCTCATACAATAAAAATCATTTTAATTTCAAATCCTAGAATTATGCATGGCTTATACGCAGTCTAATTTACGGGTTCTACAATCCTTCCCCCCTTAAAAGAAATTTCGTCCTCGAAATTCGCTTATTCTTGATAAACAAAAAGTTTAGACTCTGAATTCTAGAATCCTAATAATCCACGCTTCCGATGCGCTACTTTAATAAGATAAATATTAAGCTGTCCTTACATCTTCTCAATCTTAAATAAATTTGTCTATCGAAATCCTTGTTTGTGAATCGCAACTTAAAACAACTTATGGTGACTTAGTTCTATTCAACTATAGCCCCGAATTTTGACTTACCTCACAATTCCTCTTTCTAGAAATGGATGTCCGAACTTATCGCACCTTGCTTTTCTTATACTATACTCGTAATATTTATCGACTTATTATATTAGCATTTATGCAGTTTGACTTAAGAAACCTTAGTACCGAAATTTACTGATCGACTACTATTCTCAGTAGAACGCTTAAAGGTTACACCTTATTTCAACCTCATAGTAGTATTAGCCTAAAATCCTTGAATCGAATCTTCATCTTACGGCACTAAACTTACGTAACTTATTATTTACAAGTGCATCCCGGATGTGAAATTGTTGTAAATCTTAAACCTCGAATAGCATTAATCCATAAGAGCTCAATTATACAATATCGACCTATTACCTTAATAATAACGCTTCTAGCATCAATTACCTGCTCAAACTATCCTCTTCCCAATTACAAGATAGCTGAGGCCTAGAACTCTGGACTTCCTCATTGGAACAAGTGTCGCATTCTTATGTGTCCTTAATGCTTACTTAATTCTAGCATATAAACTTAATAAGTTAGCCCATGGTAGCATTAGACTAACTTTAATAAATCAAATTCACTTATAAACCATAGAATTCTAGAATCCCCATATCAAGCTTTTAGATTCCTTACTTGATAAAAAAAAAATCTTAATATTCATCAATTGATAACTTATATTGAACACAACTAATTCCCTTTTGTTTTTATTTCACTCAAAATTTCCATATGAACAAATATTCCATAAATTTGAAATTCAAACTTACCTAATCTAAATAGCTTTGAATAAAATAATTCCAATACGCATATCCGTTTAGTCCCAAGTTTGTTAATGACTTCCAAAATTTCTCAAGACAGGGTGTCCACCTCACCTCTTACGTGCGTCTACCAATTAAACTAACCATCATCGTACCCAACTTTCCTAAAAAAAAAAAAATTTAATTCTCACAAGGTATAATCTTAACTGTTAAGATCATGACTAAACTTATGATACATCAAACTTATGTTCCCAAAAAAAAATTACTAACTCAATGTTTATCCTTATAACTTAACTAACCGATCAAATTTACCTTAAATCGTCATCACTTTAAATTCTTAATTTGTCACAACATTATTTCACTAACGCTTAAATTTTCACGCCTAAGATTGATTCATCCTACGATGTCCTTGGTTACCATTCATTATAACATTATAACCCAAATATCTAAATATTCTACATTTCTTTCGAGCATAAATAACCGAAAATTCCTATCATTTAAACTGTTCAATTCTCACTTACTACTAAATAAGTTCTCAAATTTCTTAAAATTGTAGAATTAATTCTTACTTTCCTCGAATATCATCCAATTTTTCCCTAAATCTCGAAATTCCACAATTACCCATTAGTTCTCAGTATTCTCAATTTCATTTTATAGATTTCCGGCATCATAAGGTTCAATAGCCTTAAGTTTATTAAACCCAAAATTAATTCCCATAACACATCTTCCATTTCTATAAATACTTAAAATCCCAAATGTTCTTCAAAAGTTCGCATTTAATCCTTAAAATTTTACAATATGACCCTTACAGTTCTCCAAATTTACATTTTGGCCCTACAACTCTTCGAAATTTGCATCATTGTCCCCATAAAATTTTCCATCTTTACCTCATTAAACTTTTAAATTCTCAAACTCAAAATTAAATCCCAAAATTTAGTAAATTCGAAAATAGTCCCTTAGAAATTTTATTTTTGAACTTAGGTCCTCAAATCATTGGTTATGACAATTAGGTCCTTAAAATTCTCAACTCCTGCAATTAAATCCTCAAATCCAACTATGTAGAGCATGCATCCTAAACAAATTCTCATAATTAATGTTACATTTCCATAGATACTTAAAATCCTCAAATTGTACATTTATAATCCTACAGATTGTCGTAGTTTTCGAATCGCTATTGCTTATAAGAAATCCTCAAAAATTTACTCGACTAGCAACCAAGAACCATCAATAATTTCTTACAAATTCTACAAGTCCCGAAAACATTCATAATTTTTAAGTTTAATTTATGGCCCATAAGTAGAACATCAGTACTACTAACCCAAAAATTAATATAGTCAAATAATTTAAGACCTCTCCTAATGCCCCATAGCAAAATTCTTATTTATGTCCGATGGGGTGGAGGTGCATTTCCCTCCTGCCTCTGATGCTCACCGTCCTCATGACGGCGCTCATCATCCCTCGTGCGCTCAACAAGGCGTCTAGGAGGCATACTGTCCATACATAACCCAAACGTAACCAACATGCATAATTCCATAATTTACTTTAAATAAACACTGAAATAATTAAAGAATCTGAATGTAAAACATTTCAAGGAAGCATGCTGTCAAAATAATTCATGCTTTAAATAAAATGCTGAAATGTAAAACTTACAGACCGAAGACGTGGTTTCGTGAGCTTCTCGTGGTCAGTAGTAGTGTAACCCTTTACAAGAACATAGGCTCTGATACCAACTGTAAAGGCCCGAAAATTCGTGCTTGAAAATTTGCGAAAAAATTAAAAATTTTCTTTTAAAGTAAACGGAGAATCAAATTCATAAAATAAACTGTTAAATAATGTTTAATGTTTAAAAATAGCAGCGGAAGAATTTAATGTTTGCAAAGTAACAATTTAAAATAATTCAACAAGAGATAAAAATGTTTGAGCATAAAAATCGTAAGTGCTAAAAATGAGGACCTCGGGTTCCACTACTGCCGACTCAAGCTGGCTCACTGTTCCCCGCCCTCGGTCCTGACATCATCAGTACCTACAACAATCAAGTCTAGTGAGTCTAAAGACTCAGCATGCATAAATCGTATATAGCGAGTACATAAATAAATAGTAAAATTTTGCATGAGGTAAGATGTCGTATCAGGAGTCATAAAGTGAAAATACTTCGCCATAAACAATTATAATACGTGCATAACTAAACTGAACATCGTAGTAAAAATGGTTGCTCCATCGAGCCCTGTCATAAATATCAAGCAATAATTTTCTGGTGAGATTATGGTATCCGCAAGTGGCCACTGCACTAATATAACTGCAAAATGACCGGTGACTGGCGACCGGACCGATAACTGGCGATCGGATTTAAATATGCTCGTCTGATCAGACAAAATGCCACAGTATACTGGGTGGTACAAACTGAAACTGACCGGTAACTGGCGACCGGATTTACAAAGTCTCCCATGATAGTGCTACGGCCACAAGCAATATCGCATAAATCTCAAAAATGAACATTTTAAATTTCTATGCACGTAATATAATTAAATGGCATCATCAAATCTGAAAAATTTCAATCTCCTGTATTAAAATCATTTACTTGCGATAATTTAAAAAATATCTATGACTTGATTGAAGAGTCAAAGGAGGTATAAACATGCCTGGGTTTGTTTTGACAGAAAACAAACGAAATACTGACGCGGGGCGGTGGAGACGGAGTGCTCTTCCTTAATTCCTTTAAACCAAACATGCATGATAATTATTATAATAGTGTAAAAATCGTAAACGTGATGCATGAACATTTAAAAATATCATGATTTGTGCTCAGGGCGATGCTAGGACTAAAATCTCACCCCGGGTGCAAAATGACCATTTTGCCCCTGGAAACCCAAAAATTATCGTTTCAACCCTGGACCTCTAAAATTGACCCGAAGCTTACCAAGATCCCTAAAATATCCCAAAACATTTTAAAAAATATTTCTAGACGTAATCTCAAGCCAAAATCGCAGCTTATCTAATTCGTTTTAAACTTAGACCGATGTCCCGTTTTTTTTTTTCCCGAATCGACTCGAAACTTTACCCAAATTTTTCCAAACTTGCACCATAACTTAAACAACTCATCCTAAAACATTTACTACTTAAATTATGTCCTTAAGCCCAAAGTCTTTAGGCCACCACCTATTTTCTAAATTAAGCATCTTGGCCACCTCCCCCCAACAAGACACGTACACCATCATTCACCCCTTTAAATCTTTGTGATGGCCCTTCTCCACCGAAAACATCCCTCAACCAATCAAATCTCGGCAACTCTAAGCTCACCTGGACTAAATAACTCACGCCTACACTTCCATGCAAGACTACACGACAGCCTCAACGCAAATCCCTCAAACCACTCTACTCGAGCCTCCCCTCTTTCTTGCATGCGGACGTCTCTTCAGGTGGTTCCAGCGGTGGCTGGACTCCTCAGGGCCGTGACTCAGACCCACAGGGTCTTGTCCATGCCCTGGTTCAACCAACACACCGCCCGTTCCACCCCTTATCCGAACACAGCCCCATTCGGGCCCCACAATGCAACAGCCCTTCGATCCCTCACCCTACAGCATCGACGATGAATTTCACTCCTCAAACCACATCTTGACACTAACATCAGTCCCTTACCAACACTGAAATCGCAGCCCATTGCACAAGAAATCATAGAAGCGTGAATTAACATTAAAGAATGCATACATGTACAAAAACCGAAAAGGGTCTTTCATAGAATTGCTTAGATCACAGTTCCTTATGCATGAATGAAAACATCAGTATGTAACCCGTGTGTGATATAGAAAAATGGAATAAAGTGTGCCTTAGATGTTTGAATAGCAAGAACGATGCGAGGGAGACCCGGGTGAAGTTTTCTTTGCAAAACAAACCAACAACTCAAGCTTTCGGCTGCTGGGTCTGAAACCGACGGTGAGAGGTTCTGAATGGGGGTGTCGGCTATGCAAAATAATTAGGTTTAGGTTTAGATGATAATTAGGCAATATTTAAATAGCTAACAACCAACTAATGGGCCTAATTTTGATAATTAAAAGTTTAAAAATGATTCTAAGCCCAACAAGATTAAAAATAGGCCCATTAAGTTTAAACTCACTCCCGAAAAATATTTCGAGTTGGAAAGATTTTGAAAATAATAGCCGAACCATTAAAAAGTCCCTCGATGCGATAAAATTAGCGTACCGTTTAAAAATTAAAATCCTGCGGGTAAAAATATCCAAAAATTCTCATTTTTGAAAAGTACGCTTAAAAATATTTTATCTTAATTTATAAAAATAGATCGTGTGATAAAAATAATTTTTCTGAAAATTCTCCGGTCTCCGATCCTCGTTCGAACGTGAAATGCACCTAGAAATCCTAATGCGTGAACTTTTAAAACTTCATGAATTAAATTCTACAATGCATGAATTATGCATAAAATGCATAAAAACAATTAAACATAAATAAATGAAATGAACATGCTAAATTACCACTTCTTAAATGAGTCTTTATTAACTTATCTTAATACTCCATCTCCAGTCCGGCCTCACTTATTTAATTGAAAAGGTAACAATCAAACTACTGTGTATAATAAATAAATTTAAAGAAAAGAATTTAAATGCTCATACAATAAAAATCATTTTAATTTTAAATCCTAGAATTATGCATGGCTTATACGCAGTCTAATTTACGGGTTCTTCACAAGGTCTCGTCGCTTCGGTGAATCACTTGAGCCCTGATAAATTTTCGGTGCCATGGAGCTATACCAAAGCCAGGATAGTTGCTCAAGGTTATAGACAGAAGGAAGGTATTGACTTTGATGAATCATTTGCCCATGTTGCCATACTATAAGCAATTAGAATATTTATTTCATTTGCGGCATTTAAAGATTTTAAGATACATCGAATGGACATTGAGTCAGCATTCTTAAATGGTTTGCTTAATTAAGAAGTATACGTAGAATAACCACCTGGCTTCGTTAGTCACACTCATCCTGATCATGTCTATAAACTAGATAAAGCACTATATGGACTAAAACAAGAACCAAGGGCATGGTATGATACTTTAACTAAATTCTTACTTGATCATGACTTCTCGATTGGAACAGTTGATAAGACACTGTTTAGATTTTCAAAAGATGATCAGTCTCTATTTGGGCAAATCTAAGTTGATGATATTATATTTGTTGGATCAACTAATCTTAAATTGTGTGAGAGATTCTCCAAGTTAATGCAGGATCAGTTTGAAATGAGCATGATGGGAGAATAAAACTTCTTTCTAGCTGCAAGTCAAGCAGTCAGAAAATGACATCTTCATTAACCAAGCAAAATACACAAGAGACATGCTAAAGAAGTTTGGTATGGAGAATTTCTCTAAAGCTGCTATCCCAATGAGCTCATCAATTAAATTGGATAAAGATGAAGGGAGAATCTCAGTAGACACAACCATGTATCGAGTATTAATTGATTCACTGTTGTATATGACCACTAGCATACCAGACATCATGTTTGTGGTTTGTTTATGTGCACATTTTCAAGCCAATACTATGCAATCACATTATACTAATGTTAAACTTATTCTTAAATATCTTAAAGATACTACTAATGTGGATCTTTTGTATCCCAAAGATTCAAGTTTTACTCTTGTAGGCTGTTCAGACATATATTATGTTGGATGCAAGATTGACCGAAAGAGCACCAACGGTTCATGTCAGTTCATGGGCAATAGACTGGTATCTTGGTTCAATAAGAAACAAACGTCTATTGCAACATCAACCACTGAAGCGTAGTATCTTGCGGCTGGAAGTTGTTGTGCTCAAATGTTGTGGTTGCAACAACAGCTTAAAGGCTATGGCATTCAAACCGTTGAATATCCTATCTTCTATGATGACACTAGTGCAATAGCAATCACATACAATCCTGTCTTGCAGTCTTAGACAAAGCACATTGACATTATACATCATTTTATCCAAGAACATGTCATAAAGAAAGAAATTCGTCTTGAATATGTCTCAACAGATCAGTAGGCAGCAAACATATTCACCAAACCGCTGCCAGACGCTAAGTTTTCTTATTTCTGAAATATTCTTGGATTAATTGATTTATCTTAATCTCTTTAACATTTTTATATGTTGATCCATTTCCAGGATTAAGTGCAGTAAATAATAAAGCATAAAAAGAGACAAGCAATAAACTTAATAAAATTTTATTAATTAATTTGGGATCTTACATCGGCAATCTCTCTATCTAATGCCTCCCTCTAGCAGGACAGCCAAATTCTTATCCCGCCAGTGGAGTTCTTCAAGAAGTCTTCTAAGAAGGCGATCCTTCTCAGAATCTTCTGTTACTTAAGGATCATTAGGAGATATACATCTTCATTCTTGAATATGTCATCAGCATGGGCGACGCCTAGACACCGCCGATAATTCCTTTCTGTTTCCACAAGTTTCCTTGTGGCAACAGGTCCTCCCTGAAGGAAAAATTGCAGCTCCTGGAGTTTTATCTAGGTGGACATCATCTTCTCCAAGACGTTGTCCTCAAGCTTCAGCTTCCTAGCAGCCACTATGGGCCGCTGGAACTCCTCGGTCAAATCTGGTCCTCGTGAACTTCCTGCCTCATCCATTGATCCTGCTTTGATTGTGTATTATCTGTTTTACAAATTATTCAAATGATTTACGACTAACTGGTTTGCTCGTATGTATATACTCGAACAATATGAAGGGTCGCGATCATCATTATGACTCATTGATAGAAAAATATGAAGAGATCTCTGTCAACCATCGACGGTTAATTCTCCGAGGATAAGCTCATATAACCCTATTTAATACATATATTTAGGGAGAAATATTGGTTAAGTAGATAAATTAATGGGTTAAAATAAATATTTTTTCAACCGCTACAGTTGACAAATGGACAACCCATGTTTATTGCATGAGTCAACCGATTACCCTCTAATCAAATTTAAGCAACCGTTTCGTTTATTTGTGCAGGGAACGTTTCTCCATGTCATTGCATAAAAATGACACAACTCTTTGATTTCCATAACAGCCGTCTGAAAATTTTCAAAATTTTAAAATCCATCCACTAACAGTCCTACACATGGACTGCTCTGTGCTTCCCCAAATCGGATATACACACATGAACTTTGCATTATCATTTTACTCTATTACAATCATTTACTATCTTCTCACTTGATTATTCTGAGATTTTTTCTTGTCAAGATTTTCTTGCAGATTTTATCATTTGAAAATATTCTATTCACTGCACAAATGGCTGCATCTATTGTTCACAATACCATTGCCATCAACTTCGCATCCGTGCTAGCCATGACCAATAAGCCGATGCAATCTATGTTCTGAATGCTCGTAAACTCTGGACTTCGCTCATTTCTAGGATGCAGCGAGAAATTCTCAGAAACAATTTTGAAAGAATTCTTCCACACAACCTATATGGAAAATGGGGAAATCCTCCGCGTCATTCAAGGAAATAACCTTCGCCTAATTCAGAATATGTTCGCTGATTTGTTTAAGCTATCAGTTGCTGGAATTACCGACTTTACTACTTTTCCAGAGGGCAACACTGAGCTTTGGAGAAGTGACTTCTCTCTTTCTAACTCTCCGATCTTTACTCCAACGTGTCAAAAACAGGATTTGAATATTGAATTCAGACTGTTGGCTGATGTAGAGGCGAAGTGGATTCTCGTCAAGGCCGGTGCATATGACAAAATAACTCTGGAAAAGTTCCTTGTCATGACCACTATTGCATCAAATCTTAAAATCAACTGGTCTGATGTCCTGTTCAAGACAACGGTTGCCATGATAAAGAAAGAGAATAAGTCTCGAGGATTTGTAGTTCAAATTTTTCATGTACTGATTCAGGAAGAAGTCCAACCGGTGGACACGGTTGAAGTTGGAAAGACTAAGTTATTCAACTGGACCACATTTGAAAATTTTATAAATAAAAATCTTCTAACCGATAGGAAATTGTTTTTGTCAAAACAGAGACTGAAATTGAAATTTTTAAGCAAAAGAAGATGCACGTGCCTTCCAAGGGCATTAAGAGAAAGCTGGTTCTGAAATCCAGTTCCGATGACGAATCGAAGGATGATGTACCGGTCTCACAAGTATTTAACAAGAAACAATCAGAAAAACCTATAGCTGCACAAATAAAGATGATCAAGCATCTTTCTGCACCATTGGTTCCTCCTCCAAACCC
This sequence comes from Primulina eburnea, assembly GCF_022965805.1. NCBI lineage: Eukaryota > Viridiplantae > Streptophyta > Magnoliopsida > Lamiales > Gesneriaceae > Primulina > Primulina eburnea. The sequence continues at coordinate 8,252,221 of NC_133104.1, forward strand.
CGCAATTAAAGCAACAAAACTCAAAGGGATTAAGATTGCTGAACCAGATATCACATCATCCTTCTCCAGTATTCATCTCCTCCATTCCTTTGCCTCTAGTATCTTCTATTGCTGAGGATCCATCAACCAGTCTTGTAGCACAAGAAGTCTCCAGCGAAGCTTCTTTGTTTTGTCTGTAGCATTTGACACCATGGTTGATGTTTTAGCTTCTGAAATCGATGAAACTCAACCTTCCAAGTCAACCGGAAAAGCATCATCCTCTCAACTGGCTTCATTCAAGGCTCGAATACCTTCTTCATCATATTTATTTGAACCAGAAGAAGAACTTGTGGAAGAGGACAGCCAGAAGGAAATTTTGGATCATCTGAAGACTATGGATCAATCAATTCTTGCTCTCAACCGAAAGCAATTTGATAAGAAAGCCTTTCAATCCACGAAATCTGACCTCTCCAAGGAATTTCTTGTCATGAATACAAGTATTAGCCTCCGACAAGAAATGCATAATTCATCGCATCTCAATATCTGCACTAATCTTTCATGCCAAATGACTAGACTAAGATCACATGTTGATGAGCGCATGGATTCCTAAGGATATCAACTTACTGAATCATGCAATTTCTGATGCATAGTGATGTCGAAAAGGGGGGAAATAGAGAGGCGGAAGGAACTTAAGAAAGAATAATAAGCGTAGGAACTTAAGAAATCAGAAGAAGCGATTAGGAAAACGGTTATAGAGCGTGCCAAAGCATATGAAGCTTAACAGCTTGAAGAACAAAAGAAATGTTAATGTACTGTATTTGTTTAGTTGTTCTTATGCTGTTTTACTGCATGTAGTTTGTATTTTCTGTAGGACCGAGCACTTGTCACTTTACCAAAAGCTATAACTAGTGGTAATGGTGCAACTCAAATCTTTTAAACCGCACAGCAGCTCAAGCACCACGGTTCGACCGCTCTACCAAGCAGGGACAATTATTGCACCAACATTTTCATTCACTCCATGAAATAAAATCTTTTTTTATTTCGATGTTTTAAAGTTTCTGTAAACTACTGTATAGTTCTGCAGCTGAGTTTTGTCATCACCAAAAAAAGAAAAATTGTTAAGATATTATTATTACCCTAAAAGTTTTAAGTATTGACAAAATAAAAACATCACCTAACTGTTTCAAGAAACAACTACGATCTTCTTGTATAAAAGGAACCATTTCAACCGCTTGTTCTTCGACCACTTGAACTTTCAACTGGATGTCCGCCTATAGCTTGAAGAAGTTTCAACCATTAGAAGACTTTCAACCGGATGATCAAAGTCTTCAAACCGCTTCATTAAAGAGCCATTTATCGCTCACTCAGTGAAAGATATTCTTTGACCGAATCAGGACATTCAATAGTTTTGCACCTCTACAAGTCAACTATGTCCTGCACCAGACCCGATAAGATCTACATTAATATCACTATCTCAGAATGGAAATATTGCTTATACATCCTACAAGTACTGATGTTAATACCAGTTGCCATAAAAGGATGCTCAGCAATAACTCTTCAAGGAACATGATTCAAAGATTTGCAACCAAAGAGAACATTAAATGCTTTTCTGAAGAACATTTAAAGTTGTAGCTGATAGTGACACATCATTCCAACGCTACAGGTTTACATTACATATCTTTTCCGACCGTTGGATGATAACTTATAAAGAAGAACTGGAGAATGCAGATAGAAGTTCGATCATATTTTAATCTTACCAACCACGCGATTGACACACCTATTGAAGCTTGCATACTCAAAGATCTAAGCGCTCCTAAAGTAAATATACTTATCGCTCATCAAGCACGCAATCAACAGAAAGATATATGATCGTTCAAGGATCAATTTCGTGCTACTCAAAACATACAGTGTTCTTTTATCGATAACCTTTTGGTTATTTGATTGATTGTGTTGTCTGGTGAACCGAGGGTTCTTAAAATCCAGAAGTGTAAAGTGATCATTGAGAGTTCTGAAACAGGCAGTGTGATAAGTCCTGATTGGAGTTGGCTGTTGAAAAAAGTTTATAAAGCCAAAGTATTTTAGTGGAATCCATTCTAAAGAGGAAGAAGGGGTGATGTCGGAGTTTTTATCTCTGAACATCCATAAAAATCCTGCGACTTTACTTTCGCGTGAACTTAATTTTCGAACCGTTTCTTGTTAACAAGACACACACCCAATTTAAGCTATTTTTAGAAATTGTGACCAGTTTTCGGCACTTTTCAGTTGGTTCATATTTCTAAATGTTCAAGAAAAACTTTCAACCATCTAAAAACGTTTGAAATCCAATTTTAAAAAGCACCTATTTTTAAAGAGTTTATTCACCCTCCCTATATACTCTTTCCCAATCCTAACACGCCCAAGCATCCCCCAAGTTCGGCCAAGGTTCGCCCAAAGTCCAAGAAAATTCGAACTGCGCTAGTTCAATCGTGTAACTGCCTCGTGAGTTCTAGCAAGGATCGCACAACATATAATCAACATTCTAAGGTTTTATTCTTTCCGGAAATCACATTCAAGTGCTGCCCAAACCTTTGTCGAATTCTATTCTTATTTTGCATAGGATTCATCCAAGTTTCAATCAAGTTTATATCTTATGTTCAAAACAACGATAAATGGTCTTATGTATTGTTTTAAAGTTTGATATATGATTTAAAATTTAATCGATTACTATATGTTTTCCTCGGTTTGTATTGATATATGATATGCATTGCTTTGATAAGTTTTGATTTGACGTGTCAGTTTCGTTCTTGAGTGGATCTATCTGTTTTCTTCTGATTTAATATGTCCATTTTGTTACGTTCTTTCGTTCCAATGTGATACATCCATTTGATATGATTTGAATAATGGTGCATATGGAAACATGTGAGGGAAAAAATCCCAGAAGGAGATTGTCTATGGGAGAAGGCCCTAGAGGGAGGTCGAATGCGGTAAAAGATCCCAGAGAGAGCCTATTTACAAGAAAATACCACAGAGAGAGCCCAAGATCAAGGATAGTCTATGATCATTATAATGTGATTTGTTTCAATAATATCTGATAAGGTTTTGTACTGATTCGTTCTGAATTCTTAAGGATTCTATTCGGATATATTCTATGTCTGATACGATAACTCCTAAATTCTATTCATGTTGTTCTGTTGAATTCTGTTATTTATTATAACCTTTTTGAAAGATATGTATACATATCTTTCAAAAAGGTACATACAATATGTAATTCTGTTATTCGATCGGCTCTCACTTATTAAGTGTTTCCCAAAATGCTCACCTTATGTCCCTCATCAGATAATAATGAGAAACAAGTGGAAGAGACTGAACAAGATCAATTTTTGGGCTGGTGAAAAAATCCAGAGTTATAAAGACCAAGTCTTTGATTTCAAGTTTATAGTTTATTTGAAATATTTCGCACTTTTCTTTGTAAGAACGTCTTTCGCGTTATTAACATTTCACATATGTTAAGAGAACGTTCTTTTATGAATTAGAATGATTTTGACTATTTGCTATGACGCTTGTTGTTTTCAGTTACTAAACAATGACGGATGTCACCTACTCGGCCCCGGGGCATGACAAAGACTACCGGTCATTTGTAAAAACTCATCTCAGTCTTTTTCATACTCTCAACTAAGACTCTCAACATACTCAGTTAGTTGAGAAAACAAGCCCCAGCCGACCTACTACCGATCAACCAGAAGGTAAGCATGTAGATCAACTCTAACTTCTTCCATTTTAGATGATGAAGTAATGCTATGATGCTCGAAGGTGTTTCTTAGATGAGCTTATATAATAGTGACGTGATAGTATGAATGTGGATGCATCTTTGCTTGAGAGTTTTGGCATCCATGGTGATCTGAGAACTTCTTCGCATTCTTAAATAATGCTGATAGGTTTTTGTTCTTTAACATTCTTTATTTTTTCTTTGGGAATTTTTTTTATACCAGCTTCTTCCAATAGCCATATTTGATGTTCTCGAGGTTCTGTACCGTTTTCTGGAAATATTGATTTACTTTTGTCGTTGATCGTAGCCACGTTGAATGCTTTTTTTGTCTTTAACAACTATATTAACATTATAATGGTAGTTTTTGCTCTCTCTGAGATTGTGTCTTGGAACAAATTATTATCCAGGATTGATCTATGATTAATCCGTTATTTGTTTTCATTAAAATTTAATATCCTATCATAAGCTTTACGGTGTCATATCAATAATTGGATCCAATATGTAGCCAAAATTTAAAGTTAGGGTACCCTAACTAAAGTTTAAGTTAATAGACAAAATCTTAAAATATAACAAATTATTGGACGAAAAATAAATTTTACAAAATTAAAATACAACACATAAGTGTGCAATATTCATATATTGAAAAAAAATCATTAAGAAATTTAGATAAAAATCAGAAGATATTTTATGGCTAGTCTTTCTACCTATACATGTAATAAAAAAATTACAATTTTAATCATGTAAAGTATCATGTGATTTTAGTCATGTAACTTGTTTTTTTTTAAGGTAAAAACTCGTAAATATATTGATTAAAAATCATCCATTACAAGTCGAATCAACCAAGAAGAAAATTCACCATTCACCCAAACAAAAGGTGAAGGAGAAGAAAAGAAAAATGAGCAAGATTATGAGCAACTTTATTCGCCGAGCTACGAACATGTATGATCTCTGATATCACAGGGGTCTTCAATCGCTCTCTAATATCTACTGCACAAATACCATTATATCCAAGATCATCCTCATTAGTAGTGACTGCCAGCACTGCCAATTGGGAATCGGTAGCTACTTGAACATCCGAAAAGCATCTGTCGTATAGGAGAATAATGTTTTCCCGGATTTCCAGAAGTTCACCATGTACTACTGATATGGGCTGATTAATCTGTTTACCAAACGCTAGCATCAAACGACCTTGGTTGTATCGAACTGCTCCACCAATGCCAAATTGATGTCTATCCTCGTTCACAGCCGCATCCACATTAAGTTTTAAAGTACATGATACCGGTGGTTTCCATACCTTTTCCGATTTATTCCTCGGTGTAGCTTCCCGTATCTTCTCCTTGGCCCGAGCTTTTTGGAAGTTAGGAAGTATCACTGAACTCTAGGAGACGTTCTCTGCTAACGGTTTCTTCATATCGCTATGAAGGAAATTTTGCTTTTCTCTCCAAACTGCCCACGTGTGTATTGCAAATCCCTCAAATTCTGTCGTAGATAGTTGTGTTTTCAACCATAAACAAAACTCCAATGTGCACGATTGTGAGGCTCCCCTTAGAACGAAAGCAAACGGTGTATTCTTCCATAAATGTTTTATTGCCGCACAAGAGAATAATGCATGTCAAGTTGAATCCATGGGGAAGTTGCACAGGCTGCAAGATTCAGTAACCGGAACATGATGCCGAAATAGGTTTTGGTTAGTCGGAATACAATCATGGGTAATATGCCACCAGAATAGGCGGATCTTTGTGGGAACAGAAAGACTCCAAATAAAGGACCATCATTCTTCATTAGGATGTTCCGATTGGTGTTCCGGTGTTGAGAAAAGCCCTCATTGAAGTTGACATCCATCTCTCAGAGTATACTTGCCTTTGGTATCATATCTCCAGAATAAAGAATCACACACATTAGCTGCAGGAATTGGGATCTTAATGATTTCACCAGCAACATATGGGTTAAAACTGGGGTATATTAATTCAGTATCCCATTTTCCTTCCTGATTAAAGTACTTACTGTGTCCGCTCGATCCCAAGGGACTAATGGTGGATCCATAATGGAATCCATGCTAGGTATCCATTTTTCCTCAAAGATTTTTATTGATTTACCGTCTCCAACTCTCCATAATATTCCCTTTTGGAGAAGATATTTACTCCATACCAACGATCTCCAAATGTATGAAGGATTACTTCCCAAGCCCGCTTTTAGAACCGATCCATGTCTGAAATATCTACCCTTCAGTACTCGACCAACAAGAGATTCAGGATTGCGGATGAGACACCAAAGCTGTTTAGCAAGAAGAGCTTTATTAAATTCAACCAATTTTCTGAAACCAAGGCCTCCCCTGCCTTTCGGTTGGCAAAGAGCGTCCCAGGTTTGCCTGTGCATTTTCCTGCGTCCATTCTCTACTGCCCACCAAAAATTTGCACATTCACTTTCAATATCGTCGCAAACCAATAATGGTAGTTTAAAACAAGACATGGCAAAAGTGGGAACTGCTTGAAGTATTGATTTGATAAGAACTTCCTTGCCTCCTGTGGAGAACCACTTATTACCCCACCCTTGGATACGTTGAACCACTCTGTCTACCAGATATTTAAATTGAAGTCTCTTACTTCTCAAAGATACTGTAGGTAAACCCAGGTATAAATCATGTTGTTGCACGGCAAGAATAGTAAAATTATTCTTTATCGTAACCATAAGAAGCATATGAGTATTAGGGCTGAATAAAAGAGCTGATTTATCATAGTTGATGATTTGCCCCGAAGCCTTCTCATATAAAGATAGACAATCTTTCACCCTTGCTCCTTCTTCCATAGTCGCTCTACAGAATACCAGACTGTCATCTGCAAAGAATAAGTGAGACACTGAAGGGCTAGTAGGTGCAATCTTAACACCTCTGAATAAACCTCTGGATTCAAACGTATTAAATAGAGAAGAGAGACCATGGGCACCCAGTACAAAGAGATAGGGTGAGAGGAGGTCGCCTTGTCGCAATCCTCGGCTCGGTATAATAGGGCCTGCCACTTCTTTGTTGATTCTGAAGTAATAAGAGGCAGATTTAACACAATTCATCACCTTCACAATCCAATTTTGTTGAAAGCCCATTCGTATCATCATCATATGTAGAAATTCCCACTCCACTCTATCATATGCCTTGCTCATATCCAATTTAAGGGCAGCGTATCCACTTCTACCAGATTTTCTGTTTCTCAACCAATGCAATACCTCAAAACCCACAATAATGTTATCTGTACGATAGGATCGATTGACGTGTCAAGAGTGTTTAGAAGAGGGGTTGAATAAACACTCTCAATTAATATTGGTCTTCTCGAATTTTTGAGTTCATTTTGGTGACAAACTGATTCTCGGAATCTTGTTGGTCAATATCAATCAGTTAAACTGAGATAGTTGTGGAAGGTAACTGACTGACAGATAGAATACAAAAACTGAAATAAAATACGCAAGGATTGTTTCTGGATGTTCGGAGAATTCAATTACTCCTACGTCACCCCTTCTATCACAAGGATATGATTTCCACTAAAAGACTTTGATCCAATACAACACTTGTACAGACCCACTTCAGTTAGGACTTACCCACTGCCGAAACTCTTAGTATTACAAAATGATCTCTGTGCGTAACTGTTCTTAGCACTATTTAATTAACAAATATTACAGAGTGCTAATTTGCTCAACTTGTAGCCTTGATTGCTACGAATAAATCAAGTAAGAGTGAGCTGAGATTTTGACAGAGTAACAGCAAGTTTTGAATCGTGTATAGTTATTTTTTCTTCCTTCCTTCTTCTGCCGTATTTATGCTCTTCTTTTCCAACGGTAACTTGAGATAAATTTGAATCTTTGTATCCGTTGGTTTCCACTTGATTATTCCTTTGAAACATTTATTGTAATTCGGCGTCTTAATTGCTTTGGCCAGAATGCGTTGTTCTAAGTAGTCTTGGTTGTTGAGCAGCGCTTCTTGAAGCTGTTATGTCTTCTTTGTTCTTTTCCGAGACATCTTCAGTTGAGGAATACTTAGCTTTAAGGCATTCGGCTAAATGTTTTAACTGATCAGTTCCAACTGATCAGTTAACTCTGTATCATTGTATCATCTGATTTCAGTTGACAAGTTCAGTTGCCGAATTTTGCTTGCGCGTAGCAGTTGGTTCATATTTTGTTAATCGATTGATTTATGTTTTGTCAAACTCCAGAATCTAGTTTCCAACAATTTCCCCCTTTATGGTGTTTGAAAAAACCAAGTAATTTAAGATTGAGTAACTGAGCTCTTTGTAGATAAAATAATAGATTACGCAACTGAATCATAAGATAACTGGATTCTTTGTAGATAACATAATAGATTGCGCAACTGAGTCATAAGATCACTGGATTCCTTGTAGATAACATAAAATTCTGAAAGTATCAGTTGATTCTAATAATCTGATTTCTTTGATTCTAATAATCTGATTTCTTCTTCAGTTGTTCTTCCTCAGCTGCTCTTCTTCTTCAGTTGTTCTTCATCAGCTGTTCTTCCCTTTTTTTGTCAAACAACTCCATTTTGTCTGATAACCTTCGAACGTCAATGGAAAGAAGTTTTACATCTGAAGAGATACTTGTGGCAACAGTTGTGAGGGAGGTCTGTAGCAATTCTATTTTATTTGAAACAGAAGTTTCCAGTCGCTCAACTCTTTTACTGATTACGTCCTGAGTTGTAAAGAGTGAGTTAGGTAGCCCCTTCTTTATTTCATGCACAGTTCTGCTAAGAGAGTCCATGTTGGCTTGAAGAGCATTTAGTTTTGCCGAATCAAATTCAGTCGAAGAATCCAATTTGACAATTGTTCTAATTGAATTTTCTTGATTTCATGGAGCATCTGCTGCATATTGTACTGTATGTTCTGGATTTCTTCAAGAACAACATCCATTTCTGTGGATTGAATTGGAGGTCGCTGACTGGGCGTTCCTGAATGCTTCGATGCTTGTTCAAAAAGAACTAATGCTTGATTAGTTTCCATTGTTCCAGCCATAGGCTGAGCTGAAATGTTTTCTTGAAGTTGAGATGATGAACATTGGTTTTGATCAAGAAATTGACTGTCTGGCTGAATGATGGAGATGGATGGTTCATACATAGGAGACTCCTGTGGAGAATTGACTGATCTTTGTTCTTGCTCCTTTGATTCTGTAAGCAACTGACCTTCTACATGTTCAGCAGTTTCTTGTTCTGAGGGTTTTGCTTGTTCATCAGTTTGAATATCTTGTTCAGCAGAACTTTCTTGCTGAACTGGTGCTTCAGTTTGAGCTTTTTCCGATTCAATTATTTCTTGTTCTGAGGTTTGATTTGGCACTTCAGTTTGATCTTCAGTTTGAGCAGATATAAATTTTTCAGCAATAAGTGACTCAGCTGGTGCTTCAGATGATATCTTGATTTCTTGCTCTGGTTGTTCAGCTGAATGGGTAACTGAGTAAGACTGTATTTCCTCTAGCTGAGCTTTCAAGGCAACAGCTTGAATGATTTCATCAATGTTTGCCAAGGATAGTTCTGCTTCAGAATATAGCTGTTGTTCTGTCTGAGAGGATTGTGGCAATCCCTGAACTGGTTCTTCAGTTGCCTTTTGTGGAGATGGTTCTTTTGGTGGAGAAGAGGATAAATCTTTCTCAGTATATGATTTGAGGGGTTTGTCATGAAGGACTAATTCCTGATCTTCTTCCCAAAATCTGATTTCTCTTTGCAGATTACTAAGATCTGTGTCCAGTTGAGTGAACACAGCTCTATCATTGTATGCAGTTGGACTTGTGGGATTATAGTTGGACTTCAACTTTGCTACCATTCTTGTTAGCTTTTTGACTCGAATCTGATCAAAGAAATATTTTTACCTTTCTAATGCCTGGGGAATTGTAGCAGCTTTAACTACTTTCATCACAATTGCTTCTAGCTTGATGAACTTTTTCAGTTGAGACTAACTATCACAAGTTAATCATGAATTGATACTATTTAAACAACTATTAATAAAAGTCAAACTGGTGTCAGTTGACAATGAACGACTGATAACTTAAAAGTCCTCGGTAAATATGAAAGACGCTTTAATTGATTTGAGACTCTTCAGCTTCTCCAACGTCATTTTCCTATAAATAAGATGATACTGATAAAAATGTGATGCAATATCAGTTCAAAAATATTTCAATATGTCTGATTCTGATGCATGCAGCATCACTCATGTTCATGTGACTGAGCAGTCAACCCCTCGTTTAACAGATATCAAGAGAAAGATGGAGAGATATGTCTTTCAGAAGGTGTTATCAACATGGGAAAAGATTCATGAGTTGAAGAGGGTGAGTGACTGTGGGGCTATTCCTACTCGTGCTCAGGAGGCAAGAGCACTGAAATACCTTGAACATTTTGAAATTAGGCATGTTAGAGATTTGGTTGAAGACAAATGTCTTTTGGAGGCATTGCTATGGAAGGAGTGACATGTAATTGATAAGATTTCGAAATCTAGGGCATTTGCTAGAATTCGAATTTATGAGTTAAATGATTGGGTTAGTGCATGGCTAGATTCAGTTGATGCCATGATATCTTCTGTAAAATGGGAACGTTGGTATTCTTAATGAAGTGTTATTTTCAATTTGTTATGTTCTTATTTTCTGCATATAATTCTATTAGTGAAGCAATATTACTAATAATTTCTAAGATAAATCAATTAAACCAAGAATATTTCTAATGTAAGAAAACTTAGCCTCGGGTAATGGTTTTGTGAAGATGTCAGCTGCTTGCAGTTCAGTTGAAATATATTCTAGTCGAATATCCTTCTTTAAAGCATGATCCCTAATGAAGTGATGCCTGACATCTATATGCTTGGTCCTTGAGTGAAGAACTGGATTATAAGTGATGGCAATTGTGCTGGTATTATCACAAAATATGGGCGATTCAGTTGACTTGACTCCATAATCCTTCAGTTGTTGCTGAATCCAGATCAGTTGTACACAACAGCTACCAGCTAGCAAGATATTCTGCTTCTGTTGTTGAGGTAGCTATGTATTTCTGCTTCTTGCTGAACCAAGAGATCAGTCTGTCTCCTAAGAACTGACAAGATCCACTTGTACCTTTGCGATCAAGCCTATATCCTGCATAATCTGCGTCTGAATATCTAACTAAATTGAAGGTGGAGTCTTTGGAATACCATAGCCCAACATTTTGCGTGTCCTTAAGATATCTCAGAATTCTTTAGCCGATGAGAAATGTGATTGCTTAGAATTTGCTTGAAATCTGGCACACATACAGACAGCAAAAACAATATCAGGTCGACTGGCTGTTAGGTACAACAATGAACCTATTAATCCTCTATATAATTTCGCCTCTATTGATATTCCCCCTTCGTCAGTATCTAGTTTAACTGATGAGCTCATGGGAGTAGTTGCAGCTGAGCATGATTCCATACCAAATTTCTTTAGCAACTCCTTTGTATATTTTGTTTGACTAATTAATATACCAGTTTCCAGTTGCTTCACTTGCAGTCCAAGAAATAATGTCAGTTCACCCATCATGCTCATTTCAAACTTGTCCTGCATTAACTTAGCAAACTTTTCACACAATTTGGGGTTAGTTGACCCAAATATTATATCATCAACATAAATTTGAACTAATAGAATATGATTATTTTTAGTAAATTTGAACAAGGTCTTATCAACTGATCTGACTGTAAAGTCATGATCAGTTAGGAATTTTGAAAGAGTTTCGTACCAAGCCATGGGAGCTTGTTTAAGACCATATAATTCTTTGTTCAAATAGTATACATGATAAGGAAGTTTGTGATTTACAAAACCTGGAGGTTGTTCGACATATACTTCTTCTTATAACTGACCGTTTAGGAATGTACTCTTCACATCCATCTAGTAAACTTTGAAGTTTTTGTGAGATGCATAAGCAAGAAATATTCTGATTGCTTCCAATCTTGCAACTGGAGCATACGTCTCATCATAGTCGATACTTTCTTCCTGTCTGTATCTTTGTGCTACTAATCTTGCTTTGTTTCGTATAACTGAACCATCCTCGTTCAGTTTATTTCTGTACACCCATTTTGTACCTATAATGGTTTTTGAGGTTGGTCTTGGAACTAAGTTCCAGACATTATTGTGAGTGAACTGATTCAGCTCTTCTTGCATAGCATTTACCCGGTTAGGATCAGCAAGAGCTTCATCAGTTTTCTTTGGTTCCAGTTGTGAGACAAAGGCTGAATGAATAAATAAATTTAACATTTGATTGCGAGTTCTTACTGAATCAGATGGATTTCCTATTACCAATTCTGGTGGATGTGATTTTCTCCATCTGTACTCAGCATTTGTTGCATCAGCAACTTCTTCAGTTGCTAACTGAATGCAGTTTTCAGCTTCAGTTGATGCCTCGTTAGCTGATATTTGAATGTTATCATTTTCTTTTAATAACTGATTGTCAGCATTGACTTCCTGCTCATTTAATTGATCCAATATCTCTGGTTCTGGTGTTTGAAAGATGTTTTGATTATTATGATTTTCATCTTTGTCATCATCTTCCAAACTGATATCTGAAAATCGATCAGCTAGCTCAACTTGATCAGTTGGCTTATCAGTTAGTGCAGTTTCATCAAAATCAACATGCGCAGATTCTTCAACATTTAAAGTTTTCTTATTAAAGACTATATAAGCTATACCGACTGATGAATATCCAAGGAATATTCCTTCTGCAGCTTTGACAGCAAATGCTTTTAAATAATTTTTACCATTATCATGAATAAAATATCTGCAGCCGAATATTTTGAAATAAGTGATTATACTTTTTCTTCCATGCCAGATCTCATATGGTGTTTTCATATGATTCTTATTAATCATTGATCTGTTCTGAGTATAACACGCAGTGTTTACTGCTTCTGCCCAAAAACGTTGAGAAATACCAGAATCAGCAAGCATTGTTCTAGCAGCTTCTTTAAGGGTCCGATTTCTTCTCTCAGCTACACCATTTTGCTGAGGCGTTCTGGCTGCTGAGAGCTCATGCTTGATTCAAGCATTTTCTAAAAAGCTTGAAAGTGTTTGATTGATGAATTCAGTTCCTCGATCAGATCTGATTCGATCAATCCCAACTGATTTTTCATTTAAAAGTCTTTTGAAGAGTTTAATTAGTTGTGCAGCCGTATGGTCTTTGGATTTGAGAAAGATAACCCAAGTAAATCTTGAAAAATCATCTACGACCACGAAGGTGTATTTCATTCCTCCTAAGCTCATGACTGGTATAGGACCGAAGAGATCCATGTGCAATAGTTCTAAGCAGTCGGGATGAAGATTTATAGCCCTTGTTTTTGAAAGAAGATCGTACTTGTTTTCCATACTGACATGCTGAGCAAAGTTTTTCTTTTGAAAAATCTATTTTGGGCAAACCAGTTACAAGTTCATGTTTACTCAGATAGGCAATGGATTTAAAATTTAAATGATTTAACCTTTTATGCCACAACCAGTTTTTAGATGATTTTGAAGCAATAAAGCAAACTGGTGCATAAGGCTGGTCATTCCAACTGACTTTATATGTGTTTCCACATCGTTTGCTAGTTAGTATGATTTCATCAGTTGATGTTTTAACTGAGCATGAATTTTTATCAAACTGTACCGAGAATCCATTGTCGCATAACTGACTGATGCTAATCAAGTTATACTTCAGATTTTCTACTAATAAAACATCTTTAATAGTAAAGTTACCATGGATAAGCTTACCATTTCCCACGGTTTTACCTTTGGAATTATCTCCGAAACTGATGTTTGGACCACTATATTTGATCAGTTGAGATAGCATACTTGCATCTCCTGTCATATGTCGTGAGCAACCGTTTTCCAAATACCATATTGAATTTTTATCTGTACCTGTTGCCTGCAAGCACACACATAATATGATTTGGTACCCATATCTATTTGGGTCCAAAACTTATTAGTCCCTTTGGAACCCATACTTGGATTAGTCTAACTGACTTTCCAGTAGCTGTATTCCAAATGGCTTTTCTTGGCTTTTGTGTACTTGAAGAGTAATGTACAAATGATATAGTATGTGTTTTAGTCTTATTCAACTGATTGTTCAGTCTGTATCTCTTCTGAACTGGCTTGCAGTTATAGTAATTGACATAGCCATTCGAATAGTTTTTGTGAAATCTTTTTGATGACCCGCTTTGTGAATCAGTTGAAAGATTTTGGCTATAGCCAAACTCATATCTTCTAGCCTTGTTTAAATTCTCAGTAGATTGTTCAATCAGTTTACTCTGCTCAATTTGTTCGTGTACCACTGCTGATTTGACAAAGTGAATGTACTTCCCTTTGTTCATTGTCAGCTTTGGTTGAGCATCATTTGAAAACGTTTCTCCTTGATTATTGAATCCTAAACCAGTCTTATCAGAAACTGATTTTTGTGAATTTTGCATCTCATTCAGTGCAGTAGATGACTTATTCCAAGATTGAATGAGTTTAGATTGTTCTGAGTTTTCAAGTATTAACTTTTGAATTAATGACTTATCTTTGTTTCTTTCTTCTCTCAGATCAGCAATCTCTCTTTTTAGACTTAATTCATCAACTGATTCAACAGTTTTAATTTCATTGTCCATGGGATCATTTTGCTTTGACTTTATTTCCTCAAATGATGATGCAAGTTTCTGGTACTCATTTACCATTTCGTGCAATGTTAAAATTAGTTCTTCTCGTGTAAAATCAGTTGAACTAAATCAAATATCTGTTGACTAGTAGATTCTGCTTCTGTATCATTGGCCATTAGACATTTGACTTCCTCTTCATCACTTGAGCTATATGAGCTTCTGGTTTGGATTCGTCACTATCAGTTTCTGCCCATTTGGATTTGTTCTCTTCAGCTAATAGAACCTCATGTTTCTTTCTGTAGGTTTTCTTATCATCTCTGGGTCTTCTCTTATGCTCATATGATTTCTTTTTTCTGTCAGTTGATCCTTGACTGTCCTTTTTAGGTTTAGGACAGTCAGCAATATAATGACCTGTTTTGCCACAATTGTAGCAAGCATTTATTTCTTCTTTGGAGTTGTTTCTCTGGTATTGCTTCTGAAAGTTTCCTTGGTTCTTTCTCATGAACCTCCCAAACTTTTTGATGAATAATGACATAGCATCATTGCTTAACTGATCGGCAGATTTCTCGACTGAACTAGTTGATTCAGTTCTTACAGCTGCTAGAGCAGTTGTAGCTGTAGGAGTAAATGGTTCTCCTTCTCGGCTCTGCAATTCAAATTCATAAGCCTTTAAATCAGCAAATAGTTCATGAAGTTCGATCTGGTTCAAGTCTTTAGATTCTCTCATAGCCATAGTTTTGACATCCCATTCCTTTGGAAGACCTCTCATCACTTTTAGTGCAACCTCTTTGTTAGTATACACTTTTCCGAGTGCATTTAATTCATTTACAATATTGCTCACCCTTTCATCATACTCATTCATTGATTCTCCAACCTTCATTTTGATATTGTCAAATTTCTGAACAACAACAAAGAGTTTATTTTCTTTTGTTTGGTAATTTCCTTCATATAACTGAATCAACTTTTCTCAAATTTCTTTTGTTGTTTGCACATCTTTATTTTGTTGAATGTTGCTTTGTCCAGTGTTTTGTATAGAGTATCTTTGGCCACAATGTCAAGATTGGCTTTTCTTTTATCCTCAGTTGTCCACTCTTTTCTGGGTTTTTGAATTCTCTGTGGTGCCCCTTCAGTTATGGCAATTGCTGTATTTGCTTTTAGAATCTTCATGGGTCCGTCTGTTATGACATACCATATGTCATCATCTTGTGCAGCTAAGTGAGCCCGCATTCTAATTTTCCAGTCATCGAAATCTTCTCTTGAGAACATAGGAATTTTATTGAATGAAGTCATGTTAGCAGATTTATAGATCAGAAGTATTCAAGAACAAGATTCAACTGCTCTGATACCACTTGATAGGATCGATTGACGTGTCAAGAGTGTTTAGAAGGGGGGGTTGAATAAACACTCTCAATTAATATTGGTCTTTTCGAATTTTTGAGTTCAGTTTGGTGACAAACTGATTCTCGGAATCTTGTTGGTCAATATCAATCAGTTAAACTGAGATAGTTGCGGAAGGTAACTGACTGACAGATAGAATACAAAAACTGAAATAAAATACGCAAGGATTGTTTCTGGATGTTAGGAGAATTCAATTACTCCTACGTCACCTCTTCTATCACAAAGATAGGATTTCCACTAAAAGACTTTGATCCAATACAACACTTGTACAGACTCACTTCAGTTAGGACTTACCCACTGCCGAAACTCTTAGTATTACAAAATGATCTCTGTGCGTAACTGATCTTAGCACTATTGAATTAACAAATATTACAGAGTGCTAATTTGCTCAACTTGTAGCCTTGATTGCTACGAATAAATCAAGTAAGAGTGAGCTGAGATTTTGACAGAGTAACAGCAAGTTTTGAATCGTGTATAGTTAGTTTTTCTTCCTTCCTTCTTCTACCATATTTATACTCTTCTTTTCCAACGGTAACTTGAGATAAATTTGAATCTTTGTATCCGTTGGTTTCCACTTGATTATTCCTTCTAAACATTTATTGTAATTCGGCGTCTTAATTGCTTTGGCCGGAATGCGTTGTTCTAAGTAGTCTTGGTTGTTGTGCAGCGCTTCTTGAAGCTGTTATGTCTTCTTTGTTCTTTCCCGAGACATCTTCAGTTGAGGGATACTTAGCTTTAAGGCATTCGGCTGAATGTTTTAACTGATCAGTTCCAACTGATCAGTTAACTCTGTATCATTGTATCAGCTGATTTCAGTTGACACGTTCAGTTGCCGAATTTTGCTTGCGCGTAGCAGTTGGTTCATATTTTGTTAATCGATTGATTTATGTTTTGTCAAACTCCAGAATCTAGTTTCCAACACTGTAATTAGGCGTCCTGGAATAAAGGCACTCTGGGAATCCTCTATAATTTTCGAGAGAACTTTTCTGAAACGATTGGTGAGGGACCGAGATACAATTTTGCAGCATACATTACATAGACTGATCGGTCTATAGTATTTCACTAACTTGTTATTGTTTGATTTTCATCCAATAACTTATTATTTTTTCGTCCACAACCACTAAATTCGCCATATATTGCTTATTTTGAAAGATACTCTCCTACATAACTCATGTGGTGAGGATAAAGCCTTTATTATAGACATTATTTAAGGGGGCAAAAAAGAAAACAACAAGTTTATTTCATCCTATTTTGGAATATTGATTGTCAATTTGCTTTATTTTTCCCTGTGTTTGTTCAGATTTTTTTTAAATATGTGTAACATATGTTTATTCTCACTACAAGAGCTACATATGTTAATATCAGTATTAAATAAGAAATATTCGATTATTTAGTGGCTTCGGGCCGAAAAAAGAGGGAAAAAATCCAAGTTATTATATGAAAATCAAATATGGACAAGTTATAAGACCAAAATCTAAAATATGTCTACACAATTAAAATTATAATTTTTCCACATCTAAACTATACACGAACCAATAATAATAACGATTACATTTCTATTTACATCACACAAACAAAAACAAAAGAAAAATTACAAAATATTAAAGATTGAAATTATTTCATACTTCTCAGATATATTAAACCAAAAAACCTAAACCATGTGTGATAACTTGTAGAATGGTCTTAATCTTTATATGTAATACACAACACATATATTAACTGAAAAATTACATTGGCCTTTTTTTTATGTAAATTGTAAAAGTTTAATCTTAGTGCAATATGTAGACTTCTTTTGTACTTTTATTTTTTATGTCTAATTGGTGAACATGGAGCTGAACATTAGCATTACATGTAGTCATGTTATAATAATCAACATCATGTCACCAATATTCAACTACTTGTAGAACTCGAGAAAAAATTAAAAATACGAAAAGAACCAATTTATTATATTAAGATCAAATTTTGATAACTTACACGACCAAATTTATATTAACTAGTCCACTATTCGGGTGTATATTATTATTATATTTTGAAATATTTTTTATTATAAATTCAAATTACCAAATTTATATTAACTAGTCCACTATTCGAGTGTATATTATTATTATATTTTGAAATATTTTTTTATTATAAATTCAAATTTAAATAATGAGTGTATACTTGTAAATTGTAATTTCACCGATACTTCACCAAATCAAATGAAAAATAGTAATTTCTATAGGGTGATCACTACTTTAAAAAACTAACTTATATATATGTATGTGTGTGTTGCACACCCACGATACACACTTATGAGGTGACACTCACTTATTGGATATAAAAAAATGTTGTCTTAGCCAACATAAAAACGTTGTCGTAGCTACATACAAGATTAATTTCTGACGTTAATAGACAAAACGGTTGTCTTAGCTACATAAAAACGCGCTCATAGACAACGGTATTAAAACCGTTGTCGTAACCCATAAAAGACAACGGTTTTACTTAGCTAAATAAAAAATCAGCACAAAGACAACAGTTTTGACCATTGTCTTAGCAACCAAAAAACACGCTCATAGACAACTAAAACCGTTGTCGTTGACACATAAAAAAGACAACGGTTTTTAAAAATTTGTTGTCTTTGACAAAGAAAATATTCACAAAGACAACGGTTTTAAAACCGTTGTTAAAAGGAAAAAGACAACGGTTTCTGATAAAATCGTTGTCTTTTGAGTGTGGTTGAATGTCTAATTTCTTGCAGTGAGGTGAGCACCGATGAGGTGACAATCATCTATTAAATTTACTATATATATATATATATATATATATATATATATATGTACTATATATATATATATATATATATATAGTGTAGTATAATTACTATATATATTTACTATATATACAGTATATATATATATGTGTGTGTGTATATATATAAAAAACTCGATGAACCGAAGTCCATCCATATATCTTAAAGACATTAGGACCATCGTAGTAAAAATTTCCGGCGGGGGACCATATTTCATGCTATACGTTGATGATTTAAATCAACGAAGCAATCGACATTAATAATCTGTCCCTTGAAGATTTAGGGTGAATGCATGCTCAGTTTCTGGACAACCCCATGTGAGTTTGACATTCGTGTGATCGACCAATTTAATGGTTTGTTTCCTCATGTCTCCATTTACGTTGTGCTTCACATCTATCTTGACAAAATAATCCCTACAAATTATGGTTGCATCATCCAACGTTTGACTCAAATTTTATATAGTAGGTCTTTTGTGAGACGGTCTCACGAATCTTTATCTTTGAGACGGTCAACCCTACGGCTATTCACAATAGAAAGTAATATTTTTAGCATATAAATTAATATTTTTTCATGGATAATCTTAATAAAAGATCTGTCTCACAAAATAAGACCCGTAAGACCGTCTCACACAAGTTTTTGTCAATTTTATAATAATTGGATTTTTAAAAATAGTTATGTTATCATTGTCTTTCAATTTATCATCGCATCCTTAATCATCTCAAGGGGCGACTATAAGTATCCATTCAAATAAGAATCATTATTTTATAAAAGAATATGTCATTTATCATTATTTAAACTTGGAGTTCGAAGGGCTTCCAAGCTCCAAGTAACTCACATAATTATGGGATCTGAATATCAATAATATACAATAAGTTTTATTTTTTTGTCATTTGTATTTTTCTGTATTATCAAATTTCATTGCTAATTTTATATTTTTTAATTTTTGATAATTTTAAGATTTTTTCATATCAAAGTGTTGATATGGCACTGCTTACGTCCGTCAGTATCATGATGACACTAGGTCAATGCTACATCAGCGTCATGTCAAAAAAATAACTAAATTGCCCCAAAAAAAACACACACACACACACGCACATGAAACTAGCAAACTTAGACTTCACAAAATATATGATCGTAATTGCATAGCATGATCAATATATCAAGTTGTCCTATATTTAAAGAGAAATAACAATTTCACAAAGGCAAAAACTTGTATGAGACGGTCTCATGGGTTGTATTTTGTGAGTCGGATATCTTATTTGGGTCATCCATGAAACAATATTACTTAATATGTCAAGAGTATTATTTTTTATTGTGAATATCGGTAGGATTGACCCGTCTCACAGATAAAACTTCGTGAGACCGTCTCATAAGAGACCTACTCTTTCACGAAATATGTCGAAGTAGGATAAGAGTTATTGTCTAGTTAATTTGATTATGTTGGTTTTTTTAAACGAAAAACTTTATTTTAAATCTTTTTACGTAGTTTTTGTTATAAATTTACAAGATAAAATAAAAAGATAAATAAATAGTATCAATATAAATGTGTGACGGTTTGAGTTAGCCGAACTCGTTGATTTGGATATGGATTGAGGAAAGATGAGTGTAGATTTAAATTCGACTCCTTGTCATTCTTAGTTTATACTTATATTATTCAAACTCATTATTTTAGATAAAACAAAATAATAAAAAAAAACCCCTTAGTGTAATATGTATTAGTATAATAGATAAGAATTTTTTTACTTTTAGTTTTACTTCGTCATAATATTGACATGAAGTTGGAAAAATGATAAAGTGACACCGAAAATTACTGCAGTGACGTGAAATGAGAAATTTTCCAGAACTATTTCAGCAGTTGTAATAAAATAGCTGGAATCTAAATTTATTCCACTATCTCGATGACCTAAGGTTGACAAATTAATAATGGACTAAAACTCTAAATAGGACAAGTTAATGGATACAAAAATTAATTTTCCTAAAATATAACTATAGTAATTAAAATTATTTATCGTTAAACTTAAGTTTATAAATTTAAACTGGAGTATTTTCACAATTTTAAAAATTAATTTTTAATTGATAGATAAATAATTAATAGTACATAAATGCTTCAATATACTTACACTCAATAATATAATATATAGATTTTAACGAATTATTAACGATAAAACGTGATTAGTTCAAAAGAAAGGACACGATGATCACTGATTACTAGACACGAACGCATGACGAGACCTGATTAAGTAACATTAGTAGACAATAGGTTAAAAGTTGATCAATAATTCCACATGCAATCAAGCTCAGTATGGACCATTTCTTGAATATCCGCCGAGGGCCACTGGCTGACACAGCCGCCGTAATCACTTCCGCTTCTGTGCATGGACGGTGGAGCCACCGCAGAGAAATAGAGTGGCTGCTGAATATTGATATCCTCCAAGGCCCCCAGGCAATTAGGAAATGGTGTGGCATTTGGCAGTGGCAGGAGGTCGAAGATGGAACTGTGATTGAAACTGGATATTGTTGCTGGTGTACTGGAGAAACAGGGCACGCACTCCATGATATTATTGGCGTCGCCACCTTCGTAGGAACAGCTCCCGTGGTCGGTGGAGGGATCGAGAAGCGGCGGAAGGGAGATGAGGTTGATGACGGTGGTCTGCAACTTGCCTCTGGTGACATTTTTCTGAAACACTCGGCAAATCACCCACTCGTCCTGAAATATAAGAGACTAGATTAACGTGCCCACACAAATGGGTAATTTTCAAAAGGATAAGTTTCGATCAAATGTAACTTCAATGACCATATTTTTGTGCAACAGCGACTATCTTCTATAGAAGTCAATGAAATATACACTATTTGGCCATCAATTCTGTCAAATTAGTTTAGAAATTTCAGAATTCGGTGTTGCGTACCTTGAAGTTTCTGGCTGAATAATGATGTGCAAGTTTTCCTTCAAAGCGATACTCATGCATAACCCAGTTGCTCTTCTCTCCCCTGGGAGCTCTGCCCCTGTAGAAAACTAGGGTTTTCTTCATCCCCACCAGTGCCCGAGTTTTGGAGCAGTAAATTTCTCTGTCTTTTCCTGTAGCCTTCCAATAACCCGCCTCCGTTGCCCGGTTCGTCCTCAACCCTGTTGGGTATTTCTTCCCCCGTGTACTGAAGAAGTACCACTCTTGCTCCCCCATTTTTGCTCTGCCTGAACAAAACACGTACACGTTTAAAATTAGAAAATCAACTGAAAATTTTGTCCACGAAGATTTTATTGAACTGCCTACTGGGAAGATGCCAGGGCTCGCATTTGTTAAGATCAACTTCTGTAATGGCTCCGCCGGTGAAGTTGCAGTCGACGACCTTCTTCAACAGATAGTAAGTCACGAGTTCTTCGTCAGTCGGGTGGAATCTGAAGCCCGGAGGCAAATTCACCGGATCATTTCTTCTGTAACATGAGTTATAATTCTCCATCCAAGAAGCGTTGATAATTTAAGACTAAGAAATTTCCACCACACGTGATATATAGAGGAAAATTGAGGTTGAAGAATAGGATCTATGTACAGTGAGGTGTGAATATGATAGCTGAGGGATTAGTCCTCTTCTTCTGTGATTTCTGATATTTCCGCAGTAATAATATTCTGCTGCTCAGATTTTATTATGTGTGTGTAATTTGTACATAATGTGGCAGTATGCGTGCGTGTGCAAGAATTTTAATCAGCAAAGAAAAGTGAAATTTATATAGTTGGGGACGAGAGTAACTAAATATTGGAAATTTCCAATAGAAATTGTCGACATGACACGGATAAAAAGTTGTTAAAGTTGGTGTCGAAACGAGCTAATTTGTAGTTTGTGTTTTATAAAATTTTATGTAAAACAATTTTTATTTTAATAATATTTTATGATTTTATCTTTTTATAACATTTATTTTATATATATAATCATACAAGTTGCATAGATAAAGTTCATGAATATACAATAGGTATCATGAGATATGTATACTCATATTATCTGAGCGCATAGATAAAATTCATAAATATACAATAGATACCTTGAGGTCCGTCTCTCAACGTAAAATCATGAAACTCATTAGAAACATACTGTATATTTTAAACAGGTCTCGAGTACTTGATTCAGCCGTCTAAAATAAGGATAAAGATCGCTCGAGATTTAGACTATCATCTGTGAAGTAAACATCATGTTTAATCGGTAAGTACATGAAGATTTATATTCATACAGATGGATGATCATTCAATGATGCACTGAACAACCCTCCATCGAACTTTTCAAGTAGTTATCACTTATCGTGTAAGGTCTAGAAATTCAAACGACGTAACATAATTGCATGCAAATATAAAATATCATTAAAAAAGCTTAATTAGATGTTTTAAATGCATTTAATGTATGGTTATTACATGATTTTATGATTATATGATATGGTTTACTATAATTGCATAATATCGGGCTTTTGGCATTATTTGATGCTCGAACGAGAAATGGAGACCAGGAACAGTTTAAGGGAAAAAGTTTTTATTAAATAATTATTTTTAATTACTTATTATATGATGTGTTTGATAGGTGATTTTCGAAAATAAGGATTTATGATATTTTAACATGTCGAGCTATATTTTAAACTGATAGTCGATTTTTAGCAAAACGGATAACTTTTTTAGGGTTCGGGTAATATTTTGAAAACGTACTAAAATAAAATATTTTGCATGCGTGTTATTGGGTCTAATGGGTTTGTTTTAGTAGATTTTTGGGCCAAGCCCACTACACCTCACTATTTTAAAAACATTTGCCAAAATATTTACTCATTTTATTATCAAATATTCGCTCAAACCCTAGCCTCCTCCCCAGTCCTCTGGGCCGCACCCCACACAAGAAAACACAACAACTTTTGATCATTTTTGCAAGGATCTTTCAAAGAAACGTTGTATCGTCCCTCCGGTGTTCGTCTCTCGTACCATTTACGTCGTTTTCGAGCGTATACATGCAAAGGAACGCCAACCACCTTTATTTTTTGCCTCCTTCACATCATAATACACAATTTATTTGATCTTGCATGCCACACATTAGCTTTATTGCCTTGAAACAATTTACACGAGCTTTGTCATGAAAATAATGGTTTTATGTACATGCACCTCATGGTTTTTGTGTATTGTTGGAAGGAGGCTGCTTGGATTGAATTTTGAAGGTTATTTACGATAGGTTTATCATGGATTTAGGTGGAACATCAGATTTAGAACATGTTCGTAGGTGTTCGATTGGATCTTCTTGGTTTGGCTCATTCTTGGGTTCGATCGGTTAAGGGTTGAGGGGCAGTGTGAATGGGACCAACTTGAGCCATAGTTCAGAACCTGGTGGGTCTAGACAGAGGCTCGGGATGGCACGTATACGGCTGGTGGTAGCGTGTGGCTTGGGTCAAAATGGGTGAGCCGCGCGAGGGTCATGCTTGTTGCTTTCGAGCCATCTAGCGAGCAGAGTTATAGCCAGGGGCTTGGTCGGTCCAGGAGGGTTCAGTTAAGTCCTAGGGGTGGTTGGTTTGAGACTGGTCCGGCGTGGTTTGGGCTAAAGTGGAGATATGGCACTAGTAGAAAAATCGCTTTTTACTTCGAGTATTCAATGAAGTAATCACTAGTAGAAAAATCGCTTTTTACTTCGAGTATTCAATGAAGTAATAAGGTAGTTAAGTGCTGAAGTATATGGACGTGAAGTAATAGATGTATCTTTTACTTCGCATAATAACCGAAGTTGTATGATTGAAAATACTGAAGTCTTTGGCCGGTTTTCGAAGGAAAACCGGTCCAAAATTGGACCGGTGCCGAAGTAAGAAATGTGTTTTACTTCATCGATTATTGTAAGTAACGAAGTAATATATTATATATAACTTCGTCTTAATTATTATTTAGCGAAGTAGTTTATAATATTTTACTTCACAATTTACATTGGGTAACGAAGTAATTCATCTGAAAGACTTCGTAGTTATGTATTTTGGTGAGGTAATAGTCACAAACAACTTCATAATTTATCCTATTTGTTGAAGTAAATATAATCTATAACTTCAGCATTTATCCTATTTGTTGAAGTATTTTATATTATGTTACTTCACAATTTACATTTAGTGACAAAGTAAGTGGTTCGAAAGACTTCAATAATTTGTATTTTGATGAAGTAATTGCGCAAAACAACTTCGCTTTTACAGAACAATGTTGAAGTAAATTAATTCTATCACTTCGTCTGATTTCTTATTGAAGAAGTATTTAATATTATGTTACTTCACAATTTGCAAATAACAACGAAGTAATTTACCTGTTACACTTCATTATTTTTTATTTTGATGAAGTAATTGTTAATACACTAATATAATTAAATTCATAAATTATCCATCTAAAAATGATGAATATCCACGAATCCACAATTACATATTCATCAATCCACAGATAACCCAAAAATGTATCAACAAAACCAAAAGTATATCCAAAAATCCACAATGACAAACAAAATATTTATCCCCAACATACATCATCCATTTAAGCACCTACATAGGAGTAAACAAATTCACTCCATTCACTTCTGACCTCGTCATATTGAGATTGGGTGTAATATTGGTTCTTGATGCATCCTACAAACTGAAATTTGAAAAAGAAAATACATTAGATTCTTCTATTTCAAATAAAAATTGACAGAATCCCATCCAATCTGTATTCACTCACCATAAGAAGAAGTGGATTATAATACAAAAAAGCCTCATACAAAAATAAATCCCTCAGATCTGCACTCATTCTCATGACAGAATCCCATCCAATCTGCAATGTCATTCATAAAAAAACTCAATAGGAGCCAACTAGAAATGAAGTATATATCATGCAAAACTTTTGAGGTTTAGTCATCCAATCAAAATACATGCAACCAAGACATATCAAAGACATACTAGAGACATCGAATGCATGCATCAGCATGTGTACATTCATTTTAAGGTATAACACTGACCTTGCAACAAATGAATACCCATATGAAAAACAGCAATACATGAACATAAAGTAAGATTAAAAATGACGCGATGGACAAAAAGATATATTATTCAAACAAAAGCTGTAATTCTATGTCATTGATGCAGTGATTTGAGCAACACAATAGTCAAGGTGAGTATGATTCCAAAGAGTTTAGAACAACAAAAGCCTGAACAAAAAAGTGATATATTGATAAAACTTCAAATGGCCATAGGATTCATAACTTTTGACAATTTTGGAATTGTGAGATGTACAAGATGATAACAAGGAGTGTCGCAAAGTTGTTGACCACGCTAAAGTTCTCTGCAAATCCAGTCATTTTGCCCATGTAAAGAGAGAGACTTTCTGTTTCATAATTTTAGAACAGATTACTAAATTTTTTTATTTATTTTGAACTTCTCATCGTCCCAAATTCTAAATATACTTTATTTTTACATCTAGCTCATTCAGGTTGGTTTTCATAATTTTCTAATGTAATGATGTATGATGAAAATTCTACTCATGTAGCCGAATTACAATTTCCTACTTTATCAAACTAAAAAGTGAGAAAAATAAAAATCGTTAATCTCCCTCATTTTTCCTGTTAATGGTTCCCCTTTCTTCAAGCAACCCAAAAAAATATATGAAAAAAGTAAATGGACCTCAGAATATCCAAATGTACTCATCATAATACTCTTTCCCTCAATTATGAAAGATTGTTGATATACCCGGGAAATTAAAAATTCAAAGAAGGTTATAAATCGAAAGATCACTTGAGACCAGATTATATTTATAACTAACCCGATAAACCTGGTTATAGTGATACCTTGAATCTCCATAGCAGAACAGGAGAAGGCATAATAGCTACACTTGGCAACGGTGAACTCATACCCTTCATTACATTTGACACTATGGAATGTAAGAAATCTTCTTCAGCACTATTTCCCAGTTCATTTGTACCTGGCAGATAACATCATAACATAGTTAATATATGGAATAAATCAGTGAAAAAGGAGAAAAACCACGTCTAAAAGAAAGTGTAGGATAAATCTTCTCTCGCCAACATCAAACACAACAGATCGGCTTCCAGACTTGCGTAAATGCGGACTGTTGTTAGGTACAAGATCTACAAATATAGATGGAGGTGAGATTAAAAAGGCAGTTTTATACAATCAAATCCTTCCCAAAAACTACAACTGCGAGCAGAATAAACAGGAAAACATACATGACGTCAGTCAAATCTCTCATGCTAGTACTGCTGCTATTGAACAACAAGCCATGCAACTACAACCAAGCTCATTACCACCAGAAAACCCAACGTTAGAAAAAAAAAGGTTGCCACCATCACTACACACGTTTCAAAAGGCAACCAATTTATAATCCTAGTTGATAGCTTTAAGCAGCATTTGCTTGTACTCATTCAGCAGACATACATTGAAATCAACAAGCAAACAATGAAAGATGATACGGCAACAGAGGTAAACTCATCATGTAATAAATAAAAGTTTAACGAAACATGTCCATTTGCGAATTCATGAAGGATCAGATAACAATACCTTATTTGACACATGGTCTAACAATGCACGGATGAGCCATGGTAATGATCTAGATCCTAGAAGTCTCGCTATAGAATACATACGAGGCATTCCAAAAAAGGAACTATGTAATCTGCCAAAGCTTTGATATGCAATTTAGATCCTACCATCAACATGAGGGAAAGTGAAAGGTCATGAATAAAGAAACAAATGATAATATAAATCGGTATTAAATGCATTCATTTTGAAAGCATAGATCACGTTGATAATATAAACCCTTCTTCATACATGTCCTATGCATACTACTTGGGAAAATGGTCATTTTTCTACGAGTAAATAATATAACTCCTTTTTTGTTTCATGCACACCATATACAAGTCGGAAAAATACAAAAGGAGGGACCTCATTCTCGGATACTAGCTGGACATATAACAACCCAACAATGCGTCAATATTATGCTACTAACGCAAAGAAAACCATTAAATCGGATTGGAAAAAAACTCGAATCCAGACAGCTTGTATACCTGAACTATAGACTAGAATTCAAGCTAAAATGCACCAAGAATCTAAGTTGAACGGGCAGTGGTGGTCTCAAGATGGTGCAAAGGTTGTATCTAGCAGGAAAACTCGCTGGAATCGCGACTGGACGGAGCTAAATGTGGCTGGAAATCGCAGGGATAACAGGGAAAACATTAGGGCTTTGACTTCTCAACAACAAACCACTAAAAAACAAAGAAATCGACACCGAAAATAGAGGACAAACTCGCGCACGGAAAAAGACTGAAACAGGGCTCTCACTCGCGCAAGTTCTTCCAATCTGAGGCAGGGAAGGAGGCGCAAGGTTAGGGGAACTAGGTTTCTGGCTACTGCACTTCGATCTCCGGTGGTCGGACAGCACACAGTGGTGATTGGAGTCGGGACGCAACACTGACGGGAGTAGGGGAAGGGTTAAGAGATTGGGGATTTGGGTTTCACTTTCTCTCTCTTGTAGTGTGTTGTGTAATATTTTTAATTAAACTATCGGTTCATCTTTTTACTTCGGTATAAATTTATTTTCTTTATTTTTTACTTCATCAACATTGATATGCCGAAGTAAAATATAATAAAAAAATATAGTGAAGCCCGTGTTTTTAAACATCCGAAGTAAAATATATTATTTTACTTCGCTTGTGTTATTACTGAAGTTATTGGTAATGTATTACTTCGTAATTTATTATTATCGAAGTAACGTTTGCCGAAGTAAAATTCGATTTTTCTACTAGTGTGGGCCTGGCTTGGAGAATGGAGATAGGGTTTCGGTCCTTAGGTGCAGAAACTCTAGCGGGTTGTAGGGGGCTTTGGATGGTCTTGTATGGTCTGTACATGGGTGTTTTAGGCATGGTTAGGTGTCTTTAAGTCATAGTTTAAGTTTGGGAAAGTTTGGTTGCGTTTCGGGTTTATTCGTGTTAAAACCGAGACTTTGTTCCAAATTTTAAAACGAAATTTTGAATGTAATGCATTGGCTCGAGTTTATGTCTAAGAAATTAATATGAGTATGTTTTAAGGTGTTTTAATAAGTTTGGATGGATTCAAGTCGAAATTTTAAGGTCCAGGTGTAAAATGGTCAAACCAGGGTTTCAGGGGCAAATTTTGCACCAGAATTGAGTTAGCAGTCCTGACAGTACCCTGACATCTTGTAATGCATGTTTAAGATGTTTATTTGACATGAATATAAAAATTCTGAAATACATTGCATGCTTGTTCCAAGAAAATTTATGTATCACTACAAGAAAACCGCTAAACGACAACGGATCAAATCCAAGGTCTTTAAAAATTGTTGTAACTGAGGGTGTTGTTGAAAGTCCGTTCAACGACAACGGTTAAAAAACATTGTTGTAGCTCAATTTGCGACGGTTTTTAAAAACCCGTCGCTAATTCATTAGCGACGGTGTTTCATAATCTGTCGCTAACGTTAGCAACGGAAATCAACCCAAATCGTCCTTATTAGGCACGGTTTTATAAACCGTCTGATAGGATCGGTTATCGTAAAAATAGTGTTTAGAAGGGGGGGTTGAATAAACACTTACAATTAAAAATTTTCTTTAGTTATATTTGAGTTCAGTTTGGTGACAAACTGAATCTCAGAATCTTGTTGGTCAATAACAATCAGTTAAACTAGAGTAGCTGCGGAAAATAACTGACTGAAAGATAGAATACGAAACTGAAAGAAATATGCAAGAGTTGTTTCTGGATGTTCGGAGAATTCAATTACTCCTACGTCACCCCTTCTATCACAAGGATAGGATATTCGCTAAAAGACTTTGATCGAGTACAACACTTGTACATACCCACTTCAGTTTGGACTTACAACTGCCAAAACTGAAACTCTTAGTTCTACACAATATTCTGAGTGCGTAACTGATCTTAGCACTATTGAATCTAACAACTTTTAGAGAGTGCTAATAAGGTCAAATTGTAGCCTTGATTGCTACGAATGATTCAAATAGAAATGAGCTAAGATTTTGACAGAGTAACAGCAAGTTTAAGATTGAGTGATCGTCTGTCTTCTTCAGCTGTTCTTCATTCATATTTATAGACTTCTCTTTCAACGGTAACTTTGAGATGCATTTGAATTCTAGTATCCGTTGATTGCCACTTCATCATTCCTTGGGCAATGTTCTCTTCATTGATTGTAATACGGCGTCTTAATTGCAATAGCCGAAATACGTTGTTCTATGCTGTAATGATTGAGGTGCAGCTTTCTATATTCAGTTGTTGTCTGCTATGTCTTTTTGTCGGTTGAATGTTCTTTCCTGAGAAACATTCAGTTGAGATATGTTTTAACTGATACTTATACGGCTGAGTATATTAACTGATTGGTTTCCAACCGATCAGTTTTCTTCATTAGTTCAGCTGGTTTCAATTGTTAAGTAATCAGTCGTGTCTTTCGCATATTCAGTTGTTTCATAATTCAGTTAGTTTCTTCAGTTTGTCAAACTCCGAAATTTGGTTTCCAACAATTTCCCTCTTTTTGGTGTTTGACAAAACTAAGCATATAGTAACTGAATGATTGAACTCTTATAAACTGCTTCTTAACAAAAACTATCTCAACTGCTCTTCAATGTTTCTTTTGAGTCATACTAACTTCCCCTTTTTTGTCAAACTGAGCCATGTGGATAGATAGTTGTCGAACTTCAGTAGATAAGATGCCGACATCAGCTTAAATACTGGAGATGACAGTAAGAACTGAGGTTTGCAGTGAGTCTATTTTGTTTGCAACAGATTTTTCTAGTCTTTCAACTCGTTGGTTGATCACATCTTGAGTAGCGAAAAGAGTAGCAGTTGTAGCTTTGTTCTGCTTGTGTTCTACGGCAACTGAGAGTTCAGTTACAACTTGTTGAATATTCTTCAGCTTTGCAAAAACAAAATCTTCAGATCCATTCAGCTTTACGGAATGATAGAATTGTGTTGATTGAATGGATTTGATGGCATCCATTATTTGATTCATATTTGTCATGATGGTGTTGATTTCATCGAACAATGCTTCTGAATTTGAGATTTCAGGAGACATGACTCCTATATCTTCCTGATGTGACACTTGTTCTGGTGGAGTGAAAATTATCATAGTGTGAACAACTGTCTCTTCTTGACCTTGAGAGGAAGAAGGTTGATTCTGAGTATCAGAAACACTTTGTTCTAGAATAACAGAGTTATCTGTTGTAACTGCTATTGAAGAATCATGTGCTTGTTCTTCTGTTTGATCAGCGGCTGAAACTTGAGGTGGTTCTTCAGTTTGAAGGTTTTCAACATTAGGCAACTGCTCTTCCACGGATTCAATGAGTGTTTCCTCTTGGTTCTGAGTGAGCACTTCAGTTTGCTCTTCAGTTTCAGATGTTACTCGCTGAACTGTTTCTGGAGCAACAGAAAATTGAGCTTGTTCTGCATTATCAGAGAATTGAACATGTTTTTCAGCAATAAAAGTTTGAGCATGTTCTTCAGCGATAAAAGTTTGTACTGGGTCTTTAGATGTAATCAGAATTTCTTGTTCTGTTTGTTCAGTCAGAGGATCAACTAATTCAAAATTATGTGCTTTAGTTTGAGCTTCCTGAGCAACTGACTGAATGATTTCATCGATATTGGCGAAAGTCAGTTCGACCTCAGAATACAGATGTTGATCCCCGGGTGTTGTTTGTGGAGCCTCCTGGACTGATTTGTCAGCAATGAGTTTTTCAGAAGATTCATTCTGCTGAGACGATGAAGATTTGTATTCCTCTGTTCCTGAAGATTTTTCTGGAAGAACAAGTTCTTGATCTTGTTCCCAAAACCTTATTTCCCTCTGTACGCCACTAAGATCTGCATCCAGTTGAGTGAACACAACTCTATCTTGATATGCAGTTGGTCCTGTGGGGTGGTAGTTTTCTTTCAACTTTTTAACCATCTTAGTCAGTTGAGTAGCCCGTATTTGATCAAAAAAATATTGTCTCCTTTCCAGTGCTTGAATAATGGTAGCAGCTTTAACAACCTTCAAAACTATCTTTTCCAGTTTAATAAACGTCTTCAGTTGAGATTTGTGCTTCAGTTTCTTGGAAAAAATTTCGGTCCTGAGGCTTTTCCAACGGTCAAAAGATGTGAGTTTTGATGTGGCAAATGTATTTACCTCTTCCCAAATTAGATTGATATGAGTTTTGAATGGTGTGAGATGGCCTTGGCTCCTCCTCAAGCTTGCCTTTTCCCTTCTTTGTGGTTAGAATATGAGAAATTTGTAAGCCAGATTTGGTAGACTCCACTGGTTCCTTCAATGTGACGCCTTTTGGTCTAGCCTAAGGTAAAATAGTGGGTTGATTTACACGAGTGAAGGGAGCTTTTACTCTAGTGGGTATCTTTTCAGTTGGAACTGAATCATCAAGAGGGATGACCTGCAATGGGATAGCCTGAATAGGCTTTTCAGCAACTGACTGAGATAGTCTCTCAGCAATGATTGGATCCACTGCTGGGATTGGTTTGGTTCTTTGTGTCCTTGGTTTCTTGATAAGTTTGGGAGAGGGAGTTTTCTCAGAATCTGATTCTCTGAGAATCAGTTTTCGCTTTGTAGCCTTCAGTTGGGCTAGCGTCTTGGCTTTCTTGACTGATTTAGGAGTAGCTTGCTGCATCCCAATCTCCTTCTTGACTTTTACGAATTGTTTAGGTGAGAGATCCATCTTGGTCTTTGGTGGCAAGATATTCTTGGTAGTGAATATCTTAAATTTTGAGGATTTTTCGACCTTGTTAGCTACCAGTCCTTTGAGTTTCAGAATATAACTGATTGGAATAGCAAACCCCGTGGACTATTTTGTTGATTGAAGCATATTCTTTAGAATGCTGAAAATAATGTACCTCCAGTTGACTTTCTTCTCACCCATGATGATTGTCATAACCTGGAATTTTTCAAGAGTGAGAGCTGCATATGAGCCAGCTTTAGCTAAAATTCCCTTTGCTACAATATCAGCCAATAACTGCATTTCTGGCTTCAGTTCTTTCTTTGAGTCGGAGACTTTGATTTTCGCCCATCAGCAGATAATGAGGATTGCATTTCCTCAATATTGGATGTTTTAACTTCAGAGAAACTGACATATCCATCAGTTGGCAAGGAAAATATTTCTCCAAAGTTTTCTTCAGATAAGATCAGCAACTGATCATTGATAGTGACAGAGATATCTCCTTCACCAGTAACATACCCTTTCTGATAGAATTCATTCACTTCCTTCGAGTATATTTCTTGTGAAGATTGTCCCAAAAACATTCTGAGCCCAGCAGATTCAATCTTCAGAAAGACATTTTTGATATCGGCTTCTTGAATTGATAAAACTGAGTCAAAATCGATTGCCATGGCATTCATCATGTGTGCAAGGATCTGATTTGCCATTTCGGAAGGTAAGATGATCTGAAATTTGTAGAAAATAAGCTTCGGAAATTAGTATGCTCTTAGAACTGATTGTATGCGTGAAGGAGAAGAACTGAATTGAAGCTGGTATAGTACATTTGTACGTGACTGTTCAAATTCTGGACACGTGTCAGTCCATGAAAATTTTGAATAAAAATAAGTGTACGTGTGCTGTAATAGTGTGTATAAATATTAGCGGTTTTAAAATGAGCCACGTTATCAATCTGCAGTCACGTCAATTGATTTAGAATATAATAAATTTTAATTAGTTAACGTATGTGAGAAGATTTGTAAACAATCCGACTGAACGATCAGTTGGGAAACTGACTCATTTCAGTTGAGAAGTTACAAACAATTGTTTTCTCAGTTAACCTTTTAAAATTAATATTCCCCCTAAATTGGTGCATAAAACATTTAAAATGACGATTAAAAAAAATTTATTATATGATAAATGATCGCGGATCTTCAGCTTCCATAACGCCTTGGCTATAAATAGAAGTGGCTCAGTCAATTTCAGACATATCATCCAAAATATTCAAGAAAGAAAAAAATGTCTGATACGAGTGACTCAAGTCTTTCTCCTTTTTCTCTGGAGGCCAGGAAGGCCGAGATAGAAGATGAAGTCTTCTATGAAAGTCTGCATTACTGGGAGCGATTGCAGGAGCTTGAGCTCTTGTACAACTCTGGGGAGGCCACCACTCCTGAATTGGTGGCAGAACTGAATCAAGTGCGAAAGCACTTGAATATTGCTGTGTGGGTGGACGTCTTCAAAGACGGTCACATGTATCAGCTGATGCTCTGCAAGGAATTGAAGATCCTGAGGCGCATAGCTCATTCTCACAGCTTTCTCATGACTGCTCCTTCTTCTCTATCTGTTTGGCTGAAATTTTGGATAATTGTTGTGGAGGAAAAGTATGATGATGTAATCCAGACCAACATTTATAAGTAATGAAATATTTATCTGGTTTTAACTCTGTTTTTCTTTTTCTTGCAAATAATGAGTTGATTACTAACTAATCAGATAAACTGATATTAATTGACTTATGACTGAAATCAGTTAACAATTCATAATTAGTAAAAGATACACTAATATTAGTTAAGGGTAAAAATATAATAATTGTTAAACTAGTATCAACTGATAATAAATAACTGGTGAAGAAAAAGGCCTGGGTAATTGCGATGATGTTTCGGTTGGCTTTAATCTTTTCAACTTCTTCACCATTTAATGTCACTTTATTTTTCTGCAATCAAATTAATGTTAACAGAAGATTTATAACAAACTGACATATGATAACTGACATCAGTTGACATTAAGTAGTCAGTTGTGAGAAATGATTTTATAAGCAAGACAATATTAATAATAAGTTTATGATAGATCAATTAACCCAAGAATATTTCGAAAGTAAGAGAACTTAGCCTCGGGTAAAGGTTTTGTGAAAATGTCAGCTGCTTGCTGTTCAGTTGAAATATATTCTAGTCGAATATCCTTCTTTAAAGCATGATCCCTAATGAAGTGATGCCTGACATCTATATGCTTGGTCCTTGAGTGAAGAACTGGATTATAAGTGATGACAATTGTGCTGGTATTATCACAAAATATGGGCGATTCAGTTGATGTTACTCCATAATCCTTCAGTTGTTGCTGAATCCAGATCAGTTGTGCACAACAGCTACCAGCAGCAAGATATTCTGCTTCTGTTGTTGAGGTAGCTATGGATGTCTGCTTCTTGCTGAACCAAGAGATCAGTCTATCTCCTAAGAACTGACAAGATCCACTTGTACTTTTGCGATCAAGCTTACATCCTGCATAATCTGCGTCTGAATATCCAACTAAATTGAAGGTGGAGTCTTTGGAATACCATAGCCCAACATTTTGCGTGTCCTTAAGATATCTCAGAATTCTTTTAGCAGCTGAGAAATGTGATTGCTTAGAATTTGCTTGAAATCTGGCACACATACAGACAGCAAAAACAATATCAGGATGACTGGCTGTTAGGTACAACAATAAACCTATTAACCCTCTATATAATGTCGCCTCCACTGATATTCCCCCTTCGTCAGTGTCTAGTTTAACTGATGAGCTCATGGGAGTAGTTGCAGCTGAGCATGATTCCATACCAAATTTCTTTAGCAACTCCTTTGTATATTTTGTTTGACTAATGAATATACCAGTTTCCAGTTGCTTCACTTGCAGTCCAAGAAAGAATGCCAGTTCACCCATCATGCTCATTTCAAACTTGTCCTGCATTAACTTAGCAAACTTTTCGCACAATTTGGGGTTAGTTGACCCAAATATTATATCATCAACATAAATTTGAACTAATAGAATGCGATTATTTTTAGTAAATTTGAACAAGGTCTTATCAACTGATCCGACTGTAAAGTCATGATCAGTTAGGAATTTTGAAAGAGTTTCGTACCAAGCCCTGGGAGCTTGTTTAAGACCATATAATGCTTTGTTCAAATAGTATACATGATCAGGAAGTTTGTGATTTACAAAACCTGGAGGTTGTTCAACATATACTTCTTCTTGTAACTGACCGTTTAGGAATGCACTCTTCACATCCATCTGGTAAACTTTAAAGTTTTTGTGAGATGCATAAGCAAGAAATATTCTGATTGCTTCCAATCTTGCCACTGGAGCATACGTCTCATCGTAGTCAATTCCTTCTTCTTGCCTATATCCTTGTGCTAATAGTCTTGCTTTATTGCGTATGACTGAACCGTCCTCGTTCAGTTTATTCCTGTACACCCATTTTGTACCTATAATGGATTTTGAAGTTGGTCTTGGAACTAAGTTTCAGACATTATTGTGAGTGAACTGATTCAGCTCTTCTTGCATAGCATTTACCAGTTAGGATCAGCAAGAGCTTCATCAATTTTCTTTGGTTCCAGTTGTGAGACAAAGGCTGAATGAATAAATAAATTTAACATTTGATTGCGAGTTCTTAGTGGATCAGATGGATTTCCTATTACCAATTCTGGTGGATGTGATCTTCTCCATCTGTACTCAGCATTTGTTGCATCAGCAACTTCTTCAGTTGGTAACTGAATGCAGTTTTCAGCTTCAGTTGATGCCTCGTCAGCTGGTATTTGAATGTTATCATTTTGCTTTAATAACTAATTGTTATCATTGACTTCCTGCTTATTTAATTGATCCAATATCTCTGGTTCTGGTGTTTGAAAGATGTTTTGATTATTATGACTTTCATCTTTGTCATCATCTTCCAAATTGATATCTGTAAATCGATCAGCTAGCTCAACTTGATCAGTTGGCTTATCAGTTAGTGCAGTTTCATCAAATTCAACATGCGCAGATTCTTCAACATTTAACGTTTTCTTATTAAAGACTCTATAAGCTATACTGACTGATGAATATCCAAGGAATATTCCTTCTGCATATTTGGCATCAAATGCTTTTAAATAATTTTTACCATTATCATGAATAAAACATCTGCAGCCGAATATTTTGAAATAAGTGATTATACTTTTTCTTCCATTCCAGATCTCATATGGTGTTTTCATATGATTCTTATTAATCATCGATCTGTTCTGAGTATAACACGCAGTGTTTACTGCCTCTGCCCAAAATCTTTGAGAAATACCAGAATCAGCAAGCATTGTTCTAGCAGCTTCCTTAAGGGTCTGATTCCTTCTCTCAGCTACACCGTTTTTCTGAGGAGTTCTTGCTGCTGAGAGCTCATGCTTGATTCTAGCATTTTCTAGACATATTGAAAGTGTTTGATTGATGAATTCAGTTCCTCGATCAGATCTGATTCGATCAATCCCAACTGATTTTTCATTTAAAAGTCTTTTGAAGAGTTTATTCAGTTGTGCAGCCGTATGGTCTTTGGATTTGAGAAAGATAACCCAAGTAAATCTTGAAAAATCATCTACGACCACTAATGTGTATTTCATTCCCCCTAAGCTCATGACTGATATAGGACCGAAGAGATCCATGTGCAATAGTTCTAAGCATCGGGATGAAGATTTACAGCCCTTGTTTTTGAAAGAAGATCGTACTTGTTTTCCATACTGACATGCTGAGCAAAGTTTTTCTTTTGAAAAATCTATTTTGGGCAAACCAGTTACAAGTTCATGTTTACTCAGATAGACAATGGATTTAAAATTTAAATGATTTAACCTTTTATGCCACAACCAGTTTTGAGATGATTTTGAAGCAATAAAGCAAACTGGTGCATAAGACTGATCATTCCAACTGACTTTATATGTGTTTCCACATCATTTGCCAGTTAGTATGATTTCATCAGTTGATGTTTTAACTGAGCGTGAATTTTTATCAAATTGTACCGAGAATCCATTGTCGCATAACTGACTGATGCTAATCAAGTTATACTTCAGATTCTCTACTAATAAAACATCTTTAATAGTAAAGTTACCATGGATAAGCTTACCCTTACCCACGGTTTTACCTTTGGAATTATCTCCAAAACTGATGTTTGGACCACTATATTTGGTCAGTTGAGATAGCATACTTGCATCTCCTGTCATACGTCGTGAGCAATCGCTGTCCAAATACCATGTTGAATTTTTATCTGTACCTGTTACCTGCAAGCACACACATAATATGATTTGGTACACATATCTATTTGGGTCCAAAACTTATTAGTCCCTTTGGAACCCATACTTGGATTAGTCTAACTGACTTTCCAGTAGTCGTGTTCCAAATTATTTTTCTCGGCTTCTGTGTGTTAGGTGTGCGGTGTACAGATGACACAGTTTACATTTTAGCTTGGTTTAACTAATTGTTTAGTCTGTATCTTTTCTGGACCAGTTTGCAGTTATAATAATTTGAATAGTTCTTGCTAAATATTTTTGATGAATGACTTTCTGAGTCAGTAGAGAGTTTTGGACTGTAACCAACTCCATGTCTTCTGGCCTTATACGTATTCTCAATAGGTTTTTCATTCAGTTTGCTAGGCTTAAAATTTTCTTGTTCTACTGTTGATTTGACAAATTTAATGTATTTCCCTTTGTCTATGTTCTGTTTGGGTTGAGTATCTCTTGGAAATGTTTTACCTTGAGTATTGAGTCCTAATCCAGATTTATCAAAGACTTATTTTTGTGAATTTTGCTTTTCATTCAATGCGGCTGATGACTTATTCCAAGATTTAATGAGCTTAGACTGTTCTGAGTTTTCAAGCATTAACTTTTATATTAATGACTTATCTTTGTTTCTTTCTTCTCTTAGCTCAGCAATCTCCCTTTTCAGACTCAACTCATCAACTGATTCAACAGTTTTGATTTTATTGTCCATGAGATCATATTGCTTTGACATTATTTCCTCAAATGATGATGCAAGTTTCTGGTATTCATTTACCATTTCATGCAATGTTAAAATGAGTTCTTCTCGTGTAAAGTCAGTTGAACTAAAATCAAATAACTGTTGACTTGTAGATTCTGCTCCAGTATCATTGGCCATTAGACATTTGACTTCCTCTTCATCACTTGAGCTATATGAGCTTTCTGGTTCTGATTCGTCACTATCAGTTTCTGCCCATTTGGATTTGTTTTCTTCAGCTAATAGAACCTCATGTTTCTTTCTGTAGGTTTTCTTATCATCTCTGGATCTTCTCTTATGCTCATATGATTTCTTTCTTCTGTTAGTTGATCCTTGACTGTCTTTTTTAGGTTTAGGACAGTCAGCAATATAATGACCTGTTTTGCCACAATTGTAGCAAGCATTTATTTCTTCTTTGGAATTATTTCTCTGGTATTGCTTCTGAAAGTTTCCTTGGTTCTTTCTCATGAACCTCCCAAGCTTTTTGATGAATAATGACATAGCATCATTGCTTAACTGATCAGCAGATTTCTCGACTGAACTAGTTGATTCAGTTCTGACAGCTGCTAGAGTAGTTATAGCTGTAGGAGTAGATGGTTCTCCTTCTCTGCTCAGCAATTCAAATTCATAAGCATTTAAATCAACAAATTGTTCATGAAGTTCGATCTGGTTCAAGTCTTTAGATTCTCTCATAGCCATAGTTTTGACATTTCATTCCTTTGGAAGGCCTCTCATCACTTTTAGTGCAACCTCTTTGTTAGTATACACTTTTCCAAGTGCATTTAATTCATTGACAATACTGCCCACCCTTTCATCATACTCATTCATTGATTCTCCAACCTTCATTTTGATATTGTCAAATTTCTTAATAGCAACAGAGAGTTTATTTTCTTTTGTTTGGTCATTTCCTTCATATAACTGAATCAATTTTTCCCAAATTTCTTTTGCTGTTTTGCACATCTTTATTTTGTTGAAGGTTGCTTTGTCCAGTATTTTGTATAGAGTATCTTTTGCCACATTGTCAAGATTGGCTTTTATTTTGTCCTCAGTTGTCCACTCTTCTCTGGGCTTTTGAATTCTCTGTGGTGCCCCTTCAGTTATGGCAATTGCTGTATTTGCTTTTAGAATCTTCATGGGTCCGTCTGTTATGACAAACCACATGTCATCATCTTGTGCAGGTAAGTGAGCCTGCATTCTGATTTTCCAGTCATCGAAATCTTCTCTTGAGAACATAGGAATTTTATTGAATGAAGTCATGCTAGCAGATTTATAGATCAAAAGTATTCAAGAATAAGATTCAACCGCTCTGATACCACTTGATAGGATCGGTTGTCGTAAAAATAGTGTTTAGAAGGGGGGTTGAATAAACACTTACAATTAAAATTGTTCTTTAGTTATATTTGAGTTCAGTTTGGT
The DNA here is from genome assembly GCF_022965805.1 of Primulina eburnea. NCBI lineage: Eukaryota > Viridiplantae > Streptophyta > Magnoliopsida > Lamiales > Gesneriaceae > Primulina > Primulina eburnea. Next base: position 8,291,834 of record NC_133104.1, read on the forward strand.
GACAAACTGAATCTCAGAATCTTGTTGGTCAATAACAATCAGTTAAACTAGAGTAGTTGCGGAAAATAACTGACTGAAAGATAGAATACGAAACTGAAAGAAATATGCAAGAGTTGTTTCTGGATGTTCGGAGAATTCAATTACTCCTACGTCACCCCTTCTATCACAATGATAGGATATTCACTAAAATACTTTGATCGAGTACAACACTTGTACAGACCCACTTCAGTTTGGACTTACAACTGCCAAAACTGAAACTCTTAGTTCTACACAATATTCTGAGTGCGTAACTGATCTTAGCACTATTGAATCTAACAACTTTAGAGAGTGCTAATAAGGTCAAATTGTAGCCTTGATTGCTACGAATGATTCAAATAGGAATGAGCTAAGATTTTGACAGAATAACAGCGAGTTTAAGATTGAGTGATCGTCTGTCTTCTTCAGCTGTTCTTCATTCGTATTTATAGACTTCTCTTTCAACGGTAACTTTGAGATGCATTTGAATTCTAGTATCCGTTGATTGCCACTTCATCATTCCTTGGGCAATGTTCTCTTCATTGATTGTAATACGGCGTCTTAATTGCAATAGCCGAAATACGTTGTCTTATGCTGTAATGATTGAGGTGCGGCTTTCTATATTCAGTTGTTGTCTGCTATGTCTTTTTGTCGGTTGAATGTTCTTTCCCGAGAAACATTCAGTTGAGATATGTTTTAACTGATACTTATGCGGCTGAGTATATTAACTGATTGGTTTCCAACTGATCAGTTTTCTTCATTAGTTCAGCTGGTTTCAATTGTTAAGTAATCAGTCGTGTCTTTCGCATATTCAGTTGTTTCATAATTCAGTTAGTTTCTTCAGTTTGTCAAACTCCGAAATTTGGTTTCCAACACCGTCGCTAATATTAAAACTGTCGCTAATATCTCATCAAGTCTGTCGCTAATTTTAGCAACGGTTTTTTAATGATGATCGTCGCTAATATTATAATTAAAATAAAAAAGAATTAATTTTAATAATTTAATAAATCTAAAAAAATATAATCAGACAATGCTAACAAATATTCATGATCTTAAGTAACACTCAAATATTTAAAAAAAATTAAAGCGAAAAATATTTATGATAAATCGAAACTAAAATCGTGTAAGAGAGAAAAATTTTAAGTGTTGTGAAGTGGTGTGGAGAAAATGGATTGAGTGTGGTGATATTTATAGACAACCCGAACTCATTTTAGCGACGGCTTTAACCGTCGCAACTTTGATAACCCGAACTCATTTTAGCGACGGTTTTTATTAAACGGTCGCTAATGTAAAATTAGCGATGGTTTTGATTATAACTATCGCTATAAGTAGCGACGGTTGTGCTAAAACCGTCGCTAAATTAAAATATGCGACAGTTTTACGTAAAACCATCGCTAATATGTAAAAACTGTCGCTAATTTGCGCGATGGTTTTAATGAAAATCGTCGTGAAATTTAATTTAGCGACGAAATAGCAACAGTTTAAAAAAATCGTTGTCGTTTGTCCAACAAACACGCCAATCGACAACGGTTTTGTTTGTCCAAAAAAACTCGCCAAACCGTTTTCTTTTGCCCAAAAAACGCTTAAAGACAACGGTTTTCTAAAAACCGTTGTCTTTGACCGCCTAAAATTCAACGGTTTTGTAAAAACCGTTGTCAAAACGCACCTACGACAACGGTTTTCACTAAAACAGTTGTTAAAAACTATACGACAACGGCTTTTCACAAAAACCGCTGTCGTAGGTGCGTTGTTGTTGAGCGTTTTTCTTGTAGTGTATATGCATAAAAATTTTATTAAGTTAGGAATATGATGACATGTTTGAAGGAGGTGATTTAGTTGTGACTAATATGAACAAGAACATGAAAACAAAACATGTAAGGTCAAGGATCAGTTGACGGATGAGAGTGTCGCTGATGTCCCCGTCGCCCGGTACCATGGTTATACTTAGATGGATCCATCGAACAACAACTGATACGAAAGTCGCAACTAATTATCTGAATTCAATAAGGGATAAATGAATATGTTTATGATGACATATTTTGAATATGTTTATGTTATAGTTATGTTTAAGCTCATGCTTTTGAAGATTATGAAAGTTATTTTAATTACAGTATTTTTCACTGTTGCTGATATGTATATGTACCTTGCTAATACTGTTCAGGTGTGTTGAGTCTTTAGACTCACTAGGTGTGATTGATGCAGGTGATCAAAAATTTATGAGGAGACTGGAGGTGTTGAGGACTGAGTGGATTGAGCTGGTGGCGCACTGAAAACCCGAGGACCTTGCATTTTCCGCAAATTATGATTTTTATAAGGATATTGGTTAAAATAGTTTAATTTAAATGTTTATGATTTTATGCTTGAGGATTGGTAGATTTTGAGTATTATGTTGATGTTTTATTTTTTTTAACAGAAAACGTTTCTGTTGGTCACATTTTTAAGATTTGAACTGTAGTCAATTTTACACAGAAATTGGTTTTATATTAGTGCGTGATTCGAATTGTATATATATAGTTAGGCGTGTGCATTTCGGCCTAGGTTTTTTTAAAAAATAGCAATATTTTAATAGTAGTCGTTTTAGTGGGTATCGGTAGAGGGTTGTGTCACCGCCAGCTTCAGAAGCTCAGTCGTCAAGCCTCAAGTCTGTAAGATTACATGCTTTAATCTTTTAAATATTTTTAATGTAACAGTTGCATGTTTTTACATGATTTATGTGTTTCAGTACATGTTGATATGATTATATGCGTTGACGTTAAAAGATTTAAAAGCTGGACTTGAATTGCATGTTGGTTACTTTGGAATTTAGACTGTATTAAGATATTATGACTCCCAGACGAGCTCTTAGCGCTGACATGCTGGATGGTAGTCCTAAAGATGGCAAAGGTTTCCCACTAGCACCACCCGGAGACCCCACTACGCTAGTTTTGGAGGGCATAGCTCGATTGATGGAGCAAGCCCAACAGGCTCCTAGGCCTCAGCAGGACATTTATGAGCAGTTCAGGAGGCTGAATCCGAAGGAGTTCAGTGGCACTACCGACCATTTATGGCTGAGGGTTGGATCAGGTCCCTGGAGTGATATGAATCCACCTAACTTTCATCACGTTTTGTCTCATTTGGTCACCAAGAAGAAGACGAACTCCCACTTTGATTGTTGCGGCCAACTCGGTGATGCAAACACGGGTGGTCAAGCTCCAAGGAAAGCATGGGATCCGTTAGAGTTGCCAGAGGGTCCAATTAAAAGGGGTCGGGAATGCCTGGAAGTGCCCTGGAGTGCGGGTTAACGAAGAAGTTGGCACGAGGACGTGCAGTCTAAAGGGGTCGGGAATGATGTGTCCCACATCGGTTAGCAAGAGTTGTCTTGGGCAAAATATATATGAATTCACAATCCTTCTCTCATGAGCTAGCTTTTGAGGTGGAGTTAGATGGATTCATATCATATGGTATCAGAGCCATACTCTTGACTGGTCGTGTGGGTGCATGTTCCTGGAAGTTCCCTGGAGTGCGGGTTAACAAAGGAGTTGGCACGGAGACTGTGGGGACCCGGACGTTAATCAAGTTCTTAATCGTCATTGGAACAATTTAATCAATTATAATAAACAGGGTCTAAATTTTTTTTTAAAATACAAAGTTAAATACGGAACGTAATGGAATACATTCTAATATACATGTCAATATTAAAGTACAAGTCTTGTACTATATACAATCATTTAAAACTAAAGTTCAACGACTACATATCAGGTGTTCAAATCCTATCTCTAATCAAAGTCCGTAGTCTCCACTCTAATCATTATCTCTCTTCATCTCCTCGACCCTGAACCTGTCTCACCTGTTGTCGTGCACACATACAAACACGACAACAGCCGGATAACTCCGGTGAGAAATACATCCCAGTATAATTCAACAAACATGCAATCATATAACTAATATAAAGCATGAAACATATATCAGTAATATGTATCAAAATCTGAAAACATAATCAATATAAAACTGTCAATCAGAATCGTGACCCCACGTCTCAGACTAGACTCAATCCTAGTCTAGGGATCCTGATTTTCAGACGTTGGCATTCTATATCGAACATAAGTAATAGAAAAAACTCCAATTCTATTCATTTCGATATAACCAAACATCCGGTGTCTTGACATATCCATTACAAACTTTGGCATTTTCACCAATACGCTATCTTGTAACAATGTGTAATGTCCAGTGACGATTCTATCACTATCTGGCACATATGTCACAAGATTACTCATCTAATACTCGTCTAATACATGCTTCCTATAAATCAATAGAAACAAGCATATCAATTCAAATCAATGCACATAATAACAATAAGTATGTGATTTAGGGAAACTCAAGTATATCATACTCGAGTCGTTCTCCCGGTATCACATTGACTTATACATTTCTCTTCTCGGTCTGATGAATACGAAGTCTCGTATTCAAATCTGTCCATACCCAATCTGACAATGATAATATCAAATAGGCACAATATCAATATACACTCTCAAATCAATACTGAATCTGAATATATTGTGTCAAGGTACAACTCAATTCAAAACATGTTCTGATCAATACTCAAATCAAGACATAATCTGATTAATGTCAACGGCATACGATAAAATCTCAATCAATAGAGAATTTGAATAATATCAATCTACTGATGTTTCGACGGCATAACAATACAATCTCAATAACCCCGTCAATCTCCATATCACAGATATCATAACACGGCTCATAAACAATATCAGTATAATTCATAATCTCAACAATAACAAATCATAATCTCACTTCTCTACAATCTCAATCATATAAATTCTGAAAGTCATAACAATTGCGTAAATAGTCTGTTCTTCAATCTGACTTCAATTATATACTGATCAGTATATGCAAAACACACAATAATAAGCAAATCACAATTTCTCCAATATCATAATTTCAAACCATGTCTAAACACAACAAAACTTACGTCCATATGAAGCATGCGTCGATAGCAACACAGTACTGGAGTCGGATTCAAAATCTGACGGTTGGATTTTGCACAATCGCAAATCTACGATTCAAGGAAATACAAATTCTCTCAGCGTTTCCCTTCGGTATTCTTTTTGTTTCTGAAGGAATTGAGTATATACACACACACACACACACACACACACATATACGTTGCATGGCTAGGGGCAAGTGGCTAACTCTAGGTGATGCATGTCTCGCGCATATGCGCGACCTACTTCGGCGCGTAGCATCACAGTAACTCGCGCATATGCGCGAGGTCCTATGGAATTGTACTTGGTTTCTCGCATGGCTCGCGCATATGCGCACACACTTCTCGTGCATATGCGAGAGGTCTTCTGCCACTCACGCGCATATGCGCGGATCCTCGTCGCGCATATGCGCGAGGTGTTCTGCCCTCGCACATAATTCGTGTTTTTTTCCGTCTTTTCCGGTCTAATCATGTCCATCTATAATCACATCAATTATCCCCAAATCATTTCAGATTAACAGGATAAAATTCTCGGGCCTTACATTTCTCCCCCCATAAGATATGATTTCGTCCTCGAAATCACAGGCAATCCATTCCGAAATCATAGGCAGTCAACTCAGATAGTAAATTAGATATCAAATCAAATACAAGAAGGAAATGTACAACAAAATCAATCAGAAAACCCATCTCAGTGTAATAACTTTGAACATCGCTATCTCATATCAGACTCAGTCTTCCAGGTAGCCTCTTTGATACCCTGACGACTTTACTGTACTTCCAACAGCAGAACATTCTTCATTCTGAAGTATCTCTTTTTCACGGATTTCTGATTTAAATCTGGAATAATAATTCAAGAAGTACAGAATCATAATACAACTCGAAATAACTCTGATAGAATCAATTTCACAATACTGGTTATACAATATCCTTATATACCCATCAACACTCATAATAAAGCAACACTATCATCTGCTATCAATCTGTTTACTCCCAGTCAATTTCAATATGTAATCTTTTGTCTCAAATACCAACAGTCATCATCCAACATTGGCATATTTAGTCTGTCTATTCTGAGCTATCTTCGTTTTCTTCTGAATCGGCTTCATTTCCTTTGTCATATCTCTGATCCTATTAGGTCAAATCTCGGATATCTCAGAGATATTATCCCTATACGAAGGAAATCTGCAATTCTCATTGTACCATGCCTCGAACGAAGCTATCTCAATACTCATCTAATTGTTATTGTTGTACAACAATGCACAAAGTGACAATATATCTTGTCATCCAGTGCTAAAATCAAGCACTATAGCTTCCTGGATATCCTCCAGTGTCTGGATAGTCTGCTCCGACTATCCGTCGATCTATGGATGATATGTGAAAGAGTTTGTTGTATACTCTGCCAACAGTGCGAAATCAACTAAAAATCACGGTCTGATATAATCAACTTTGGTGTTCTGTGCAATCTGACCATCTTTTTAACAAAAATCTCAGTAATCTAGTCATATCTATACGTATTCATGTACGAACTAGAATCCACAGACTTGATCCATCTGTCATTCTTAACTCAAATAAATGCTCAATTTCGAGAGGAATGTCGTAGTTCATCACGATATCCCTGGAAATGTAGTCCATTTCCATTCAGGACTCGATAATTTATATAACCAATCTCCTGGTTTCATTCTTTCTGTCTTCATCGGTCGGCAATTCAGACATTCCAATACAAATATTCTGCCACAACTGGTCTCATCTGTTTCCCTAAAATCTGTCTTTTCAAGTCGTCATACATTTTTCTATCATCAGAATAAATGTTGAATCAAAGATTGTGCATTTCTGATAATACTTGTCGTTTCACATCCGAAAAATCTGGCACAACAACTCAGTTATTTACATACAATACAGTATCACATACCTGATATTCTGATCGATACCTGCTCTGACTATCAATATCGAGTTCTGTCCATTCTGATCAACTGTCTAAGCTTCTTTAATTCGCAAAATCCGCTCTGATTTAACTCACACCTTATAAAATCCCACCTGTATACAATCTGTATCAAATACTGATCTACAATAATAACTATTCTCAAGAAGATTCAATACAACAGTCGTATATAATAGCCTGCTAAACTCATGCATTTATGAAGTTCTGACACCAATGTCGGTCTCAGCCAACTGATCACGATTCCACAGTGCTGAAATCAATCAGTATACTGTCTTCGGATATCAAATACCCCGAATACCCTCTGTCTCAGTCAAGATTCACATCTCAACAATTTATGTACACAACATCTCAGTTTTCAGAATATTCAATACGATTTTCAATTATTCAATTCAATCAGTCATATGCTTCGAATATACCAGAATATCATAGATAAAACGAGCATAAAATCATCAGAATATTTCTGAACACAGAGTTCATCAATTCACAACATAACTGATACATCCCCAAAGAGAAATACTCAATCAGATGTAACTCTCGGCTAGTAAATCTTCTAGCTGATATTTTAATTCTTTCAATTCAATCAATATCATTCGGCACGAAGTTCTAGAAATAATAACAGTACCTGATATCGAGTCAAGGCTGAAATCAATCTCCCTGACTGAAGGCAAACCCGGAATCTCATCTGGAAAACTTTAACAGCTCTCATGTCACTGGCCAATCAGTCAATTATACGCTCAATTTCAGTAAATCAACTGAATACATAAGGAATCACTATGTTCCTTTCGATAATCATCGAGTCATGAACATCACATATATAAAGGTATTCTAAATCTAGAATCCTTACCGTATCATGTTCATTCTTCGGTCATTTCAGGTCCGAATCTTACCATTTCCTGGAAATAGTCTGCAATAGCTCTGTACTTGGTCAACACTTCAATATCAATAATGCGGTCAGAATTAGATAACACCAGTACAACATAAGCTAACTCAATCTCATTCTTATCCTACTGCAGTATCCGATGTTTCACAGAATTCACTGATATCAAACATCTCCCAAACAGGTAAAGAGATAACTACTACAGTAGATACGAACTCAACAGATAAAGAATACATCAATGCAATTCATTCAGAACTTATATACATGATGCACTAGTATTTCTCAATATATATACGCAGAATAATCATAAAAGATCAATTACCTGCCACTATATCATCAAGTGCATCCTGGGTCTGCTCCTCGGTTACTGCAACCACTCTGGCTTCCCTCTGGCCCTGGTTGTGACTGAGTAAAAAGTGGTTGGAAAGAGCTAACAACAGAAAAGGGTCTATGTTGGAACATTTCATGTTCGCAATCTTGATTTTGATGTTAACAAAACTTGTTATTGTGTTTCTAACATATTTACTCAAGTGTGAAGTTGCAAACACAAGAAGCAAGCTGAAACTGAATTCTGCACAAACTGAATTTCTGGCAAGCTTCGGTGTTTGGATGATATCTCTTAAGTGGATGATTCAAATGACATTCCGCCAATTAGACTGATCAGAAAACTCAATTTGGAACAAGTTGTATTTCACGTCAGTTGGGCAAAATCGGATGTGATCATGGTCTAACGGATCGCTCAATTACCGAACTGATCACACGAAAACAGCATTCAGTTGGGTTTGAGCAGCTGCGATATTTTGGTCATATCTCTCAGCTCGGTTATCGAAACGAAGCGATTCAAGATGCGTTGGAAAGATAAGACAAAGATCTACAAATCAATCTCAGAAGTCAAAGTCTGAATCGAAGCTTAAGATGCTGATAAATGACGATGAAGTTACTGGTTCTGCACAAACTGAAATCAGCTAGGCTGATTTCAGCACACCAGCTGAAACTGAACCAGTTGAACTGAACCAGACCAGCTGAAACCAGTTGAACCAGACCAGTTGAACCAGACCAGTAGAACCAGTCCAACTGAACCAGTTGAACTGAACCAGACCAACTGAACCAGTCCAACTGATTGACCAGTTGACCAGAGTTGACCAGTCGAGAAAATGTCCAGCAAGCTGAATTTGACCGTTGCAATCTCGGAAACAGTACAGAAACTTTTCAAACGGTCATATTCTTGTGTCTAACGTATATATCATTGTTAGGGCTTATAAATACAAAATCTTGAAGATCAAACAAGAGCTTTTGAAGTGGATTCAAAGTATGGGCACTTAGCATGAAGAAATCTGCTAGTTGAGAGCACAAGCCCTTGTGTGAGGATACATTCGAGATGTGCACTGTAAAAGATAAATTCCTCACACACACAATCACTCAAACATATACGAGAGAGTTGAGCTTACAAGTTTAGTTGAGTGAGTCTTTACACAAAGACGTAAAACATTGTGTTTGTAGTCTTTGCATATGAGACATTAAACAATATGCTGATTGTGAGGTGCTGCCTACAATCTTGAGTGCTAGGAGTTCTAGTTGGGTGCTGCCTTTCCGGATCGGGTTTGTACAAAGAGTTGTATGAATCAAAGTCTTCTAGTGAATCCTTCTCAAGAGGAAGAAGGGGTGACGTAGGAGTGTTTGAAATCTCCGAACATCCATAAACAAATTCGTGTCTATTTGTTTATTGCATTTATTTATCATTTTCATAGTTTTAAAGAAGCATTGTTGAAGCATTTTATGTGTTCTTCAAATACCAAAATATTGCATACCAAGTGTTTGATAAAATGCTTCAACCGAAAATCTTTTTACTCATTCAACTTGCATATATCTTAAATGGTTTACAAAATATTTAATCGGTTTCTACGAAGGATTATTTCGAGTGTCTTCTGCTTGGTTTGAAAACCAAACTCGATTTAATTCATCGATGTTCAATATTTCACCGAGCTATTGTAGCTCAACGATTGCCCCCCCATTCGATCCTATCAGTCTATCGGTCTGAGTCACTGATCCAGATGATTCTGCTCGCTGGAATC